>NC_142088.1:24990000-25590000 GCF_054644295.1 Miniopterus natalensis
CATCTTGGTTCCAGATTTTAACCAAAAACCAAATCTAAGCAAAGAAAAATACCAGTGTTTAGAATTTAACATCAGCTGGCAGGAAAGACTCTATTAATTAGGTTGTCAATTTACAACTCATGATATTTTTTGTTTCTCATCATTTTTAGTACAGGCCTGGGGCCATGAGTAAAATTTTCTCTTCAAAAATATGACTGTTTCTGATTGTGCCTACAATCCAAATATTGGTTTACTATATTCAACAATTAAACTCAAGCTAAAAGCCATATAGAATGAAGCAAATTACAAGTTCATATTATACTATTTCTGAACACAATTTTGATGACACCTAAATGTGTTATTCCACTTAGAATTGTCCAATAAATAACACCAGAGTATCTGATAGTGATTCTACTAAATATAGAGAGAGAATTGACAGCACTAATAAAAAGGGACGATGATTTATTCATTTGTCTAACGTTCCATTTCACTAAAACAATAGAAACCTCCTTAGAATTATCTTTTAAGAATGCAAAAATATTTTATTTTTCTAGAACCCAATATATTCTTGTTGCTATGAGGCAGGGAGGTCTTTGGGGCTCAGGCTCAATAACCAGAAAGGTGAGGAAAGGTTTCCTCAATCTTGACCGTCACAGGGTTAGATATTTGCAGCATAAACATCATGTCTTAAACATCATTTCTAAAACATTCCTTTAAAGGACAAATAATTTAATTCCTCTGAAGTGCTAATATTGTGGAACCAATTGGCCCATTGTCATAATTTCTCACCTAACACTGTAATGGTCCCTAAGGGAACAGGACATAACTCCAGTACATTCTGACGGGAAAGGCATGTTGTGGGAGCACAGCACAACCTTGGCACGGCAGGACAGAGGAGCGGCCACTTTCTAGTTGATGAGTGAAAGACTGTAAACAAACTTTCCTCATTTGTTATTAGGACCAGATTGCTGGTTCTTCATTTAAATGTTTCTCCTTTTTTGTCTCTTAACTTTCTGTATTGGCAATTTCTTAGTTGTAAGTTCCCTTTTTCAGCTTCTTTGGAATTCAAAGTCGTGTCAATGGACTCAAGGATATCTGAACACTCTTGAATGATACTGACCTGAGACAGTCTTGGAATGACTCTGGTGGGAGGGCTTTAGAGCATTCATCTATAAATTAGAACAGTTAGGATGTGATTTTCCTGCTAAAAAGTGGGTCTCACTGTACCATTATTTCCCACTGCCACGTATCACCAGCATTTTTCAAACTTTTCATTGTAAGTCTGCACATGTTCACAATGATCAATAGTAAAATGTGTCCCCAACACAATCGCATATGAAAGTCTATAATCTTAGAAATAAGTTATAAAAAGTGAATCACGCTATTTTATTCATTTAGCTTCCTTTATGCTATAATCCTAAATACATAAAAGACAGCCAGTAGAAACCCACCAAATAAGAAACTTATTTTATATTTTAGCAACATAAGTTATTTTAAAATTCAGTGTCTTGTTTTCTTGAACACCTAGTTGCATCTCTTATTTGAATTTTCATTGGAAAATTCTGAAAAGATACTAATGAAACTGTGAAATATTTTAATGTGGCCTCGAAACAATTTTTAAATGCAGCATCGAACCGGGTTCTTCAGTTTGAACACTTACAATAAAATGTATAACTTTATTTTCATTGAGCCGTCATTATCTCTTTTCACTTTCAACATTAAAAGTAATTAGATAAATTCTGTTTTTCTCCTGGTTATACCTTTGAATTTCCTATATTTTTATCTTATTATATGCGTAATCAATCTTAACATCATGTACCAGCCCTCCTAGGCTCTCATTCTTTAAGTGTAGGTTTGGCATAATTTTTGCATGAAAAAAATGAATTTGGAGAAATTTTTTGTGAAAATTAGAAATATACTGTACATTCTCACCCTTGTTTGTATCTTTTTGGAGCAGCATTTCCATAGTTTGTTACCATGTTTACCAATATTCAATCACTATCATCTATCTTTAAAAAAGAACTATAATTATGTATTTTTGGTTAATGAAATAAGTTTAAAAATAATCATAGTGATGTGTCCCAGAGATTACAGGGAAATAGGCAATGTCCCAAGGCAAATAAGGAATTGAAACCAAAGATATTCATGAGGAGTCAGTTTCATTTATTTAGGCATACGTACCTTGTCTAAAATGTATTATGTGGCAGAAGGTCTGGATTCAACTCTGTTAAACCCTTTTGACTGCAAGGGGTAGGAAACTTAGGGTTAGGCAGAAGGAATAGTTACAGATAATCAAGTAAAGAATGTATTAGCTCTATGAAAATACTCTTCCAAGCTTTACATAAGTTATCTCAATTGTACTCTCAGAGCAACCCTACCACAATTTACAGGTTAAGAAACTGAGGCACAAAACCATTCAGTAGCTTCCCCAAGGAGAGTAAAGGGAAGAAGTAGGGTATGAACGTAGGAATCCTGCCTCCAGAACCTGTGTTTAAATGCACCTCCTCTGAAAATGCAGGCAGATGAAGGGAAGGAGAGCTCAGGAAAGAAGAAGTCATTGGAAGCGGCTCTAAAGGCGCTGGCACAATTCATTTATTTTGCAACTGTTTTTATCAGTTGGGCACAAGACACTATCCTAGACTCCAGGGATACACTGGCAAATAAATAGCAGAAATAGATTAGATGGCCAACTTGATGGACAGGTAGTATTTCAATAAAAAGAGATGGGGCAGAGTCGGGATTAGGAAGAAAGAGGCATTCCCCTGTGTAAACCCCTGTGTTTGCAAATGCCCCAAAATGGAAGCAAGTGAGTGCTTCTGCATTTAACTGCAGGAAATATATGAATTAAATTTAAATTCCATTAGAAGTGAAAGGAGGAGGGGGGAGGCCAAGGAAATCTTTGGACCTGGTGGCTGGCAGCCTCTAAAATGGCCTTACATAACCCCCACCTCCTAATACCCATGCCCTTGTGCAACCCGGTCCTTGAGTGTGGTCAGGACTGAATGATTCACTTTTAATGAACAAAATATGGCAAAAATGAAAGGGAGTCACCTCTGACTCTAGGTTCTAAAAAGGCTGTGGCTTCCGTTTTGTGTTCTCGCTCACATTCTGTCCCGGAGCTCTGACAATGGGGAAAGCCAGCTGCCACGGCACGAAAGAGCCCGAGGAGAGGCACGTTGGAAAACAACTGAAACGCGCCAACAGCCAGGTGAGTAAACCTGAAAGTGGACTCTGCCCCCTGCCCTGACCGCCGCAGCCCCAGCTGAGACCCCAGCCCCAGCTGACAGTTTCGCTGCAGCCTCCTAGGAGAACTGAGTGAAAAGCTCTCAGCTAAACTGCACCCAGACTCTTAAGTCACAGAAATGGTGAGGTAATAAATACTTGCTGTTTTAAGCCACTGTTTTGGAGTAATTTGTTACTTAGCCATAGATAACAAATAAAGCATCTTTATGCAGCACTTCGGCCTCTCCCTATAATTCACTTTGAAACACCATACACCCATTTTTGTCATAGAATCCTATTTCATAAACAACCCTCACCAAAACGAAAGGAAGACACTAAGGTAGGAAAGAAGGAACAGAGGGAAACAGGTAAGAAGGGAGAGAGGGAGGGAGGGAAGGAACAAAAGATATGGCAAAGGCATTTCTGAGCATATCCTCTGACTGAGAGAGAGACTCTGAACTCGAACGAATGAGACGTGTATGCGGAGTCTGCCTGAAGAGGAGCTGTCTACATGCTGTGGGTTTGCTTAGTGTTCCTGATGTTTTTATAGCTGCCATCTATTATTTTCTGTTTTGTCATGCTTGCATTTTGAATTGGGTGACAATGTTGGCTGAATCAATTTGAAAGTGTAGCTGTTTTCTTAGTCGGCATTTATTCATTTAAAATTGCTGCTTCTTAATTAATCATCTGATTAATACTATCTGAGGCCCACAACTTGAATTAGAGCTACACCTTTTTTATAGACAATAAACCACATGTAACAACTGATGTAACCCAGCGTGCATGGGTAGTTAAAGTGGGCATTATTTTTTATTTGCTTTCAAACTGCAGAGTCGGCTGAACAATAGGTAATAAACAAGTCGTTCTGTATGGCTTTTGTGGGACTTGAAAAGAATTTTGACTTAATGGAAACTGATGCTTTGTTGGAAGCCCTGCCAGAGAGGCAATAGAAGACCCACATGGTAAGTGCCCCAAACATATCTTCACAAATGATAGAGTCACATTTAGCTCGAAAATTGGGTGGTAAAGGTCAGCCTGTAGTGTAGAATTAATAGGTGGTATCTTACTAAGACTCTTCACCTCCTGCCTTGAGAAAACTTTCAAGGTTTCCACAGATAAAGAGAAGGACTCAAGGACCAGAGACACCTCAAATATGTAGATGACACTGTCATCTTTTGCTTAAGCTAAAGACCTTGAAGCAATGGTGAAAGAATATAACAGAAGAGCAGAGAATCTGGATCATTATATAAAAGAAGAATATGCAAAATCACATCGAGTACATACATTCAAGAGGAAAAGCTGGCTGCAAAAAAATTAGGCTTTGCAAAGAAGTGTTTGTTGAGGCCATGTGGCGCACATTGTTACAACCCAGAAAGGTTCAGAAAGCAGAATAGACCCTTGTTAGAGTCTCTGATAAGCTGAAAATGAATCGTTTTCTACATTTAAAGAATTAACTGCTAGAAAGAAAACGATGATACTAGTGCACTCCTGGTTTTGGCAATTATAGCAAAAGCACACATATTTGACACAGAGAGAATAAAATTGTGTAATAGAATAGGAAACACTTTTTGGTACAGTGTGAACAGACAAAAGAAAAATTGGTAGTAGCAGAACAAGACGGACATTTACTGGAAAGAAAAACACCTGGCTTCCCTTGGAGATGTAACAGAGGTATAGGACGAGCCAGGTAACACCAGGATAAATAGCCCTTCCCAGTAGTTTCCAAGACACCAGTTAGGTCCCTTCGTGAACTAAGGCTGAAGTCTTTATAAGTGTATGTGATAAGAGTCATCAAAGCACATAGGAAAAAAGATGCAAATTCTATGACTCTCTTATGTTCTAGAATAAACCTGGACTGTGGTTAGACTTCCTTAAAGTACTCCTGCCCTAGGCTTGTACTGTTACTGTTTTGTCTTTGGAGTCAGAGGTATTATGACAAAAGTAATCTCAGAGGAATTGGGTCCTTATTAATACACATGTAAAAAGTTTCCCAGTGTCTTAAAAGGCAGGTTTTTTTGTACCTTTAAAAAACATATTTCTCTTTAAGTCAAGTGAGTAAGCAGATATTGCAATAAATATCACCAAAATACAGGCCCTCTTTACATTACACTAGCCAGTAAATACTTACTGAGTAAGTTCTTTCATATGTCAAGCATTGTGCTGCAGTTCATAGTGATTGAAAGAGACAGGTACTTGGATAATCTTTTATCTAAGTAATTTGTATCTGCATGTGTCTACATTTCACTCCAATGAATCAACAATGTGCTTGATTTCAAACTTTAGAGTTGAACTACTTGTGTCCTCTGCATTATTATATGCACAGATTATAGAAGAGGCAGGAATAGACAATTTGTAACAAATCTACCATTCTTTATCCAAAGGATATAAAAGAGAATCAGTACAGTGGGAATCCCAGCAGAGAGATAAAAATTCTCTAAGATTGAAGGAAGTGCAAGTTTTGAGACCCCAGAACCCCCATTGCCAGGAGGTGTGAAGTTATGGAGGACAACTGTTATTTGCACTCACATATACACATGCAAACACCAAAGCCTGGGACAGCACTGCACATGGCCTTGGTTTCACTAATGGATAGATTGACATCCCCTTTTCAGAGCTTGAGTTGGCAAACCAATTAATTGTGTACTTTATGATCCATCTCTTACCCATCTGGTATTCATATAGTGCAGTGGTCTCCAAATTGTTATGAGTAGGATCCTGTACACACACACACACACACACACACACACACACACATATTTGTGTGGCTGAAAAAAAAAGTTTTTGCAAATAATACCTTTATGATAGAATGTGTTTCTTATATACTCTATCTTATTTCTTTAAGTTGCTGGTTACTCTTCACCAAATATACTATATTATATCCTCATGATTTCAACCTACAGTTTGAAAATCACCAACTTAGATGTCTTTCAGTATGCTAAAGCAGAATATAAGAATAATAGGTAATAGTTTTCGGAACATTTTATGCACAAGGAACTATGCTAAGAACTTTACATGGATTATCTTATCTACTCTTAAAATAACCCCAAAGTTAATTATTATTATTTCCTCCATGCTACAAAGGAGAACATGAATATTGGAATGGTCAGTTTGCCACAGATAACCCAGCATAGCCATATCATTCTAGATGTAGTGCTGATCACTGTTACACTCTATTATCTCCTACCTCATCCTCTAAAACACTGGGTCAATCAATAAACCTTGAACAATTTCAATTCCAAGATGCATGACTACTAAGTCTCTACCTTTCCTGTGCACCCACCATCCTCACAGTCCTTCTACCAATTACTGCTCTTAGGAGGAGCTGCATGGCCTCTTGTGCTCTGACTCACTTTGGGTGGTGCCTGCTCTAATTTTCTTCATATACTGCCTGGTGTCCTTTGTTTTCTTATATTCTGGGCTATCCCATGAGGATCCTGAATTCTTATCTTTCTTCTTAATCTTTCTGATTAAGTGACTACTGCTAATTGGCTCGTCAGTATTCCTGGTTCAAATTCCTAAGGAAACAGATCTGAGTGACTCAGTTCCTTCTCTCCCACCCAGCAATGGCATAGATTTATACTTATTCTTGCAGCCATAAATATGTGTTCCTACCTCGTATGTACCACTGTGGCACTTACCACACATACCATTCCTTACCCACCTTTCTCTCTCCCCTACAAGGTTGTAAACTCCTTGAGAGCAATAGGTGTGTCTTGCTCACCCTTGAGCCATCTAATCTTGGTATATAGGGAGATGCATGATAGTAAATAAATAAAAAGGAGTGAACTTGCCAGTCAAGTAGCAATGGGAGATAAAGAAGGATAGGAAATCATAAAACAAGAAATGAAAGGAAGGGAGGGAGGAAGGAAGGAAGGGAGGGAGGGAGGAAGGAAGGAAGGAAGGAAGGAAGGAAGGAAGGAAGGAAGGAAGGAAGGAAGGAAGGAAGGAAGGAAGGAAGGAAGGAAGGAAGGAAGGAAGGGAGGAAAGAAGGAAGGAAGGAAGGAAGGAAGGAAGGGAGGAAGGAAGGAAGGAAGGAAGGAAGGAAGGAAGGAAGGAAGGAAGGAAGGAAGGGAGGGAGGGAGGGAGGGAGGGAGGGAGGGAGGGAGGGAGGGAGGAAGGAAGGAAGGAAGGAAGGAAGGAAGGAAGGAAGGAAGGAAGGAAGGAAGGAAGGGAGGAAGGAAGGGAGGAAAGAAGGAAGGAAGGAGGGAAGGAAAGAGGGAAGGAGGGAAGGAAGGAGGGAGGGAGGGAGGGAGGGAGGGAGGGAGGGAGGGAGGGAGGGAGGGAGGGAGGGAGGGAGGGAGGGAAAGATTAATACGGAAACCATGTAAACAGCATTCAGCCCTCCATAATAAGAATGTACCCAGGAAAGAGAATGAAAGAAAAGATCATATAAATAGCCCTAACCAAAGAGACCTTATCCTGGCCTCAACCTTCCTTCAGAAGAAATGAAAGATGGTGCCAAAGAGGTTTTGCCTAAGCAATAGCATGGAAGTAAAGGCTGTATTTGCCCCAAGCTCAAACTGCTCCAAACATGTATAAGATGAATTCGATATGCTAAAAACACTCAGAAAAACAGCATTGGTCAGTTTGACCAGCACTTTTGTGTTAATTAAGCAATTTTCAGAGTCAAATGTTCATATCCAAGTTGTCTGGTTTGAATCACAAAAGTCTAGGAAGCCAAGGCATGTTAGGCTCTATGGGAGACAAAGGGTCAGAAGGTAAATCATGTCCCAGACTATTAACAAGCCAGAATTGGCTCTCATAGACCAACCTCAGGTCTTAAATCAACCAACAAATTCTAAAGTGCAAGGAAACTTGAGGGGACAAAGCAAGGCCCTGGCTGCTATGTATCTTGCTTATGCATCCTTTCAAAGCCAAGGCAATGTGAGCCTGCTACGTAAAAAGTTCACGAGCATAAAAGGAAACACACATTGCTATTGCTATGTATTCTGACCAGCATGAAAAAAATCAAATTAATTTTATGAAACTGAGTTTCAGATGATACTGAATGTAGTCTAATGGAATTCACTATATACACTTATAAAATGACATTGCCAGATAATATAATGTTGCAGGGCAGTAATATTAGATTAAATCTGTTTTCCCTTAGATGAATCACCTAGATAGGAATGAAGTAAATATGAAAGCGGAAATTTAGGAAACATTTTAACTACTCTTTTATTCCTAAAAATAAACATTCATTTTCCTCCCTTCCTACCTCCTAATTTTTTGCCCCTGTATTTCTGCTGGGTTTGCTTAGAGATTAATTGGGTATGTGGACATTTCGGGAATATTTACCAGTAGGTCCCTTATTCAGCTGTTAGGTCCCTGCCTGTTTTGCCTGTTGTCACATTCGCCTAAAAGGCCAGTTCTGCCTTTTGATGGCCGAGCATGTTTCCAAGGACAGGTTGGCCTTGAGTTTGCTTCATCACTCTAGTTGGAGCCACCCTGACCGCTTCTGTTGACGAACCCCATGGAGCATATGAACTTCTCTTGCTTTTCCTCCCTTGTCTTTCACTGATGAGCCTCTAAGTATTAGAAAACCCACATTTCTCCTGTTTAAGCCCATTTTTAGCAGTTTTCATTACATCACATGTTTAAAACACAGCCAACTTTTGGTGCTCATGGTTGATTGTTGGATCACCTTTCATTCTTTTGGAGGTCATATAGGAAATGATGGCTTATAAACAGGTTCTCTAGATGGTTCATTAATGAAGCAGTGTGGTTTAGATGAGGACTTTTTTCCTTATTTAATAAACTATCTTGACCACATACTTTAATATAGATAATGGAAAGGTATGTTTACTACTTTTAAGTAGCAAGTCTTAAGGTGTCACAATGCATAACTTTTATTTTCTTATTTATGACTTTTTTCTAAACCCTTTGGTTGGCTACCAACAAGTTATATCTCATGTATATACACTTGGCATGTGAGGCTAGAGTATTGAGAGACTGACATTTTCTTGATAAATAGACCATTTTGTGCCATCATTTTGAATTAAATCTATCATTAAACACTTCAGATAAAGAAAAATGAACTTCTGGTATCAGTCCATTTATTGTTCCACAACCATCATCAGGACCAAGGGTTGCTGAGGAATCTCTGTTGGAAGCTAAATACGAACCATGAGCTTCAGGTCAAGACTATGGATGGCAATGAGGCAGACTATGTTGATGAATACAGGTGGATGCTCCAGTGGTGAGGGGAAGACACAGAAACTACTCTAAATTAAGAGTATGAAGAACCATCTTATTCTCTATCATGATGAAAATAAAGATCAGGGGTGGAAGAAGATAAATGAATGGCCATTTTTTTCAATTACCTATTGCTTTGAGAGCAGCTATTAGGGTTTGGGAGTCCAAAGGAAATTATTCTACATCATTGCATACAATAATGTGAAAAACTTTTCAAACTGCCAAAAACATACAGACGTGCACTGCTAACTAGAGCTGCACACAACTGTGTACAAAGTTCTAAGATGCTGTCAAAATGACCACAGTGACCGAGTCAGGTGGGATTAGTCTAAAAAAAGACTTCCATAGAATCAGGGATCTTAGGAAAGATTTTTCAATGAGAAGTTAGAAGTCAAAGAGCAGAGTAAGGAGGACCTTGGAAATGAATCAGTTGTTATATGCAAAGATTTAGGAAGCAGGGGCTTGTGATCATGTTTGGGATGCTGCACACATTTCTTTGCCTGAAAAATTCTTCACAACAGTAAGAATTAGGAGATCTGAGTGGAAACTATATAAAATCATGTGGTTTGGACTCTCAGGGCCAAAAACAAGACCTGACACAAATAGTCCCACAATAAATAGGTGTTGTGTGGGAAGATGCATGAATGGATGGAGGCAAGAAAACTAACATTGGTGGACATACCAGCTACTGTGTCAGGTACTCCCCTACATGACCTGATTTTATCGCTCAACTCTAAAATTAATATAATATCCCAATTTTGTAGATGAGGAAAATAAGGCCAGAAAGAACAGTCCCAAAGCCAAAATAGTTTTGGGAAATAGGAAATACTAGGATTTGAGTGTAGAGCTATCTAATTCCTTATTCTTTTTTATGTTGTGACTTTTAACATATCTCTTCATCTTAAATGATGACAATGGTTTCTGTTGGTAAATAAGGCAGGCTCAGTAAATGGAGCATCCTCCCCTTTCCAAAGTACTTATTCTAGAGCTGAGTGGGCCTCCCTACTCACTGTTCTTCTCTCATCTGTAGATCGACTTGCCTGTTCTCTACTGACAGTGACCACCACTGGTATTTGCTTTGGAGTGACCATTGTCTTGTGGTCACTGGCCCAACTCTTATGCAGATATTACAGTGAATCTTTTAGGCATCTTCTTTGGAGGCTGTCAGAAAGCAAGGCCAACTGTATCATGTGTTATTTATCAAAGCTAAATTATATGGCTAGCAAAATACAGCATACAAATTATATAGAGATGCTCATATCTTTAGGCCAATACCCACACTGCAGTGTTTTCCTTCTGAAAAGCAGGTATTTATTCACATCATATTATTCTGTGAAATAAAAAAGAATCTGGAATTTATAAGCTAATTGACTGGAAATAATTATGGCCACTGAAGCAATGAAGTCTCTTTGTTTATGCTTTTCCATATGTAACCTGACCTACCTGTTTAAAAATGTATACTTATTTTAGCATTTATTTGTGATTATGGCATTATTTATGTTTCTGTCAACTTATTTTTAGTGTATTGTACTTTCATTTTTGTTAAGATTATTGACAAACCAATTTTTACATGAGACAAAAGTCACAGAGTACATATATATTAATTGCTTTCAGTTTGCTTGACTCTGACATTAGCATAATACTTTTTAAAAGTATCAATCCTCCACATTCACTGCCACCACACATTAATCTCTCATGATCAAATATACATCAAATATAGATCTGTCTGCTGATAAAGATTTGGTAAATCCAGGCATGCACATTTTTTATCATAATATGGGCAAAAGCAATAAAGACTTATAGAAGATTCCTAGGCAAGCATTGTGTCCAAGAATGTTGACATTTATTGCCACTAAAGATGTCCAATACAAAGAGTAGGGAAAAAAATACTAAACTTTTATGTTCTCTGACCACTGAGAACGGGTCTGTACAACAGAAATTATTCACCTTGCTCAGCCAGTGTGGCTCAGATGGCTGAGCATCACCAGTTTGACTCCCAGTCAGGGCACATGCCCGGGCTGCAGGGTCCATCGCTGGTAGTGGGTGTGTGGAAGGCAGCCAATCAGTGTTCTGCTCTCACATTGATGTTTTTTTCTCTCTCTCCCTCTTCCTTCCTCTCTCTCTAAAAATCAATTTTAAAAATCTTTTTTAAAAAGTGAAATAGTATAGTAATAGCATAAAGACAAATATATAAACTAATAAAACAGAACAAACAACTCAGAAATAATTCACACATATTCAGTCACCTGATCATCAACAAAGATGCCAAGAATATACAATGAGGAAAGGATAGTCTCTATAATAGATGGGGCTGGGGAAATGGATACACATATGCAAAAGAATGAAACTGGACCCTTATCTGACAACATACACCAAAATGTCAACTCGAATTGATTAGATTTAAATGTAAAACCTGAAACTGTAAAATTCTTAGAAGAAAACATAGAGAAAAGCTTCACGACATTGGTCTTGGCGATGATTTCATGGACAGTAGGTGATTTTAATATAATATATTGTGTGATATAAGGGAGCTATTCAGAGGCTTGTGGTGCCAGTTGCACCCCTTTCTCCAAGTATCTTCTTCTGCATCCACTAATTTACCTAGTGGCTGAGGAGCTTCTGAGTATGTAAAGCAACTTGAACCACATTTATAGTTACGGGTTCATACTTATCTGTCTGCCTGAGAGGAAGCCAAAATCCTGAGCAGGGTTAATAATGTCCTTGAGAGAGAATGTGTCAGATGGATAAGTGTCTGGAAAGGTAACCAGATCTCACCAGAGAATGTGAGTGTCGGGGGGGGGGGGTTGTCTGCAAGTCGACTATGGTTGGTGCTAGAGCCCATCCACGACTCAGCAAATTTCACAGAAGGGATGAATCCTGTCATCCAGTGAAAGAACTCCATAAACCCAGTTGTATGTCAGGACCCAATCAAACCTCTTGTGGGCACCTCTCTCTAAGAGTAATCCCAGGAGAAGAGTCCTCTGCTCACCAGGGTGCAGATTGCTAAACCAACCTGGAGACCTGTAGCACAGGGAAGGAAGCTTTGGTAGCGGTGCTATCTCAGCATGGTTAGATTACTAGAGGTAATCCCAGACCAATATGCCAAATCCTGAAGCTCTTATACCCTGTGGGAAGGATGTCCTAAAGGGCAATAGGTTAATCACATTTATGTTCTAAGACAATGACTCTGGTGGTTTTGGAAATGGACTAGAATGAATTAAGGCATGAACAACCTGCCCTGGCCTGAATCAATTGGGTAACACAACACTGACCTTTACTGCCTGGACCACAGGTAAGAAAGACACAAGTAGATATCGGCAGGGAGGAAATGTCTTCCATTCATCTGGGGTGACCCAGCCAGAAAACACATGGAAGTTAGAGGTCACAATGAACAATGAAACTATCAAAAATAAAAATGTGAAATATTGTGTCTGTGATTAGGATTGAGGAAGACAACATAATGATTCAGAAATTGTGTTGAAATGTAAAATGTTACACTTTAACCTTTCAAGTATCTCCCCTGGAAGGCAACTATCACAGTAAATGGATTGTTCAAGAAATAAATTAAACACTTATGCAATAGTTTCTCAAGAAACAGCCAGGTCAGTAGCCCAACGTTTGGACCATGAGATACACAAGTGCTATCCCAACATTCCACAAGAGACCTTCCAGTGCCCAAAGCCTTCTTTACCTTGTGAATAGCTTATCTTTTTAAGTTAAATTATTTTCCCATGAGGTAGTTCTTTCAAATATATACCATGGATTGGAAATTTTAAAAAATTACTTTTTAAAATAATTTTTGTGACATCTCATTCCATGGGCTACAACTACTTTTCTTCATTGGTTATAATGATGAAATGTGCATATATAACCAAGTATTCATCAGGTCCTATGCAGGGATAGTTTAAATGAGTTAAGGAGCTACTTCTATAAAGTTAAAATGCCACCCACAAATTCTGTCAGAGTAGCCCTGAGAGGGGAAAAAACAGATTTAAAGATTTTAACATTATTCCAACTTCATTGAAATAAACAACCTTCCTTTACATCTGGGCAAAAAGTTATTCAGTTTCAATTACCCTTCATGTCAAACAGTCCAATAGTCTGATATTTCTCCATCATGTATATATCAGGGGAGGCATTCACAATATTAATTCTAAGAATATCCAAATAAAAATTATATCCTCGATCTTTCAGAGCATCTGGTTCCATTTCCTTGTCCACCAGTCACAAAAACGTTCCATGACCTGCCTCGCATCTGTTGTTTTAAAATAACTTCACAATAATGTATGATTTCTATTCTTATTTTTTGAAACCACTGGCATTTACCCAACCCGTAAACAAAAACAGCATTCTAGAAACCGCCAGACATCAAGTATGCAATTTTCTTCCCTAATACTTGGTCTACAAGAAAGCCTACACTTGCACATCCATGGTAACCATTGTGCTGCATTCAGATTCTGCCACCATCTAGTTAAGTTCATTTTTAATGAGTCACATCATGAGGTAGTGTATATTTTTGTTGCTAAATTTATTAACATATACTTATGGGTATATAGTTATACAGTTTTTCTTGTGGTATTTGTGTTTGGACTAATTTTTGCTAATTTTCTTTTGTTTTTCCAAAGAATATTTTTGTCTTTCTAAACCTCAAGAATTACCTTTGATGTGGTTATCAAAAAAGAATTCAGAAGTTTTGGTATTCTTAGGCATGTATTCCTAATATGTATTATTCATACACATTGAAAATTTCTTTGGGAGATTAACCTGGCATGCAATTTTTTTCTTCAAAATTTCCCCCCCACTGGATTCAGTCCCAGGTATTGGAAATGGGGGGCAACAACTATAATAAATGTATTATGGAAATAAATTTCACACTTACATTTAAGACCCATGGCCTCTATTAGCAAAACAAACTGATCCATGTTGTCAGTGCAAACAAGAAATAGCAGGGAAAGCAACAACATGAGCCAATGGAAATGAACATGGGCTTTGGAGTACACACCTTCATTTGAATCAGAGTTTTACAGACGTGTTTGCATCTCTCCGAATCTGCTTCTCTTACTGGAAAATGGGAAGACTGTTATCTACCTCAAAGAGTTGTTAAAAGGCTTAGATAAAATATGCTTGAAAATTTTCTTGGAAGCATAGAGTCAATCAATACTAAATAAAACAGCAAGTTAATAATTTTATGTCATTTTATTCTACAGAGCTTTGAGTATTTTATATGTAAATCTATATGTGTTCATATCATATACATTTGTATATACAGGGTGAGGCAAAAGTAGGTTTACATTTGTTTATATGAAAAATAATACAATTAATAAGTAATAATAATCTCTCTGGCCGTGTGGCTCAATTGGTTGAGCATTCCCATGCACTAACAGGTAGCCAGTTCGATTCCCAGTCAGGGCACATGACCAAGTTGCAGGCTTGATCCCCAATAGGGGGGTGCAAGAGGCAGCTGATTGATGTTCCTCTCTCTCATCCATGTTTCTCTCTCCCCCTCACTTCCTCCCTCTCTAAAATCAATAAAAACGTTTTTTAAATGATAATAACAATAAGAAGAATAAACTCTATGTTCTGCATACTCACATCTGTGGACCTACCTTTACCTCACCCTGCACCTGTAAAGCTGGCTACACTAACATACACAAAAGTCTACAGTGAAGCAGAATTATGTGACGACTTGAGTTAGATAAAATGTAGAAAGACCTCATTTTCCTATTAAGGTCAGTTATATACATGCATCATTGCTAAGTAGGAAGTTGGAAATTTATTCAATGTCAAGAAAAGCTATTTAGCCACTGATGATTCACATTTTGCCTTGAGTAGTCTGGCAGGAAACTGGCATATCACTTGTTGGCAAATTTGAATGGTATTACATTGAACAGGTAAAAAATAGACTTGTGAATTAACTAAATTAAATTTGCAATACATGTTTCCAAAGGCCACGGACCGAGGTATGCTGATGTAATTTACAGAAAGTGCAAGGATTCACAGCACAGGCATTCTGTCCAAAAATCAAACCTCTAGGGCATTCCAGGACCCACCACTCCCAGCCCTGAGATAACAGAGTGTATGGCTGCCTGATGCTTGGCCTTGAGCTCCCAGCCTCCTCACACCAGAGACAGAAGTCATTGGTCCTTACTAGCTCAGAAAGATGATAAGAGAAGGAAAAATGCCATGGTCATCTATCTGGCAAACCATATACATGTATGTTCACTTGCTTTTGTAAACACCCTATCTTATCTGTACTTCTAGTTCATGTACAATACCATTCTGCTTCTGACTCATTTCCATATTTTGAGTTTCCGTTTCTAACTATTTCCTGGATCCAGGCAATGTCTTGACTTTCTGATTCACTATATTTGGCCTTTAGCCATTTGAGTTGTAGCTTGAATCTCTAATTCTGTTTAGCCATCTCTCGCCCCCATTCCCATTCATTCTTCTGATTATGTAAAATTTTCTATAGCATATCCACTTCAGGTATGCATACTTAGGGAGACAATGGAGGCAAGGATTTATTCCAACATTATAATAACTGAAAAGGAAATCCCTGTTATGCCTCTAGGAACGAAACGATGCCATTCATCCAAGGAAATACAAGTTCTCAAAGAGGGGCAGCTCATGCTGCATGAGTATTTCAGAGGGATATTTTTTACTTTTTGGTTTCAACATAACTACCAAAATACAATTTCATAGGAGGTAGGAAGAACCTGGAATTGCCTCTCTTAGATGTTGACTTTTTTAGTTTTTCCACAAATCCAAGTAAAATCAAAATATAACTAATTTAGAATACTAAACTAACTCCAAAGCCTTGACTGGATCTCTCAGCAAAATTAGACCTCCTGGGCACAGTCCCAAGAGACAAGATGATGTCCTGATGTTTCAAAAACAGTAACAAAGAAAAATGAGGTTTCCAACCACCAGTCTTTTTTCCGTTTTAAACACACAAGTCTTGGAATACTGATTTTAACCATAGCAAACCCATCCTCAGCCCACAGTCTGGATACCACGGAAAGATACAGGCTCTGTCAGATTAGCACCTCTCCTTGTCTGTGATGAATGGTGATTTTATTTCCGGAGCATTTCTGTGTTGCACTTCTCCAAGCCCCCGCCACCCCGAATGCTCATGCTGTAGGCCTTTGGGTCTCACTCATTGCCGTGTTCCTACATGGAGACCAGATGAATCGCCCTTGCTGAACCCACCCACCAGCCTTGGTAACCATTGCTAGTCCACCTTCTGCCTTCCCATCAGAAATGTGCCAGACATCCAGGCTGGATCCATAATATGTAACAGACATTTAATTGTCTCCCAGTAAGGACTGTTTTCTCTCTCTCTTTCCTGACCTCTGTTACTCTAGGTGCTTTTTCACCTGCCTTCTCCCATGTAAATCCCAGTGTTGTGATCATATTAGATACAACTATTTCATTAACTTTTCTTCTCATTCCTTATGGGCCTGCCATGCAACCAAACCAAAACCAGATTAGTTTCATAGTAGAGTCACTCTTCTTTCACACAATGGGCTTCGTAAAAATAAAAATAAAACAAAACCAAACATAAAGACAGCAGGAAGGAACTGACATTTTTCTTAAATGGCAAAAAACAAAAAAAACAAAACTATCTTGTTGGAGTCAAAATAGATACCATTAATCACATAGAGCATGCCTCTTCAACTGTTCTCTAATACCAAGAAAGCCAAGAGCAGTGTGCAGTCCTAAGTAGCTGAGGACAGAAAAACACATCCCCTCACCAAAATATTACACAGAATGAAATGAAGGTGAAGGACACATGGGCCCTGGGCTGCGGGTGTGTCCCGTCTAACGCAGTGGGTGCTTGCTGCGGTGCAGGAGGCCACAGCGTCCCTGGACACACAGATACCTGCTAAGTCATGTGTTCCGGAGAAACTGCAGCCGGGCAGGGAGAAACAACCCTCTAGGGATGAACTCGAGTTCAAGTAAAGAAAGGTGGCACAATGCTACAGTGCCATGGAGGGGGAGGAGCCAAAAACCACATCTGCCGTGTAGCAGGCAAGGAACGGTGCATGCGAGTGAAAGGAAAGGGTGTAAGAAGGCAGAGCCAGGGAGCTGAGAAGAGCAACAGGAAGCCTGCCGGATATTTTCCTGAATGGATCCGAAAGGCACAGAACGCCTGAATGCTTGTTCTTACAGGGGAAAGAGCTCCTCATTTTCTTAATCACACTTTAAACACTCACTCGCTTAATACTACCTGCCGGGTCTGCATGCAGTGCTCTGTTGATATAGTTGCTCTCAGCACCCACTTTGATTTTAGTGTCCCTGTTACGTGCCTTTCACAGTGTGTTAACTTCACAGCTGTCTTTACATGTTCCTGAACAATTCTGCACAAGGGAGGGCTCGTGGAGAGAGAAATCTACCTGTTTATGGACACATTTCCAACCTAACTCATACACAACTTATAAATGCAGGAAGCAGAGAGTGTCTGATCATCAGTCATAGGTACGTATCTCTAATGGCTGGGTCATCACTCCCCAGGAGAAATGACATATGTGTGCGTGTCAGCTCCCAGAGGCAGCGCATGTTCTTCATACTGAGCATGGGAAATAGAAAGGGCCACGCGTTTCATATTGGACTACAGGACTAAGCAAAGAAATGTGTTTGAGAAAACATTCATTGTATGTGTGTGTGTAACAGTATTTTTAAAAAGTTAAAAGCTCATTGTCAATAGAATGTTGTCCAAAAAACGCAGGTAGCCTACTGGTTGACGGTCCGGGCCCCTGCCAGGGTTTCTCATCCTGGTTCTGCCACTCACAAGCCGTGGGACCTTAAGCAAGCTACTTACTGTCCCTGCCCTAATTTCTTCTGAGTGTTGTGGGGGGTTTTTCATATTTTCTTCTGAGTATGAAATATTACAGATCTCTTCAACTTTTCTGTAATAGTTTACTTATATTCAGGTTAACTCTACAACCAAAAACTTCTTTCTAAAAGTATCCCCAAAATACTATTTTTCTCTTTATTCCAGATTCAAAGTTTTATCTCAGGCTCTAAATACCACTTCACTTTGAAGTCCTACCTTTTAAAACAACCGATGCTGAGAACTTTGTCTTCTGACACAGCATTTCTATTATCTTCTTCTAGAAGCCCCACAGCTTATGTAAAAGGGCATCTTCCTTTCTCGGTTCACAGGTCCACTTTCAGGAGAATTTAAACCCTCACACCTCTTCTGTGCTTCCTCTCTGACTGTCCTATTCTGGTCTATTCCTCTCCTTCTACTCTCTTGTATCCCCTTTATCCAACTCACCCAGATTAATCCAATTTCAGCTGCACTTTTGGCTCTACACTCTGTATATTAATTTGATATTTATTGTGTACATTGCTATGTTGTAGTTTTAAGTTCAGTGGATACAGCAGAGAACAAACAATATTTCTAAACTCATACTGCCTATATTTTAGTAAGGACAGACAGACAACAAATAATGTGTAGGTGCTAATAAGTTTTCAAAGAAAATTAAGCAGACCTAGAGGATAGACCTATCTAGAAAACTTAGAGAGGGCCTTTCTGATAAAATGACATTTGAGCAGATACCTCAATAAAACTAGGGAGTAAAAGACAGAAAAACCTGATCTATTGGTATAGGTGGCCACCCAGGCATCAGCATCTTTAATAGCAAGTAAGTTACTTCTCTGAGCTTCCATTTTCTTCTCTGTAAAATGATGATGATAATATCATCTTCTGGGGTTGCTGTAAAGATTAGAGATCATCTCTACAAAAGATTAGAAAAGGACTTGCTGCAATAAACGACAGTTATTATTACCTCACATAGCTATGTAATCTTGTTGACTGTCAAAATTCAGTATACTCACATTACTTCTGAAAACTGCCCAAAAAGTGTTTCAGTGCTTACAGCAAATGATGTCAAGCTTACAATACAGAAAACAGCATAATGCGTTGAAAGGAATACAAGTCTGAGAAACAGACAGATCTCTGAACCCCACCACTCTAATTTACTAAATTTTAGATCTTGGGAAAGTTATACAATCTCCCCAAATTTCAGTTTCCTTGTCTGTATAATGGGTTGTGTTAAAGATTAAATAAATTGATATATGAAAAAGGACTAGCATAGCTTCTTCTACATTTACTCAAGTAAAGTAGCATCATGTGGTCATATAATATGATGCACAGAATTGAACATGTCACCTCTTGCAGGTGAAATATTTAAAAATATGCTCTCATGCGATTACAATCACCCCGAATTCTTTGGAGTATGAGTGGAAGGCCAGGAGAAATAGCAAAAGAGCTTCTCGCCAATTATTTCTGTTCCCCAAAATTCTGTAGAAGGAGGAGACTTTTACAGGATATTTTTGCTCAAGAAGTCTGTCCCAGTCAGGAGTGCTTAATCACTTTATCATTTTACCAAAAGTGGGGGATTTATTCCTCATGGGATTTGACTTTCCTAAGCCCCATTTATTCCAAATCCCATCCAAAAAAATGCTCCCTCCAAAGAAAAGAAGTTCTGAAGTCTCTAACAAATCACTGCATCAGATTTATTAATGGTAAATTAATTCAAAGTCAGTTAAAGAGAACAACCAAAGATATCAACACAAGATAATGTGGCATCACTTTCAGGAACTCATTTAGTCAGAAAGCAAGTGCTAAAATAGAAAAGACAGTTAGATAGTCACCGATTTGGACACAGATGATATACGAAAATGGGTTCATTCATTCAGCAAATATTACTAAGAACATACCACATGGCAGATATCTTTCTGGGGCAGTGGGATGGCCATGGCGCACATAGTGATGGGGGAACAGTAACTGATAAGTGAAATACCTGGCAGTCAGAGGATGCTCAGTGTTATGGGCAAGAAGAATAAAGGCAGAAAGTAGGGACATAAAATGCAGGGTCCTGTAGGGGAGGGCTGCTGTTTCAAACAGGGTAGCCAAGGAAGTCCTCCCTACTGTGAAAATAACACTGGAGAAAGAGTCTGAAGGAGTGGGGGGATCTCCCACCCAAGCCGAGGAGCTGGTCCCAGTTAGGAGCGAGGAGGGAGCAGTCACAGAGCTGCATTCCTCAGCTGCGGGACAGGGAGCTGGCCAGGAGGCCAGTAAGAGGTTGAATGTGGAAAGAAAGTCAGTCCCCAACAAGTCAGACTAGTTAATGCTACCGGTTGCTCCGAAAGGTAAGTATTAAAAGCTATAAAAAGCCCAAAGCAGCTGCACCGGCAGCTGATGTGAACCTAGAAGGTGCAGACGTGTGAGAGGCCCCTGTCATTATGTATGGAAAGGCTCCTTAGAATTGCCACACAAGTAGTCTGTTTGGGATGGGGCGAGTGAAGGGAAGACAAAGAGGAGGGAAGGGAGTGGAGAAAAGGCCACACACAATCTTAAATTCAATATTTCACTCCCATTAAAGATAAGCTGTTTATAAGCTTCAGTGTAGGGCATATAATTCTATGTAAAAACTCTGCGGTTCCTCTTCCCAACATAAATCATGATCACTCTACACTCTGCTCTCTGGGAGTCCTCAAGGCAGAGAGACAAGACTTGAGGTATAATAATAAAAGTCTGCGTATTATAAAATCCACCCTGAGCCCCAAGACGAAAAGAACAACAAGAACAGTGCCCTGAAAAGTACGTACTTGCCCAGGCACAATGCAGGGTTATACATTCTTATTACCATCCTCAGGAATTCAGATGCCCACCTGGGCACCTAGGTGAGATCATTTTTTACCCAATTATGGCTATCTGTGCTTTTAAGATGAACTATGAAGTCTTTTTAGACTAAATGTCTTGATAAAATTATGAATATTAAATCCGACTCAGAGCCACAAAACGGACTGATTGCAAGACTGCCTTTGTGGTAGCTGAGGAGTGCCCCCTACAGTCTGAAGTGCACAATGCAAGCAGATGACAAAAAACAACTGCAATGTTTGAGGAGCCCCAAAAAGGAGGCAGTGAAAGGTAAGAAATCTCAGCCGGGAAAATGTGACTTTAAAACCTAAGAATTATGCCGACACTATGAATTCCTATTTTTACATATTTGTCAACAGCCAAAAATGAAAAACTTTTGCATGGATTTTTCTTCTATTTGACTATCATCATTATTAATGTACAAGTAATGAAAATATAACATATTAGTAAAGTCTGATTCTGGTTTTTGGTTATTTTACCTTCATATTTGAATTATTACATGAAAACATTAGGGAAATATAAATGCATTACATTCTGCTATGCAAAAGAAAACTATCTAGAATCAGAAATAATTTGCATCTGATGTTACTAACAGGAAAAAATGCAACATATTTATTAAAATGAAGTTCTAGCTAAAGAACAACTTCTAGCTAATGTTTACTTCTGGGAACATTATCTCTTAAAATGTTAACGATTTTCAAAATAAAAATTACAAGTAGACATGAAAGACATGTATCCCATATATTTTATTTTAAAATACTATATAAATGTATACATAAATATGGCATCATGTTATACTAATATTCAATATTACACATTGTATAAAATATATTACAATATTACTTGAGAGGCATAAAATTTTATGGTATATCAGCAAATTAAAGTTAATAAATTTCACATAAAATAATATATTCCAGTTTAAAATTCCATTTGTAAGAAAAAGGAGAGGTAAAATATTCACCAAAAACTTTTTAAATTTTTACTGGAAATATATTGAATTTTTGTGCAATTTAAATGTACCAATGTATTTGGTGTTTGTAACTATTAAATTAAAACCAAGACTTATATAAATGCTTAGCAATGGACACAGCAGTACTTAAAAAGTTAACAGCCTTTTACATGATCTTTGAATAAATGCAGATCTGGAAAACTGCATTTATCATAAAATGTTTATTTAGACTCAATTTCACATATATTCGTGAGATATACATAAATGTGTGTGATTAAAATGATAAATTATACTTTAAGCATTTTCATAAAGAATGTTTTCCACACTGTGAAAGAGACAATTAGGGTCATATGGTTTAAGTACTTGTTTTTTAATGGAATTTAATAAGATATAATCTAATATTTGTATATCATTGCTTCCTCTAAAATTATTAATAAAATTGTATAATGATGAAATTATAAAATATATTATTTGCTGTAGATAATAAAAGCTAAAATACATAAGAAAAAGTACTTGATATGTTAATCTTCCTTAGGATTCTAGTTATTGACCTAATAATCACAGTTGTCTCTTCTTTCCACCTTTTAATAATGCTTTCAGATGTTAAAACACAGTCCTCGCGGAAATGCCTGCTAAAAAATATGAGTGTATAGACCCCATAATAGACATTCAAATTAATAAGCCTGGCTATTTTCATACTTAATTAACCTTTTGAATTCACTTATCCACATTACAGAATTCTTGCCAAAATGCAGTTTAAAATTAAAGTTATATTTTTAGTAATACGACATAATTAAAATGTTTCAGCACTGCAATGATTCTTCAATTTTTAATTTAGAAAAAAAGAAAGGAAAAAAGAACAGAAGAAAGAAGGAAAGGAAGGAAGGAAGGAAGGAAGGAAGGAAGGAAGGAAGGAAGGAAGGAAGGAAGGAAGGAAGGAAGGAAGGAAGGAAGGAAGGGAGGAAGGAAGGAAGGGAGGAAGGAAAGATGGAAGGAAAGAAGGAAGGAAGGAATAAATCCCACTGATCTGATTAGATGAATTAACATTAAATGTTAACATTTGTAAAATTAATAGCTTCCATAAAAAAGCAATCAACAATTTCCAAAAACAGTATTGGTCCAGAAAGAAATTTTAATAACTTTAGATAACAATTATAATAAAAAACTAAAATGCACCAAAGTTTTAAATATTATATAATGTTAACTATACAGACTTGACTTGTGGAAATGTACCAAAGAGCAATTGAGACAACTTTAAATAAACTTTTATTCAAATTGAAAACACAATTGTAGGTTGCATATACTCCTTTGTTGTTTAGAAGATATTATAAATTCAGTCATATCTTCATGCCCCAGAAAATTCGGACATTTTTTAGAAAGGCTATTGCTTTCATACTATTTCTACCATGAAAAATGCTACCTTTTTTTGGCTAATACAAAGAAACCACAATTAACAGTGAAACCATAAATACTTTCTGTGTTAACCACAAATGGCCTTTCCCATAGAGAAATGGCTTACATGTGTTCTAAATGTGTTTGGTTTCATTTTGTAGGGAAGGAGCTGCGGGTATGTTTTTATCTAAGAAAAGAACATGGCATGCACATGCACAGCTTTCTAAAATGAGAAACACTCATTGAATTTAATCGGAGTTCTGTCTGGGCCGGAAATTCAGAATTAAGCTCCATGGGTGATGATTTTGGATTCTCTGGACAGAACTTTCGGGTCTACTTGCCAGACCTCCTTAGGCGCTCAGTGTGACACTAGGCAGGAGGGACCTGCCTGTGTCGGGTTACCTTGTGCGGTAACCATGGGCCACCTCGGGGCCTTCGCATTCCGCTCGGATGGGCTCAGGTGGCCCAGGCAGTCCTCTGCGTGCTGTCTGTGTGCAGCTGCGCCTAGTTTCTGGAGAATTTACCCTTATGCGAACATCAGAAAGTCTCTGGAAACTGCGTTTGTTGATATTCCAAATCCTTTCTCTAGTTGAATGTAACATGTGCTGGGGCGTTTTTGTAAAATGTCCTTACTCTGAGAATACATAGGAGAAAGCGAGGCTTTCTCCAAATGTGACCTTCTGCTCACTCCCATAATTGAGTGTCTTTGGAAAGGGTCTAAATGGAAATTAAATCAAATTTTTTGTTCTGTAGATTTTCAGTAGTCATATGTAAAATAAAATGAGAAAATCTAGCTGAAAATCAAGAGTTGTTCAGAATGCTCTGCACCTAATTGAATTTATATCCACAAAATAACCCATCTGAACAGAAGATTTTCCTCATACAAATTATCTTTGGAAACCTTTTGGTAAAAATATGTCTCAATAAAGATAGATCTAATCGTCTATTTTAAATTTATCTTAATAATGTAGAGATCTGTTCCAAAGAATAAAAATGCAACCCTATCATTTACCAGCTTAAAACAATAAACTGAACATTTGTTTTTTTAATCATTGTTTACTTTAAATGTGCTAAGAGAATTACTAATTTTAAAAGAAGGAAAACTATAATATTCAGTGCCCTATAAATTCTTTTTTTTAAAAAAATCTGGGTATTCATAGTACTAAAACACATTTTTCTAAAAAAAAAAAAAAACAGTTCAGAAAATTAATAAAACCAAATGTTTAGCATCCCGCAGACAAAGCTATTGACTGAGCTATCAGTTGATTGCGTTTTGTAATTTGTGAAGTTGTGATTAATTAGAATATGGTTACGGAAAAAGCAGATGATTTGTGGTTCAAAATCAGAGTTCTTTGGTTGGTTGATTCCTTTTCAGGGGGGTGAGATTGGAGAGGTTGTGGCAGTGAGCAATCGTTGGGGTGCTCCCCCCACCAAGCCTGAAGAAAGAGGTAATGCAATTATTCACAACTCTGTCTTTATGTACCAGAACAACTGTCTCCCCTCTATTTTGAGCTATAGTAAAACTTGGGAAACTTTTTATTCTATTTCCACCCAGTTATCTTTTTCAAAAGTGGGTTCAAATATATAAAGTCAAAAAGTCTTGGTCTTAGATATATTGAGAACTAAGCTGATCTGTTTATACCGAGGGCAGCTACTCTGTATTTAAAATTGTCAGATGTATACTAATAAAAGGGCGTGTCATGAGAGGTAGTATGATTTTAATTAAAGTTTAAAACTTCAGACAAAGCACTTGAAAATAAAGAATTAACCTAATGAGAAAAGCTGTAAACACTTTGATTAATCCAAAAGTGTTTCTTTAAAAAAGTAAGGCAATTTAAAAAATTCTAGAAATAATTTTAGTACAAGATGGTGCTAGTAAGACAACTTTTAAAATTTCTATTAAGAGATATAACTAATATGATTTGTTACATTATAGCTGACATCAGCATTTAAGTCAAAATAGCTTTTAGAAAGATGGCATGGAGCAGGAAACAAACAAGATAAAACTTGATTTTAAATATGTAAAGATCTTTTCTCCTCCCAAAAAATTATCCTGCAAAACTAAAGAACTTTTATTATCCTCAATATCTTTCCATCCTCAATACATTTCCATTTGTAATACTAGCAAAAGAAAGAAAACAGATATATTCGTACCCCTTATAATCAAGATTATTTTTACTGTCACAAGAATGTTAAAACAATCTTTAACAAACAGCATCCGTCTTATAAGTGATGTCTTAAAATATTCCCTCTCATGTTTTGCATTCACCTTATCTATGAAATGACTATAAGAAGTTCCCTTTTAAGAAGATTCTTAAAATTCACCCGAGGGTTGCCATTCATTTTCCAAACACTGAAAATTCTCAGATGGAACACGGGTTCTGAGTCCACGTTCACCTGCTGTTTCTTAAAGTGAGACCCATGAACTACGTCAGAATTTATCTCTAGCATTTGCTTAAAACGCAGATGGGAATATCCCTTGTCGAACCTGGGAATATGATAGAGCCATTCCTCCCTGGCTCCTGCCGCTCACGGGAGGTGGCCGCGCCCAGCAAGGCTCCGGGAGCGCAGGGCCTCCCTGACCTGTGTGTCCCCTGCGCCGGGCCCAGCACCGGGCACAGGGCTGCTGCAGGTGAGATGCGTGATGGAACCGCGGCCCTAGTGCCTGAGGCCCGCAGCAGCCCTCTCAGCTCCCTAGTGGGGCAGGGCGACTCCTCTCTTCCCTGAATTCCCGCAGCGAGCTCCGTGCACCCAGGTCTTGGAGTGTGAGAAGCCAACACCTTACTTTGCATGTTACTGAACTAAATTGCCATTCCAATTAGATGACAAATAACGAAGGAGAAGGTTTGGATGCAGGTTTTGTGGGGTTTTTTTCCTTTTGCTCATTCAACATTCACTGTAGATTAAATGAGCACTTAGTCTGTGCCAAATGCCATGTCTAGAACTGTATGCAGAGCAAAGAATGCACAGGTAATGTCCCCAGACCTCTGGGAACCCCGTGACTCCTGCAATAGTTCTCACCATGGATGACCCACTACTTAGGGGGTGATTTGGACATTCTGATGGGTGTTTTTGTCTACTAGCATATGGTGTCATAGCATTTACAAATTATATGCATACTTTACATACATTTTCTTTTTATATTTCCTTTGTATTATAATGATAACATTACAGATTTTTTAAATAATATGCACAGTAGGTAGGTATTATCTATGAATTTCATTTCATTACTAAATTAAGCATCATAAAATATGTATTATCAAAAGGGAGCATTGGCTCTAATGGTTAAAAATCACTGACCTGGTGAATATTTTAACATCAACTTGTAGATTCCCTTAAGCAGAGTGATATTTTCAAAGCATTTGCTTAATAAAAAATGTATATCTTAATGGAATAAATAGTATAATTTTGCCAACAACCTCCTGATTCTACTGTAAACTTCCCTTTAGCTGGTAAACATTTTCACATAGTTTTCAGACACATACATTAGTGGTCTGTATCTAAATACTATGGCTGCATGACATTAGGTGACCAAGAGATTTAAAAGTACATCACCTATATTAAGTTGGCTGTCGTTATCACCTACTCCATCATTCTGAGGACATTATATCCAACTACTTGGTGATCAGTGTCTAAATGACTTAAAAAAAAACACAAAAAAAACCTTCCCATATAATGCAGCTAAATTTTCTAAACTCAGCCCCAATGAAAATGAAGCAACATTTTTTTCAAAAATAAGTGAGATTTATCCTACAAGTAGGCACATTCTTGATCTTTTCTTATACTTGAAGAAAAAAGTAAAGAAATGAAAATTACTCAGATGCTATTAAAAAGCAATGGCAATTCTAGACATTAGGAATGCTAATAACCAAGTTCTAGAATCTGTGTGAATTATCATCATCCTGCAAAATCTTCAGACACTCATCCTGCTCTGACTTACACTGGTGATAAAATTACCAATACAGTTCTTGTGTTTGCAAATTTGGGTACAATAGGGGAAAGCAATCTTTAGCATCAGGAGATGCTCTATCAGCAAATGAAGAGGCAAAAATAACACCAAATAGTAATAAAGTGATGACCCAATATAGTTCCAATGAGGTTTTTTATCACCATGCTGGGAAAAGACTGTATAAGAGACAGCCCTTCTCACCCAAGCCATCCCCCTCCAATCAAACCGGCCTCTCCCTTTTAATGAGCAGTAACCATCAGAATGCCTATAATTTGGCTTGCCAAAATGACTACCTATTTCTAAGAAAGAGGCTAAGATAAACACAAATAAGTTAAAGTGCATTAAATAGGAAATGCCTCCTTGGACTAAACTATGTTGTAAATTTTACGAAAA
The DNA here is from genome assembly GCF_054644295.1 of Miniopterus natalensis. Taxonomy (NCBI): domain Eukaryota; kingdom Metazoa; phylum Chordata; class Mammalia; order Chiroptera; family Miniopteridae; genus Miniopterus; species Miniopterus natalensis. Next base: position 25,017,751 of record NC_142088.1, read on the forward strand.
ATATTAGAAAATATTTGTAAATTTTATTTTTCTTTTCTGCAAGAAAAGTGACATCCACATCGCTTACCTCAGCAGTATGAATAGTTGTACAGGACCGAAAACTTTCAAAAAACGGCAAATACACTAAACTAAGAAGTCTTGAATGTAAATAAAAATCATATAAAAATGTGGGCTTTTTTCTTGAAACTATTGTTTTTAGAGTTTTGATTTCCTGGGCCACAACTAATTTAATATAATCATCCCTTTCTATGTAACGAGTAAACAGCTGAAACAATAGATGTAACATATTAAAACACAGGCATAGAACAGTGTGACATGTTAGGCCATAAACATGTCTCTCTGTGAAATAGAGAATTATCCCCTTTTAACGAATGATGTGGAACACAAGACAAACTCCTATATTGCCCACAGCAGTGTCTCAGCCGTGCCATGCACACAATGCTCAGGACTCTGCAGTATTGGATTGGTTTCCAATGATTCCAGGACTGCTTCCTATGGCTTTTGTTTTGATCTGAGCCCCTGTATAAAACAGAGCTGCAAGCAAGGAGGGATGGGCACTGGAACACTTCAGAGCCATTCGAACCTTGTCAGAATGGTGCAGAGAACTAGAAAATGTAGGAACTCTATAAGCCACCGTAAGTCCCATTTCAGCTCAGTCCACCATTCCGTCTGCTTCAGCCCAGGGTTTCCAATCCCTTTCTTTCTTTTCTTCCCTGGGAGAATAAAGGAAGGAAGAGGGCTTATGCATTTCCATGGAAGTTTCCCAAAAAGAGAAAACGTAACAAGGGAGAAAATGAGAGGTTGTGGTAATCATCAGCCCCAATCCATTCCTACTTAGATCACTCTGACCCAGAAGCAGGATCCCACTGCTTTAACTGGGACCCAAAGACAAAAAATGACCCACCAGAAAGAGTGTGGCCACGGGTCTTAGTAGCCACACCTACCGCAGAACCCTGGTGAAGGGCAAGAGGGGCCCTTGCACAACAGTGGGCATGGGGCCCCTGACCCAGGCTAAACTGTGTGTAGGATGAGCTACTTAACAAAGAAGTCTTTATTCCTCAAATGCAGTATCCCTGTGTATTTAGAGGGAAAATGTAAGAAGGCAACCACCTTTTCCATGGTTGAGCACAGAGTTTTCTCTATCGGCTAAGAAATGCTCAGAGTCCTCAAGCCCTGCGATTTCTAACTTAACCTCCTGCCACTTTCTTCCTCCATGTCCATAATGGACACCTCATGCTTCTGAACTCTAGTTTTCCTACACACGTCAACTTAAATCACTTCCTCAGGGAAGCATCCCCAGCTCACCCCACGACAATGGCTCCCCATCATAAACCCTGCACACCCTCTTTTATAACACTAGGTACACCCGTACTTATTAGAAGTTTATCTTTTCTCATAGACTGCAAGTTTAGTGAGAGCAGGGACCGTGTCCATATGGATCATCTCTATATTGCCAATGCCTATTCCTTGCATGGAATAGGTGTTTAATAAAATATCAATTGAAGGAGTGAATATTTTAGTACCAGCTGATGACAAATTTTTTGCCTTGGGACTCTGTAATAAGTTCTCCAAACAATGAGCAATAGGGCCATGGATGACATGGATTAACTATAAATTGCTCCGAAGACCCAAGTTCTTAACATCAAAGCCTACCAGCTTCTCCAGCCTCATCTCTTGCCAGATTTCTCTTGCTATCTACTATCTAACCACATTATTCTTTTGGTTCTTTGCATGCACCGTGAATTCCTTCACCACTGCAGGTGCTTTAAGGAGCTATTTCCTTTTATTGAAGTGTTTTCCCCACCCCCATCTGTGTCAGTCCTTCACGGTTGAATTTTGCATTTATTTCTATAACCTTTCATTCTCCACCAGATGGTGCACTCCATGGAACTGGGACAATATTTTCTTGTGCTCACTGTACCCCAGTACTAGCACAACACAGGCACCTGATAAAAATTGTTGCATGATTGAATAAATGAACATTTTACCGTGGCTAAAATCCAAATCAAACTACCATCTCCTTATTGGTATTTATTACAATATTGTACTTGAACCTGTAAATTCTTCTATTTCTTGTAAAGAAACAAAACCAAAAATGTGCCACCTATTTTATAATTGTACCCCTTTATCAAGAATATTCCACAGATACACATCAGATTTATCATTTCCTAGATTTTACCAAGAGTATGCCAAGCCTATGGGAAAGGTTCGTCTTTGCATCCGTGGCTTTGGGATTATAACCTTGAGTTGTGGTCTGTCATGCTCAGTGGTCCTTGCTATAGGTTCTTAGCTAAATGACTACTCCTTTAAAAATGGGTGCTAAGAACTAAATGAAGGTGGATTTGTTTAAGAACTGTGTCAAGCCAATGAATTCAGAAACATCCAAGTGACTCTTGTTTTCTGGGAGGCCCACTCTCCCGCCCTTCCACCCACAGCCTCATGCAGGGTGGATGATTAGAATTGGTATTTTGATTTCTTGCCTCAAAACGGTAAGGCCTGACATCACCTCTCATCAGAAATATCTAAAATCGATTTTTTAAAATGGAATGAAAGTGACTTTATGGATTACACAATGGGAGGCTAGACATTGAAGTAGACTCTGAACAAATAGATACAAATTTACTTTGCTGAATCTCAAGAGCCCTCTGGGTGTGAGCCACCTGACCTTATGAAGCTTGTTTGTTAGCTCTCTGCCATTTTTGCTATTTTAGAACACAGGTCATCGTGAAGTAAATGCAATCAGTCAGTCAATCCAACAGCCTTTTTGCTGATCTGGGACCAGTTGTGACAAAATATGTGGGAAGTTGACTTTGGTCACCAAACCCAAACTATTCAAAACTGCTGATGTGCCAGACACAGGTTTACTTACAGGCATGTGTCAGAGGCACACTGCACACTCCGGCTCCCAAACAGGGGAATTTCAGAGCTGTTGACTCCCGAGCTTACAATTGAAACCCTGAAACAAAAGTATTCTTCTGGGTAGTGTGGGTGCAGTGTTTGCAAGCTTTAAGTTGTTTAAGCTGAGTTGCCCCACAAGGCAATTACTGGCACCGTTTCACTATCTTTCTGCTCTTTTGATGTGGTATTTATTTTGTTTGAGGCATTTGCCTAATTTAGGAGGCACAGGGATTCTGTTAGGATTACCCCCAGCCCTCCAAAGTCTGGGGAATGGGTAGTCTCTGTGCAAACCACAGATCCCACTGCATAAACTGAAACACTAAAAAAGAATAAATAAATAAAAATTGTACATCTAGAATAATGGAACCAGCATCTAGGGAAAAGGGTGATGTCTGCAGATTATAGACTCTTACTTCTTGAGTTATCATGCTTTGCCCCTCTTCTCTGATGAAACGTAAATAAATGTTTTGAAAAACAGCAAAACAAAACAAAAGCCTGCTTTTAGGTTGACATTTGAAAGGTATATTGGCAGCTCTGTGCCTTCATTGCTCATACTTTATAAGTAGCTCGTGGCCCTGGGAAAAAGTCTTCAAAGTGTGAACACACAAGCCTTCACCTGGAAAAGAGGAAGCTGGGTGAGTGTCCAAGCTGCAGGCGCAGAAGTAGAAGCAAGGCCCAGGGAAGGAGCCAACACGCCCTTCGCAGCGGTCAGTGCCTGCTGTTCTCCACCTCTAAGTTACAGCAGGGCTGGGCCTTGTTATAAAACCTGAAATCTTGTGGGCACTGAGACAAGGGTGGCTTTTAAGCTGTATGACAAGGACACTTCAAGGTGGAAGTGGAATATATTGATGCTCAAAAGTAGAGTTGCATTCAAAGATCAATGGGGGCTATTCCTTAGATATGAATAAAAACAATTTTGCCTTAGATTGGCCTTTTCTTCTTTTCAATGAACCTTTATATTTGGAAAGTAAGGTGTGGACACATAGACTTTTAAAACAAGTTAGAAATGAACCCATTTTCTCTATTTCAAAACCATCCACTTTGCTTCATTGGATTTGTACTAGCGTAAAGATTCAAGTTATTAACCGAAATTTTTAGAAATATCCTAGTGAGGGGAGCCAGTATGAATGTGTCAATCAATTGTGCACCTTTAAGTTTGGGGCATGCATATTATTCTTAATATACAGTATTAATAATAAAGGTCCAAAAAAGCTAAAACATTACTTTTCTTTGCAAAATAATATAATCATTCTCACACTAGTACTAATGATATCACTCAGAATAACCTTTTCTTTTAAATTTGTAAAAAAAAAAAAAAATTTAAGAAATTTGTGACTTTTTAAAAAAATCTATGCCTTAAAATGTCTATTTGCTACTAATATGAGTTCAGGAAGCATGGAGTTAAAGAAGTTGGTGTTTTTTTCTTATCTGAACAATTGGAATCAGCAGTTTGCATTATTTTAAAAATGAATGCTGAGAATCAGCAATTTTCTTGGGTGTTTTTTTTTAAAGATCTTGAGGGTTTTTTTTATTTAAAGTGGAAAACTACATTAAGTGCAAAGCAGTCAACAAAGAAGCAGCCATAAAGCCTAAGTATTCCTAGAGTTATAAAATATGTCCATTGTGCCAATTCCACTGCCAACAATGAAGTTTTAAGCATTAATATGCCTTCATTGCGGTTTTAATGCCTTAATATTGACTCTATAGCTCTTTTGGGTAATTCTGCTTTCTCTGGTACTTGAAAGGTGATGATGTCAGCGTTCTTCGCCCTGATTCATATGCAGGTTGATGAAGCTGAGTTATTTATTGAGTTCCATTATATTTTCTATAAACATTAGTTCTCAATAAACAGAGACATTTAGCCGAGGGTTTATTTATTAAATAGGTACTGTACAGATGGTTTTGCCACACATGATGTGCTGCAGAGGATATTACTCAGGAATAATCAGCTGTGTTATAGCTTGGCTAAATTAATAAGATGATAATGATGAAATTGATGCTTTTGAGCTAGGCTTGGTAAATGGTTTTTGCATAAACAAACTGATAAATTTGAGAAGCAATTACTTGCTTGTCAAAGATAAAAACACAACAGGGCCCATTTATAGTTAGGTCCTATTTATTTTTAAAGATTGTACCAGATTTTATGTTTAATACACTGCAATTAAAAAATAATACTTAAATGAAGAAGCATAAAAGCACTAACTTTCTGAGTTCTCCTTCAAATCCGAAGAAGCAGCGTTGCTTGATTAGACACCAAGCAAACTTTTTTTGCTGCGTCTGAAGGGAAAATATGTTTGACAAACAACAGGGCAACATCCAACGTACATTTTTTAATCATGTAGGCATGTTGCAAAAACAGTTGATTGACAGCTCCCTCTACGCCATTACACCCCCTTCCCCAGACACACAAACACATACTTAATAAGGGTCCTTACAAAAACTTTTTTTATCTGGTTCCTAAATAGCAAAGGAGATGTTTAACCTAGCTCAAGTGTTCTATAAAAGGTATATAATTCATCCATTCTCTTCAATCAAAAGTTGTTCCATTTTTTACTTGGAGCCCGGACATGAAAGATACATGCTTATTGATAAAATTTACTGATACAATTTCATTACATAATACTGGCTTTTGCACTGTAAAAGTCAGAATTGACTGCCAAGGTCAGGGAAACATTAGTGCCCCTCCCAGCTTTAGTAAAAATTTTTAAAATTCTGATTAAATCACACCCTAAGGGGCTACCTTTTAGATCTGAATATGCCCATATATGTTCCATTAGTATCAATGTGAGCTACACATTGACTATATTGTTTACATCTGTGTGTTGGTGTGTATTTTTAACTACACAGCAAGAAGAAGAATCTACAGACAATCTCTATATGTCCTGCAGTATCTTATCAAAAGCTATTCCATACTAAATGACAGTTTTCATGTTTCTTCTCCTTAAAGAGCTCTGATTACCAGAGATAAGTTGTAGGGCATTTTTACCACTTGGGTATAGTTACTGGGATCTACCATGAACTATTGGTCATACAGAAAGAGAATCACATGCAAAAAAAATAAATATCTTAATTCTTAATTTTGGGATCCAAAACTTTTATAATTATAATTCATTTTTTAAATTTCTTTATTGTTGAATGTACTACAGATGTCCTATTTTTTTCACCATTGACTCCTTCTACCCTACACCTGCCCCCCAACCCAGCCCATTTATTTTTTTTTTTTTTTAGTGTTAAAAAACAGGAGCAGAGATCACCATATTCAAAAGTATAGCATGAAATCATCAACTGCGAGATGAAATCAGATACTTGTTTCAATAAAATAGTCACCTTCTTTGTCTATTTAAAAGAAAACTTTGAGATCTTTCATTTTAAAATGTTAACTTAAAATAATGTTGTGACTATTAAATGCAAGCTACAGTGTTAGAATGGTTATTTTGCATTTTATTGTTTGTGTGAAATAAACGAGTTACAGCAAAATGCTATATATGTGCAGTTTAGAAATTCTGTTCCTCTGAGCAGCTCAAAAAACAAGATATTTGTCTTCTTAATAATTTCCAATAAGAGCAAAAATGTAGTGATCACGAATAAATAAGAATAGGCAGAATTTATATTACAGAAATTCATAATACATTGGTCTGATATCAGAATGCCTAATGATTTGTTATAAAACTTCAGTTGTGATTTTCTTCTCCTGGCTAATTGGAAACAACTGCTCCCCAGGACTAATTACAACTCCATCAAAAAGAAAAGCAAGCATAAATATGTCTTAAGGGAACTGAAAACTTTAAGGTAAGGCCCCATAAACTGAATTAAGAGATGAAATTTGAAACCATTCTATGAGCTTTGCTTTCTAGAGACTGTTGCAAGGAGCATCAAGGAAATAAATCCAATGAGTTTTTTAGTGATGATATCAAGACGCATGAAAGCATAACATATTGAGATGCCTTAGTAATGAATCCCACATTGATCAGCTTACAAATTGATTATTGTTAATAGAAATTCTATGTTGGGTCTGCAATATCATATGCTTTACTGAAAATAATTTTTGGTAAGTGCTTAGCAGAAACTTCTGCTGCTTAAAACCAATCTGAATTATCTAACACAGCACTAATATGCATGTGAACTCTGCACTGAGCTGTAATCTTGGTAGGAATCTTGCCTTACAAGTACCATTCAGCTCATAATCCAAGATACTTTAAATTACCTATAAAATGAAGGAATGAACAAGGGCAATGTTGCATCTGTGCTTCTTGTTCCGCTATTAAAGACTGCAATATCTGAACTGATTCCCCTTGATTTTGAATATATAAGGTCCAATGTCACAAACCTGAGCATCTGGATATCCTCTTGCCTTTGAGAAATACCATGTCGTAGATGGAGATTCCTAGTAACACACAGCACACTCCTGACAACTCATACAAGACTTATTTGGTCCTAATGCTAAAGGATTTGTAAAGATTTGCTCTTTATTTACTTGAGAATCTAATGTTATTTGGGAGATAGTCTAAAGATAAACATGTGTAATGTTGAGCTAAGGAAATATATCTCTGCAAATTACAACATGAAATTGTCATATTTGTGAAGTTGTTTCTAATCAATATCCAGGTGACCCTGACCTTTGTTCTTATAAAAATGTCTAGGGAACTGTGCCAGTCAAAGTTCATATGCAGAGAGAGGGAAAGCATCCTACTACTCAAAAGTCTTAACAAGTAATTTTAGAATTTTAAACTCTTATTCAGTCTCTGTACTTTATCACATATTTTTGTCAACATATACCAATTTGTATTCACCATTTGCTACACTTAAGAGTCCTATTTTAAACATCACTTATTCAAATAAATAATCAAAATAAGAATCAATTCAAGCTCTCTTTTAGACATATTTTGACATCTATTTTTAGGTTTATCATTTTAAAATAGTTTATTTTTTAATTTTTATGGTAAATTATATTTTGAAAAAAGCAGAACACTTAGGAACATTTACTCTGTTCTAATGTATGTGAGTAAAACAGTTCTAATGTATTTAGTTGCAGTACAAAAATATAGTCATGGTTTTTCATATTTATTAAATTCTCCCCTTTATCTTAAATAATTTTACTGATTCAAATAATCACAAACAATATTCATTAAATTATCAATTACATAAAATGCAGAACACTAAGTTTAGCAGTGGTGAAACCATGAACTCTAATGGAAAACACAGAAATTCCCCTTATACACATATACTGGAGAAGGCTCATCGGCTAGAAAGCTAAATTATCCGAATTACAAAGCAATTGTGTAAAACGGCTTGCATAGATTGGAACACTAAGCAACCATTCAAAATGCGAGTGGGAGAACTTCAAAGGCACCAAGTAAAATAGAATTACAAATTCCTGCCACTTTGTCTCTTAAAAACTGTCTTTCATATTTACTCTTTACTTCACTCTTACTTGTCAATACAGGGTGGGGCAAAAGTAAGATTACAGTTGTTCAGATGGAAAAGAATACAATAATTAATAAATAATAATACAAGAATAAACTCCATGTTTCACAAACTCACAACTGTAAACTTACTTTTGCCCCACCCTGTATATGTCTCCAATAGGCTAAAATGAAATCATTCATTCATTCATTCACTGTTTCTTTCTTTCATTTATGTATGTAGTACCAAATATGTGCCCTTCAAGGGACATAGCTGGCAATGCTAAAATGAATCAAGCAAGGGTCCCATCTTCAAGGAGTTCAGACAGCAAGGAAGATGGACAGCAGAGCATAAGAGACGTGTATCCCAGTATAAGTGAGTTAAATATGCCATTGAAGAAAAAAATCCACTACTGGGTCGCCACGGAACCAATCTGCTCAGCTCTTCTTTGTATGTGCAAACAGAGGTATCATAAATGCGGGGAGAAAACCAGGAGCACAAAGATGCCCAGTAAAAGAAGATGGTAGACACCGAAGCAGATGTTCTTTCATCTCAGAACATGTTCCCTGGGCTAAGGAGGGAGAAAGTGGGAACAAATTCCAGCTCTGAAACACATGGGGATGTGGGAGCAAAAACGGAAATGAGACTGACGGCGGGCGTTCAAATAATTCAAATTCATTTTAATATTGGAAATAAAGAGCTCTTCTGAGTATGTGTTTCTTCTAGCAGAGAGTATAATTTTCTGCTTATATCTTCCAAGCACTTCTTTATTTTAGACAGAGGAATTTTCCATCATTTGTTGTTGGAAAGGAAACTTTTGAAGGGCGGGACAAGAATAATTTCTCCCCTCCCCTCTCCCTCAGCTTCTCTGCTGAGACTCCCAACAATTGCGTCTACTAGTGACAATTGTCAGGACGTTTGAGATGTAAACACATGTGTTCTAATAACTAGACTGAGACCACCAACTAACTCATTCCACACAGACAGTCAAATAGACATCAACCAGTAATTGCCTATGTTTACTACCAACCTGAACTCTAGCCAAAGAGAAGACAGGAGCAGGTTCAACCTGTGTTCACTCCCTTCCAATAAATGGACCGATGGCTGTGGTTTTCTCTTATTTTTGTTACCTTTGTGGGGAGGAAGAAACTTCCCTCTGCCCCTTTGGGTTCTTTTGACTGGTCTAATAATCAAATTAAAATGAGACTGATTAACAGGAGAGAATAAAAAATTTGATTATATATATATGTATGGAAACTCCACCTACATGAGAGAGTCTGAGGCCCCACATACAGGAGAGGTTCAGAGACAGAAAGGGGGCATGACATTCTGAGCTAAGGGTGAGGCAAGGTGACTTGGGGTTTCAGAGGGGAGGAAGGTCATTCGCAGGGTGATGAGAAGAGCAGATGTTCAGTAACTGAAAGTTTTCCCTGCGTCATAAAAAGTGATCTCTGGTGATAACTCTTGTTATGGGCAAGGCCTCTAATTTAAATTATTTGAGGGAGAGGTAAAAGTTTCATGTGAACCCACAGGGTCTCAATTGCCTTCAGCTCCAAATAATTCACACACCAAAGTAGCACATCTTGGGAGGCCTGTTCTGAACCCCTTTACCTCCATATTAAAACTTTGTAGTCAGACTGTCCTAAGCAGGTATTTTTAGTACCCATTGAAGTAGAATGCAAATTAAGTTTCATATACAATTTCTTAAAAATATGGAAACTAAATTTATATATTCATGCCCCACCATAAGATGGGGAGGTAAAGAAGGCCTGCTGTATGTTAAATTCCTAGGAGAAAATAAATAGTATCAACATCAGGGATGCATGAATTCCATGTAAAGTATTTTATAACCATCTGCATATTGTAGTTCTCTAAAATAATCTTTAAAGTAACTTTAGAGTACTTAAGTAGAAGTAAAATCTCCAATTCATATATATATATGTCATACTTTAAAGGGGTTTGTGTTTCTTTCTCAAATGTTATCCAAATTTTCAGACACAAAACAAAAAATTTATTTGAACAAATGACTGTATTCAAAGAAATTAAGTGATAAAGGCCTAAAGAAGTACAGGTTATGGAAAAATTATTTTAATTTTATTTTTCAATTATAGTTGATATTCAATATTATTTTATATTAATTTCAAGTATACAGTATAGTGATTAGACAATCACATAATTTACAAAGCCATCCTCCCAGTATTTCAGGTACTTGCCTGACACCATACATAATTATAACATTATTGACAATATTTGCTATGCTGTACTTTACATCCCCAGGGCTATTTTGTAACTACCAATTAGTAATCCCTTCCCTTTTTTCACCTAGCCTGCCAAGCCCTCACCCCTCTGGCAACCATCAATTAGTTCTCTGTATCTATGAGCCTATTTCTGTTTCATTTGTTTATTTTGTTTTTAGATTCCACATATAAGTGAAAGTATATGGTATTTGTCTTTCTCTGTCTGACTTATATCACTTAGCATAATATCCTCTAGCATCCTTGCTGTCACAAGGCATGGAAGCAACCCAAGCGCCCACCAATAGATGAGTAGATAAAAAAGTTGTGGTACATATACACAATGGAATATTAGTGGGTCATAAAAAGGGATAAACTATTTTTAGCTCCAGTGATAAGAATAGGGCTGAAGAAACAAGTTAGGGCCAGTCCATAGAGGGATAAAGGATTTGTTGGGGTGGGAATGTTTCAGTGATATCAACTTGACAGTATAAAATATATGTGATGGAGAAAGACTGGAGGCAGTCTTTCTCCATCACATATATGAAATTAGAGTTAGAAATTAATGACAGTTGTCCATGCTATGGGGTGTCTTAGAGGGCTTGTTCGTTGAAAAGGAGTGATTGCTGATTTAGGAATAATAGGACTTGTTAATTGATTGACAGAGGAGGCAAAGAGGAAAAGAAGATTAAGTTGACACTATGATGTGCCTGGATGCCTAAAAGATGACACCATAGTAAGACAAAAAAATGTTCTGTTAAAGACACAGGAGGCGCTGATGCAAAGGAAAAATGAATGCAGTGAGAATAATAGTCATTTCAAAGTGCTGGAGAAACAGGCAAGCACAGCTATATTTCTGTCCCCTTTGAGCATCTCCTGAGAAGATACAATAATGAAACATAAAGGGTAAATGAAAATGTGAGAGTCTGCAGAGCTAGAAGAGAAAATGACAGAGAGCCTTAAAAATACAACCCAGTCCCTGTCCTCAGAAGCGCATTGTCTAAACATAAAGAGATGTATGCATTTTCCTAACAAAACCCCCAAAAGAGAGAAAGTAAAAGTTAGCATGAGCAATACATTAATAATGCGACATTTAAAATATATACCCATTTATTTCTACAACATAAGATCTCTAACTAATTTTACTACCCCAAAATTTTTGGAATTTTGAGTCATGAAAGCTGAAAGTTCTCAGGTATCACTATAGAGCTGTGGCTCTCAAGTGTGGATAGTTTTTCCTCCCGGGGAATATTTGCAGTTATCTAGTGATATCACATAGAGAGGATCTCAGCTAATGTTTGGTCACCCCTCATTGTATCTCAGAGCTGTGAGTTGACTCTGCTACCTATCAGTTTGCAAACATGTCAAGAGGTGTTTGGTGGTGGTACAGGAAGAGACTGGAAACAGATGACCAAGGGAATCTCTTCTTAGTGGTGGAAGCAAATATGGATACATTATTGGCCAAATTCTCTCTCACACACAAAGTCTTCTGTGATCATCCAACAAAGAAATCCATATGATGGAACCTGGTCACATTTAAAATTTTAAGCCAGCAACCTTCTGGAGATGGTCTTTTATTCTAAAGCATCATTTTCTCTGTTTTTTCCTGTTGTTGGCTCTTTTTGCAGCGCTCCAGGCTTCTTGTGACCCATTATGGAAATACATTTTTTATTTTTGTTTACCATTCAGTCTGCAGCTTTCTTCCAGGTGTCAAATATGTGGGCTTTGGAACTACCTGGATTTGACTCTCATTGCAATCAATGAGAGAAATACATTAAACAAAAGATTTAAGTTCCCTGGCTTCCACTTCCTCCTCTTTGGCATGGTGATAATAGTTGTACCTAATTTAAAGGTGTTTGGAGATAATAACATGAGTGTGTGTGCATGCCAGGACACCACACGCATCAAAGAAAGCACGCGCAGCACCATGCCAGGCACATACTAAATGCTTAGTTAAGTGTCAGCAGTATTTCCAAAAATAGTATATATAATTATCAAAATCTTAGCTATTTAATACATTCAATAAAAAATATATGTCACAAATCAGTCCACTGAATGGGTCCCTATGTCCTTTCTGGGAGCAGGAGCAACACAAGTACGATGTGTGGGACGGCAGCCGTTCACTGACCAGCAATGCGTGCCAAGCACAGTGCTAAAACCTTTGGCTGCTTCGTCCTGTTTGTCCTTCAGAGCAACCCAGCCCTGTTTTCCTGTGTCAGATGAGGCTGCAAGAGACAAAGTGACTTGCCCAAGATCACTTGGAGAGAAGATGAGAGGTATCTGACCCCGATGCACTTTGTATCCAAGCCACTGTGCTTTCTTTCTGCCCTGGAGTGTGCCCAGCTCTGCAGAGTTTACCTCAGGTTTCCAGCCTCGGCACACAGAGAAGAAGGAGTGTGATACACAGTCCACAGCAGAAGCTGAAGGTCTGCGTTCCTCTGACGCTTCTGACCCTTCTCTTCACCCAGTTGCCTGAGGACTGGGCCTTTGACATGTGCCACTTACTTGTGGTAGCACGTGTAGTCCACAAAGTTCAGATTCTGTTTCAGGCTTTCATTACGTGTCCCTTTGCCATTACTGTATCTTAATGTCTATGCCATTTTACTAAATATGATTTGAAACAAATGCAGTTAAAAGTCATTATAGGAATCAAACAATTTTTTAAGTTCACCAACTTTATGTTATCCACACAAAAGAAAATTAAGGCATTTTCTTGGTGACTTACTGCTTCCCAAACACCTCTCCCATCACATGTACTGCCTTTGAGAGGCTACAGTGACACACAATCACACATTGCTTCCATTCTATTCTGTGGACAGTGTCAATTCACAGGAATGAGGCCTGGGTTTTTTCATAGCATGGGAAGCATAGTAGATGCTGAATAATAACATTGATAGAAATACAATGCTCTAATAAATAATTTTTATTACTTTTCTTCTGGTTAAGAATGAGTGTGTGTGTGTGTGTGTGTGTGTGTGTGTGGTATGTGTTTGCTTTTTACACAGCCTCTAAAATTGGAGAGTATCCAATCCAGGAAGCTCTAATGTCAATCTTTATTTTACAAGCACCAAAATGTATATCACAAGATATTGTCATTCATCATGACACTTCACATGTACTGCATTATTTTAATAGAAAAATCTAAAGTTTCATTATGTTAATGTTGAGCAATGAAAATAAAACATCATAAAAAAATAAGCACTTTTTGGTGATTGGCTATAGCAATTTTCTGTCAGCTTCAAGCACAATAAAAGTGCACTGAATGGAAATGGAACAAATGCTAGGAATCCAACGGCACCAAAATGTTTTACTAGATCCCTGGAAATCTAGTGTTCATAAGTGTCAGCCAAATAAAATACAACTTACACAATAAGCTGTGTAATAATTTAATTGTTGCAGCAAGAATTTATAGAGCCTTCCTATACACCAATGCCGAAAGCAATCTATCCAAACAGCACTTCTCAGTGCAGTCATACAGTGACTTGTTTAAAATTTGATAACTGATTAAAGTCAAAATAGGTCAAATTCAAAATAGAAGGTATCACAGATCAAATGCAACACAATCAATAATTGTGTTCATTTTTCTGTCTGTAGGCCACACAAATATAGAATTGATATACTAACAAGGAAGCCATCTAGCAGATGATCATTATGCAGACAAAGAAAAAAAATAGCCACAGATACAATAAGCTTAAGTATTTTCAGTATCCAGACACATTTATTGGCCATCTAACTATAAACAGAGGTTGGTATAAGAGGGAAGTGTAGATTTAGTCTAATATAAAATATCTTAATCTTAGGAAGTAAACTATTTTTTCTTAGGTATCAAAACTTCCAATTTAGAAGACTTTATTCATATGTTTTCCTCTCCACTTTTTGCTTAAAACTCCTTTATTAGAGCAATTAATTCTCTTTAGAATGAAACAAATATTTATCATGTGGTGTCCTAACCAAGATAAAATATTTCTCACATGAAAACATGAAGTAAGAGATCAATAAATAGTAGTTGAAGTGAGTTGCACTTAATACCTTTATACAGAAACCCCCAGAGTAGACCAATACTTGAAGGGGAATGAACACCATTCCCTATAATGTGCTAAAGTCCCAAATGCCCATCCATCCATTTACAAACCACTCAGAAGGAAGAAAGCACACGCAGACTAGGTATCGAGTCAATGATTTTTCTTCATTTTTTTCAACAGGTTATTCAGGTAATAAAATGTATAGAACATTTTCCAGGAGACGATTAAAGGTGTTTTAATCTGCCTTTTCTGAGTCAAGTGAGTATATACTGGTTTTGAATATATCCCACCCTTCAATGAAAAATACCTTGAAATACAGGTCAGTTTTACTCAATTATGTCTATTTTGTGTCAAAGAGTTTAGAAAAAGCCTAGCAAAGCTGATTGTCCTCTAATATTTCAATTTCCTTACATTCCAGAACAGTAACTGTCCAATAAAAGCAAAATCTGAAACGATTGCCCAAATTGGCTTTCTTAACATCTCTTTTCATATACCCGAGTTTGCTTTTGTTCTGCCTTTGGTCAGTACCTGATGAGCATTTTGCTGAAGACCTGAATGAATAAACCTCCACTTCCAGTTAGCGTTTGTAGGCAGTGGGGGTCTCCACTATGTTCTGTATATTTTACTATCCACTGAATCGCAAGATATCAGCATTTTCCCAGTCTTCTCAGAGTAGCTATGTTTTTAAAACTTCAATGCTCGAGTATTCCTCACTGGCTCTCTTAAATTCATTTCACAAGAATGGGTACTTGCCGCTCTCCAAGAGGTCAAGCATCATCTAAACTATGTCATATGACCTCTTTTTAAGAGGTCATGTGAGTTGCAGGAAAAAATAAATGCCCATCCACTCTGCAAGAGTCCTAGAATTTCTTTGAGTTTTCAAGACACCTGGATCTTTTTAGTCCCACCGGCCCTGCTCTCTGATGGCCAAGCAGTGTTGTGCCCACTGCACTGGCCCTGCCCGCACCCTTAGCCAACACCCTGCGTGAGTTCATGCAGGTCCCTTTGTTCTGTTCTCTGTGCAGATAACAGTCACCCGATTGTGCAGAAAAAGTGCTAGATGGGAGCTGTGTGCACACAAGTAAAATATTGTTAAATAGTGCCTAAGGAAGTAGGAGAACATTATTTTAAATTATCTCTATCATAAAATCTGAGTGAAGATTTGGCAATATAGCAGCAAAAAAAATCTCAAAACCAGTTATTCCTTTTAAATAAAAACAAAAATGAGAAACAGTAACTATTAGAAATCCCACCTGGTGCTTTTCCTGTGTTAATGATGCTTCTTAAATTGCATGTGAGTAAATGGTAATTTTGTCTCACACCATTAAAAACTAATGGAACCCTTGATGATAAGAAACGCCATAGCTAGCTTGTTGGAAAACGTTTAATTAATAAAGTAATAAAATTATTGTAAACTAGTGCAGTTTCAGGGAGAATTCAATGGGATATAAAACAGATAAAATATCCTAGAGAGTTTGTATAGAAAATAAACATTACTATATAAAATACCATATAAAGTTAAAGGGGTTTGTATCACAAAGAATTAAAATTAGCTATTATACTAATAAAAAGAGATTATTCTTTCAGGGGAAAAAAAAATGCTAGACAACACTGTTTATAAAAAGCTGTTTTAACCATCTAAGAAAGTATCTAAATTATTTAAAAAGGGAAGATTTTTTTTTTTTCATAAGTTAGAACTCAGAATTTAGGTGTAATTTTATGTATAACAACTTAACCTTAAAATGATTTAACAATTGGTTAAAATGAAGACATTTTCCTGCCTTTTTTTAATGGAGGTTAATTCTTTAGATTGTCTCTTACACTTTTCCCAGTACACTTTACATTTTTGTCAGTCCTTAGGACTTGTTCAGGAATCCCAAGTGAGCAAGGTTCCAAAATGCTTTGTGTGATTCATTTGCAGGTAGATCACTAACTGATGAACATTCTAATGGTCAGCCAAGTTTCTTCTTGACTCTGCAGGATAGTGTTGTTTCTTTTTTAATTCTCCTATTACCTTAGCTAAGGTTATATTATTCTAAACCAACCCTACAGCTTATAAGGACACAAATTTAATAACCTCACAATTTGGAATCTTCAGTCAAGAAAAAGAGTTTCAAGCTCACACGGCCAGTTTCATAATGATGGTGAAAGTTGCCCTTGAAATGGAGGTGTTCTCTGTCTGCATAGTACTTGAAGAAATAATACTGATTTCCAGATCTTTCTTAATTCAAGTTTTCATGTATTAATTCTTGCAAGCTTGTATTCATGCCTTCCATCATTAATACGAAAGATATTATTGAGGTATTTCTGAGTTTCAGGTGCTGTTGTAGGGGGAACACAGCAGTGAAAGAGCCAGAAGTCATGCAATTTACACCCAATTTATATTCCTATTTCCATTTTATTGTAAAATCAAACAAATTTCTCCTTTTATAAATGACTCCACAATCTTTTCCAATTGTCTACATTTTTTTTTGTCACTAAACTCTCTATTTTTTAAATTTTCACTTGACTTTGTACCCCTAGCTTTTTTTTATTAAAACTTACTCTACTTATAATCTTGAAGAAGGGGAGGACTCTCTTAACGAACCTCCAAATCATAAATTGTAAGGATGGATTTGACTTTAATATATGAAGAGCTTTTCATATTAAATGATAATGTATTAGTTAAGTTAGCAAAGAACTTTAAAAAGTAAATTTGTAAAGGAGAATATGTAAAAGGACAATAAATTAAACATATCCAAATTAGAGTATTGGCAATATTTGTTTCCTATCTCATAGAGAAAGAAAAATCAAAAGCTGATCATACCCCCCGGGCAAGCGTGGCTCAGTGGTTGAGCATCGACCTATGATCCAGGAGATTTCTGTTCGATTCCCAGTCAGGGCACATGCCCAGGTTTCAGGCTCAACGTGATCATAGCAACCTATGATCATTCAGAAAGCAGCCTTTCAATGACGACTCTCTCATCATTTATGTTTCTCTCTCCTTCTCCCTTCCTCTCTCTGAAATCAATAAGGACATTAAAAAAAAAAAAAAAAAGATCATACCAAGGTGATAATAGCATGTGGAGAGAAGTACCCTTATACTTAGCTGATAGTAAACCTTGAGTTGTTAATTTGAAAATACTTATTAAATTTAAAATATATGTAACCTTTGACTCAATGATGCTACTTTGGGAATTTATCAAAATGACAGAATGGAAAAATACATAAAGATATATATACAAGTACACTCACAGCAACATTGCTAGTCAAAAATTTAAGGGAAATAAAAACATTAATAAGGGACTGAGTAAATAAAGTATACATATATAAAATAAAAACATAATTAAATAATAGCTCTCTCTATATTTGGGTGGAAAGATATCCATGACATTAGTAATTGATAAAGGCAGGTTATGGGGGAGGAAAAACTATGTATAATTTGATAACACTAAAAATGTATATGTGTGTATATATATGGAAGATATTCCCTAAATTTCATCATTGTTTCAAGAAATGGAATTATAGTAGATTACAAAGCACTTTTGACTTTTTATTTTATGCATTCATCTTTGTTTCTATATTGTTTACAATGAGCATTTATCAAGTTTGTAAGGGAAAAAAAAGGAATAAGTATTTTCCCTTTAAAAATTTAAAAACCATTCTACTGTCAAAACTGCAAAGACTAAATATAATTGTCTGGTTCAGTTTTCAGGATGCCAGGTCAATTGGCCAGCATCCAAAAGTGAGGTTCTTTGGCTTTTCTAGTAAGTGTGAAGTGTTCATTGTCATAACTATGAAAACATTCACATTTCTAGGATCAAACATCATACCTGGAAAAAGAAAGAAAATGCCTCACATTTATGTCAACATATCTTCCCATAGTTTGCTGTAACATGGGGAGCAGTGTCCTTGAGAATTCAAAACATTGTTTCTTCAGAGAAAACAGCAAGAAAATTCATTTTAGAATAGCGTTAGCACATGCATATGGTTGACCATTAGTCAAAGAATATAGCTGGAGGACTAGGATGTTTTAAATCCAGGTACCCAGCAGTGCTAAAGATTTTACTGAATAATACTTATAGTCATATGGGAATTTTGTGTATATTGTATATAAGAAACTTTAGCTACCTGGACGCTGCCATTCAGTTCTTGAATATTTTCATGTGTATAAACCAGCAGTTCAGATACCACAGGGCACATCCTAGCACCATCAGTTCTAGGAATCCACAGTAGGAATTATGGAGAAGACAGTGTGACGTCACCATTCACAAGGCCCCTCTCTCCTCCATGTTGCACCAAATCGGTCATCAAGCTCGGGTGATTCTATCTTCTTAATGTCCCTCTCTCCTTCCCTCCTACTCATCCACACCTGTAATCTTAGCTCAGGCCAGCATTTCTCACCTGGCTTTCTGATCTCATGACCCCAGCCATACTTCCTTCTAACCCCTTCTCCTGACAGGTATTTCCAAAAGACTGATTGGATTACATGACTCTCTTGCTCAAACCCTCCTGCGAATTTACAAAGCTCTCCTAAAATCCAACTTCCTTAAAAGGCCTTCTTAATAATCACAAAAGTCACAGGGATGTAAAGTGCAGCTTAGGGAATATAATCAATAATATTGTAAATAACTCTACATGGTGCCAGGTGGGTACTTGAAATATCAGGGGGACCACTACGTTGAAATGAATACAAAATAATATTGAATGTAAACTGTAACTGAAAAACTTTTAAAAAGTGGAAAAGAACAGCAAGGCCTTCGAGGATCTGGACCCTGTCCACCTCCCCAGCATTACCACTTGCCAACCTTTCACATGCACACTTTACACCAGGCACGTGACGTGCTTGCTCTGCCCATAATGCACCAGGCCTTACTCATGCCTGCACACCTGTGCACATGCTGTTTCTTCTGCCTGGCAGCCTCCCTTCCTTCTCTGCTAGACTCGTTCACCATACTCATCCTCCAAGTTCAGGTGTCACTTTCTCCAGGAAGCATCCTTTGAACTGCTTCTCCACCAAGACGGGGGCTCAGGGTAGGATTTCTCCGGAATTCATGATGAATTCAAGGTATCCTGCCAGTATCATAAAATATTCTAATAATATGTTGACACATCTGTTTCTCTTACAATTCTGAGATCCCCTTGAAGGCAGGGATATGTCTGGAATACTTCTGGGAATATAGCAGACCTTCAAGAAATTGTTGTGGACTGGTTGACTAACTGAATGAATGAATGATTGAGGAATGTATTATCCTGCACCCAGAAAACCTACAGGCAGCCAAATATTTTTTATTGGTCATACAGAAATGAAAACCATCACTGACTTTTGCTACCCATTTAATAAACTTTAGAGATCTAAAGTTTAATAAACTTTAGTTGATCTAAAGATCAACTTTAGAGTTCTGGTGGACCAAAGTCCTAAAAATAGTGAAACAAGAAGCACATATACTAGTGAGATTTGCAAGTAGAGTTTGGCGCCAAAACACCATCAATATCCAGGTTAAACTCCAGTTACGTAAAAAAAGAAAATGATTTTGGTATCTATCCTGATGCGTGGCTCTAAGTCCACATGTTGTTTAAGATAATGATGTTTCTAATGACAGTCCTACAAACATATGTCCTCAAAATAGGCCTCTAGATTGGAGGGAATCTCCATTTCAAAATGTCTAGATCTGTGCATGATTCGAAGAGTAAGAGCAGCTCTCTTGCGTGATGACGTTGGTTACCGCATGACAGAGCTGCGGATTCGAAGGAAGGGACAGCTGCGGGGAGATGCGCAGATAAGCCTGGCCAGGAAAGGGGAGAGTGGAGAAGGTTCTTAACAGCACAGATCAATCAAGGGGCGGAGGAAATTCCAGGGGCAGGTGCCGGACAGTGGCGAGGGCTCTGGACTAGAAGCAGGGGCCGTGTTTCAGTCTCGGCCCCAATCTGTAAAGTGGGAATTTTCTCCTTTAAACAGCCAATGTACAACCTGTGTGTGTGTGTGTGCTCGCGCGCGCGCGTGCACACGCATGTCTGTGTAAAGATAACTTTTACCCATCATTTAAACATTTAAACATTGTAAGGTACAATATAAATATAGGAAAATATTATCATTAAACTGTAATACGATTGTCAAAGAGATGTGATTGGAAAAGGTGACTGGTCACCTATAGATTTTTCAATTTATACCTTCACCTAGAAACATGAGAAAGTCTTATCCTTCTCAAAAAAAAATATTTTATTATCCAAATTATTTGTTATCCACATCTAGCTATTTTTAACTGCCTCTCTCTCCTTTACTTTAGAACCAGGTTCCACAAATGAATAATATGAAGTTATTTGCTATTCCCCACTGCACCGAGGCTTGGCGCGCAGAGCCCCGCAGGCCCTCCCGATGCCCTCCCGTCCCCTCTGCTGCCATCCTCTGTGCTTTTGACATGTTGCCACGTCCTTCCTCTCGACGCTCTCGCCCTAGACTTCCGTGTCCCCCCAGCTTTCCTCCTCTGGGTCTACCATATCTTCTCAGTCTCCTAAGCTAGCTCTTTTCCTCTGTCCCTTAAGATTAGTCCCTACCCCAGCCACACACACACACACACGCACACACACACACACACACATGCACACGCATCCTCACCGCCACTTGCGAAACGAGACTTCTTGTCTCACTTTCCCTACTAAACCTGGGCAGACTATCTGAGGTGCTTGAACATACTAAGACGAGATTTACACTTCTTTTTCAGACTCGGGCATGGATTAATAAGGAGAGAAGTGGAAAAATGGAATCTTCCTAAGATGGTTTCAGCAAGAGAATTGGGGATGGGGGTGTAAACGGGTTAAATTCCTATCTCCCCTACAAAGAAATTAGTAGGCAATATTATTTAAAACTAAAACATGAGAAGTCTGTAGTATACATTATTTTAAATATGGAGGTAAGTCCTGGGGGAATAAAGTCAGCTAGGGGAGTTGGAAGCGTTTCTCCGAGTGAGAATCGCAGAAAGTCAGGCGGCACTGGGCAAAGGACTGCTGTTTTACACAATACTCTTGATAATACCATGTGGCTTTTTAAACTTCATGCACATTCATAGAAAGGGTGACAGGATAACATTCCAAAGCCACCAGTTTCCTCATATATAAAATCAGTAATTTGATGTAAATTTCCTTAAATGAAAAAAAGATAACTGGCACCATTCCAAACCAGACCTCCAAGAGTAAAGCAATAAAGCAGAAAAAAAATGCTCGTATGGCAGTTGAGGGAGCAGACGAAGCGATAACTGCCGTCTGCAATGATAAAGAATTAACCGCACACCCCTTTTCTATTAAGCACAAAACGGTATTACAGTAACCAGCCCCTAGCCTTCACAGATCCCTGTTATCAGCAACTCCCCAGGTAAATCCCATCCGCCCATTCTTGTTTCTGATGTTAACTCTGTTCTAAGTCTACTTGATTCTTAATTTAGATGTTAGGACAAATATACCCTTATCTTTTAGGTCACTTATTCTGGCAAACATGTCCACTCTTAACTTGACACACTTTAAGTATAAAAATATCCAATAAAAGATTATAAAAGAAGTAAACACGAAACTCTCCACAGAGTCATATGTATTCCCTGTTGTCGCATCCTGTGGAAGCCTCTGGGGTTTTACAAGTGTTATTGGATTCCAGTCCCAGTGGTCTAATGTGCCTTGTTTATAGGCATTCCTGATTACAAAACAGAAGAACAAGGCAGGTAGGGGAGGAGGGACAGGGAAGGAGCATTCATTAGCAATCTCAAACTAAAAGGAAGTCATAATCCATAAACTATTGACCCAATAGACAGAAATTTCTCTTTGTTTTAAATCAATTAACATTTATACATGAGCCATTAAAAAGCCATCATGCTTATAAGCCATTACAGTGTGTACCTATTGTATTGATTAGTGGGCAGTTATTAATTAATGACATCATCACTCTCAAACCTTGTCAAGGTTTTCATGCCTTAAAGAAACACGCCACCCACCAGAGCCAAGTACTACATACCTGGCAGTCTTTGCAGCCCTGAGCAGAATAGTGCATTTTCACAGAACTTCCAGCCTTATAATACATCGGTCAGTACCTACCGCACAGTGTGTCCTCCAAATATCCCATCTCATTTTATAAGTAAGCCATATAAATCTCCAACAACAAGAGTTTTAACATTACTTGTATGAGCAACAGCAGCATATTAACTTCTCAATAAATACCCAACATGAAAAGTACAGTAATTTGTGATGTATGTACAACTGCTATCTAAAGTTAAACTCCCCTTGCATTGTGAATACAGTTTTACTGTACTCCTAAAGCACCTAAAGTTGTATAAAAGCGTAAACTCTACAATATCAAATATGCTTCCTTTAATGCAATACAAACCAAAAAAAAATTTTAATATCTTTTTTTCTCTTTATCATTTTCAAAAACGTTGTCTCTGTAGGAAACAAAGATGTCTTTAAAACTTTGAGAATGAAATGTTTAGTTCAAGTTCGTGCATGATTCAAGAGAACTAGAATAAGACCCTCAATCATACTTGGAAACAGAATCACTGCAGTTTACTTCAGTACTGCAGTCTGTGTGGGGATCACACACTGCCACGATGAGAAAGGCCATATTAAGTGCACAAAAGGGTTATAAAGTAAAAGCTACCCCAGGGAATCTGAAATCTATGAAAGAATGTTAACATCATCTTTCTATCTAAATCAAATTAACCTCGGAAGAAGGCAGACAGACCACAAAATAACTAATTATTATTCACCCCATCCCCCCGATGCCTAATCATGGATAAGCTAGTTATTTGTGTTCTCCATAAAACTGTTTAAATAATACAAAATTCAATTAACATTTCTTCTTTTTTTTCTATTTATTTTGTGGTTTAAAAAGGCCTCCCAATAGAGTTTCATTAAATAAGCACAAAATGAGAAAAAAGCTGAATTAGAATTCTTCATTTTTCCACTATCTTCTCCTCTGGGGGTCTTAGCAAATTATTCACTGTCCCCCTTCAGAGGCATTACAAAAATAAGGTTGGACAAGTTTGTGTTAATTAAGCCAGCTGAGGATGAACTAGTGCCGAGACACCCCGAGTATGCAGTATCATCTCCTTGTCTAACATTGCTACACTCATTGCTCAGCCTGAAAGAGGGAATAGAAAGCATCCTTGTAAAATGATGGTATTTTATTATTTATTATTATTATTATTTGCCACAAAAGAGCCCTCTCTCATTAGGTTAGGGACCAGCCTGAAATAATGATTACAACTTGAGAGGGTAGGGCAAGGGGTAGGTTAATAGGGCTCCAGAGTCTGGGGCGCACAATAGGAATCAGGTATATTTTCTCTGATGGAAGACTCTGGTTGGTGGAACAGTTCCTTAGGTGATTTTTTAAACCACAACCAAGATATGCTTATCTCTCCCATAAAGGAAGACATCACTTTTTTTAATAAAATTGGCAGTGAGGCTTTATGTGTAAGGCAAATTGTGACTGAGCCAATAATCTGTCATTCTTACCATCCAGAATGTTCACATGAAGTTATAAACAGAAAAAGAAGCCACTTTATATGTTAAAAAAGAAAAAAAAAGAAAGAAAAGAAAGCAAGAACAAGAAGGAAAAGTAGAAGTAACGAAGAAGGCGCTTCCTCAAGGTCTCAGAGCCTCGGCTCGCTCTGTCCTGGGAGGGAGAGGAGGTGAGCCCCGGAGCAGGTGGGGGGAGAGGGGACAGTGACGGCGGGGACAGGCCGGCCAGTGACTTCACAGTAGGGAGCTCGCTGTGAAGGTGAGGCCGGTGCTTCTGGTAGGTAGGCCTGGAAACACTGCTGTCATTTGGTTCCTGACAGAGAATCACCACACGCTATGCGGTCCTGATGCAGGTACAAGCCGGCTTTTCTTCAGAGAGAATCGCGCAGACTCCGGCTCAGGACCGTGGGATGATTAATGGATCAGAACAGGCTCATGGTTCATCCTCCCCCCTCCCCAGCCGCCCCTCTTCCGGCCCCTTCAATTTTCTGGTCTAAATGAGTGTCCCTCCTTTCAAGGAGAAACCCATCGCAGTTGAAAGCTACCACTCAGTGCTTTGAGTCTGTCTTACCATCTCAGATAATTATAGAGAGGTTGAGTAATTTTAAAAGAATACATTTGCTGACCAGAAAAAATAAAATAAAACCACATATATATGTATATATACTAACTATTTGGAGATCATTTTACTTTTTACTGGCACTTATCTTAGACGTCACAGCCAGACAGTCAGCTTCTGTGTATCCAGGAGCCTATCTACATAAATCTTATTTTACCTTAAAGAAAAGCACAGCTAGATTGGAGCTTACCTAGAAAGAATTTTACGGGATGTCTCATTATTTGGAGATCACAAGGGAAAGAGATCTCAAAGGAACAAAATGCATTATCTATTGTGAGTCAAGTGATACAGTTGCTTACACATTGGTCTCTCACCACAGTACCCCTATAGTAGAGATGAGGGTCCTGAGGCCCAGGCAAAACCATGGCTCATAAGTGCTAAAGGCTGGGTTTGAACCCAGATCTTGCCGATGCTGAACCCACTTCCTCTCCACTCCACCAGTCTTCCATAATTGCAAGTGGTTGGGGATATGCCTATAATAGTTATTACAGAATGTCTTGCAAGGCAGAGCTTAGTACCTTGTACCCACCAGAGAAAGCAAAGCAAGGGCCCCTCTGTTTACTGTTATTGTTGCTGTTAATATTGTTTCAAAGCATGGGTCAAAATTCAGACGGTTGTTGTGAATGATGACCTGCTGCGTATCCTCTACATAGGACTTCCTGGCATATAGTAGGTGTTTACTATTTATCAACCTTGCTTGACAAATACATAAAATGACAGCCCAGGAGAAATGGGGCACCTGTACATCACTGTTTCTCTAATGGTCAGGAACTTTACTTTTCCACTAAGGCTTTGATAGAGCTAAAAAAAAAATCAGTCAAGATGAAATTGAAAGCAATTATTTATGCCTCTTTAAAAAACTCAAACCTGAAATTTAAAAACAACAAAAATGGCAAAATTAAAATTGATAGCAGCATGAATTTTCATGTACACAAACACATCATATAGCCATGTGTGCTTTAAGGGAAATATTCCCTGTCTTATGAAAGAGAGGCAACTTGTTATGATTTGTGCACACTTTCATGAAATACCAAAGAGGTGGGGGGAGAAGCTGCCTGTCACTTGTCAGCTAGTTCAGTCACTATTGCTGTAGAGGTACCGAAACATATGCACGGCCCCTTCTGAAAATGTATCCAAAGGGGCTTTGATAAACTCCTGTACAAGCATATCATATGTGCTACAGCCAAAATGACTTAAATTCTATTCCCTGACGGATCTGCACATCAGATGCGTAACCGATTAGTGACAACTGACACAGAAACAGAGAAATGTGCGTTCTGAAGACGAGCACATGATGCACGCAGGAGTGCCATCAGGGTGACATACTATGCTTTCTGTACATACAGAGAGCATGTTCTTTCCCTGGGAGAAAATTCTAGTCAAAAAAATGCCTTAAAGTACTGAACCTTCAAATGGACTTGGAAATATTTCTTCAAGAATACCTCTCAATTTAGTGTGTTTATCATTAAAACCTTCAAAAGTATCAAAAAATGTTTTACTCTTGAGTGAAGAATAATCCATTCACAAATATTTCTCAAGTGCTTACTCTGTGCGGTGTGCACTTCACTGAAGCATAAGTGCCAGAAGAAAACATGCTGTAGCATAGAGAAGTAAAAACAGAAATTGATCAAATTACGCGCATGGCTAATACATGGAACAAGTCTCAGAGAAGTCAAAGGGCAGGAGCGTCCTGCAGGATGAGTAACTTAGGCCAAGAGGGAATTCCGCCTCAGTGACGATGATGTTCATCCTGTAGGTGAAAGACAAATCCAGAAAGCACGGTCTTCTTTTATTTGTAAAATTCTTTTCATTCAGGAAATTTACCATGAGTATTTCACCACTATTTGGAAAACTATGTCATATTACTGAA
Source organism: Miniopterus natalensis (assembly GCF_054644295.1). Lineage (NCBI taxonomy): Eukaryota > Metazoa > Chordata > Mammalia > Chiroptera > Miniopteridae > Miniopterus > Miniopterus natalensis. The sequence continues at coordinate 25,044,277 of NC_142088.1, forward strand.
AATGATAAATAAATTAAGCCAAGCATGAGACAGGCTTAAAGGTAACTATTTTCTTCTTTCAGATAAAGTAAAACTATTAGATGAGTAATTTCCGCAAGTGCTTTCATGTGCCCTTGGCCTTAAATTTTATTTGATTTAAATTTTTTTTTAGGAGTTTTTCTCTCCCTGAATGTAGATGTGATCACTTCGTGATGTCCTTCCCATAACTCTCAAGGATGCTTCCTAACCCAGAGAGGAAAGTTCCCTCTAAGGTTTCTGTTAGTCAAGAAAAAGACAATCCCAGATCCTGCGGCTCCCCCGCCCCCGCCCCACCCCCACATTTCTTGCTCTGAATAGTTTGTTTAGTTTCTCTTTCCCTGAAAGCCTACCTCCTGACTCCTCCCTACCCTCTCAAAACTCCTCTGGTTTTAGGCTTGTTGGAAGGAAGGCCTCCCTCTTCTGCTATTTCCTCCGCTCCTTCAAATCCACTTACAGAGGTCAACTGAAGGGCATCTTAAGCCCCCCCACCTGAACCCGGCTTCTTTGCCCATCCGCGGGGCTGCCAGCAGCCCGCCTCCCGGGCCCTGCACTGTTACCGGGGAGGGTGCGGGGCCCCTGCAGCATCTTATCTGAGCAGAAGGAGGGGGTGGCAGGGGCAGGGAGCACGCCAGCTTCTTTTAACAAGCCTTGCTACAGGAGGACCCCTTCTCATTTCCACGCGTATTCACGAAGCCCTCCCCGTCCTTTCCCGGGTTCCCCACGGTGCGCGCTGGAGAGGCGGCTGCCCGCCCCGGGGCTCCGCACGCGCCCCCCGCGCCCCCGCCGCCTGGGCCGAGGGGCTGGAGAGCGAGCTGCGTCCCGCACCCGCCCGCACCCGCCCGCACGCCGGGACCAGGCCTGACTTCCGTGCAGAAGCCGCCGCTCCAGAAGGCTATGTAGTCCAAGCTCTCTGTACCAGAAGAACCGCACGCGGGGTGAACAGGCATCTCACCAGCCCCGAGGGAAACAAACACCGAAACAAAACCCGAAGCTAAGGCATCCCCAAAGGAACCTTCTTAAAGCCAGAAGCTAAAAAGCCAAAATCCCAGGCCTTCTAGGCCGTTCCTTGGGCTCTCTTGCACAAGGAGGCTCTGTTAGCCTCTCTGTAGGATAACAGAAGAAAAGAATTCTTCTTTTCACAGAAGGAAGAGTAAAGTCGTGGGGATTTTATACAAATTTTTTGAAAAAGAAAAACACCTCTGGGAAGGCTGCTCCTCACGGCCCCAGCCATGGACACGCATGTCCTCGGTATTTTCTCCTGGCTCTCTTGCCTGGTGTGTTTTTAGCATGTTTTCGCACTCTCTTCTCAGTACTGTAACACCTAGTGAAGGTTTCCAGCCTCTGCCTACATTATTGGCCAGGGGTGGCTTACGGAAAACACAGCCAACCTGAATAGAGGATAACACCTGAGCAATGTTTGGTACTTATGAGAAAGAAGCTCGCAGGAGAGATTATTGCTATGATTTTTTCCAGCTAAGTCAGGCCCCAGGCCAATTAGCAGCTGACCAGAATGTTACCTTTTTACGAGGGCTGGCTGCCTTTGGCACTGGCCTTATGTTAGTGGAGTGATGAAGAAACTGAAAAATATGAAGGAACCATGTTACAAGCCAACCTGTTGATATTTTGAACAAGAAAGCTCCTAAGACTGCACTACGTTAAACACTATAATACAACATTTGGGGCAATATTCTAATGCACTAAGGAAGGCCCGTAAGGCTCACATCCTGATCCATTCACTTCTGATCATTTTGATGATCCGAAGTCGTCCTCCCTCTAATATAACACGCACCTCCCACCACCTACTCGTTACTCGTATGAAAGCCATTAAATTCTTGCAGATTGAAGGTAGGAAAATAAATTATGTGTATTTTAGACCCTGAATGATCTTCCTATAGCAATTTTAGAACAAACTATGAAGAATTCTGCAATTTTAATCTCCTCAGTAGCTTCCCATTACTAAACAAGCACAGCGCCACGGTACAAATGCAGACGTTACATGTCATCTTGATCTGCTGCTTTTTTCTTTCATTAAAGCTTTAATGCAGCAATTATGGCTACGTTGCCCTATAAAAAAAGGAAAAGGCAGTTTACTTTAAAAAGTGAAATTGCATAGCCTACTATTTAATTATACACAAATGTAAATGGCCTATTTTTCCATAACTGGTTATTACAGCACTGTTTTACTTTCTGAGTTTTCACAATCTCTAAAACCTACAAAGCTTCCTGCTATATAATTGTTTTGTTACATTATTCTTTTCATCTTATTTTTTCTTTTAATGTGAGTGCAGCAGGATAAATCTTGGTTTTAAGCCAGCCACTACTTCATCTACTTAAGCTTTTATAGATGAAGATTGCTGTAATTATCAGAATACCCGCTTATTTCTGAAGTATTATCCTGGCAACCTGCTGGCATTTACAACCAATTAACAAGCTTAGCCATTAGTTGCATCAGGGGTATCGCAGAGTAAGCCCATTGTGTGCTAATTTTCTATTTTAGATAATCAATTTGGCCATCCAGAATGGAAAGAAGAAGAAAAGAAAAGGTTTGACACTCAGTGGTAGACAAGTAAAAATTACTGCGTTCCCTCTAGAGACAAAGGTATCCTGCAACTCAATGATTGCTTCGTTGCTTTCGCTATTGGTTCTTAAGTATTTCCCTTTGTCTCTTTTGGAAGAAAAAAAAAAGTGGGGATTCAGCAAAGTAATCATGTCCTGTCTCACATGCTCTCTGTCTTTTAAAGCTGACTAGTTTCTCTTGCTGTCCTGCCCATAATTTGACCAAATTATACAAGTGTTAAACACCTAAAAAAAAAGATAGAAAGAAATTGAGCATGAGTTCTTTTGGTTTTTTTGTTACTTGTTGGTGGGTTTTTTTAACAATGTCTTTCAACCTCCTTTCCCCTCCCCCCTTTCCCCTCACCCCCCACCCCTTGCTATTAGAGTAAATTAATGCATGGGCTTCCTCCAACTGGGCTGCCTTAAAATTACCTTGCAAGCTGCGTTTAGTTAAAGTAGTGTGTTGTTGTTTTATTGCTCTGTTTAAACAGTCTCTGATATTAATATGTCCTGAAATTTGGTCTAAAGGAATACATGAAGTTGTGTTTTGGTCTTAAGGCTCAGGCTTCACCCCAAGAGAGTACAATGGCATTTAGCCTGTCAGCCTGGGGCCACAGGAGACCTCTGGAGCTAGGGTTCAGAAACAATCTGTCCCTTGAGTCTTGGACAATACTAATAGTTATTTCATCCCAATTCTCTCTGCTTCTACCTGAAAAGTTCTCCTAATCAATAAGGTACCTCCCCGCACTGCTCACCCCCAGATGATTCCTAATTGAAGGTGATTCTGTTCTCTATGAGGGAAAGCACAGATGGTCATTTTTCCAGTAACAGTAGTGATCAGCACCCATAATTAGTATTTGTAATAAAGTTCTCTGGCCACAGATTTTCTTAAATTCCCATACTAAGTTGCGCTTCAATATCATAGTCTGGCACTTCCAACATGAGTTAGTAGGTTACCTCCATTTGGAGGCAAATTAGTCTTTAGATCAGATCAGTATTCTCACTCTCAAGGGACCTGTCTAGGACAGAAGAGTTATAAAGTCCCCCCCTCTAAGAACCCAAAGCTGCTTTACCCTGGATTAATAAAGTGACTTACACATACGCACACACACACACATACACACACACACACACACACACACACACACACACACACACCTATGAGGAGACACCCACTATCCCACACATCAAGCTAAAACTTCTAATAATTTCCTTTTGTCCAATAGTTGTTCGGTCACAGATGCAGGTCATGAATGTGTGTAGAGGCAGAGCCATTATCCCGGCATGACCCCACCATAATAGGCTTATCTATCTTCATAACAAAATTCAGAACTTACTATGGCGTTATATTTGAACATATATTTCTAGCAAATGAAGACATTATTATGCCTCTCACAAATGTGGCTTATTGAAATCAGGAGGAGAGAGTGTTTTTAAGGTTTGTCATGTTCTCATACTATTATAAAATTCTCATAAGAAAATCCTACTTAACTTTCCACTTTTGCAGCACAAGGACCTAAATGCTTGTGTTTTGCACACAACACTATCAAAAAAAAAAAAAAAGTCAAGCTAAAAGCTTGGAGAGGGACCTAGGAGTCAAAAGAAAATACGGAAGTTCATTTGCTGTTATTCCTCTCTCATAATTTTTCAAGGTAGCTATGTTGGTTAGCCCAATAATAATTTATATTGTTACTCCTGTAATCATTTTAATAGACTTCTAATAGTTATTAAATAGCTATTATTACTAAATTTGTTTTCTATTAAAGAAATTCCTGATTTCAAAGTTTAGTGATTTGAATTTTAACCCAGCTGGATTTGTTGAAGGTGTAGTGAGGGAGGAAAGAAAGAAAACAACCCTGAAATGCGCTTTTGGAGAATGCGGTTCAACAGGTGAGTAGGAAGAACCTTCCCTAAGTCTTCCTCCCCCAACAAGAATGAGGGCCACAGCTGTACCGCTGGTGCATCTGAAAGACATTGATTCAGTCTTCTTTCATATGCTCTGTCTGCGTTCCTGCATCCCCCAGTTTCTAGTAAACGTGGGGTTTTCCTCAGCAAATATCTATCCTCAGGGTTTGGGAGCATCATCTCTGGATTGTAAGTCCTCTCCTTTTTCTAGCTTTGTGATCTTGGGCAAGTTAATTCTCTGTGATCAGTTTACCCATCTGTAAAATGTGGCAGTACCTCAGAGTTGTTGTAAGAGTTAAATGCAACAAGGCATGTAAAAAGCTTAGCACAATGCAAATCACACGGGAAATACAGATGTGATTTATTGTGAGGAAATGTTATCTGTGTACCAGTGACTATGCCGGCCAATATGGGGCTGCCAAGATTAATCAGGGCAAGGAGTCCTCCCCACATCAAGTCTAAATAGCCAATTAAAAGACACTGGGAGACGCCAAAGAGAAAGAATTCAGGAATATTTACCATTTCCTCCTAAGGACACCTATGGCTTTGATTTTGTGCATTTACAAGTAAACCTTAGATTGCAGCCAACGAGAGCTAATCTCCAGTACAACATACCATTAAGCACATTTATAGTGTTTTATAACCATCTGCTAATTTAAAAAACAAAAACAAAAACAAAAAAAACTCCACTAAATCAAGTGAAACAAATAGCAGTGTGTGGCTACTACCTCTCAGTATTAGGCATTTTAAAAATATATCACAGCTTGAAATCAGCCAAAAGAGTATATCTTATAACTGGAGATTTTATTTTCAAAATTAGCACCATTAGACTCAATGGAAAGTGTTTTCCACGAAAAGAAGAGGTTTCGTTTCTTTGCCTGTAAACTCCACTACAGCAAAGATTCTATTTTCCTTATTTCTGCATCTCAGCCACTGTTTCACACAGTAATTATTTATTGGATGGATGAATGAATGACTTCATTTTCTGTTGATGGTATTTCTATCAATCAGTGGCCTTTAATGAATTATTAACTCAATAAGTGTTAAGCATCTAGTGCTATATTATATTACGGAGCTAAAAATACAAAAAAATTGAGAAAGGATTTTCCCCCAAAATAGTTTATTAAATAGTTTTAGGGTCTCTTTAAAGCCCCTGTGGTAAGGTTGCTAAGTTCAAATACTATGTCCAGCTTTCCTGAACAGCATTCTCAGGCTTCAACTGTTTTATAAACAGAAAGCTGAAACTTTCTGTTTCAGGAAGAATGCAGCAAGACTGAACAAAATCTCATCAAAACCTGAAAGCCTATTAATTATTCCAAATTTACTTCTTTCAAGGAATGCTTCAAGGTTTTGTGTAATTATTAGGCCAGCCGTGATTGATCTAAATATCCATCATAAAAGTTAGAAAAGAAAAAGTAGCATCTGCATCACAGTTTAAAATGATTAGACAAAGGAGAATTTAAAATTGGATATGAGTCAGTTTCTAAAATCAGTTGACACTCTTTAATTTGAGAATGGAGCCAGAACATACCTTACAACTCGATAACCTCTGAGCCACATTTCCACTGCTGTCAAAAGGTGAAATTGACTTCACCTCTCTACAGACTCATCAAAGTTTTCCAAATAGCAGCCTTCAGCTGTTGAATGTTATTTCAAAATGACTTTTCTAGTGTTTTTTAATTGGCAGGAGCTCAAGAAACACTTTTATATCACCAACACTTTCCTTTTACATTAATGAAAATGAACAAAACCTTGCAAGATCATCTTCTGTCAATTTGAAGTTCATAGTTTTCTGCATGATGTTAAATGAAATAATATCAGATCTAACCATGGGGAACTTTCAGAATAAAAGTACTGCAGTTCAGATTAAAGGCTATAAAATCTAGTCTTATAAAATATATCTTGAAGATATCTGTAGCTATTAAAGAAAAAGGAAGGAAAGACAATTATAGCCCTGGCTGGTGTGGCTCAGTTGGTTGGAGCGTGGTCCCATACACCAGACGGTGGCGGATTCAATTCCCGGTCAGGGCACATACACAGGTGGCAGGTTCTATCCCCAGTGTTTCTCCCTTACATTGATGTTTCTCTCTACCTTTCTTCCTCTAAAAAAATCAATAAAATACTTTCTAAAAAGACAATTATATTTATGTTTCTAACCCATTAACTCTGAATATATTTTGTCACTGTTTTCAATATTAAATTAAAACATATTTTCAAGGTAATGTTAGTCCACATAAGGATGTAAGGTCATCCGCATTTCTTCTGAGTTCTTCATCTATTACTATACAAAATCACAAGAAATACTCAGTTCAGCTACATATCACCATTACAAATTTGATCTACGGTACAAAAGAATTCAAGCCAGTTCTGTCATTATAACCAAATTTGTTATTTTTTTCATAACTTATACCCTTCTAAATTGTGAAATGTCAAATTCAAATTCTTTAAAAAGTACAGAAGATATGTAGGACACATCCTTTTTCTCTAGAGTATAATAATTTCAAAAACACATTTAATTTCCTGTTTTTCCTTTAATTTATGGCTGAGAGCTTTTCATATTGCAACCACACACACACCTCTTTATCACTTTTTAACAACTTTCTTCAAAAGCATTTTAAAACAGTCACATATGTAAGACTATGATTTTAAGATATTTGTGAAGGGATCCTAAATCAGAATCAAAGAAATAAATAAAAGCATATATAGACTCAGGAATCTGCTTTACTATGTCACCACTTTTGAAAGGGAAGGGAATAAAGGTCAGGAAAAGCAGCTGCTCAGCAAAACAATCTGGGAAGGAAGAGAAGTGTTGTTTATGACAGAAAAACCATCCGCACAGACTAAGTGTTCTGGGGTTGGAGAGGGAAAACCATCCTAAACGGTTGCTGAATGTGGTGTCAGGGAGGGGCCCTGTCCTTGATCCTATGACATGGTAAGAGCAGCCCAAGCTGACCCATTCACAGGGGCCCACCCACTCCCGTGCCGGGAGAGAGGAGCTGGCAGGCTAGATGCCACACTCTAATCCAAAGGCGAGGCCACTACATCTGCTTTGGCTTCTCATTTTACTGACCCCAGCCAACAGCCCCAGCCCCCAGTCCTGACTACAGACCCTCGTTACCGACTTCACTGGAGGGCAGAGAGGAGGAGAAGGGGTGATAAAAAGCTGTCGAGCAGGAATCAAGAATCAAGAGACTACTCCTGTTTGTTGAGCAACATTAAAGTATAAGGGAACTCTGGGGCTCGGGTTCAAATCCAGCTTAGCTACTTTCTAGCTGTATGCCCTTAAGTAAGTTACTCTCCAACTGTATGACCTTAAGTAAGTTACTTTAATTTTATGCTCTGTAAAATGGAGATGATACTAGCACCTACCTTGTAAACTTGTTTTGTGAATTAAATGAGGCCTGAGGCTCCATGTGTAGTGGTTGGCACAATGCACAACATATAATTAGTTCTCTATAAATATCAGCTGTTATTATCATTATTGTAATATAAACAATGCCTATCCTCTGACCACTGGTACCATCCCACCTCTTTTCCTGATGTTGACCCAAACCGCCGGAGACTGCCAAAATAAGTCTGTAACTGGGCACATGAGAACATGTAGACAGCTCTAGAAAGTAGGGTATGACTTTAATCACTGCTAGTTTGGGAACCCACTGGTCTTGCCTAATGGGCTAAGCAGGGTTATTGACAGGGTCCGAAGTGGCCATTATGGACATGTGTGGTAGGGCAGACAGTCCAAGGAGGCAGTCAGAACTGGTTTGAAATTCCTTCTCTACCACTTATCAGCTATGTGAATCTTTAACTTGGTTTATTACCTAGCACACAGAAAGCACTCAATATGTAGTAAAACAATTATTAAAATCCGGAAAAAGGTAGATTGTGGACGCAAGGGAATTTCGATAGGCCCCAATAGTGGTCCCCCAAAGATGATGATGTAACTATCCCTGGAACCTGTGAAGATGTTACATTGCACAGCAAAGGGGACTTTGCTGCTGATAAAAAAACAAAACAAAACACACACACCTTAAAATAGGGAAATTATCCCAAATTATCTAAGTAAACCCAATCTAATCATGTGAACCCTTAAAAGCAGAACACTTTCCCCAGCCGGAAGCAGAAACATGATAAGGCGGAATGGAAGTCAAATTCCAAGCACGAGGAAGATTTGACTCACTGTTGCTGGTTCTGGGAAGTAGGAAACCACTTGCAAGTATCAGGATGAGGCCTCCAGGAGCTAAGGCCGGTCCGCATCTGAGAGCCAGCAAGGAAACGACAACTTGAATCTTAACGCTTCAAGAAACTGGATTCAGCCAACACCTGAATGAGTTTAGAAGCAGATTCTTCCCAGAGCCTCCAATGAGTCAGCTGGTCAACATCCTGATTTCAACCTTTTGCAACTTGGGAGCAGAGAAACCAGCCAAGTCGGCCCAGACTTCTGACCAGCACAATGTGAGATAATAAATTTGTGTCATTTTAAGTATTAAGTTTTCAGTAATTTGTTATGACAGTAATAAAAATATAGAAATTATTCATATAAATGGAGTTTACTATTAGATTATGATGGTCTCAGTTGGAATAAGAGCAGCTGGAAGATTGGGATGTCATCAAATAATGATAGCTGACGTTTTTGATTATTTACTTAGTAGGGCACAATGTCAAGTGCTTTACATGTATTATCTCCTTGTATCTCCACAAGCTTATTAGGTAGGTACTATTATAATTGCTTATTAGGTAGGTACTATTATAATTGCTGAAGAGGTAAAGAAACAAAAGCACAAGAAGGTGAAAGACCTGACAATAATCACACAGCTCACTCATGGCAGAACCAAGATTCAGACTCAGGGAGTGACTCCAGAGCACATGCTATTAACCACAATACTGTGCTTCTCTCAGCCTAGCACAGGGCGTTGACATACAATCTACACTAGATATTTTGCTGAGAAGTTGAACAAATTAATGAGTGGACACAAAGAAATAGTTCATCTCTTCTGACTTAACCAAACTTTGCCTAATCTATTTCTAGAACCTAAACATTGAGCTATCTAAGGCAGTATTATTAAATCATTTCACTAATCAACTAAGCTAGGCTATGCTGTGGTAACAATCTCAGTGGCTCAGCACTACCAAGGTTTATTTCTCATTTATTCAAAGTCTGTTCTGAGTTTGGGCAGCATTCAGGACAACTGTCTTCCATTCAGTAACCTGGGAATCTAGATTACATTGATTCTGTGGCTCTGACTGCTCAACAGGAGGTCCTAAAGGATGCTGAGGCAGAAGAGCACCTGAAGATCATACCCACTCTTCCAGGTCTCAGTCTGAAGGTGACATCACTTATACTCACAGCCCCTTGGCCAGAACTAGTCACATGTCACCCTCAATTACAAGGAGACTAGAGTAAGACATTCAGTCTTCTACATGCCATGGAGGAGAAAAGAATCAGATATTGAAGAGTACTAGTACTAGATTGATTACGTCAAATGCCTGTTTCAGTTGGTGTTCTATGTGGTGCTAAAACCACATTTTAACAAGCATCTTTGGTGATACTGTATGAACCAGTACTGCTCACAGTGGTTAGGCTATAAAGCGTTTCTTCTCAGTCTACAATGAAATAAGGAACTAATGTCAGATTATAAATCAATGTATAGCTTCCTTTCTGAGGAGTGATACCTGGAAAACAGAGCTCTAAAAATATTAAGATTTAGAATTATCAATTCTTATAAAATAAAGTCGTCTTTCTCTTGTAAGTTACTATAAAGTCATACCCTTGAAAACAGAGACCCTGAGGATGGTGTCCACCCTTGTCCTAATTGCTGCTTCCTATAATATATTACAATGTAGAAATACAGCTACAATTCTTTCTAGGTGTTCTGTTACGAGTTATGTATGGGTAGGCATAAGTAATTTTTCCTGGCACTCAGTCCAATTGTCAGGTTCATTCAATTTTATCAATATTTTATGAATGTCCAAACTGGGCATCGTTCATTTATTGAAAAAAGTAAGCTTCTAGTATAAAATACAAAATACTGTTTCTACTTTCAAAGGAATCAGTTAAAGTCAGAAAGTCAATGAAATATAATATAATTTCAGTTATCCCTGGTTATGAAAGTAATAGGTCAACTCTTAATCCAAACCACCAGATAACATTACAGAATATGTAAATTTTGACTTTGTAATCAATGTTAATATATTTAGCATTAAATTACACCTATGGTTGAAAGAAGCCAGTCTTAAAGGCAGGGTTCAAATTTATTGTACAATACTATAGTGTCAAAGCCATGGGGGGGGAGGGGAGTGCATGTGAGAAGAATGAATTTAAATATGTTTCTTATTTCATTCTTTCTTCACTATAAAATTACAAACTTATTAAAGGTAAAGGGTAAAAAGCATGACTTACTCATCTTTATATTCTTCATAGTAACTTGGATATAGTAGGGCTCAATAAATAAAGTGAACTTCGCACTGAATTTAATCAAATGCAATAATTGATTGCTTATTGTGTGCTTAACAATGCCAAATTTAACTTATTTTTTAATACAACTGATAAATATTTATTGAATACCAGCTATATTCCAAGTACTGAGCTAGATACAAAATTAAGTAGGAGAAAGTTCTTGCAAAGTGTTTATGTTTTATGTCTGTGAGACCGACAAACCAAACAAGTAATTACAATATCATATGATAGCACTAAAAAGAAGACCAAATGCATAGTCCCTTGCATAAAAATTCAACATCACCCAAGACTACCTATAGTAGTGTAGATACAATTCCCTAAAAGTGGGGGGAAAGTACTTTAAGAAATAGGAGAGATCTGGGCAGCCAAAAATTGACAAATTTCGAGTCAATGTAGATAAGACAAGGCCTAGATTTAGTGTAAGGAAAGAATGGAAAAATAAAAATGTTTTGAAATATGTTAAAGATTTTCCAAACTTGAATTTCAGTTTTCCCCTACAGCCTGAACCACCCAAATGTTTAATAACTGTCTACTGATCTAGAAAGAATAAAACCAGTTAGGCATCCTTTAATGAAACTTATTCATTCATTTAATGAAAAGTTATCCAAAGTCACTTTTGAGGTCAACAGCTATTGTACACAAAATGATATATAAGTACAGACTACTTGGGCCTTTCAGGTTCAAGAGTTTAAAAGCAAATGTAATCATAACATAAGTTATGTCCTCTACTCCCTTTCATAGTAATAATGCCTTGCATTTAAACAACATCTTTTAACTAAGAATATTTCACTGCCCCTAATCCTCACAGTGTACCTCTATGCCCTAAACTGGAAGTATTATTCTTTTCACTTTAGAAAATTAAGTCACTTCTCTAAAGTCGCACTAGACATTTAGAGTGGGACTTACCCAATCATTTCTGCTTATCTTTAAAAGTTACATTACTTCTCAAAGTCTGTTTTTCCAACACACCTACTGCTTTAATAGAGAGTTGTAGCTGAGGAATAATGGGTAACCTATGTTCCAGGATTTCCTCATTCAGATTTTATAGTATCTGAAAATATTGGATGACAAAGTACAAAGTGACAGTGAGTCAGGACTTGAAGTGTTTATAGAACTAATTTTTTTCATGGTAATAGCGAAGCCTGGGCGGAAGGAAAGACTAAACCACACCTATAAATGGCAGATGAATCAGGCTGTGACTCCAGTCTTTCTTCTTTGCCATCTTCATGCAGGATATGGAAGACCACAACAGAAATAATGGGTGGCAATCAGCATCCAGCACTCACATAGCTGATGAGGAAAAACTGGTCATGTTAGTCATTTATTTCTCCCAGAAATGCCTGCCTTGGGTAAGGAAGAAACATTTTTGGGGTCAAAGGTCATTGGTAAAGATAAAATAATGTATACAAAAAAGGTCTGTAAGTTTTAAGAGAATATTCGGATATGCAGCAGACCAGTGATAAGTGTGATAAAATATCTGAAGGCCAATTAACTAATTTTTTATTAAGTAACCAAGAAATCCAATGGTTAAGTAAAGATTCAAAATAAGCACTCTTATGAAAAGCTTTCAGTTTGGCTAACATTTTTTCATGGCAAAATGAATGTCCTCCACTTTTGTAATGCTGACATTAGAATAGTTTTGCAATATATATATGACATCAGGCAGAATGTTAGCTCATGAATTTTTAAAGCCCCTGAGCTCTGCCTTGTCCCACTTCCTATTCCTGACTTTGCCTCACTCTGACCTGTCCCCAGTGTTTGGTGCCCAGTCTTACACTCTTGTATCCCCATTAAAATCCTAATAAGATAGCAAATCACAACCCACTCACTAATTTTTCTTCCCAGTGAAGTGTGGACATTGAAAACATGGTGAACTCCGCTTCTCCCAAGAGAATGTGCACACACACCTCAGTGGGAACATTGCAATGGGTAAGTCCAAATGATGAAGTGACAGTGGCGGAATTTCAGGCCTCCGAGCAGTGAGAAAGAAAAGATTGTTCTCAGAGCCCTCCTGAGAAGTCTGAATCTGAACACTTCAGGTCATCACCTAGTTGAAATAAATTGAGGATGAACAAAAATAAATTCTAGGGACAATCTAATAATGTCAAGACTCAAGCAGTGACGAGCATCTAATTTGCAATAATCAGAAACCAGCATGGTATACAAAGGTCCTTAGAAAGGTAAGATCTCTTTGCTCTCCAGGGCCACTCACCCTGAAGCTGGTTTGATGTTGCTCTCATTTGCCCTGCCAGGGGGCACTGAGAATACAGTGGCAGTTGGGCCCAGCCGGCAAGGCTTAGTGGTTGAGCATCGACCTATGAACCAGAAGATCATGGTTCGATTCCTAGTCAGGACACATGCCCAGGTTTTGGGCTCAGTCCTCAGCAGGAGGCATGCAGTTGAAGGCCTCCAGGAGGCAGATGATAAGTGACTCTCATCATTGATGTTTTTCTCTCTCTCTCCCTCATCCTTCCTCTCTCTGAAATCAATAAAAAAAGTAAAAAATAAAAACATGTATTTTTTTAAAAAAAAATACAGTAGTAGTTGATTCATGATTTCCTTTTACTTATTTCATGCTCTCACAACACGCATCGAGTGTAAAAAGATCAGAGGCAAAAGAAAGCTATGGACCAAAGCCTTGAAGTCTACCTCTATTTCTTTCAGAATCTTTCTCGCATTCTTGAGATTTGGGAACAAAAGAACATATAATTTGTACTACTAGGTTATTTGTAAAACATTCAATAGAAGACACAAGGAAAATTCTATCCATTCAACAAATATGAATGGACAGCTAACTGTGTGTCAGACACTGTTCTAGGCAGGCATTTGATCTAAAAGGTAAATGTAAACCAGGAAATAAAATTGATTGAGTGGAAAAATGTTGAAAGTACTTTGTAGTTGGATCTATAGATTAAAATTGGAAAGGTCTTTGAAATAAACCAAGATCATTACATGCCTGGTCTAACACACCCTACCAGGTTATCTCTGCCTTTCATGGTCTTTGAGCTATTTCATATCTCTGTAACTTGTAGAAATTTAATATTAATGCAAATTATTCTAGTCCATATAAATATAAATGTTATTACCTATAGAATGCAATTGATTATTCCCCTGTAAATGTTGACCAGTTTTGCATCTATTTGTCAATTTATTTCAGTATTCTCTATCTACCCATATGTGCGTGAATGCAAATTTGAATTCTCCTTTGAGCAGGTTATAACATCTTACTGCTTTTCTCATTAATTAATGAATAAATAAAATCTTCAAGCTCATGTTCATTTTGTGTTTATATGAGAATCCTAATTACACATTTTTAAAAATATGCAGTCTTAAATAATTATGGAACCACCTACCTTGAAAGAATATGTTTAGAAAGAAATAGTAAATAATTCTAAAGCCCTTCAAATGCTAAGCTTTAAATGCAAGGACATGGTATCTTCTTAATAGAATTGTGGTATTTTAAGGCACATTTGATAAGGTCTCAAAGTACCCCCACATTACTGATCCTAGATAAAGGAATAGAGCTGAGCTATGGGGAGGAACAAAACAAAAAAATAAAGAATATAAGATCCCTTCCTAGTTTTTGCTTTAAAGAAATAATAAACTGCATTGTTGTAACTCAGTATAAGTAGATTCTAGTAAGGCAATAGAGATGGATGCCAGAAGCTACTCATATCGTTCTTTAAAATGGAAATTTACCGTCTGCTGCATCACATGGACAAAATACAGAACTATTTTTCACAGCTTGTTCACTGAACAGATTATTGTAGAAAAAAAAAACTTTTACATTTTCTGCAGATTCCCAAATCTCAGTCAAAAAACTCTTGGCAATTTTTAGCAGTGAAACAGATTTCACTTTCAGATTGAGATACTCCATTTAGCAGTAGTCAGATGATCTTCCAAATAAATATAGCTTCGTTTCACTCTTGATTTTTATTTTAAAAAAATGTTTTCATGAGGTATCTTGGAGGAAACTTGCACTTATTTGGTGTTCCCAAGCTAAAGCAAAGAAAATCTCAAAGGTCTAAAAATCAGAGTTAAATAAAAAAGGGATGTTAAACTGAAAATGTTATTACAAATGATGCACGTTTATCACAGTCCCAATAAATAAATAACCCCATAAAGTTTTAGACTCAGTGGCAAAGATGCTGCAGCTTTTCTGCCCTAAATCTCAGCTCCCGAAAATATTACTAAACAGAAGTGAATGTGTTCAGTACAATATAACAGACAGCAATATGCTGAGATCCTTTTCACAAAGAGGTCTCTGGGCCACTTTTCTCTCTCTACACTAGCTTTTTCACTTAGGTATAAAGCAAATGCACTTAGCAGTCTATTTCCAGAACCCTGTTTTCCTTACCTACCAATGCTTAATGGCACAGAAAATAACAGGATCTGTCAAATTTCATAAAAAGTTAAACCCAGGAGGAAATACGAAAATGAGAATAGCAATCTATAATCCTATATCCAAGATCTCAGCTCTATAGATTTTATGCCTCCTCCCCAAATTCCTATACTAAATTTTTCCCATGCTCTTTATATCCATGAAAGGAAGTTATATAAAGTAAATCATGAATAAAAGCCAGAAATACTGGTTATGCCTTGCTTTTATACTTATAAAAACATATATTCTATATATGAATACCACACAGTACCCACTATATTTTACACATTATGTTGCTATTTTTAATATTTTTGTAGATCTGTTCAAAGTTCATCTCAGTGACATTAAAGATGATCCCAATCATAGCAAAGCAACCTGAATTTAAAGCAGAAGCTTTACCAAGTAGAGAAACCCAGAAATAGCTCATGCTGTTAAAACCATTTTTTTATTATTCTAATGACAATTTTATTACTTAGGAAGGAGTCACTGTGTCCACTCCCAAAAGCCACATTTTGATGGTTAATTTGACATATGGGATTAAGTTCATTTTTAATCCACTATGAATCATTACGAAGCTTCAAAGGAAAAAGCTATTTTTTTCACATCCTAATTATGATTCTGCAAGTAAAATGTAAATGGATAATGTAAAAGACAAAATTGTTCTTTTCATAAAGATACCTTAATAAAAAAAAAACTAATTAAAATGTGTGAAAATCTGGAAAAAAGGCTACAATGTCCTGATAAAATAAAAAAATTTCAAATGATAAAAACTAAATGGTTTGGTTCCCAGGGACAACTGCATGAGACAAGCTGCTGTGCTTTTGGGTTTGAGTTGGTTTTTAGGTCAGTAATTGAGGAATGGGGATGGTAGAACAGAGAGAAATATATAAAAGCTTTACATTCAGGAATTTTCAATCTGAAAAATACATATATTTGAAATGAATCTAAAAATTTTTTAATTGCAATTCAAACAAATAGGAAAATGAAACCTAATTTTTACAAAAACTTTATCACCATCAAATAATATCTTTTCTTTCCTAAAGTTAATCAGACTGCTATGCCTGCTTTTAAAAGACTTACTAGAATAAAGTAGATTCTGAACCTCCAACTGATGGAAGTGTAGACAACTCAGGAGAATAACTTGGAAGATGAGGAAAGTTAAACACTGACACCCCCAGCTACATGCAGCCAGTCAGCAACCCCATTCTACCGTGGCCAGTAATGAGCAGGTACCTTTGGGACAGAGCAAAGGACTCGAGTAGCTGCGGGGAAGAGGGAGGGAGCGGTAAAGCACTGCTGCTAACTCTTCTAAGCGTGCTGAAGTTTAAAATAAAATTTTTAAAAATAAGACTTATAAATTGAAATTTCCAAAATTTAACCCCAAATTCTGATTTTTTTATGTTAAAGGCAAGGCCCAAAATGGAGTCACTTGTGCTAAGCCCCACATCACCGAATGGAAACGGAACGGAATTACAGTTTACACTCTCCCAGAAACGGAATCGCAAGCCAGGCACTCAGGAGCCGGCTGAGCAGCAGAGTTAGGTAATCTGCCCTTACACCTCTGCCGTTCCTTGTAAGGAAAGTAAGTTTGCAATAACCAATTAGCTCGTATACCTTCCTTGTTCCTGCTCCCTTCAGCCTATAAAACCTCTTGCTTTGTACAGCTCTTCACGGGGCCTTCCTATCTGCTAGACTGAAGGCTGCCCAATTCATGAATTGCCAAATAAAGCCAAGAGGATCTTGAAATTTACTCAGTTGTAGTTTGCATTTAACACTTACAAGAGCTGTGAGTCTAAAATTCAAGAGAAATACTAACCTAAATAATAGTAATACTAATAACCTTTTCTAAAAATAAGGGGTTCTTCTTAGACCTTATATTTAACTTTTGAGTAAGCATTCTGGGGGAGTATAGTTTGATGCTGGCCACTAGCCCATACTGCTGAAGCCTACCACGGTCTCAAGAACCCAGACCTGTGCATAGTTCAAAGGCCGTCTTCCTTATTGCTCAGGATCCCTATTAAGTTTTTTAGGTATCACCCCTCCATGGCATCTTTATCAGACAGCAGAATCAAGCTTGTTATTAGAATGCCTTCACTGGGGAACCAGTGAAACCCAAGAATTTTAGTCCAAAAAAAAAATAGTGATAAAGATAATAATGAGGTTTGAATCTACTGGTGTCTCGCTGCCTGTTAGACACCAACAGCCAATGATGTAACACTCCAAGTATTAGGAGTTTAAACTGCCAGGTCCAGAAGTCAACTGGGATTTTCAAAAACTAGTGCCTTCACAGAAGATCACAACTGTGAGAGTTTTAAAAAGGGTGCTTGGGGTGTTTTGGGGGGGAGGGGTTGTTTGTTTTTTGTTTTTGTGGCTGTGGCTGATATTTTTTCAAGAGGACTAAAGGCAGAAAGGGTTTAGGTTACTGCTAAGAAGGGTTAAGATCGTGAATTATTCAAGTTATTTCTGCTACATGGCCCTTGTGCCCTGCTGACCTTTTCTTTCCTCACCGCTCAGCTCCTCCTTACGTTCCCGCTCAGCCACTAGGTCTCTCTGGCATTTCCCTGATCTACTGACTTGTGTGCACACTTGCTCAAAATCTTCTGAGCCATTTTAATTTTTTAAATAAAAATAATTTACACTCATTTTCTTGACATTCTAATAATGTGCATACTGATTTTTAGTTAATACAAAATACAGCACAAGAGAAAGGAACCCCCTGGGTTCCCTTGGACACCTGTGGTGAATCTCCCGTGCAAATACAGATAGCCCACATTTCTCATTCTCTCAGACTTTCCCTCTTCCCTTTTTGTCTCTTTGGCCCCTATTTGGTAGTGAGGAGGGAAGAAAGATTTTATTTACCTTGGTATCAACATTGTTCAGGGAGGGGTAGCTTCTCAGCATTTATGTTTTCGTGGTAATACCTATAAATTTCATTCCAGCAATTGCATCGCCCTCAACAGTCATTTTAGTCTTTGTTCTCTCTATGACCTTTAATTGATTCCTTTGTACACGCCAAAACGCATTTTGTAACTTACTTTACGAAGCCTTGTATATAACACAGTGAGGTGGCATAATATCATTCAACTGAAGAATCTGAGCAGCGCCTCTTGAAATGAAAAGAAAAATCAAATAGCATTTTATTTATAATTTCAAAAGTCATAGAATTATAGAGCTTATCAGGACCCAAGAGATCAACTAACCCCAAATCCTCATTTTACATAAGGAAATTAAGACACAGGGAACTCAGTCAGACCTAGAACTCGATCCTGGGACTCCAGCGATATGTCCCAATACCCTGTCTCATAGGCCCATGGCTTCTTTTCACCTGAAACTTTCATTTTTACGATAACTCGACAAATTAAGAAGTAAACATTATCACATTGAATCTGTACTTTGCTTTGCAAGGACTTCCTTATGAAATTCTCGACACCATAAAAAACAACAACAACCTTCCAAAATTATTATGCATTTGTTTTATGGCCCAACTGTTCATGAGCGCAATACAAGATATTGTCATCCGCTGGTAAGAATATTTATAGTCGCTGACTATGACCCACAGATCAGCCTCTTATGGGTTGATAATTTACAAGAATTTGGGTGTAAATGTGTATTTATTTTGTTATTTAAATTTTCATGGTCTCATCTACCCCCAAAGAATTTTTTACATGAGTTTTTGTCCCGTGGTTGAATGCTATGATTACTATGCAAACGCAGCCTCACCACTGACCCGTCTGACTAAATCGCAGTTCTTCCCCAGCGTTAGGCAGCCTCCTTTTTAAATTGAGCCACAAGTTTTTATTTGAAATTCATAGCCTCTAAGGTAGCTGTCGAACATTTGAGTGCCGCCCTTATTGCACCCTGCTCATAAGCAATGGTAGGCAGTAAAAGAAATATGTTAGGAAGTAAATCAAAAAATAACGCATTCATGTGAAACTCTAGGGGAAAACAATGAAGTTAAAATCGTCACATAAAGTTTACAGTAATGAGCCTCTGGCTTCCCAAGCAACCTGGGATTTTGCCAGATTTGGAAGGGGGTCCTGGGTCATTCCATCAAAATTTGCAGAGATAAAAGGACTGCCTATCTTGATATCCCTGATTTTTATTAAAAGTGTCCCTTGATTCCCCGGCTAGGTGTACTGTTTTCAACAGATCCAGGTGGTATCAGCCTGGCCCTTTAAATTAACCTGGGGACTGATACCATGTTTTGTCTGTGAAGAGAGACATAATTTATAAAAAGACACAAAGGGTAAAAAGAAAATTATTAATAACTAAGCGTTAGGAAGAAAATTCTTTTAACAGATTTAACTCATTTTTATGTAATTTACTCTTAATTCCATTTAAAGAGTCAGAGGAAATTTCAATACATACATAAAAAAAAAAAAAAAAAAAGGTACAAACATGATGAAAGAAAGAACATTGAACAGTGAATAATTATCCATTGGTTATTAAATTCTTCTTTCTGTAATCAGTCAATGACTCCCTTGCCATGAAGTATTCACTGGCTGCAAAAGGAGGCTCAACGGTGTGATAAAAAAGACGTTATATAAAATCTCTATACCAAATAAACAAAACAAAAATCGTATCTCCTCTTGTCTGTGGTAGAGAAATCTACCTTAGTAAATCAGGAAGATTATTTAGTTTCTCATTCAGAGACAACCTGAGTGTTTACACTCTGTACTACGATTTAAGAAGTTAGGTCAACAAATATATTTTCCTCCTGTATTTGTCACTAAATTCTCAGCTTCAATCTTATTACCTTTTTAAAGGCCAATATCTGCTCTTCAATCATTTTGCTATTCTAGTTCCATAACTGTTATTAAGCTACACTTTCCTCTTTTAAAATGCCTTCTTCTGTTCATCTACCACCCAGGCTGCAGATGAAATCTCCATGAATTTACAATTGCAAAGAATTCCATTTACCAAAGAGCAAGAAACAAGTCATCTTTAATGCATTGGGCTTTTTATCATTATACAACACATTATTCTACTTTTAGAGAAAAAGAAAATAATAATATCTTTACATTCACATTGTGCCATGCAATAAAAGTAACTCCTAACTTTTCTTCATCTTCAACCAAGTTTTCTATTAGAACTTCTTTGTGGCTATTTAAATATGTTTAAATGAATGGTTTTCTGTAATTTGTCTTTTTTCCTTTGGAAACATACCGTGCCATTGTCAGTGTTTAAAAAGAAGCAATTTTCTGACTTTTGAGATTGAGTAGGTCAAGGAAAAATTACTACTGTTGAAAACCTGTAATTAAATAGAAAATGCAGCTGCACTTATGAGAAACTAAAATTAAGTTTATTCTATTAATACTTGATTCTGAAATGCTATGTGAATTTTTGGTTAAGGTTCATTTAGAGTCATGCCTTATCTGTACTCTGTCTTTGCTGATTATTTTTAATAAGTAACAATGTAAGGATACAATAGTTGTATTCTTATGGACAGACATTTCTGATCACATTTCTCCTTAAAATATCATTTTCAGAAGTATTTCTAAAATGAACTAATGAAATATTTTGTCAGTTTGCATTTATTTTTATTGTGATTATTTTGAATAAGTATATGTTCTCCCAAATGTTAAAAACTGTACATTCAAGAAATACATTTTAAGCACTAACCTTTATGAACATTCTACATAAGGGCTATTAGCATTTTAGAAAATAAAATAATCAAAGCTTTTTAAATTAATTTTTATTAATTTTTCTAAATGTAGTATATACTTTATTTCATGAAACAATACTCATAAAGGAAGGTTCACTAACAATACAAGATGATTGTGAATTTATAAGCTCACCAGATCTATTTTCTGATTACAGCTCCTGTATGAACAATTCATCAAGTTAGGTTACATTTAAAGAGTTAAAATATTTTGTATAAATACAAGCCTAATAAATAAATACAACCATTTAGAACAATTTAAAAAGTCATAATATTTGTCACTGCTTAATTTTAATGGAACATTTTAACAAATCAAGATAAACACCCTTTAACATCCCCTACGAAACTCTTGGATTGAAATCTGAATAACATTTACATAAAATTAGGTATAATGTGAAAGCTTTATTAAAGTAAATGTATGTGTACTATAAAATTATTTATGTATTGAAATAGTTGTATTCTCCATGTAAAAGCTGAAGCTGAATGTCAAAATATACCTAAATATTCGCTATGCCTTTACTCATAAAGCTTATGTTTTTCGTAAGTATATCGTAAGTGGCACAATAATGTAAAAAATAGTCATTAACTGCAAATATATCTGAAACCTTAAGCTTCAAGTGTTATTTCTATGTTGGAAAAAATATTTTTCCAGGAAAAGAATGTTCTGGTTTTGTTTTTGCTTTTGTTTAGAATTGTTTTAAACACATCTTCAGCCAATGTGTGGATTTCTTCACCGTGACTGCAGACCTGCAGTACTCTAACACTGCAGTGCAGCGGCCAGGAGACAGATAGATGGAAAAATATACTTTCCAGTTACTACAGATTTACGGAGAGAAAAGCACTAGGAAGTGATAAAAGTACGTGTTTTGAGGGGCGAGATTACAACAGGGCGAGGACTTTAATGAACATATTCTTCTTTGACATTCCAGTTCAGTCCCGTTACCTGTTTTGTTTGGTCATTTCTGCTCATTTGTGAATGTGCTAAGGCTCCTGGAATTCTATTTTCCAGATGCTGATATTCCACAGAGAGAAGGAAAACTGATCCATGAAGTGGCTATTTGCATAAAACGCAGCAGCATCTGTCGCAGGCTCCTTCCTGGCTGAGTTTGGCATCTAGGGATTGTGCAGCTGGTTGGCCTCAGCATTAGGTCCCCATGAAGGCAGAGTCCCCACTGAGGATGGCATCTAGGGGCAGGGGGAGAATTCCCTCGTTTCACAATCGGCATATTGACAATTATATGTTTGATAGGATGATGACATAACCAGCCCTGTCTCACACACACTCACACACTCACACACACACACACACACACACAACTAGCACAGGGTTAGCCCTAGAACCACTGTAATTGACATTTCTCCATAAATATGTCATGTCAAGGTCATGATGAATTAATCACAATAATGTATATTGTTGCGTTGCACAGAGGGTGGAAATTTTAAGGAAAGGTCCAGATTTTTCACAGGCTTTTATTTATTTTTTTATTTTTTTATTTTTTTATTTTAGTGGGGATTTGCTTTCTCTGGTTTCGTTTTGTCTGGTCCTCTCCTGTGTCTAATTAAAATCCTGTGACTATGGATATCTTTGTGCCCACTTCACACACACGCGCAAAGAAAATTGCTTCTATTGCTAAAGTAAACCGTAAAATCAGGATGGATCAAGTCAACTTTAAAGAGGTACAGTTCAGTTTCCTTCTTTTTCTGCACTTATCCGCACCTGACACTCCCACCAACGATTCTAAGGGTCAAGGTCAGTGACCAGCATGTCTGTAAGTTGCCTATAAATGTCCATTAATTATTATTGCAGAAAACTGGACACAGTGCTCCACAAGGGTGGATATGAACCGATGCAACACCAAAGCCACTTGCAATATTTTCTAAATACATGTTAAATATCTCTCAAAATGTCTGGGGTAATAATGCCATTTATGAAACACTTTTAATGACCAGTCTACCTTCGTTGATCAGCGCCGACACAGCGCTAGTCCCTGTTTCCCGTGGACAGAGTTAATACAGCCTGTCAGACGCAGTCTGTGAGTAAATGGCACAGAGAAGCAGACTTTGGAATAATAACAGTTCTTTACAACAAACGGGTGTAATTGGACTAAAAGTTTCTCTGATGCAAGTTCATCAGTGAGCAGTAATCAGATCGGAGGCTCCTTTGAAACTTTTCTGATTCATAAATAATATAGGAGTTTACAAAGAGGAAGTTTGTGGGAAGCAGCAGTAAACAGTCTCGCAATCCATCTGTTATTGTGGAATCCAGAAGAGCTGAATCAGGATCCACGTTGTTTATGACACAAAAGATGCTTGGGAAATGTTGCTGAAATAATTATTAACCAAAAATGTCATGTTTTCACTTTTTACAAGTGTCGGTTGTATGTGCCCACCTGTGTGAGTAAATGCAGGAAATCTACCTGGATTCGTTATTTAACAGAACACCAAAAGCAGTTTTAGAAAAGCTACCCCGTGGCAGAACGTATCCTTATCTTTTAATTATTAATTTTCAAAGTTCTTTTCACGTAAGTTTTTTAAGCATTATGTGATTTTTAAGAACGTAGCTTTAGAGTCCCACATAGAATGTGATTAAATCCGGTATTTAGTGCATGAAATTAAAATAATCAAAGCCAAAATGTTCAACATTTCCATTTTCTGACCTTAACCTCACCCTACTTTTCCTCCTCACCATATCCCAACACACACACACACAGTTACAAGGAAAGATTTAGTGTGAGAGTTTTGCTCTTGTAGCCCTTTCAGGTCCAGGAATTACTCCCCAAGTCTAACTTGCTTGACACTCACTTAATGTTTTACAAGTTTGGAAAGAACAAACCAAGAAATGTGTTAATGCAAAGGAATTTCAACAGTTTTATTTCAGATTTACTCTAAATGAGATCAAAATTGTTTTTCTCATAAAGCCTTTTGTCCAAAACATGATGATAATACATTCTACCATGGTAAGGTAAGCAACCACAGCTGGGAAACACGGTGATATCCCACCCAACCAGAAGTTTATAACGTCCCGAAACAATAGCAACACAGGTATTTCCACAGATTTTCAATAATACTTAGAGATGTGATACAATTAGTCTATCACATATCCAAAATCTAGAAATAGATTTTACCAGGGTAGAGAAAATGAACTAAAAACCCAACCAAAGTCAAATGTCACTGTGAAGATGTAACTACGCTGGTCATCAGGTAAGCAGCAGGCATCTACCCTGTATCACCTTCCTTGAGTTTCAAATTGCTTTGGAATATATCATTGTACTTTACAAAAACCCAGATAACAAAAAACTTACGCATAATCCCCCTTTGGGTACATTCTGCTGGGCTGAACCACACAGCAACCAGCTAGATACATTCTGTTCTTTATGGGCTCTCCAGACCTGCGGGGTAGTTTATGGGCAAACATTGACAATAGTGCCATCTTCTGGCTCTCTGGACAAAGTAAGTCCTGCATCCTACTATTGTCAAACTGCTGGAAGTTCGTTATTTGGAAAATAAATCATCTCCAGCCACGTTTTCAAATATAGCACTTTTAATGAATACATGTGCCGTTGTGCCTTTGTAACTAGTGCTGGACAATTGCCTTTGACATACACCTTTGTACGTAGAAAACTCTTTGATTGTCTCTAGCTGCTAAATTATGCTAATTTCTTTCCCACTCTCCCATTTTTAAATTTCTGGTAGTTTGCCTTAACCTTGGCCTATGCCTACCTGCTCATTCTACCCTAAATGTTCCTCTATACATAGTTCTATGTATATGTCTCTGCCACTTTTATCGTATTTTATCACTCCAGTTGATAGGTGACATTTATTTGGAACTAATTTTATGCTCCAATTTTTTACTCTCCTTTTCAAGTACTTCATGGCTCCTCATTTAAACCACCATTTTATTATTTTAATGACATCCAAATTGCTAAAATTTAACAATCAGTAAAATGTACATGAATCACTATAATTGCTTTAAGAATCTCTATTGCCATGAAATGCTAGCTGTTGTTGATGAACGTTGGAAGAAAAGCTACATCTTTTCATGTACATTCGGCAACAGATAAATAACCAAAATAGTAATGTCTCTTTCAACCTTTCAATATGTTCAGCAGAGTTAAACACCAAATGGAGTAATGGTAACATGCAGGGAAAATTCTGCATCTTCACAATGATTTAAAAACTGCCATGGGAAGAGGGATAGCAGTGCTTTGGACAAGGTGATCAACAGAGACTGGTTGAAAACTAATGAGGTGACCAGGACTGAACCGGGGCACAGGAAGTGGCACAGGGATGAAATACAATTTTATAGAAAGGAGGGCAGAGCATGTGTAAATTTTCTAACCAAATAGCACACAAAGGACACTTGAGCTTTTGTTCTTTAAAAAAAAGTTGTGTTTTTAAATACTGAGCTTGTCAAATTTTAATCAGAGAGATAAGATGAGTGACAGATGAGGGGTAGTAAAGGCTGAGAAAATGTAAGTGGGCCAAAAAGAAACAAGTGAAAACGAGGAACAAAAGCTTATGCAGGGAAGTGAGGTGTGTTTGAGGAGAAATGGGGGGGTGGTCTCAGAAACCCACACTAGAGACTATTTAGCTGCTAGGAAATAAAAGGAACCAACACACCAATTGTTCCTGAGGCTTTTATGACTCAAAGGAATGTTCTATCCAGACACACACAAAAGTCAGATTTGAGGGTCCGCTGACCTGACTTGAACGGCGAAGGAGCGGTGAAAACTCCTGTGGAGGCTATAGCTCAGCCGGCCACTGTGCGCTCACCCCCCGCTTCACCAGCAGCCTCACTCTCCGCTACTCCGGCGGTCCCCGAACTTGGCAGCACTGCTTGCCGCCGCCCAGGTGGCACCGAGCTAACCCCGTGCGGCAAGGGCTCCCTGGAGGGCCAGCGGGCATGCTCCTACCTTACAGTCCCCAGACCCTTGCAGCCTGCACCAAAGCTTAGAAACCGCTGAGCCAGAGTAAAAATCTCCCCAAGGGCAGATTGAATCCCTCCTGTTAACCTTGGGGTGCTGGGCAGGTCCTAACCCACCTTTGTTAAATGGAAGCAGCAAAACCTAGCTGTTTAACTTTCCAGCTTTGTGAGTGCTTCTGGGTCATGGATTTTCATTCCAAACCCGTTTTCCTCCTGACCCTCCAACCCGGTGCAAGCTGCTCGGCCCCCCAGCGACAGTCTGGGGGTGTGAAGTGGGCTTTACCGTAGGGCTGCTGAGAGGGATAGAGGGAGAAAAGGCGAGCAACCACCAGCTCGCAGCCTGCCGATTAGTCAGCTCTGCAAAAATGTTAGCCTTCTTATTACCGTTTATTCAGGAGTTAATTCCCTGCCAGCATAAGGGATTTGCCGAAAGCCTTTTGTGAGAGAAAGTCTCAGCAACTTTATCATAGTAGCCTGAAAAGGGGAAGCCCAAGAGACAAGAGGGAGAGGCGATTCTTCCCAAGGTTAGGGGACTGTTAAAGGTGACCCTTGAAAGGTGGGGACTTTCTTTCCAATCCAAAGGCAAACGCATGCCTCATCCTGTGCCAGACTGAAGAATGTGAGGTTTAGAAAATCAACAGATGACAATCCATCGGGTGTTTGGAGAAACAGGAGCATGCTTCATGGGAGGGAATATTGTTAGTAGTGGTTATAGAGCAAGAGCAGAGGGCCCCTTGCGGACACCTCTGGAATCCAGGATGGACTCGCTGCCAGCCCTGACAGCTATGGCAAGTGCTGTCGAGGCTCAGGCAATGGGGTGTAACAGGACCACCCTTAGGAGAGGCTCACACCCAAAACCACGAGTCTGGACACTGGAATAGGACTCCATCTGGACACCGACATGAGCGGCGACCTCCACTCCCTGGTGGGCTATAAGAACTCAGGGCTTCCACCACCCAAAGCTGGAGCTTGGCTGTACCATGAGTCACTCTCAGAGCCCAGTGGGACTTCAGACTCCCCCGGACACGTGCCAGCGCTGCGCCGCCTGGCTTCACACTGACACCCACCTCTCCACCACAGACCCCCCAGTGAACGGGACTTTGCGCAGATAGATGCTCGCTCTGCTTACTTCTCTCACATAAGCTCCCCCTCTGTGTTTTATAACCTGCGTGTGACTGTTGGCTTATTGGGGAGGTCTCCCCTAAGAAACCTGGCATTGTGGAGAGACACAAACATGTGTGAGTGACTCCTTTTGGGGGTTCTCTCATGCTCACAACAAGTTACAGCCAAGCTGAGGGTCCCTCCCTCACTCCTGGGCCCCCAGCCAAGCAAGCCCTTTGAGCCTGGGCAACCCCAGCCTGCTGTCCGTGGGCCCTAAAAAATGCAGCTCCAGTAAGTAGTGTGGATGGAAGCTGCCCAGCCTCTGACTCACTTACAGCTGACCCACTGAGGAGACCCAGCTCTGTGTCCATGGGGCCAGAAAGCCTTTCTGAAATAACAGAGCACCTTCCGGAAACAGGAGTCCCTGATTTCTGGCTCTGTTGGCCTCTCTGCTCGAGTTTCAGAGACACTGTGCAAGTGGTCCAATTGCAAAGAACTCAGTTATTACACCTAAGTGAGGGGTGGGCATGGGAGCAGGAGTGTTGGGGCAGGGCTGCTGGGCAGAAAGAACCACACTGTGAACAAGACGAATGCTTATAATTGAGTTAAATGTATTATCCGTAAGCGTTGAAGTCTGAAAGGCAAATTAACCCAGGAAGCCCTGGAGAACCATTATGGAGGGGTAAAAAGCAGCTAGCTCTGGGTAGGAAGGGTTTCATCAAAGGCCAGGAAAGCTAGATGATTGGCCATTATGTGTAAATTGGAATCTGTTTTCACAATAATCAACTTGTTAATTTCCAATGAAATTATTTCAAAGATATTTTAGCGTTTCCTGAACTCTCTTTATTTACCTCGATGCTTTTCTTTCCCCAGATGGACATAATGTCAATGTTTAAAAGGAAGTATCCATGCCTTTCTTTCAGCAGCTAATTGCTACCTGTCAGGCAGTTGAAGACTTCGGGCAAGCCTGGGCAGAGTGAAACGCGGAGCTTTCAAGGCAGAAACTCACTTATTCAACAAACGTATATTGAGCATCTGATGTGTGCAGTGTATGGTGATGGTTTCACTCGGAGCCGGTCAATAAACACACCCAGACAGAGGGCAGACGATCACCCCCTCCGTATTAAATTTACACAAGAACTAAGTTGTTATGAGCTGAACTTTGTTGTTCCAAATCCATATGTAAAATCCCTAACCCCTAGTACCCAGAATGTGACTGTATTCAGAGGTGGGTCTTTAAAGAGGGAGTTAAGTTAAATGAGGCCGTGAGGGTGGGCTCCAGTCCAGCCTGACTGCTGTCCTGCTAAGAAGAGGACATCTGGGCACACGGGGACACCAGGGCTGCGTGCACCCGGAGGAAAGGCCGCGCGAGGACGCGGAGAGGAGAGGCCCGCCGGCAAGCCGAGGAGAGAGGCCTTGGGAGAGGCCAGCCCTGCCAGCACCTTGGTCGGGGACTTCCAGCCTCCGGAACGGTGGGAAAATAAAGTTCTGCTGTTTGGGCTGCCAGTCTGCGGGATTTTGGTGTGGCAGCCCTCACAAGCTAATCCACAAGTCAAGTAGTTACCTGGCAAAAATGCCTTCGTTTCCCTCACCTGCTGCAAACTCCAGTTCCTCCAGATACCGCTGGGTGTCCTCTTGTTTTCAGAAGCCTCAACCCTCAGTTAGCCCCTGCACCCTCTGGACAAAGACTCACTAGGCTTTGCTTCTGACAAAGGCGTTCGTATGTGGGGTGTGAGGTGTGGGGTGTATGTGTACGTGTGCGTAGCACTAAGCAGCCCATGACCGATAACTGTTTCTTAGTGAGTTGCAAAGAAAAAATGCTTTGAAAAGTATGTGACAACTTGTTACATTCTCTTAATTCCCTTTACAGTGAGGACAATAAAGTAAAACTTCATTATGGAATATAATTTGCACAAAATAATACTACTTGTACGCTGAAAGATTCGTTCTGCCTGCAACCAGTACACGTGTCATATTTCTGGAAAGTCATTTGACATGAATCAGTCTGAAAAATAAAACAAGCAGGTGCATAATATATTGCCCGGAATAAAATAAACATGGCTTCATTTTTAAGTGCCAGAGTTTATTTCGTCCCTTAAATCTCCCTCAGCTACTGCGCTTTGTGAGATGGAGGCTTGGCGCCCCCTTTTGTCCACATTAGGACAGGTTGGGTTGTGGAATTTTTGAGCGATTCACCTCCCAGAGTGTCATTCAATCCCTCAAAATTGCAAGAGACCACTCCACAAAAATCAAACTCCCCTTCTCTACAGGAATTATACCAGTTATAAAAATACTACACAGTTAAAATATATATTGTTATAAAATTTCAAATAAAATTGTTCTACCCATTTGACTCTGAATATTTGAGCTGTCTTTTCTGCAGATGACTATTTTTTTAAAAGCTATTTTTATTTTATTTTATAGATAATAGGTACTTATATAGATTTGTTGATTCTTTGACATTTTAGTTTTAAAACATCTCTTCTCCAAGTCATTATTTTAATTTATAAATTTTTGCTCATATTGTCACTGAAAATATTATGCAAAATATTTTTACAAATTAAATCATAAAGCATTGTTTGAGATGCCAATTATAATGCTCTCATTGCAATTCTCATAAAAAAAAAGAATAAATAAAATTGCCAAAACATGACCTCATGCAGACTAGTTTAGTACGTTGACAACTACAGTACAAAACTAATGGCATTGCACATTAAAGTTAATTTCCCCAAATCAGATCTAAACAGGCATCTGCCTTGGTTACTTCTTTGTTTGGTGTACATATCGTAAACTGTGAATTGGCATCTATATCATGAACTTTCTGAGCCTATCCCTATTTCTCATTTCTAAAATTTAGCTCAAATAGCATGCACGAAAATCTAACCACCCAACTTATATTTGCCCTGCATTCAGATACACAGCCGTGTGCATCTGTGGCCTGAGTTTTATTTCTCCTAAACCATCATTAAACTCCCCAAGTAAATTCACTAAACTTAACCCCAGAGGCAAGAGGACTGGCAAACTGAAAAATAAGGGCTATTTAAGAAGCTTCCAGAAGATGAAAAAGAAAAGAAAAAAAATACTACTTGTAAGTCATAGGAGAGACTGACAGCCACTGAGAACAAAGAGAAGCAATTTGAAGCTGGTATCAGCAGAGGCTGCTGTGAGGCTAAACAAGAACATTTGGCGTAAAAGCAGAGAGCTGGGGTTTCAAACCATCACATGTACCAGCAGGGAACTTGGTCAAACCTGGTCGTTCCCTGACTCCCAGTATCATCACCAGTAAAATAGGGATAATTCTTACTTTATTAATTATTCACAAGATAGCACATAATAAATACTCAATGAAAAGGGTAGGAGTAAAAAGGTACAGTAACCCATTGGTGTAGTTCAGATAGTTAATGCAGGCCTAGATGCTGTTATACTAATAATTCCTTCATTCTTGGGAATGTCTTTATTTTTCAGATTCTAAGAGTTAGTCTGAAATCAGAGATAAGTTCAAAATTATCCAGACAAACCTAGAAAGTTGTGATCTGCATTTTGGAGGACAATTCACCAGGACAAGAGTGCTAGGTCATTTCTTCATCCCCCATGAGACACAAACACACACACACCCACATGCACGTACACGTGTACATACAAACACACATATGCACACACATGTACACATGCATACATATACGTACACACATACACACAAGGCTTTCTACACTTTATAAGTCAAATATTGTAATATAGATATCTTCACAGGATGTCAACCTCATCATTTTTTTAAAACTGCCTTTTCAGAGATTAAAACAAAAAGGGGCATGTGAGGATCTCATTTAATAACTGTTTCTCCCACTCCTTTCCTTCCCAAATAGGAGTTCTGGCCAAGTATTTTAATCATTAAAATTTTCACCATCTGGATAAACAAGTAATAATGCGATTGATAGGTACAGAAAATTGGAGCGCATCCCAATGGGCCTAAAATTCAAAGAGAGTTGTTGAATTCTCCAACTCATGTCGGCCCTCTAAGAACCTTCCCCTTCCTGGCTAGGATGGATTCTTCCTCCTCAGAGTTTCAAAAAACTTTGCTCTTGACTTTATTAAAATTAAAGTCTGACAGTATTTGTAAACGCTAGCTGAGTTTGACCAAGAGCTCCTTGAGGATAGGAACCATGTCTTTTTCTTCTTATTTGAATTGCCAAGTGTGTAGAGCAATGCCATAGAAAACCTGCAAGGTTTGGGGGGAAAGCCTGGGCAGCAGGCCCCCACATCCAGGCTAAGGGGGCTGGGTGGGGCTTTGCCCCTGGAGCAAGTCAGTACACTGCTCCGAGCTTCGATTTCCTCTCCTGTAAAGTGGGTTAACAGAATCTCTATATCTCTCAAGATAGTTGAGATCAAATAAAACAATGTTTTGTGTATGAACATTAATTTTAAACTGCACAGCACTAAAAATAATACCCTAGTTTGGCCAAACACAAATATGTAAAATCATCAAATTTCATGACACATCAGAATTCCCCTTATTGTGGGGAAACATGGAAAGAAAAGAAAGCAATAGTCTGTGATGGTAAATTTTATATGTCAACTTGTTGAGGCTCTGGTGCCCTGTTGTTTGGTCAAACACCAGGCCGGCTATTGCTGTGAAGGTATCCCTTAGATATGATTCACGTTAAACAAGTAAACTGTGATTGAAGCACATTACTCTCCATAATGTGGGTGGGCCTCATCCAATCAGTTGAAGACCTAAAAGCAAAGATTGAAAGTCTCAAAGGAGAAGCAATTCTCCTCAAGACTAAAACACAGAGCCTCGCTTGCTACCCTGCAGAATCCAGACTCAAGATTCAACATCCACCCTTGCCTGATTTTCCAGCTGGCCAGCTTCGCTATAGATTTGGAACTTGCCATCCCACAGTCCTATGAGCCAATTTCTGATGGGACCGCCAGCATTGAGGAGTCAGTGTGCATCTCCCGGGGCCTCCCAGGCACAGCGCCCCGCCCCCTGCAGCACAGGGCTGGTGGCTCTCTGTCCCGCCCCACCAGGCTGCTCCCTTCGGTACCATTGGCTCCTAGTTGCAGGGACTCATGTGGGACTCGAGGAGGACTGTCCCAGGGGTCGTGTCTGAATTGGGGGTGATTCTAGTTCACCCTCTTTGGAGAATATGCTTTCTATTCTCCTCACCTCCGGAGAGTCACAGAGAAAGGAGGCTGAAATATAGCTGAGGAACAAAAGATCATTTCCTTAGTGAGCCGACTGGTAAACTTCAGATTATTTTCTGATAGTATGAGGGCATCCATGAAAATGGGACTTACTTAAGACGTTCATAAGAGATATTAAGTTGTAATATTTCCTTTCAGAAGAGGAGGAATGTACACATGGAATGCATTATATTGGGAAAGAAGTGATTAAGGTAAAAGATACACTTTGTACAACTATCCTGCAGCCCGTTGGTTGCTTATATTTATCTCATGGTTCAAGTTCTGCCTTTTGGAAAAATACTGAGTAAGTCTTTCACTTTTGTGTGTGACAGCTCCTCTGAATATTTGACATTTTTTATTATATCTTCAGGTTAAAACACCTCCTCATTCATTTATTCTGCATTTGTTCAATAACTATTTAATTGAATTCTTAAAAAAATAATGATGACAGCAACAACAATAATTATAAGTAAAACTGAAATGGAATGAATGTAACTGTTCAGGAATAGTGGGAAGGCGGGGGAAAGACAAACACAACTGGAGATGCTTATACTGATGGGAAATAAAGTGCCAACAAGTGGAGAAAAGAAGTAACTGGTGAGATATTTTTTTCCTAATCAACAGCGTGTCTTAAAATGGTAAAAAAATAAAAATAAAAATAAGTTGCCATTGATTTTATTTTATACTCATCTTAGAAAAATTTCTTTGAGAATGATGAGCCCTCATATGACACAATACGATGCTTTCTTTGAAGATTCCGTGGGCCCTTCATGGCTGCCAACATTAGTTACGTTGTTTACCATAATTTTCCTTTTAGGAAACACTCCTAGAAAATTATTCGGAATCTGGTCATGAAAACAAAGCCTTAAATTAATATGAAAGAAAAAAGTAAGAACATTCAAGGAAACACCAAAGAGGAGATTAAATTCAATATTTTTTCACATAACTGTAACAAACCTTAATAAAGGGGTGATTTAAAAATCAATAATCTCTCTCTGCATTGCCTGTAGAATAAAATTGGTCCAAAAATGAAGCCAAACTTTCTACATTAAGCACAACTGTCATACTAAAATAATTATTTTTAAGTACTAACATGTTCGCCTGAAACTTTAGATACCAGCGTGACTCTCAGGCCCGAAAAATGCACTTGGCCAAGTGAGGAAGCCACTGAAACACTGTGGGTTTGGCATCTCGAGTCGAGACCAATCCCTTTGCTATTTGAGTTCATTTGTTCTTGGCAAAATGGAACTTCCTGCCCCTAAGAAGAAAGGTTTTTAAAGTCTAATAAAAATTATTCCAACATTTTCTTGGACTTCAAAAGGTTCTTATGAAACAACATTTTTAGTAGTTAAATTTATAGAATATGGTGCATAAGGATTACATTTTCTTCTATCTTAAATAAGAAACAATTAGGGTGAAACCAATGGGATGTAGAGTTTGGAGATGCTTGGCAAAGAAGAAATCCACAGGGGACCACTCTACAATGACTTACCGGAAAACACAAAATCTCCAGGAAGGGAGTGTGTTCTCTCTAGGAACTCTAGGACTGGGGCACAGCCCTGCTGTTCTTCATATTATCAAACTCTAAAGCTTACTACCAAGGGAAGCAACCATACCCTGGCATCCACCAGAGTTTTCGAAGGTGAAAGCAAAAATGCCGTCCACTGGCCTTTCTGTTAATTAACATGGCCTGTTTCCACTGCCTCTTCCCAAGGAAAACAGCCTACCAACCCCTTTTTTATGAGGCAAATACATCAGATTCTCTGTGTAATGACAGTCATTAGTCCTGTTCCAATATCAAGAGGCAAAAAGAACCCCGTAGCCCCTGTTGCTGGCATCTTGCTTCCAAAAGCTGGAGAGGTTGACAGTTACCTACCCAGCAAAGGGTGAGCACCAGCAGGAAGAGCCAAGGCCTGAACAGAGAAGCCCAAGAAGTCTGTGACCCTTCCAAGCTCACAGTCTAGGCGTTGTCCAGCCTGAGACACAAGACCAAGGGATGCTGCTCAACTCTCTCAGATTGGCCAATCATGTGGATTATTAATTTTATATTTTGAATAGTGGGTTAGGTTAGACGTCTTAGAATTAAATCCACCTGATTTACTTAATATAACAGATCTTTGCTATGCAAGCATTAATTGTGTCATTTTCTGAAGTTGCCATGTTGCCTAGGAAAGCAAAAGTCATCATAACATTAAATATTTACTAATAACATGACCACTATTGAAATTGCATCCCCCACTCCAGCAGCCCTCCTGGCTGGGTCCTTCCAACACATAAAGTCAAATCTTTGTTCATTAGTTTTCCCCAGATAGTCTGCTGTTGCTGGTGGTTAATAATATAGCACGAAAACACTGCACATTGATTGCAAAGGGAAATGTAAGTCTTGCCAAAGACGCGGGGTTTGACGGAGCCAGTGAAAGTGTTGTGAAGATCTGCATCAATTGCAGGCAGAGCATTTCACATTCTGCCATGGAAGGTGTCTAGACAGACAGTGGGAGAGTGCCTATGGTCACAGGGGTAATCAGGGGGCACATTAGGTGGCTGAGAAAGACAGAGGGGGGAGACAGAGTCGATGGACTAAATGAAAATACTCAGAATGCCCTACCGGGTTCCATGTTTGAGGTGACAGGTGGGAAGCCCAAATCATGCACTGTAATGCACTTATTTGCAAACAAGGTGTCACCATGCAGCAAGTAAGGCAGTCTTTTCTCCAGGAATGGTCCCAGAGTTCCCTAAGCTACAATGAGAGCTACATGCACCATCTTTAACTCCTGCTGAGCCACGGTCATCACCTCCTCCCTCTCCTCAGGAGGCCCTGGCTGCCTTGGCTTTGGAGAGAGTCAGGTGAGCAAACTAGGAGTTTTCCTAATTTTTCCCTGACTCCAAGTTTATATGAATACCTGCTGCCAGTCAGGAGAGCCCTGTGCCTACTTTCACCTGGCCCTGGACTATTGCTCCCTGTCAGATTCACACACATCTGTGACCCTTACCTTCTAACCCAGGCTTTGACCTTGACCCCAACTCTGTGGGAGTTTCTTGACATTAAAAGAAGTTTTCTCCATCTTCTCAATTATCCTAAGCAATTTCAGTATCTTTTAGCAGTTTCAAAATCTATAACTCCCTTAGGTAAAGTGTTGCTGGGAGCAGGATATTCACAATCAGAGGATCACCACACAGAGACCTCATTCATCCCCAAGGAGAAAGGCTCCTGGGCCCGGAGAAACCTGGTGGACACCATTGCAATGCTCAATTTTATGTGTCAACTTGACTGAGCACAGGGTGCCCAGATACTTAATCAAACATTTTCCTGGGTGTGTCCGTGAGGGTGTTTTTGGATGAGAGAGACTGGGTAAAGAAGTTTACCCTCCCTAAAAAGGGTGGTGGCCCTCAATCTGGTGAAGGCTTGTTCTGAGTCTACAGCAAGCCATGGGAAGGGTGCAATGTCACCATGTAATTATTCTTGTCCAAATGCTTAACCAGAATCTAATCAAAAGGAATTCTATAAGACAATTGGCCTGGGCTCTTCCAAAATGGCAATGCTATGAGAACAAAAAAAAGGCAAGAGAAACAGTGAAGGAGACAAAGGAGGCAAGATTGCTCAGTGCATACAAGACCCTTGATTGGATGCTGAACCAAATACACACACACACACACACACACACATACACACAAGACATTATTGGGACAATTAGAGAAATTTTAAATTGGACTGTATATAGGATAATACTGCTGTATCACTGTTAAATTCATTGGAGACAATAATAATATTCCATTTCCTTAGGGAAATTTTCATAATAAAAATTGAATACATTATATATTAAATACATATGCAACTTAGTCTTTAATTGGCTATTTTTGCTTTATCAGAGTTTATTATTTTATCCCGAACAAGAAATACCAATATCAGAGTTGTTGATCAACATTTAGTGCCCTACACAAGAAAAATGAAGTTATTTTCAAGACATTAGTAGACGGAGGGATGTGTGGTGATCCCTGGATGCCAGGATCTTTTTGACACTTGAAGTGGGAGCAGCTCAGTTGCAAAAGAAGAGAATGGGATGGTTGTTGGCACAAGGATGAAGGGTAAGTCATCGCTTCGCTTTTTCTGGAGTTAACTAAATAAATTACCTTTACCAAACATGACCCTCGTAAATTTTGTTTTACCTTGTCTTTGAGGTATTCATCGAGGACATTTCTTAGCAGAACTGATTGATTTAAGTTAGGCTGGAGTTACAATTGGCAGAAATGCAGCTGACTTTCTTCCCTATTCCATTTCCAAAATATGTTCCACTTACTCCTCCCTCGAAGAATGCAAGACGAGGATCTGTAAGATGATTGTCCCAGCATCCTAAGGACAAGTTTCCTCTAAGGTAGAAGGGAAACAGCGTCCACTGGAAAGCATACCTAACTGAATTCTAAGCCTGACTCCGCTAGCCAGTTTGTGACTTTAGACAAATGACTCACTCTCTACAGCTCCCTCCAGGTTTCTTTCTTTGTTTTGGTTTGTTGCTGTTGTTTTTGTTTTTAATAAAATGGCTGGAAGCTGAACTGTGCAATCCCTTCCTACTCAGTGTCTCTAAAAGAGCTGTCCTGGGACAAATACTCTCCATGCTCACTTTTTGAACATTGAAGGAGTTCACTTTGTATTTAAAGAGATAAAGAAAAAAATGGTTGAACTTGAGCACAATACCAAAAACTTGCTGATCCTGAGATTTTCGGATATTTGACCATCTCTTTGCCTTTGATCTTTTCAGGTTTAATTGCATTTCCCACAAAGATTCCAGAAGCGTGGGGGTTTATATTGCATCTGGCCACCAGATGGCAGCACAAATCCACCACAGATTCATTCCTAAAGCTGCCGGAATGCTCAGAGCCGCGGCTCCAACAAAGCCCGCACAATGGATGCCCTGGCATCTTTCCCTACAGACCTTCCCTTTGTCCTTGATTATAAGGAACCCATAGGAGGTTCACGATAGACGGGAACATAAATGCTCTGTGGTTTTGTTAGGGACCATGCTCTGTTGACTGTGATAGTTCTGTTCTAATTAGAAAAAGCACTTTCTAACCTGGCTGGGAGCTGTACGCCCCGGGACATGGGAATTACCCTTGGAATGCGGTCCATTCTCCTTTTCCCAGAACTGCCCATCATCACAGAAAGATTAACAACCTTGTTCCAGAAACCATGGAAACCTGGAGGCACCTGCCCTTTGCAACCCTCAGCCCACATTGCCTGTAATCTGGTCCCAGAGGCACCCACCCTGAAGCCAGAGGCACCTGCCCTTTGCCCACCTTGCCTACTTCCCCAGGCCTGTAATTCTTACTTTCCCATGTAATCTTTGTTTTTCTACCCAGTATAAGCAGCTGCCTTATATGAGGCAGCAGAGCAGATTTTTGTGGATGACCCTTACTGCTCTCCCATATTACCGGTATATTGGAATAAATGCTCATTTACAATTCAACCCTTCTCTGCTTAATTGGCTCAAGAGGTAACAGGCAGCCTGGACCCATTGTTGTCCGGTTTCACTTTCAGCTCTAGGATATTGATTCTGCCTTATTTACATTTTTGATATTGTTTTCCATTGTGGATATTTTGCAGTAATTTTTATTTTTTTTAATTACTACATTAAAATATTATTTGTCTTGGTTACTGAGTTTTTGTCACCCAAAGCAACTGCCTCACTCTCCTCACCTTAGTCCTTAAAAAAAATAAAATTTCTCCTAGCGGCCTACAAAGCAATTGTACAAAGACACCAGGAATAAGCAGCGTGGGAGACACACAGTGGCGCACATCAGAGACCTCAAACACCCAGAGCAGGAGCTCCATACTAGACATGGTTTTTGAATCAACAAGAAGTGCTCGGTGTCTGGGTGCCCAAAAAATGAACGCATGAGTAAACAATTAGATATTCCTTTGTTTGCCCCTCTAACCATTTTATGCTCACTACTTCTTGGTCTTTTATTTTTCTTTGTCTTTCTTTTTCTATAGAATTTTTGAGGTTATATTGGTTAATAAAATGATATAGGTTTCAAGTACACAATTCTATAATACATCATCTGTATATTGTAATGTGTGTTCATGGGCCCAAGTCAAGTCTCCTTCTGTCACCATTTATTTCCCTTTACCCTCTTCTACTTCCCCCACCCCCCTTTTTTCTGGTAATCACCATGCTGTTGTCCATGTGTATGAGGTTTTCGGGGGCTTTTTGCTTAATTCCTTCATCTTTTCACCCAGTGCCCCAACCCAACCTCCCTTCTGATAGCTGTCAGTCTGTTCTCTGTGTCTATGCTTTTATTTCTATTTTGTTTGTTTATTTTGTTTATTAAATTCTACATGTAAGTGAAATAATATAGTATTTGTCTTTCTCTGATTGGCTTATTTCACTTAGCATAATACTCTCAAAGCCCATCCATGCCATTGCAAAAGGGAAGATTTCCTTCTTTTTTATGGCAGAGTAGTATCCTTGGTATAAATGTACCAAAGCTTTTTTATCTACGCATCTACTGATGGGCACTTGGGCTGCTTCCAAATCTTGGCTACTGTAAATAGTGCTACAATGAGCATAGGGGTGCACATATTCTTTCGAATAAGTGTTTCGAATTTCTTCGGATAAATTTCCAGAAATGGAATCGCTGGGTCATAAGGCAGCTCCACTGAGGAACCTCCATGCTGTTTCCCACAGTGGCTGCCCCAGTCTGCATGCCCACCAACAGTGCACTAGGGCTCCCCTTTCTCCACACCCTCGCCAGCACTTGTTTATTGACTTGTTGATGGAGCCATTCTGACAGGTGTGAGATGATACCTCATTGTAGTTTTAATTTGCATCTCTCTGATGATTAGTGACATTGAGCATCTTTTCATATGTCTGTTGGCCATCTGTGTGTCCTCCTTGGAGAAGTGTCTATTCAGATCCTTTGTCCATTTTTTAATTGGGTTGTTTTTTGTGTGTGTTGAGTTGTGTAAGTTCTTCATAAATTTTGAATATTAACCCCTTATCAGAATATCATTGGCAAGCATGTTCTCCCATTCAGTGGGTTGTCTTTTCATTTCGTTGATGGTTTCATTTCCTCTCTCTCTTTCCTCTTCTTTCTCCCCTCCCCCTCCTTCTCTTTCTCAAGCTCCATCTGCATCACTGGCGCTATATACCTCATACCCCTTTTTAGCATCTTTCTTCTATTCTCCCCTTGCTGTTTTATCTCATACAGAGAAGTTTCTCTCAGTACTCTCTGGATCTATCTTACTTTTTCTCAGAGCCCAGAGGAAAGCAAGAAGATGGGAGTGGGAGGGAATAGAAAAAGGGGAGAGATTCAGAGAACAGGGCACTGTGTCCAGAGTCCAAGCACTGTGTCCAGAGTTCAAGTCTCTCCGTTTGGACTAACAGCTCCTTGGCACCCAGACTGTGACTGGATTTGGCACAGAGCCTGGCACCAATACCACAGTAAACATGAGTTGGTATGGATGATTACTTGTGTTAATTAGCAGTGTGTTCTTACAAATCATGAAAAGTCATAAAATGAAGTACCTTTAAACAGTACCTTATGAATGACTCTTTTAAAGGCTTAACCAAGTAACAGTGCCCACTAATACTGTAGCAAACACCCTTGTGTGCCTCTCTTCACCTCCCAGGAGCTCCACGTGCTCAGTTCTTAAAAAGCATGAAGGTCAAAGGTTAAGCAGATCTCAGGCTGCCCTTGCACTTTCCCTGAGGCACAGTCAACGTCAGGCCTCAGGCACCGCACCCCCCCTTCTCTGGTGTTAGTGAAGTATTAACTGGGTAAGGTCGGGGACCTGGGTCTGTGTTGTTCACTGGTGTGACCAGTGCCTGGTACTTTGCCCGGCTTTCCAGGTTCACTCGGCACACACCTCTGCCTGCCTCTGACCTGAGGGGCTCCATCGCCGTGACTCTCCAGTGCTTGCATTCTGGCTGAGGGTCGCCGGTAGGGAGATCCTCTGTCTGCTGGAGGACATGGCCCTTTGCTCCCTCCCGGTGAGGTTATCTGTAGCTGACTGTGTTTCTAGAAAAGTCTAGCTCAAAGGCAGCCCAGTCTACAGACCTCCCTCTTACCTCCATGCCTAGAGTCTGTACAGCGTGGCTGCTACTAACAGATTGAGGCACACGGGGCCCCTGATCGCCCTTTACAGAGCTCCCCACTTATAGAACATGCTGTAGGCTTAGACCCCAAATTCCCTACCTAAGGAGACCCAAGCCGACTTCCAAGGTCTGTGCGGGTCTTATCCTCAGTTCTGTCTCAGGAGCGGGGAGGCTCTGGTTCTCCTGTGCCCATCCCTGGATTCAAGAGTGGCCAAAGGGCAGCTGTGCAACTGCGAACAGAGCTTGGGCTCATGGCCTAGGGCGTCTGTACCTGAGCGGCAACGGTGTCTGCTGTGTGTGCGCTGGAGGAAGGACGGGGGCGGGCAGCTGGCTGTCCCAGACCATCAAGTTCTTGCGCTGTGGTCTGTCACTCAGAAGAATGTGGTCATTCTGCACGCAGACCTGGCCTTCTGGGTTGTTACCCCATTTGTTGAGGCAGGAAAATAAAACTGATTTTACTCAACATCATGTCAGCTTGAGCTATGACTTTGAAATACTCTGACTTGTGACATGGGGGCCTCTTGCCCAAGACCCCGCAGCTGCTGGGCTGGCCGTCGTGGTTGCCCTGCACTCACACTGCTGCATGTAAACTCTTCCGGATGATCTCATTTGGAATGTGTCCTGTTTTCTACTGACGCCCTGATTGAGGACACATATTGAAAAGGCATAACTGTCTCTCAATCTGAATTAAATGGGCAGAAAAGGGAAAGAAATAAACCAACCCTCATGCAAAACTAACACAAAACACACCAAGGGGCAACCCAAACAGAACCTGAGGCTAAATCTTTAACACTTGCTTTGAGTGAAATCCAGATTAGCAGGAGTGAGAGACAGGAGGATGAGGCAGAGAAATGAGAACAAATACGAGGGGGTGGGTTACCAAGCTGGCTGTAGCTTCATAAAAACACTGCCAAATACTCCATCTTATGCAAAACTTTGTGAATTACCATGTGGCAAA
Organism: Miniopterus natalensis; assembly: GCF_054644295.1. Classification (NCBI taxonomy): domain Eukaryota; kingdom Metazoa; phylum Chordata; class Mammalia; order Chiroptera; family Miniopteridae; genus Miniopterus; species Miniopterus natalensis. The sequence continues at coordinate 25,085,510 of NC_142088.1, forward strand.
ACAACTTATCTGGAGGAAGAGCTGAAGTCTATGTCTCTCCTTATGAATCTGCATGGGCCTGTGACTGACCGAGAGAATATACTGGAAGTTTCTACAAAGGATTAAGTGATTGGGAACTTCCACTTCCTGGCTCTGGGAATACTTGCCCTTGAACCCGGCGGCCAGGCTCTGGGAAGCTCAAGTGGCCCTGCGGAAAGTCCCCGCGTGAGAGGAACTGAGCCTCCCAGCCAGGAGCCAGCACCACCCTGCGGGCCCTGGGAGCGAGCATCTCGAAGGAGGCTCCTCCAGGCCCAGTGGAGCAGAGCTGCGTCATTCCCAGCAATCCTTGGCCAGATTACAGATTCAAGAGCAAAATTAATAACTGCTGTTCCTGTGAGCCACTGAGGTAATTTATTACTCAGCAATCGATAACCAGAACGGAAGGGGGAATTATTTAACCACAGGCTTGCGTGCTGCATTCGACTGAGTTTACCCTACCAACTGTCAACCCTACAGTCTTATGGTGTGTGGCCATCCAGCCTTTCCAGGTAGAGGGGCAAGATTCCAGGACAGAAACCACAGCCTCTGTGGCATGTGAGCCCAGCGCAGGGTGGGCTGCAGGGTTCTCCACCTGCCCTCCTGCAGCCCGCAGCCTCGAGGGCCTGGCCAGGTGAGCCCGTGAGCGTGCTGCACAGGTCTCTTGCCAAGTCTCGATCCTCAGCAGCAACAAGAACCCCAGAGGTACGAAAGTGTGAGTCATGAGGCAAGAATCTCTCCAGCTGTGCCTGAGCAGAACATGAGGGACCAGGAGCAGCTCTGTCAGAGGGCCCAGCTGCCCAAGGCAGTGACACCACCTGCCTTACCAGGATGGTGGCAGAGCTCCATGAGCCTACTCTCAGGCAAGGTCAAGCCTTTCTCTCTAAGGCCACCACAATGCGGTGGTGCCAGGCGGTCTTCCAGGAGAGTCGTCAGTCACAGTGAGCAGAAAACAGGGCCAATGAATCCAGGAAGGTGCACAGACTGGTTCAGAAGGGTTGCTGTTGCGTGTTAACTGTAATGAATATTTATGAATTATGGATGTGCTGGAATAAGCAGTGAGGGGCCAAGGAAATGCTAAGGCCAGAGGTTTGCAAGTGTTATAGAGCAGTCGGGCAGGACTCTCCAGGAAGGGTCTGAACATTTGAACAAGGGTTTGAAAACATTAGGGAGCGAGCCCAGAGTAGAAACATTCTAGGCAGAGATAATGGCCATGAGCTCTGGAGGCAGGAACAGGGAACAATGAGGGGGCAGGAGACAGGTCAGAGAATAAAGGAGGCTAGGAGTCTGGGAAAGGCCCACGGGCGGTGGGGTGGAAGGTGATCCTGGAAGAAGACTGATCAGAGATGCAAGAGGAGGCGTGAGGGTCAGGAGGCTGAGGCAGGAATCCAGGCAAGATGCCGTGATGACTTGCTCCAGACTAGAAAAAGCAGAAGTGGTGAGAGGGGCTCAGACCTCAGATGACTCTGAAGGCAAATTCGACAGGATTTGCTGGAGCCTGGATGTGGACTATGGGAGAAGGAGAGGAGACAAGGAAGACTGTGAAGACACTGGCCAAAAAGCTATAAGAATGAAGTTGTCATTCACCATGATGGGAAAAATGGGGGAAACAGGCTAGAGGGGTGGAGCAGAAGTTCACTCATTGGACATCCAAGTGGAGACATTAGGTTGTCACTTGTGAATATGACCTGTTCAGGGGAGAAGTCCTCATCAGAGGAGTAATTTTTAGACCTGTCAGAAAATACAGTCATTAAAGCCACAAAACAAATAAGGGAATTGCAGATAGTGAAAAGCTCTATGAGAACAATCAGGGTCATGTAATAGAAGGCATGGCAGAGGAGGGGACTGCCTAGGTTGGATGGTCAGAAGTCCTCTTGAAAGAGGTGAAATGTGAGCTGAATCTTAAACTAATAATACGTGTCCATAATCCCTTACACCACACTCCTGGGAGAAGTTTCAGAATTAGAATTTTGGGGTTTTAGAAATAGAATACAGTGCACATACCACATTGTATTTGACACCCTCAGCAGGGTCTGGGCAGCACCCTATTATCTTATCCAATTTCAAAAGAAAGCATGTATTTATCACACTAAGCAGGATAAATAAATGTCAATGGCTTCATGTCAGTTCAGATCACATTTTGCTACTGAATGAGTGAACTAACCTACAATTTTTTTCCCCACTTTTCAATGCAAGTCACTGTTTTAAGCGTTCTCATACATTACTTCAATTAATTCTCATATCACATGAGGCAAGTGTGCTATTATTATCACCCTTTTATAAATGAGGAAACTGAGGCACACACAGCAAGGTTGTCTGCCATCCCACAGCTGGTCTAGCTCCCAGGTCTGCCTTCTTGCCAGCCATGGCATCAGCAAGTGCAAAGGGCCTGACTTGGAAATAATTTAGGGTATTGGAGAAACTGACTGGCTGGAGGTGGCGGGTAAGCTGGAAGCTGCACGGGATGCGCAGAGGGAACGGGCTGAGACAGATCCTGCCAGTTCTATGCAGCTCCCTCTGAAGGGCCAAGAATCCTGAGCATGGTGTCTGTTTCTTTTGACTGTTTCTTTGGCTTTTAACAAAATAATACGATTTACAAATTTATGCTGGCTGCCCACAGGGAAGACTGGAGAGGGTGTCACAGAAGCAGGTGGACCAGTCACCCCTCCAGGTCACACCAACTCAAACCCGTGTTCTAACTCTGCAGCCCCGGCAAACTCAAATAGCATACCGAAGACTCCAATCTGAGCAAATTCTAAAAACAAGACTGTGGAGGTCTCAGCCAAACAAATTAGCCACATTTAATTAAAAAGCCAAACTGACCCAAAACTTTCTTGCCATCTACAATTTTGTTCCATATACATCTTCTCTGAGGTATGTCCTCACATAAATATTTCAGTATTTTTCTTAACTTTACCACACTTTTGGCTTGATGCCACTTTATGCCCTTTGAGTTTCTGAGCCAGCTAGCGCTGTTAAATCACATGACCCTCCCAGCCTTTGACAGCCTGTCTCGCTTTATCATGACAACCCGAGTGGACACAAGTGCATTCTCCTGACCGCCAAGCCACACCAAGGGCCTGCTTCCCTGCGTCCACCCGCAGCCTTTCACAGAACTTGGGGACGCTCAGGTTAAGTTCCTTTGACTTCTGCAGTAGGAACTACTTCTAGATGTCCTGTAAAGATGTGAAGGCAGCTTCCATTCCAAGCTTCAGATTTATATTCCAAAGTGGTATGTGACATATTATAACATAAAAACATATACAAGGATTTTTTTAAGAGTACGTTTGGCAGACTGAGGCCTAAGTGTGAAATGGCTTTTTTTTTTTCTGATACCTAAGTGTAATATCTGAATGCCCTCTGTCTATAACCATGGCCTGTTTAGGAGTGATTTCTTTGTTATACAAAGGTTGACAAACGGAACACTTTTTCATCTCGACTTTGGCTTTTCTCTCCTCCCTTTACAACTTGTGAAAACCTGTAAGTGCAGCACTCGGTGAAAAAATTCCAAATGTGTAATTGAATTCTGTCCTGTTCTGAAAGGAACATTATAAAGCAATTCCCACTGGCACAGGAACAAATCGCTTCCATTTGTGAAACAATGCCCTTCTGGTTTTTAACTCTCCGACTTCCTGAGAGTTATTCCCCAGGAAACAAATCATAAATGCTGCATTCTCTTTGTTCCGATTGCATTGCTGCTTCCTAATGAATTAATACTCAGAAATGTTTACATCTTGCTCAGCAGCCAAAGTTCTGCAAACTGCTCACATAACAGCAGTAGGAAACGGGAAGGCAGGGAGGAAAGGGCTCCACAATCCTCTGCGGGCCGCTGCCTAACCTTGGACCGCGCGCAGGGAAAATTCGGCTGCTAATTGGAAGCATGCACATACTTAATGCTTTTGCCAGCTGGGAAACTGAAGCTTTGCAAATGGGAGCAGAAAAATGTTTTCAAGGACTTTCAAAAACTGAGATTTTTCACACGGCTACTCCTCCTGCACAGCCCATAGCTTACTAGTTAAAATAGTAGTTTCTATAAGCTCTAACATGAAACGAATGAGAGTAATGTTGATGTGAAACTTATTTGTTTTCAAGGGAAAGTCAATTCATTTCGCTATAATCTTCTGCAACATGAGAACCAGGAGTGGAATTTTATTTTTCTTGTATTTACTTGGGTTTCCAAATGAGACAGTATCATAGCTTTCAGCTCCCGTGACCTGACCCAGTAAGCATCCTGCAGCCTCGCTCTGAGAAACAGCAGCCCGTCTCCTAAGAGCTCATACTCCAGGAACATGTTCTCCACAGGTCAAAAGCAAGGGGTTTTTTAGTCTTAAATAGACATATTTCCAAAGTGCTTTAAAAACTTACTTTAGAATTTTATACTAAATATTTGCAAAGGTAGGAGATGACTTTATGTTAATATTTAAAACCACTACATTGCGATTTTAATTTTCTGCACAATGTAGTGTGACCATCATGGCTTAGGCTGCAGTGGCTTCAGGGGAGGTACATGAGGACTGAAAGCAGCACATTTGAGGAAAAGCACTTTGCATTTTGGCTTCGGTGTCACATTTAATAAGTAAAGCAGAAATTAAATTGCCATATAAATGTCCAGAAATGTCTTTTATAGATTTTCCAATGAAGCAAAAATAAGAATTGCTGTTCTGTCCTTATTAGAGACTTATAAATGTTGGACTCTGGTGTGTCTCAGACTTTTATGTGCACATGAACGTCCTAGAGACCAAATACGGGTAGGAATGGATGTGGTTCGGCACCGAGCCTGAGAATCTGCATTTCTAACAACCTTCCAGGGCAGGCCAGGCACCGCATCTTACAAAATGCTCTACTCTACTCATTGTCCACACCATGCATGTGTTTGATAGAAGGTAGTCCCCATTGACTGTTAGGTGAAGAAAGGAGGTTTCTAATTCACATATACTGTGTGATGCCATCTGAGTGAGAAAAGGCATTTCTATGTGCCAAGGAGAGGAAAAAAGCTGCTATTTAACAAGTCGTGGTGATGTAATATACAGCATGGTGACTATGGTTAATAATACTGTATTGTATATCTAAAAGCTGCTCAGGGAGTTGATCTTAAAAGTTCTCATCACAAGAAAAAAACACATAACTATGTGGTGAAGGATGTTAACTAGATATGATGATCATTTCTCAGTGTATACAAATATTGAATCATTATGTTGTGCCTCTGAAACTAATGTTATTTGTCAATTATATTTCAATTTTAAAAATTAACCTGCTATTTAAAACAGTAACCAATCAGAACTGTTTCTGCTCATCAGAGGAGTGGCATGATTTCTCGACAGCTTAAAATTCCCATTTTTGGGAAGGATGTCTGAGTAGGTTTGATGTGGAAACTGAGGCCTTCCAGAAAAGAGTCTGGAAAAACCAACAAAACAGACAAAACATTGCATTTCTCCCTATAAAGACAGTCACAGACCTAGGTCGTTAGAGGACTGAGTGAGGAGAGGCCTGGGTTGAGAGACAGAGACTGCCCCGGCCCAGCCTGCGGCAGGCAGTGAGTGCTCTCGGATATTGGGGCACCTTCAGCATGAAGGAGTGAAAGGATTTTTGAAATCAGAGATGAATTAAGCATGTGCTCTTCTGTAACAGTTCCCAGCCCCTACTCCCCCTAGAAAGGAGAATCATGGAATCAAGGATAAGGGGCTGTGTTTCATATCTGGGTCTACACAAGAGACTAGACACAAGGGAGATAACACAGCAGTGGAAGCAGGAAATTGAAGCAAGATGTGACCAGGGGAACCCTTTGCTCCACCCGAGAATCCCTAGAGATGTTGAGAAGGATAATAAGTTTTCCAACGTAAAAAAGTAGTCCTGCTGTGACTTACACGTAAAATTTATAGGACAGAATGACTCCCACCAGTGATAGAACTTAGGGCCATCTAAGCAACTGCTATATATGCTTTGTAGACAGAGAAAAGGTCTGGGGAAATACACAACAAAATGTTAACTATACTTGAGTGGTAGGATTGTAGATGACTGGGTTTTTTTTTTGGTTTTTTTTGGCTTGCCTGTATTTTCTAATAAAAAAAGTGAAATGTGTTATAATTACACACACAGAGGCAATGATGCCACATTCCAGGAGAAGGGATACTTAAGCTGAGACCTAAGGAATAAGTATGTGTTAGCCAGGTTAGGAGTGGAGCAAGTGAGAGGCTTTCCATGTGCCAAGGTGTTAAAACAGGGATGAGCTTGCTGCACTGAGAGCGCTCCAGAGGGGATGGCTGGACAGGGTGAGAAGGGGCAGAATGGCCCAGGCTAAGACTGGATCAGTAGTCAGGAGAGAGAGGACACTGAGCCTCAGAGGCCAACGAAAGCAGCATGGCTTTATTCTGCACGTCACTGAAAACATTTAAGCAGGCAGCAACATGATTTGATTTATATTTTAGATACATCAGGGTATGGGAATGGGTGAGGGTAATGGAGGTGGGCAAGTGTGGAATCCAGGAGTAGTTAAGAGCACATTGCAGCTTCCAGGCAAGACAGGATATGGCTTTGAGTGCAGTAATGAAGTGAGAATTGATAGGTCTTAGATGGGCTGAGGAACAGGAAATTACAAAAATAAAATAAAATAAAATAAAATAAAATAAAATAAAATAAAATAAAATAAAATAAAATAAATAAAATAAAATAAAATAAGAACCATTCAAACCCAAAACAAAAACTAAAACATCTCTAGGGTTTAGAGCTTGAGCAATTAAGTGTGTGGAGGTTCCATTTTCTGCAATAGAGACTAATTAAGAAAATATAGGTTTTGGAAAGAAAGCAAAAGTTAGTTTTAGAAATGTTAAGTTTGAAGTGCTTGTAAAATATCCCAAGAAAGAAGCTAATAGAAAATTCCATAAGTAAGAAGTCATGGATGACCTGGGAGTCGCTGGTACTCAGACAGAGAGAATATGTAATTTATCATCCACACTGGGACACTTCTGAGAGTGAAAGGAGATGCTATTAGGACTTTTGCTAAGACAGTTGGTAAAAGAGGGCCACCCATGGGAGAGTATAGAGTGAGAAGAGAAAGGGACCTCCAAGCGGACCTCTGATGAATTCCAATACTTATTTTTAAGTAGTTAAGTAGAGGAGGAAGGACCAAAATACAGAGATAGGAAATCAGGGAGAATGTGGTAGCAGGGAAACCAAAAGAAGAAAGTATTTTAAGAAGGAGGGAATGTTTAACTAAGTAAAATATGGTTAACAACAGTTCTAATAAGATTGTGGGGAAATGCCCACTGGGTTTGGCGGCATGAAAAACATTGATAGCCTTAGCAAAAGTAGTTTGGGTGGAGAGGGGGAACGGAAGCCAGAAGAGATTGAGTTGAAGAGGGGTAGACCCTGAAGAAGTAGAGACTGTGTATACAACTCTTAGAAGAGTCCTGTCAGGAAAGGAGAACAGAGATCTAACAGCAGTTGCAAGGTAATTTGGAGTAAAGGTAGGGACGGGTGAATTTATCATCAGAGACACTAGAGCATGTTTGGTGATGAAAATGATCCAGGAGACTTTCTTCTGAAAGAATAAATCTACTAGAATGTCTAAAGTAACATTGTTCATAGTAGCAAAAACCTGGAAATAACCCAAATACCCATCAACAGAAGAGAAGATGAGCGGAGCATGGTACAGTCACACAATAGAATGCTCTACAGCAGTAAAAATGAACGACCGCAGCAACGCACTGCACTGTGGATGGATGCTGGCCGTATAAGTGAAAGGAAAAAAAGAGTAAATCCCATGTAATTACATATATTATGACATTCTTTATAAAGTTAAAAATATGTTGAGGTCTCTAAATAGGTGCAATAAAACTATGTTAAATAGGGTAAGAAGGAAAAACAATGACCATGGAATTTTGGGTGATACTCATCGCAGGTCAAGGACACTGAGCGATGGGAAGATGGGATAGAACCTGACGTCAGGAGGAAGCGAGTTGCAACTTCCTGACTTCTGTTTCACATGGCAGGTTTACAGATGTTTACTACATTGAAAAATAAATAAAAATAACTAGCCCAGCTGGGCGTGGCTGAGCGGTTGAGCATCCACCTAGGATCCAGGAGATCGGGGTTCGATTCCCGGTGGGGGCACACGCCGGGGGTGAGGGCTCGATCCCCAGTCGGGGGCGTGCAGCAGGCGGCCAATCAATGATGACTCTCATCATGGATGTTTCCATCTCTCCCTCTCCCTTCCTCTCTCTGAAATCAGTAAAGATATATTTAAAAATAAATAAAATTTTAAAAATACAAATTGTAGGAAAAGGACAGCAAACAACAAGCAAACTCTGAAGGAGTTGGGTAGCAAGCTTCCCCAGAATCGCAGAAATCCCCTTGAAAACGAGGGAGACATTTCTGACAGGAACTGAAAACAGATCCTTATGGATCTGGGAAGCTTGCCCCCAGGAGGGTTATGGCCTTAAGAACAAATGTGAAGCATTAGCATAAAACAAAGTCATTTGTTTATGCGCATTTTATAGTTTCTACTGATCACTAACCCTCACACCTGCCTTTCTGTGGCTCACAATAAAAATCGCTGGATGGCGAGGAGGGTTGTTGCAGTGCTTCCAGAGCCTCAACCCTCTGCATCTCCACCTAAATTCTACATTCTCTGTGTCTCCAGTTTTCTTCGAGTCCCGCGAGCACAATAACAAATAACTAAATTCTAAAAGAAACAATGAATAGATCTATACTGGGAGTGTGTTATGAGTCATTCATGATTGATTCAGGTCTGTGCACCTGAAATCCAACAACCAGGGTGGGAGTATTGAGGAGAACTCAGTTGATCAGTCCTGGGATGATCTCAAGATAGTCACAGAATGCTCCTGTTGATTACTCAGCTGAGGCAGACGGGAGACCGCTGCAAAGACTGAAGCAAAAGCTAGAGAGAAAAATTCCTTCTGTCTTTACAATAAGACAGCTCAAGACATTTTTTATAGACAGCAGAGAGATACTGTATCACTCCAAATTCTGATATTTCCTCTTACCTCTTGTTTTTGAGCATCAGAGAATATTCAGTCCACTAATATATGTATGTTGTTTGGGAGCTATTTCATTTTCCAAATCTACTATTCTTGCTTCATTTAACAGCAGCCACATAATTGCTTCATGTATGGTGAAATGTTCTTTCTAAAGTAATTTTATTAGTGATATTCTATTGCTGTGTGACAATATACCTACTGTCATTTTAACACACTCACGTGATTCATCATCATTTTATTAATAGCCCCAAACCACCAAAGGCTCCTTGGCAATATTATTGAAGCTGCATTTTTCCCAGTTGAATACTATACTTGCATTTCTCCCTATGTAAGCTACTTTATTAAATTTCCTTTTACTGATTTCAGCCCATGTCTTTCATTTATCAAGATCAAATTGCATTTTAAGAACATCTAAACTATTTATAATGCCTCCCAAATTTGTATCATCTGCAGACTCATTCCATTTTGAGTACTTTGCACTTGTATTTCCGAATGCTTCAGAAACATATGGGGAAAAATTGGAACAGACACTCAGCAGTAAGCAAGTCAGAACTTTGTTAAAGACAAAGCAAATAGGGTAGGACAGCTTCAAACGATTCATTTCTCACTGCTTGGTTAGCAGCTGCCGTGCACACTTGTAAGACAACTTACAGTAGCTTGGCTTTTGTTCTGTCTTGTAACAATCCCAAAACACTCAGGATAGAGGTGGGGGGTTGGTAATCACTGATTTTCTAGGAGTTACATTAACCAAATGTTTTCCCTGGAAACAGCCTTGGCCTTGTTCTCTCCCCTGGAAATTCTTCCAAGTAAAATGCGGGGTTATATAATGCAATGCTTTAATCAGCATCCACAGCAGTCACTATTCAGACTATTTCATCAGGCTATACTACACTCTCTGAACAAGACAGGACAGCTGTCAGCCAGATTTCCAACTCTTCTTCTAGATTACAATTAAGTCATTAATTTAAATAATGACTTAATCTCTTCATTAATTTAAATGATTATAGAGTCTAGCATGCATTTAGTCAATTATGGGAAAAGGTCTAGAAGATCCAAGTTAGCTGGTTAAACTGTGAAGATCTCATTGTGGTTCCCCACCCCCCACATTTCATTGTTGCCTTCCTCCCTTTGAAGAGAGAGGCAATGATCTTACAAGCCAAGACTTGTGATTTGCAAGATCCAGTTTTGGAACTTAAAGGTTGAGACAAAGGAAATTAGGCCCAGAGTTCCTGCCATAACAAAAGTTTGGAAGGAGACTAGAGAAAAGCCAGACCTCTCGGCCTCCACAGATAAAGTGTTCACACTCTGAGCAGGACTGTCAGCTAGGGAAAAAGAAAAGCTTAGATGCTGTGTCCTGCCCCACGCTGGCTGAGTCATCTACTGCTAACTGCCTACATTATTCTAGGTGCTCCCTTTACCTGTGTCTACCTCATTATTTTCATTTGTCAGAATGTGGCAACTGTGTGGTGATTGCTAGTTGTAAAGTCCTATTACAAAGTGAAGTACAAAACCAGGAGATAATGACACCCTTCAACTTTCTCCTTAGAAGCAACATAATTACTCATTCAAACAATATTTATTGAGCAGCTACTTTGTGCTAGAGCTATGTACACGTACTGCACTAGGTACTAGAAAGAAAGAGAGGAAAAATGGACAAAAGTGATACTTAAGTGAGATGCCTAGGACCACCTTGCAACAAGAAGACAACATGCCTAAGGATGAAACATTTGTCAGGCTAGAGACGGCTGAAGGAAAGAATGGAAGAAGCCCAAGTTACATGGATCCCAACGAGCAGATGAAATAGTTCCTCTCAGCTTCCTACCACCAGGCTTCTGGATAGGTGAGATAATTAAATGCTTCACTGTTTAAGCCACTCTTGGTCGGTTTTCTGTTTTTGTAGCAGACAACATCCTAAGTGATGTATACTCTCTTCCCTCTGTCGGCTACCCCAAAGCTTTTTCTCACTCTTGGCTTATCAGATACAAACCATAATCCAATGGCATTCAGAGAAAGTATTAATGTGCCCCTAACATTTCTTATGACTGCAGGAGCCCTAACCCCTTGCCACTTACCTCTCCCTACAATGCGACAGCCCATCTGTCCTCAGCGTCCTCTGGCAACCAGTTCAGAACACTCCAGTGTGGGTGAGGCAATGTTCTTTTGGTTCCCTGACCCCCAAGACACTCTTGTCTGATGAAAGATTTTTCTTTCATCAAGTCTTTAACAATCGGATTTTCTAAATGTATTGAAACATTTTTCTTCACAATGCTTTAAGCCATCAAATAGAAGATAACATAATCAATGTAAAAATGTTCATTTCACTTCACACAAAATTATTTTGTTAATAAGTCAATACAGTTATAGTCTTGGGCAGGCTTTAATACTAATATTATTAATATTATTAAAATATTAAACAGTCAAAAATATTATTTGACAAGTATATAATCTTGTCTTCAGTGCTGACGTATAGCAATGAGACTTGGAAGTGCCAATGGACTTTGAGCAGACAGGGAGTACTGCTTAGGGTTCCCTATCACAACTTCTTCCCTTCCAATCCACACTGTAGTCAGAATTATCTTTCTAAGATGCATATCTGATCATTACTCATGTGGATTTATAACCATAAACTCAAATATATATCATGTTTACTTAAATCAGCTTAAATTTTATTCTGTGCCCATAGTCATATGTCATATTGTGAAGAAATTCAGTATCAGTCATGAATGTGACTCCCCCTTTCTTTGGCTCACACAATGGCCCTGCAGCACTGCAGTTCCTTTGGTCTTCAGCCAACAAGCTCACTATTGAAATGCCCAGTGTCTGAGCCATCCTGTTCCTCAGAGTCTGAGGAACCGCTGCTCCTATGCCCTGGGACCGCACCGGGAGTCCCTGTGCTTAGCCAGGAACACCTGGAACATCTCTCGTCCACTCGTCACCCATGCAGGCCCACACGTCACTGTCAGCGGGAATAGGAATCCAGGTACGGTCCTGCTACCCCCAGAGCCCTCTGACCACAGGGCTTTCCCAGACTGGAGAAATTAGCCTCTCCCTCAGTACCCTCCCAGGTCCCTTGCCCCTCTCGCCACTCAAATTGAAGCATTGTTTCTTTGAGTTTAGCTTCTACAAAATCTAGAAATACCTCTCATAATTAAGCAGCTCCTCCCTTCCACATGTTTATAGAGTCTATCAGTTCTTTTAAATAAAATCATAATATAGGAATAAAAAAAGAGATTGGCTTAGGAGAATGACAGTTTTTGACATAATAAATCCGACTTTATAAAATACATGGCTGCGGTGTGTGGCATTTGTGGTAGGAGAACCCTGCATTGTTCTGTTCCCTGGGAACTTGTTCCTACAGAAGCCCTCTTGGATAACTTGAGCTACCTCAAACCCAAATGGGGTTTTGCAGGTTAAGTCTAAGGAGGCCCATACCCACCGGGCGTCAAAGACTGGACGTTTACTCAGACTTCCTCCTGGGCGTGCGCTTTCCCCAGAGAACAGGACAGAAATGGATACCAAAGAAATCAAGCTGCAGACCAGACTATTGCCACTTTGCCAACCTCAATTAAGATCTCTTAGATAAGAAAGCGTGACAATGCTACTCAACCATTAACCTCTGACTTACAAATGTTATTACTCTGACCTAATAGGCCATACACGCAGGCAGGATGAAAAAGGGGACATGGTGCCGTTGATGGGGACTCGACACATCTCTCAGTAAATCACACAAGACCTTGAGCAAAATAATGGACCCTGAAGTCAACAAAATGGGTGTAACACACATCAAATTATTTGCGCTGACAAGGGCCCATGGTTTTTCCTCAAAAGTATTTAATATAGTATATGCAACAGATTTATGCTCTTTTAATCACACAATCTGGCATACTCTTAAAAATAGCACAAAATATCTTACAAAGTTAGGTCTTCCATAAAATGTTCTACTTCGTTTTGCAGAAATAAAATTATTTAAACAGTAATTTTAATTTTCTCTTAAATGCCTGCTTCCTTCATTGACAGAGATCCCCAAATTCATGTGCCCCTTCCTTATTAGCATCAGAACTCCAGTTTTACTTAGTTCTTGATGCACCCAGCTAAAAGGCTGCAGTTCCAGCCTTCCTTGCATCTAGTTTTGGCTCATGACTCAGTGGTCAGTGCAGTGTAAATAGAACTCTTGTGTGGCACTTCTAGGAAGGCTGCTTAAAGGGAATTAACTCAGCTGGAAGAAGGAAACATTTTTCCTTTCTCCCTTCTTCCTTCAGCTGACTGGACCACAGACAGGGTGAACTGAGATGCAGCTAGGATGGTGGGGTGTTGGAGAAGTTCATTGAGAGGATGTGACCACCAGTTGACCCACAAGCTGGACCTGAGCAATTAGAGGCTTCTTACCCCACCCCCGTCCTTGGAATGTACTTTTCCCCACTGTTCCCACTCTAGGAGCCATTTCAAGGACAAAGCCTTGAATGTAATGTGTTGTTGAGACCATCCTGAACTGTGCATGTGACTGAACCCTGTTAAGGCTTCTATATAAACTTTTAAAATTCTGAAGGGTAGGTGTGGAAATCTACTCATCTTGCAACTGCCCAAGACAACCTGGCATGTAAATTCCCTTGCTTATTAAAACTGCCACCTACCAGTCTGGAATGGTTTGCCTCTGTCTTCGGTCTCTCCTTGCCCTCTGTGTATGGGGGTCAGTTTTTATTTCAACCGGAGGAGCTCCCAAGATTGCGAACTAAAATGGGACATAAAGGAAGGAGACCAGGATGTTGATTACCAGGGAGCTGCTTGCTATTCCAGTCATAAGTTGCCTAACTTCAGGCTCCTTATTTCTGAGAAATAAATAGAACTTGTTTTTTTAAACTATCTTTATTTCTCAATAACTATAGCTGAAACATACCTTAATTGATAGACCCCCATTGGACCCAAAGCTCCAATAATATGATCAAATATTTTTTAAGACTTTTGGTTTGTTTGTTTTTGTTTCTCCATTTTAGGCAGTTCTTCTCAGTCCCTTTATTTTAGTTGCTAAAATCTCACCACAAACATTAGGCTAGCACATTGACAGAAGACTGACCTGGGTGACTGGACAGAATGACCAGTTTATTCCTCAAGACGTGCATCACTTCTTTCTTATCCCTCCACTGACCCCTGGCCAGAAACCAGGGATCCAAAAAGCCAGGTTGTGAGCAGAATCTCTACGGCTTCCTCCATTAGCAAAGGAATCTGCCTACAAATCTGTCACATTCTGGCTCTGCAATTTACTACTTTCCAGTTTGTAAAACTTGGAATTTACCTTGGTGCATCACCACTAACAATTTTTAAAACACACAAACCTATAAGAGCATATTCATCTTTTCTAAAGTCAATTTGATCAAAATGCTCTGTTCTGTAGAAAGAGTCTATTTAAAGCTCAAAACTGGGTTAGTTAACATAGAAAAGGTCCCACACCCTAGCTTGGGCTGATGACCTTCACCAGATGTTGCTTAACTGGTTCGATTCCCCAGTGTTCCCTATGAGTTATAAGTTAGATTTCTAATTCAATAACCTAATTAATGTTCATTAATTTTGGGCTTGAGTTTTTTGACAGGCTTCCTCAAAAGTGGGGCCATGTGTTTCACCCATCATCAAATCTAAAGGCACCTCTTGCCTGGTTTTCTCACTTTTAGTGACGCTAAGATTGATGAAGGAGTTCAGTTTCCCATCAACACTATATCTATCATTTTGCCATCTATTGATGAACATTATCTACATCAGTTACTTCATTAGAGAAAATGGTGATTTTTCTTAATTCTATTTTTCATTCTGCATCTATTAGCTGAAATTCTGTGCAAAAAACAATTCCCTCATCCACCAACACCATTTGATTACACTGGAAAATAGTTTATACCAAAAGCCAAGATGAAAACGTAATTCTTTTCCTTCAATTATCAATTTTCAGAGTAATGAGCTGAGCCCTGGCTTCACTTGTTCTTAGTCAACCTGAAAGATTCCAAACACAGCATCTTCATCATTGCATTGGCCACGCATATCAGCGAGTGTTCAGCCACTGCACTCACTGCTCTCCGCAAGACCTGTTCCCTGACTCTCTTCAGCTTTTCTTTATGCTTGAGGAGCATGCAGACAGAAAACAAAGCAGAAAAACCAAGTGAAGGCCAGCCTAGTTAATGTTGTGAAACAGATACCTCCCTGCTTCTCTGTTCAATGCCTGCCTGGTTAGCCCCCTAATTCTCAGCTCTCTGAAAACACCATTTGATGTACAACACCAGGAGGAAGCCCTAATTTAAACTATGGGCTTTGAGTGGCAATGGCGTATCAGTGTAAGTTCATCAGTTATGACAAACATACCACTCCCATGAGAGATGACTGTGTATGAGGAGCCAGGGAGTTTAGGGGAAATCTCTGTACCTTCTGCTCAATATTGCTGTTAACCTAAAAATGCTTAAAAATAAAGTCAAAGAAAGAAAAAGAGAGAGAGAGAAATCACAGGCCCCCTCGCCGCCCAGAGCTGTATGCATCAGCTTCCCCTCTGAACCTGCTCCACCGTGTGATGCTGATGACCCCAAAGCATCCCCCTCCCCACCTGGGTACAAATTCCTGATGCCCACCTCTTTCTTTCCACTGTCAACTTGTTAAAATTAATACACAGTGGGGTTTTAGAATGGAGTATTGAGGAGACATGATGTTATCACCTGAAAGCACTCTCACAAGAGCAGTAGCTGGTGCTGACGGGCATGAAATGTTTCCGAAGCCCTTTGCCATCCCACTTCTCACATCAGGTTGTAGTTATGACATGTCTGTGTTCTACTCTCAGCTGGACTGTGTAGAACTTCATTTTACTCTTCTCTGAATCCTCTAGCACCAAGCAGGGCTCCTGGCCCCATAGTAGGTGTGCAACAAATGTAGTGAGGGAGAAGAATAAGTGAAGTGTTTTCCACTTAAAAAAACAACAACCAAGCACTAGATATTATACACATGCCAATCTATACCAGAGCTTGGGAGGGTAAAGAAGAAAGGAGTGCCCACCCTCTAATCCCTTACCCCTCAGCCAGGACACACTAAGCCTGGAGAAGGGAAGCACAGAAACGGAATGTGTCTCGGGGTGTGCACCCACCTACATAGTGAGACTGAACTACAGCTATCAAAAGATGATGCTGTTTAGCACCATAGTAGCATTCCCCTAAAGGAAAATGCCACTCACAGCAGCTAGCACTCTAATTATTGAACGCTGGGAAAACTCAAAGTAATGATGCACCGTTTCTTTAAGTTTATTATTTATTACAGATTGATTAGTCTTCTAAAGCTCCCTGACTACACAGCCTCTAAGACAACAACCAAAAGATGTGTAAGAAAATATATCATGCTAAGGCTCAGCATGTGAGTTCCTTTCATTCTCTGGTGCCTTCGACAATACATTTTGAAGCTGATCCATTTTCATATTCTCCCTGAACAGGCAGATAGTTTGGGGAAATTTTTGTTTAACTTAGAAAATACTTAATTTTTTTTGCCAACTCTCTTTTCATGAATGTAGATGTCATTGTCTAGGTTCACTTTCAATGACACTTAGAAATAGAGCCATCACTGCTAAACCAAGTTTCTTGCAATTTCTAGATGTTTGAATCGGTATCAAGCTCACTACTCCAGTTTTAATTGAGGCTGGCTATGGAATTTAAACAAATCTCTGTTGAGTGCACTGGTTTATACAAACCTGGACATTCAATACCACCAAAACAAGTATGACCGGGACAATATTATCAAAGCAGAGAGATTCTTATTTTTATTCTTAACTCTGCAGGGAGGCTGTTTCTCTTTGTGTGTGTGACTTTATATCCCTAAAAAATAATCTTCAATGTCAGTTGGAGTTGAAAATAAGTCTTTTTATCTGACTGTGCCCTGATAATACAAATATACAATATTCCAACTATTATTTAATCTCCTACATCTCAGACAGATTTATAAAACCAAGCTTTGTGAATCTGAACTTTCATATCTGGGTAACTTATTTCTCCCCCTTACATTTCCAATTCACTACTGAGTCATCCTACAGTGACTCTCATTGCAGGCCATAGGAACAAAGACGGGGGTACCAGGGCTCCGACTTAGCATCTGCCAGACCAAGATTTGCCTTCTTTCTCCAAACAAGACCTTTCCTGATTATATTTCCTTTGTTTAATCAATATGAAGCAAAAGTTGCAAGTTATTAATAAAGGGATCAAAAGATTGCTTTTTCCTTTTAATCCCTATCACATTCAGTGCCATGTTTGTTTACTTTTTAAATGTGGTTATTAGAAATTTAAAAATTACCTATGTAGCTTGCATTATATCTCCATTGGACAGTGCTGATCTAGCTGCCACTCCTCCTGCCCCTGAAAGTGGGATTCCTTCAACCATCCACAGAGTTCTGAGCTTGAGAACTGGTGTCAGCACTCAGTTATAAGGACCATAGGGCAGAGGAGTTGCCCACAACTTGCAGCAGGACCTATATGAACAAAACCTAATTGGGCATTTCATGTGAGGAGATGGGAGTTGCTCTGACCTCTTTTATCACTTTCCATGGGACAGGAACTCTGGCCCTGGATGGCATCCCATCCCTCAGTAACATCAGTGAGGACATGGAGGGGAGAGGCAGGCTCTTTTTTTTTAGAAACACAAATAGCAAATGAGCACGGTCCCCAAAGAAAGAGAAAGGTTTAGGTAGGAACTTTGCCAAAGTCTCATATGTCGCTCCTTGACACAGATCTTATCTGTGTCTCAGCAGGGGACATAGATGTAGGTAAACCTGGCCTGAAAAGAATAGACCAGCTCTACAGTCAGCTAATGGCACCCGTTTCCATTAGAAGCAGAAACGGTCACATGGTGATGCTAGAAGCACAGGCCCCCAACAAAGGGGGTTTTTCTAAGTGTCTTCCATAAAAGGCTCATTGGCTTCCCAGATTGAAGAAGCTATGGCATCTGTGCACTGGGATCGAAATACCTTGGTAAGGAGAACATAGTGCACCCTTCTTCAGAGGTTTCTTAAAATAGCTCATTACCAAGATTACCTAGGGGGAGCTTTTCAAAAACCACAGATTCACTCACTAAGGATC
Organism: Miniopterus natalensis; assembly: GCF_054644295.1. NCBI lineage: Eukaryota > Metazoa > Chordata > Mammalia > Chiroptera > Miniopteridae > Miniopterus > Miniopterus natalensis. The sequence goes on from NC_142088.1 coordinate 25,103,601, forward strand.
TCTGGGGATAGATTAATGTGAACCAATGGCCAGAGCCTGAATGGAACTCACTCTTCCTCCAAAGAAATTCTTGAGAGAATAAAATGAGAGGCCACCTTCTGTCTCTTGATTCTCTGATGAGTTCTAGTTCTTTGTTTATATGCTATGAGGGGGAGGAAAAGGGGTAGGGTGAACATTGTACTAAGAACTAAAATTTGGGCATATGTTGAGGAGTAAGTATACTGTAGAATGATTCACAGACTGTGCTCAGTAAGCTTGCAGGATATAATATATACAAACAGTATTAATTGTTAGATACACTTAGCCATAAATCCCATGTGTTGTTCTCATAGTGTTTTAAAAATACACTAGTGCACATTATGATTCTGTCTTTAAAAATCAATGCCTGGGGATGGGCTATCATCTCTGGGAGATGTCAGCTCCTTCCCAAAGAGCAGAAAACCCAAATATAAGGTAGAGTGGTCATCTGTTGTTTTTACTCATTGGCTGCCCTCTTTCCATTATGAAAAAGCTCCTTCCTGATCCATGTGATATGAAAGGAAATATCAATTACAGGGCCTTTCCTGAGGGTTGGCATATGAGTGAGCAAGTAACCTAAGACTTGCCAATAGTGATCTTCCAAACTCTGGTTGGTCCAAGGGTCAAAAGGGGTCAAACAAGATCAAATCCCTATGTAGAGTCATGGTATATGGAATCTCAGTGACTGTTTCTCTTCTCTCTTAGGGAGAACCTCGAAGCCAAGAGTCCTCCACATCCTTTCACTCTTTCCCAATTAAGTGGCAACCATAGTTTGGTGCAATGGTTCCAGTCCCCAGCTTCAGAGATGGGTAAAAAGTGTCATAAGTGTAATCTGCTCCTTCTGGTCATAGTGATGGGTCCCATCATTGAACATGCAGGACTTCTGTGTGGTGGCTGAGGTAAAAGAGGACCCCTCTCTTGTCCTGGATGACATGATGTACTTAAGTGAAGCCTGAAGCCTCTGCAGCCATTTGACTACCTGGGAGAAGTCAGCGTTAGAATGTGGTCAAAACACGGAGCAGGCGAGAGCCAAACAAACACAGAGACACGAGAGCCCTGACCAGACCGCACCTGAGCCCCATAAACCTCTGGAACGCAGCCTCTAGTTTTGTAAACCATGCAACTACTTTGTTACTTAAGCCATTTTGATTCTATTTTCTATTACTTGCAACTCAAAGCTCTCAAACTAATAGAAAATTTGGTCCTAAGAAAAAGGAAATAAACCCCTAAAAGGTAGGCTTGGCTGAGAGGAAGAGAGCCAGCAGAAGGCAGTGTGGAGCCCAGTGTTCCAGCGCCGACGTCGGTCACACTGCCTTTTGTCATCTGGTTGCGCTGTGATGTTCCTCAAAGTAGAGAAAGTTTTTCCTGTACCCATGTCTCTATCAAAAATAGAAAATCAAAAAATAGTACTTCTGTTTCGGAAAGGGGAGAGATAGACCTCTGGGTCCGCTTCACTCATTTATATCACAGTCTGACCTCTGCAGGCATTTGAATTTAAAAACCCTGGAGTACCCTTCCACTTGATTTGGGGCAGTGAGGGGAATAGTGGTCGGTGAGGGCTAGGGAGTTGAAATAGATTATCCCTGAGGGCCTAGGATTTTATAACTTACGAATACAGAGTATCCTAAGAGCTCCTATTGGTTTTTCTAGACTACATTTAGTCATTTTTGTCAACGAAAGCATGCATAAAATCAGGAAGGTATCATCATAACAACAGTTTTTAAATTATTAATATTAGTAATATTTAACTGTTCCAAATACTCTCATTCTTGAACTTATATGGGCTCTATCAAAATAGCTCATCCCACTCTGTATTCTGAACTTCTTTTTCTTTATTACACTAATGCTGAACATGACTGTCACAAAAGCCACCAAGACTTGTCAGGATCTTTATAAGGACACTTCCAAAAGCAACACCAAGTAAGCATATTACATAAAATGCAGTTCACACGTACTGTGACTACAGAGGTTTTGCAAGATGAGAAATGTGAGGTACAAAGAAATGTAGATTCATTTGTGTTTTTATTTGACAGTATAAACTCTAGGAGCAAAGCACTAGGGAAAAATAACTGTACACTTCCCCACAAAGTAACTTTTAAAGAGTGATATAATCAACTCTAAAACAACACCCAAGAGGTGCAATGGTTAAGGTTCTGTGTTAGAGCCGCAGGCGCCTGCAGGCGCCCTGTGAGTCAGAATTTCTGACAGCCTGTGTTCTCAGAGCTTTTTAGCTCCTGAGCCAGGTCTGGCCTGAACCAATTTTAAAAAATGATCACCATCAAAACCAGACAAAAATGCATGCGACTTTATGTGAAAGACAGTGAAAGCCAGGCAAACGTGAACCTGGTAAATTGACAATTCTCTTTAATTGTAAAGAACAGAGGATGAGAAAAGGTGTGACCATAAAAGCCTGAGCACAGGTCTGTCTCTGAGGCAGGGCAGTCACTGCGAGGGGCTCTGCCTCAGACAGATCACTTACCCTGGCTCTACTTCCAGTTTTTCATATGTAAAACAGAGCTGATCATAGTGTCTCCTAACATCGTGAGATTTACACAGACTAATCATGTTAAAGCAATTAGAACAGCATCTGGGGCATAATAGGTCCTCAATAAATATTACTGTGTCCCTGGCACCTATTTGCTGATATTTTTGAAGATTGCTAGTAATACCAAGATATATTATGGGTTCCCATGACTTGTTATTTCTAGAATACTGCTGATCACTTTCTTAGAATTAGTTGACTTCTCCTGCTGACTTGGACCTTTGTTGGAAGATGTATGACATTGATTCCCTAGGCTATTTCTCTGAAATACTTCCTAAAGGTCAGTTTCTGAGAATGTCTGGACAATACTTAAATTTTACAGTTCCATGAATTAAGTTAATTACTTTCGTTAAATGATTTTATTATTGGATACTTGCTAGCATAAAACATAACACAATGGCTGTCAGTCACTTTGCCTTTTTGCATTATAACAAAAATTCTTCTTCAGATCAGGAGATGCTTCTTCAGACTTAGGGATTTTCTTGTACAAACAGGATATATGTCAGGGCTAAAAACTGGGTTACTGTGCAAATAGGGGAAAAGCATTGAGCACATTACTTATAATCCTATTTTTAGTTCCACTGCCTTCTACACTGCTGCCAGGGTTAAATCAGAAACACAGATGGGATTGTGTTATTCTACTGCTTAATAGTCTTCAAATGGTTCCTCACTGCCTAGAAAATGTCCAAACTCCTTGACAAGCCTTAGGCTCTCGACAATCTGGTCCCAGTCTGCCCATGTCAGCTCATCTCTACTCATTCCCTCCTTTCCATCCATGTTTTGACTTCTGGATACATCATGTACTTACTTGCTTCTATTCCTTTACTTATATGGGTCCCATGATTAGAATATCTTTCTAATCTGGCATATTATATTCCACCAGGCTAAACTAATACACTGTGCTTATGCTTCATGCTTATTACATCTCTCACTGGCTTCCAGGCAGAATTAATAATTTCCTTTTCTGACTTTTGAGATCAAATGTGAGGTCAAAACACACACCAATCAATTAATATCACAAATGTAAATTAAACTATGATAAGAAGGCATGGTACTATAAAATCATTTAGGCACTGAAAACTTTTTCCTAAAAGATCTGAAGAGTAGCAGTAAACTACATGAAGAAGAGTCTTTTAATAAAATCGTGTGCAAAGGTCCTGCGTACATGGAAAGAGCATCAAAATGCAAGAGCTGGAGGCCAGGGTGACTAGAGTGGAAAGATCATTGAGGAGCTTATCATGCACTGACCCTGGACAATAGCACAATAGCCTTTCTTCTCAAACCCTTACATCATCTACTTTAATCCTTTTGTTTCTAGAGAAAGATAATATAAAATCTCAAGACAATTTTATATGGAGCTTGTCATATTTTCAGTATTCGGGTACTGCTAATTCTTAACGATAAGAAGGTGAGCTATTCCCTAAAGACTACTTCCAGCATTCATAAATAAAATTTATCTATTTTATTCTTTTTAGTTCTTTATATACAGCTTCTAAAAGACTGCTTATGAATTATGAAAGCTGTGCCCAGCACTGTCCCATTGCTCAGAAAATAAGGTAGCAGCTTCTTTTCACTGGCAGGAGTAAATCAGCACCCCTCTGCTGACACCCCTCTGCCACCAGTACCCCCTGACACACACACCCTATATACCCTGTAGAGGGCAAATAAACTAATTGTTGAGGAAATTAACAGCCCCAAGTTTACTCCAGATTGCTTTCTTTACAAGACTTCCAGTTTCGTTGATCTTAGAAAACTGAGCATATTGTCCTGAAAGTCAATTATTTTAAAAAACCCTCAAGAGATTCATTCGGCAGAGCCTTTTCATAGTAAAAATGAGGGAGATAGTTGATTTCTCAGGGTTCATTACAAGACAAAGGCTTCTCTGAGTGATGGATTGAGGATACTTAGTGATTTTTTTTTAAAAAAAGACAGTTTTACATATGAATTCCATGTGCATTACAATTATAGTTAGAAAATGCAATTATTTGACATTTATTTCACTTACTCATTCAACATGGCCTCATCACTATGAAAACTATAATCAGAAATACTACATATTTGTAATTCATGTATTTTATTGCCTTAACTCAGATAACTGAGGTGTCATGGAAAACAAAGTAGCCCCGGTAAGACTTGCATATCTGTTTGGTTCATCTGATCTACAAATGCATATGTATCAGATGTTCATTTCCATTTTGTGACTGGGGACATCAGCGCGCCATAACAAATGAGAGTGCTGGTCCCAGAGGTGATCGATGGGCAGCAGGAATGGTGAAGATGGGTCCAGGATGAAAGCACTTCATCACTTTTGATAGAATCGGAACAAAACTTTCCGTTCCGCTATGTGAAGTAGATTACCGAGGAGAGCAAAAATGTAACTTGTCTCTCTCGATTCTAAAATTAGAGGATATTTTTTTTTGTTGTTTTTACTAAATGTCTTTGTTGGAGCTTCTCTCTTAACTATTCAGGACAAGAAGTCCCCAAGCTTAAGTCACAAGGGCGGAAAGGAGGCGGAGTTACGGCAGACGGCTGTGCTGGCAGCCCTGCTTATTGCTGCAAAAGGAGCCACCACCTGCTTGCTCACAAGCAACTGTCCTCTCCTGGACACGAAAGCGCAGTGTTAGTGTCCCCTACTATGTCCAACTTCATGTTCTCTCTGTTCTTTTCCAACGAAACCTTATTTGACTGTTGCCTGGATACCAAAGGCTCCAAATTGTATTGCAGAGTTCATACATCTGTCTCCATCTGTCAAGTCTTTAAGTTCTCACAATATCAAACACTCAACCTAGAATTTACGATTATGGGGAAACTGAATGCCCGCTAAACAGAAATAGGAGAGACGGTGACTTGTATTTTTCCCATTAAATCTGTGTTTCACAAACAGTTTTCTTTGTGATTCTGGAGACCATGAACTCCTCAGTGTTTTATTTTCAACCAGTGGTCACCCTGCTTCTTGGGTTTGTGTGTGTTTAGATTAACTTTTTGAAAAGAGTGCATCTGCAACAGGGTAACCTCTTCAAAACCAGATCCTTAAGTATTTTGAAATTCTTATAGGTAGAATCTGTAAAGAGACTAAAAACTGACATTTAAAAGCAGCAAAAATATTCCACCTTGCAAAATATAGGAATGTTAATTCTTTTCTGAGACCTGGTATTTCTTTGTTCTTCTGACTGAATGGGCACCCTTCGCTACAAAAATGAAAAATAAATAGTAATCCATTGTCTTTCGGGACAAGTCCCATAAACCCTCACACTGGCATTCAGAATGAGCAGCCAGCAGTCAAATGGCTGATACACATGGGATGGAGTCTCTGCAGACATCGTTGCCTTTCTGCTGAGCAGCCAGTTGGGCAGAGAGAAAAACAGAATGTTTCTTTCTCCTTTGGAATTTTGTGTGCACTCTGTGTAAAAATTATCCCTGGTTTGAAGAAATTGTATTCTTGTTTGAGCAGAAAGTCTTAGACAAGATGAGGAGTTTAAACCAAGAAAACTGGGGAGGGGATTCATGCGGACTTCAAGTCAAATTGGAAAAAAGACCCCAAAGAAACTGGATAGAACCTCATGATGTGCAAGCAGGAACAGTCTGTTAAAGTTCTCCTTGTGCTTTCTTATGAGACAACCCAGACCTTGAGGAATACACTGACGTTGGACCATTAGGATCTGAGGTGACTTATTGAGTGAGACTGGAGTGTAAGGTCACAACCACACTCTGCAAGTAAGGTTGGGACTTGAAGGCAGTGGATCTCACTGTCAATGCCCTGAAAAGAGGTAGTTCCAGCAAGAGGGGAGGAAACACTTGGACTTTAGTAGGGGGAAAACTGCTTACCTATTTCTTGCCTCATGACTGTGTGCAATAAGCCTACAAGGAAGAGACAAATTCTATTGTGTTGCTTTCCAGGCAATGAAGACCAAGCCATTGTCAGCTCCAGAAAAGTCGTCTGGGAAGCAGCCCTACATATACCAAGCATGGCAGCCCTCTTCCCAGCAGAAGTCTGGATCTGTGGATTCTGAAAGTCAACCCATCTAGTAGCAGTTGAATGTTCTTCTGTGCTATGCTTCACTTTGATTATGTCCAAATTTACAGCAAAATCTAGTTTGAAGTTTGCAGCCTGATGGGTGACTTACAGAATGGCGGAGTAGGAACCTCTGAAAAGCTGCTATTCTATAAAAGCAATGAGCACACTGACAAAAATAGTCATAATTAACCCATTCAGAACTCTGGAAATTAACTAAAGACTTGTGACAATCCAAGGAGTTTTATTCAGGAAAATATTCCTGAATCTCAGTAAAAACAAAGATGTCCTAATCCTGTCCATTGTATCCTTAAAAAACAATAGCCTGAAACTATGGTAGCTGTGAATGCCAGCAGCCTAGCAGTTAGTGGTGGGAGAAGAGTGGGCTTGGAGCTCCTCTAGAGACTTGTCTGGCAATTTACTAAAATGCTCCATTCTCAGAACTGGTCTTTATTTGGCCTGACTCAGAGCTCACTCTGTGAGAACAGTTATATCTTTGGGGGTTTTAATGAAAACAATCAGCACCAATTGTATAACATCGCAGCTCCTGGGGCAGCATTACCAGTTGGGGAAAACAAGAGGCTGACCACAGAACTTGAAAGGAGAAACTGGGGAATGAGATGTCCACAAAGAGCTTTGAAAAACTCCTATATATTTGGGAATCCAGAAGACCAGGCCCATATTCAGGAGCTATGTGCATACCTAAGAAAACTTGAGAAGACCCTAATCTTGCACTTACACATCAGAATAGTGGGGAGTTTTGAAAGGGTTATTGAGTGAGAGGAAGCATGAGGGAGTCTTCTGGGGCTAGAAGTATTCTATATGTTGGTCTGGATGTTGGATACACAAGTATGTTAGGAAGGAACACAGGGATCTTCTAAGTTTCTTTCTCTTAATCTGAGTGGTGTATATATATAGGTGTTCATCTATTACTACTTTTTAAACTTCACATATAAACTTATATACTCTTTTCTCTGTACAAAAATTCATAATAGCCTGGCTGGATGTAGCTCAGCAGTTGAGTGTCGGCCTTAGGATCCAGGAGATCACAGTTAGATTCCTGGTCAGGGCACATGCCTGGGTTGTGGGCTCGATCCCCAGTCAGGGATGTGCAGGAGGCAGCCAATCAATGACAACTCTCTCATCACTGATGTTTCTATCTCTCTCTCTCCCTCTCCCTTCCTCTCTCTGTAATCAATAAAGATATATTTTTTAAAAATTCATAATAACTTTCTAAAGTTATAGTTAAAAGCAATCACAGAGTTCAGAATTAAGATAACGGGCATAGGTATAAATTGGTTTATGCTTGTGATTATGGTAAAGAGTTCAAGTCACTGATTGGTCTTTGATTGTATCCACATTTTTAGTAATGCCTTTGTTGGGAAGGAATACCATTGCACAAGACCATCAGTTGTATTAAATGTGTGGCTATAATTTTATAAGAATAAAACCTACTTTTTTATATGTTTTTTAAATTGATTTGGGGGAGAGAGGAAGGGAGAGGCAAGGAGAGAAACATCGATGAGAGAGGAACAGATCGGCTGCCCCCTGCATGCCTCTTCCCGGGAATTAAGCCCATAACCCGGGCATGAGTCCTGACCAGGAATCAAACTGGCAACCTTTTTGGTGCACAGGACAATGCCCAACCAACTAGACCACATGAACCAGGGCAGAATAAAACCAACTTTTTAAAAATTGCAGTAGGACTTGTTCTTTGGGCACATATATGAAGAAGCTTCAGTTCACATACTCCAGATATATCATGTTATCTCACAAGCAGATACTCAGCTAACACTCAAACGTAAGACGTTAATTTCCCTCCTATTCTTCCCTCCCATCCCCGTTTCTTAAAGACAGTGGCATGGCCAGGGGCCAGGGACCAAGAAAGTAACAGTGTGATTGGGAGACTGATTGTGTATTAGTGGAGCAAATAAGTACATGTATGGATTATAATGGCAGCCAGGTTTTCAATGAAATGTGAGGCAATGTTAGCTGCTACGGTGGGAAAGCTGTGAGAGGTTTGAGAAGACAGGAGCCTTGATATACTCATTTTGCTAACACTATGCTGTACACCTGAAACTAATTCAAAATAGTATTGAATGTAAACTGTAATTGAAAAAAAAAATTTTAATTAAAAGAACATATTGTTAACAAAAAAAAATATTCATTTTGGAAAGTAGTAAAGCAAGCAAACTAAGAGTTATAATAAAATTGTCAGATGGTGATCAGTAGGCATTTGAAATTTGTTCAATGCATTAGTTTCTTATTGGTGCTATAATAAATTACCAATTACTTGGTAGTTTAACACAGAACAAATTTATTTTCTTAAAGTGCTGGAGGTCAAATCTCTGAAATGGATTTCACTGGGCTAAAATCAAGGTGTCATCAGGACTCTGGAGTCTCTAGGGGAAATCTATTTCCTTGCTTTTTCCAGCTTTTAGAGGGCACCTGTATTCTTTGGTCATGATTTATTTTCCCATCTCAAAGGCAATAGTGTAGCACCTCATCTCTCTCTCTGGCTGCTCCCTCCATTGCCACATCTCCAACTCTGTCATTGCTTCTGTTATTACATCACCTTCTCTGAATCTGAACCTCCTACCTCCATCGTATAATGACCTTTGTGATTACATTGGGCCCACCAGATAATCTGGATAATCTTCCCCATCTCAAATTCCTTAACTTAATCACATCTACAAATAAGTCCCATATTCACAAGTTCTGGGCTTTGGGACACATGCATCTTTGGTGAGGAGCATTATTCTACCACATACTATAACTGAAGTGAAAACAGTAAAAAATTTTGTATTTTCTATAGCTGCTTGGGGGGGAAGCATGGAGAAGTAGAAGATTTGATTTTACCAGGACTGGTACCTTGGAGGGAGAAAGGGAGAAAAGGTCATTCTAGTAATAGATCTTCAGCGCCACTGGATAAGAAAGGAAAAGACAATTTGGGAGTAAGAGGGATGATTGCTAATGAGACTACAGGAAGGCCAGTGGGCTAAAGGTCTCAATGAGGTCAAAGAATTGCTAAATGGAATGTCTAAAATAGACTAGTGGGTGGAAGGAGTCAAGATTTCAGAAATGTGCGTCCATGTGTTGGATAAGGTCAAGGGTGGGAAGGAATACTTGTTGGTTGCAATGGTTCTGTTTAAGAAACTGGAAGAAGAAAACTGAATGAAAAGACTAAGGTTGAAGCTTGTTGATAAATACAGCCTATGGAACAGAGTAAAAATATATATATATATTTTAAACAGGCTTATTTTTCTAATCCTGTAGCTTTGCTTATTAGCAAAACAAACAAAAAAAATTCAGGGGTATTATTGATAAAAAAATTAAAATTATTTCTGTGCTAGATCTCTGTCACAGACTGCTAGTAATCTGGGTTACTCAATGTTATGGGCTCAGTTGTGTCCCCCCAAATTTGTATGTTGAAATCCTAACCCTCAGTACCTCAAAATGTGACTATATTTGGAGACTGAGCCTTTAAAGAGGTGATTAAGTTAAATGAGCCAGAGAGAGTGGGCTATATTTCAGTCTGACTAGTGTCCTTATAAAAAGAGGAAATTTACATACCCAAAGCAAGAGACTCCAAAGAGTATGCACAGGGGAAAGACCATATGAGGACAGAGTGAGTAGAAGGCTGTCTATTTACAAGCCAAGGAGAGTGGACTCAGGAGAAATCTGACCTGACATCTTGATCTTGGATTTCCCAGTCTCCAGAACTATGTGAAAATTCCTGTTATTTAAGCCATCCAGTCCGTGGTATTTTGTGATGGCAGCCCTAGCAGATGAATGTACCTAATTTGTTTTAGAGGTTATTATTTCAAAATTATTCCAAATTTTAACACTACTTTAGGAAGTTCTTTCTATCTGGAGCCTGCCTTTTCTTTGGGATCCAGAATTCCTTCCACCTTGCTTCATCTTGAATTCCCTGAGTCTTGGTGAAGAGAGCAATAAGAAGTATTCATGTGAGCAGATGAGAGGTGGTGGCCTATTTCCCAAAGGCGCCCAGACTTTGCTTCCACCTGAGTGTAGGCAGGCTTGGGGCTCGGCACATGGAGACTGTTGCGAAATGCTCACCAGTAAGGACAGACAACCAAGTCTCCTCCGGGCTGTGCTTGGGAAAGGATGCCTGCAATGTGGCAGTAAATGGAGAGCAGCCCAAGAATTCAAGTTTTTTCCTGCCTGCCTCCACCACGTCTTTCTTATGGCAACTGATTTTTTATTGCCAAGCAGACAGAGGCTTTGTCATTTCTGAGTTAAGGTGTTTGTGCTAGACCATCCAGGAAACCAGTAGGAGTGGAAGGAGAGGTTATACAGCCCTAAGCAAGCAAGAAGTGAAACATGAAAATGCAGCACCTGATGGAGGATGTCTTGGCAAAATGACCCACATTCTATTACATAAGACATTAAAGAGGAAATTTTATCTATTTGGAAATATTACAATGGGAACATAATGTTGTGTACCTACGGAGTCCAATTTTTGTTTCTTAGCTACCTTATTAATTTGTGGATACCTTTCTACTCTTTCTGGTCTTCAAGTATTTCTGGCAACTACCAAACTTCGGGCCATTAAGCAATCTGTGAGTTCCTATAGGGAAAACAGGGTGCAAATGGGTCAGTAAACACAAGCTGGGTTTCTCACGTCACCAATCTGACTCATCATTGGCAGCAGAAGCCATTTGCAGGAATCTATACCTAGTGTGCTCAGCTGAAGCTGGCCACCTGCATGGTCCACTATGACTACGTTGAGAGCAACCTCTGCAGCAGCCACCAAGTAGCACACTCCACCTTTAACCTGTCCTTTAACAGAGGCCTCCCCACTGTTCCGTCAGCTAACACAGCAGGTGCAGGGTGGATGCTCTCATCCAGAACATGACCAGATTCACTGATGCTCCATTTGACACCCAAGAGGCTGTGTACAAACTATAGTCCTGACACAAGTGCCTGCCATTGCCAAAACATGTGGCAAGAGAAGAGCATGTGTTAGAATGCTTATAGCACAAAGGGATGCATGCGTGTATTTTGACACCGAGTCAAAGGCACAGTTATTAAACAAAAGCACTTGTTTCCTTCACATTGGAGTCTCCTGCACTGTGAGGAAACAGCCAATCTTAATGTGTTGCATAAAAGTATAGAATTCAAGCCCCTCATTTTATAAATGAAGTCCAAAGACTCCAAAGAGCTATCCATGTTCTTTTTTAGTTTACAGTGGAGAGAGGGGGGTAGAAATACCCTGGCTTCTCCTTTCCTCCTGCTCTCCAGTCTCTTACCAAGGCCCCTCACTGGCTAACCTTACATGAAAGCCAGAGGACAGGGAGGTGGGGGGAAATAGGAAGTGTTGTCTGCAGTGGTCATTCCATCCTTTGTGTAGAGAGCTGCGGAAAGAATGGCTCTGGCTGCATGTAGATCAAGGCCTGGTACAGAGGACCTGCCCATGAAGGTGTGTATGTGTGTAAACATACACTCACAGAGAAGCTTCTAGAAATTAATCTATATGGAAGAATGTTAGATTTTTCCCTGAGTTATAATAGTTTTAATTTTTTTATTTAATTGATTGTGTTTTCTGATTTTTCTTTAATCAATATATATTACTCAAGTTATTTTTTAAAGATTACAAGTTGTTTTTAAGAGTGATGTATTTAAAAAGATGTAATAATTGCAAACATTTGGCCAACAAGTCACTACTGCTTTCATAAACTCTTCTATATTGTTACTCATGCCCATGTTGTCCAGAGGGCATGTAGGTGTAACCCATCATGACAAAGAGTCACATTCTTCACAGTGGAATATTAACAAAGACAAGTCTTTTTTTCACTACTATTAGCTGCCTTTTATAATAAAACTAAATACATTATTGTGCTAACAGACTAACTCCTTACTCTTAGCAAAGCTCCCACCACCTCCAGGGGTGAGTGGTTAAAGGCAAGAAGTAAAGAAGTGGTTAATGGCAAGAAAATCTCATTCTGCCACCATCTTAATGGTTCAAATATTTTCTCTGTGTGTAAGAGTAGAGTATAATTGCAGCATCCTCACAAGGCTGGCTGTAAGCAATTGACAGGAAGATGCTGATGGACAAGGTTTCCTTTAATGTACTTAAAGGAGACAGCTCTGTGCACAAGAAGACAGAGAGGGAGTTAGTTACACAGCAGCACATCCAAGCTTCCAAATCCCCATGAATACCCCATGACACTGGGGGCGCAAGCGGAGACAGTGGGTCTGGGGGAAGCTCTCCTTCACCGTTCTCACAGTTTTTATGATCACGTGACGCTGTCTACTGTCTACAGGTACTGGCCTCTTGCTTGCCTGTCCAGTAGATACAGGTAATTGCTAACAACCCCAATACCTTCCCAAATGCCTCTGGAAAGTTTGAAAGAGTGAGTGAACTGAAAGTCAGTTTGCCTGGCATACTCCTCCCAGAAGAATGCACATCAATCTAGGCTGCCCGTTAAAATCACCAGGGGAGCCTTCTTTAATACCAATAAGGGGCCCCATGCTTAGAAACTGTGAATAAATGAGCCTTGTGTGGACCTGAAGCATCTGCAGTTCTAAACATTGTCAGAAGCAGCCAGGGGTGAGGATCACAACCCAGAAAGAACCAAGAGTTATTTCTGAAAGTGCTTCTTAATAAGCAGACATGAATTTCCCACTGGGGACGCTATCACAGGTTCTCTGCCTCTCTTCCCCAAAGCAAAGACTAAATGGAATTTTCCAGTTGTTAACTTTAGAGACTTTCAAAAAGCCATCTGCTTAACTATTGCCTTCACTCAAAAGGGGGATGGAAGGAAGCCTGGTCTACTCAGCCGGCTGCTGGGCAGTAGCCGAAGACCCTTTGGCCCACATAGAGTGGAGTGTAGGGCTCAAGAAGGGTAGACCATGCGCCTACTTCTCCACAGATAAATCTTCTGTCTTAACCCAAGTCCTGCTTTGAACAATGGGCCCTCAGCTACATCACTTCCCTCACTTTACTGATGGAGAAACTGAGAGGGGGTCACTTTGGTTTTTAGCTTAAATGTCTTCTCCCAAGAAAGGGCCCCAGATCCCCCCTAAGTAAAGTGAAAGCCCTGAGTCTACAGACCCGTCATTCCCTCTGCTTCCTCTATCAGATCACATTGCCCACTGTCCTACAGTATCCTGGTGTTACCCCATCAGTCTCAAGTCCCCTGAGAGCAGAGACCATCCCTCCCCCCCGTTTTTCATCGTATCCCCAGTGCCAGGCACGGCGCATATACCCGTGTAGGGAAGATAACGGCTCTTCTTTCATTTGTATCAAGCAACTGCCATTTTTTTCATGCATGGAGTCAAATAGCCTAATTTCTCTTTTACAAAAACACATTCCACATTGAGGAACATGATAAGAACATGCATTCTTTCAAATCCATGTCACTGCCATCATACATAACAACACCTTCAGAACTGACTTGGAAGTTTGGAAAGATTCTGATAATCCAAAAAAAAATCCTAACAGATAACTGAGTAAGACTTAAGAATGTAGCCCAAATTGTGTCAGAAAGAATTACCAAGGTTTTCATTTCTACAAGAGAACACGCGAAGGGAAGTGAGTTGAAAAGTGAGCACAGGCGTCAGAGGCAAATTGAAGGGGAGCCTTCTGGCTGGGGCGCAGGAGAATTTCTAGATGATTACGTGCAGTTTTGGCTGCAATTCCCACACTTACTGGTTTGAGAGTGCTTGAGAGAAAATCAGCAGCCTGTTATTGCTCAAAAAATAGAACCGTGAGACGGGAGCCAACAGCACAAGGTACTAATCATGAGTACCTAGAAATCAACAAATTTTTCAGTTAAAAATATTGCGGAAGAAGATGTCTAATGGGCTTTTGGCGGCTGTGAAGCGGGGAGATCCCAGCCAGGTCGAGGACAGCAGGTCTTACTGCCCTCCCAGCCCCTCGACCCTACCCCAAAGGCCCACAATAAAATGGTTCGATCAAAAATAAAAAAGATATCTAATCAAATGTATATTTTCAAAGTCTCATACTTTTCCTAATGTTTTTACTTTTCCCCAAGCAAAGGTACATTTAAGCCATTATTTTAAAGGAAGGTATTTTCTTGTTAAAAAATGTTCTTTCCCAGCTTCCACATCAACTTTCCATACCCTTGAATATATGGATTTTTAACCTTTGTTTTCTTTCTCATGGTTTTTTTTTTTTTTTTAAGAAAGCTATATTGGTTTTCTTTAGACACAGGTTTTCTTTAGAGCCAAGTTGATGGGTTGTGGGCCAAGCTAAACTGGGAACTAAAGAATTAGGAGACAGTAGCGGACAGCATGCTGGTGGGCTTAGTCTCAGCAGTCAGCATGGGCCTGACGAGTGGGATCTGTGACAGTTTTTTATCTGAGCTGAACCCCGAAGTCCTTGTTAGAGACTGAGGTTTCTGGCCTGGCCTGGGAGTGATGCACCTGTGAACCCCAGGTCAGACCTCAGCTGCCTGATACCTAGTGTAATGGGATCATATCTTAGAAATTAACTGAGCTTTATCCCTCGGTCCCTTGTTTAACAAACAAAAATCTTTAGACAAATTAATTATGAGAATATATAAAAATTTACTAACTCTTACTTGAAGAGAAAAGGCTGATAGCAGACCAGTTCACAGATTCAATAAGAAATTTATAGGAAAAGAGAATGGTTAGACCCATGATTCTCAAGCTCAGGACTATTGATAGTTTGGACCTGATGATTTTGGGGGGCGGGAGGGGGGTCTGTTCTGTGCATCACAGGACACTTAGCAGTATCTCTGGCCCTCTGCCCACAAGATGTCAGTACAAACCCTTCTTCCCCCACCAGGTCATGACAACCAAAGGTCCCCAAACATTGCCAACCCTTCCCTAGGGGAACAAAATCGCTTCTGCTTGAGAAGCATGGAGTTAGATTCCATTGTTAGACTCAAGTAAAAAAGAAAAGAATGATTGGTTAAAGGTTTTTAAATTCTTAACTGACATCTGCTGGAGGTAAATGGGTTCCCAGAATAAGTTTTATCCCCATTGAAGTTCCTCAGGAAATGGCTTAAATATTTTATCAGGAATGCAGTTTTTCCCTCTGGAAGGAGATAATGAATTTTATCACACAAAAGTTCTGTCCCAAATCTGATCTGATTTGGGACAATTTTCTTTTACAACCTTTGTGACATGCTTTTTTATATTCATTACCCTCTCCCCAAGCATTTAGGCAATAAAAATGAATTTTTCATATGTGCTGTTCTTGAGGAAAGTGAGATACATCTTGAAAAAATCAGGTAGACAAACAGAGTAAGTCACTTAAAGGGGAAAAAATCAGGTTGACTACATTTTACAACAGCAATGGTTTATGTCAGAAGACAATTGAGTAACATATCTAAGTTGCTAAGAAAAGAAAATGTGAGCCAAGTATTTTATATCCACTCAAACTGACCTTTAAGTATAAAGGCCACAGAAAAACCGTGTGAACCTGTAAGAATAGAATGAATATTGTTCCCATCAGCACTTCCTGACAACTGTTCTAGAAAATGAGTTTTTCTAGAAGCTGGAGAGGCAATGGCAAAAACAAATATTGTTAACCCTTGCATATATATCTCCTGTAGAACTGAATTTTGTTTAATTTTTGTATGATAATTTTGTAAGTTGCTAATTTACTAAATTCTCTATCTGTTCACAATAATTTTCCTATTTATTCTTCTGGGTTCTCCAGACATATAATCATATCATTTGCAAATAGAGATAGTTTTACTTCATTTCAATCCTTATACCTCTAATTACTTTCTCTTGTCTAAATTCATTGCCTGCTGCCTCCAACATTGTGGGAAGGTTTTTGTCTTGAAAATCATTTCAGCAGGAAACTCTTTAATATTTGACCATTGAATAAAACAGACTTTAGGTGGAGAGGTATGTAGTTTATCTTGTTAGAAAGCATCTACTATTTTATATTTTATTGAACTAGTGTTGAGTTTTGCCCAATTATTATTCTGCATTTATCAGACGATTACATAATTTTTCTCCTTATTTCTATTAAAATAAGTTATATTAGCTGATTTTTTAATGTTGGGCCTTTACATTACAGGAAAATAACTTCTTTGGTCATAATATATTATTTTCTTAATGGATTGTTGGATGTGTTTTTCTAATATTTTATTTAGAATATTTTAATTGATGGTCATGAGACTGACCAGCAGTTTTATCTTTTGGTGCAGATTTTGTCAGGTTTAGCAATCAATATACTTCATAGAAAAAAATTGGGGGGAAATTTTTTTAGGTCTGAAGTAGTTTAAATGCTATTAGAATTAACTGGTCTTTAAAGTTTTAGTAAATTCTTAAGTGAAACTATCTGGACTTTATGGTAGAGTGCTCTTTGATTTTTCTATATCTTCTCTATTAAGTGGTCTATTAGGTATTCCATATCTACTGGCAGATTAGATTACACCAGAAAATTATCCATTTCAAATTTATTTGCAGAGAGTTGTGCAAAGTAGTCTTTTCTACTTTTTAAAGGTTTCTCTCTTCTGAACTTGCATCTTATGATAGCTAATTTTGTGTATTTAAGTTTCCTCTTTTATTTCTTTGTTAGTTTGGCTAGACTTTTGTCTATTTTGTCGATTTTTTCCCCCAAAAGAACCAGCTTTTGGACTTATTTGTCTTTCCCATTTTTTTAAATTTTGTGTTCTAATTCATTACTTTCTGTTTTTATCTTTATTAGTTCCTGTCTTCTGCTTTTTTATTTTCTTTGTAATTTGTTTTCTAGATTTGTGTATAGTGTATAATTTACTTACTTCCATTATGTAGTCTTAGTTATTTTATGTCTTCTTTCCCCCCATTCTGATAGATTAATAGCTACAGAACCACAGACTGAAGATCTAACATGATGTAGCAACTGAAAATATTACAAACTCACATGAGGGACTGGTCAAATTGAATTATATCCATATCATTATGCAGCCATGAAAATAAATGAGTTAAATCTATACAGGTTGCCTGGCAGAAATGTCTATAAAGATGTGTTTAGTGAGAAAAGCAAAATACGTAAGAGTCTATATAATTTTCTCTAAAACAATAGTGACAAGCCTTTAAATACATGTTCAAATATGACTACACGTCCATGGAAAAGGACTGGGAGAATAAGTATTTTGGGGAGAAGGGAGAACATATGAAGATAAGAATACATACAAGATAAGAAAACATGACCAATAAAAATAATGATATGGCCCTGGCCAGTGTGGCTCAGTTGGTTGGGCATTGTCCCATCACCGAAAGGTTGCGGGTTCGATTCCCAGTGAGGACACATTCCCCAAGTTGCAGGTTGCTGGCTCGATCCCCAGTAGGGGGCGTATAGGAAGCAACAGAGAGGTGTTTTGCTCTCATATCAATGTTTCTCTCTCTCTCTCTCTCCCTATCCCTTGCCCTTTCTCTCTAAAAAAAAAAAAATTGTATCTTTAAAAAAATAATAATAGTGATATGGTCACATTTAAAATAAATTACAAATACATGAAAATAAATATAAAGAGAAACTCTGAAAGAAGGTAATTAAAATCTTAAATCCTGATACTTCTAAATGGTGTGCCTTTAGGTGTTTTTAACTTTCTTTTCTACATTTCTTTAAAGGAAATAAGAGAATAACAAAAAAATCTTTTTATGATATGGAGAAACCCTCTCACAATTATACTCACCCCAACTGATCCTCATTTCCACCAATATATATCTATATATTTCCTATTATCTCTATCTTATTTTCTATAGAGATTAAAATTTCTCAAAGAGAAGCTAATTTTCTACCCAAGTTGACAAGAGCTGTTACTTTTGCAGTAAGTGGTCAGAGTAACATTTTCTTTTTTGGTCAGTAAAACCAGAAAGATTTATGAGGTGATTTAATAATAATATTTATTTTTTTAAAAAAATATGCTTTAGGAATAAATAATGCTCACATTGATCTCAAAATTGTTTAGGAATATATTAGAGTTCCATGAAAACTAGAGCCGCACAATTTTAGAGCTGTATGGTAACATTGCAAAGGATTCAGAGAAGCATCAGAAAGATCATTGAGGGGTCAGAAAAGTAAAATGTGCAGGGCAAAGTTAGAAGACAATATTGTTCAGCAGACCATTTGAAGAAAAACTGAATAATCATTTTCACATCTACAAAAGCCTCTGTACAGAAGGAGGCCAGCTGGTTCCAATTTCCATTAATGGTGTAACCAGAGGGGAAGGGGGGAGGAAATTGTTGCAGATGAGACATGGACGAACTACAAAGACCCCGGTGGCAAGATCTGTCAAACACGGGATGAGATGCTAAGAGGGGTGTGGGCTTAGTTCCTTCTCCAGGGGCGCTTCTCTCCTCCGTCTGGAACGGCTTAAACGCGACCGGCCTCAGGAGAGGGAAAGGCCTTCGTGACGTACGGGCTCGTCTTGGGCCCTGCGTCTAAGACCAATTTGGACAAGGTTAAATTTAAAGCTAAAACAATTACATTCCCTTCCATCACTCTCCACCCAGTGTCCAATAACAGAATATTTACTGTAAAAGTTTATGGGGCAGCATGGCAAAGATTGGCTCCAGCAGGCAATTTAACAGAGAATGGGCCATGGAACAGCATAAACCTGGCTCCACTACACACGATTTCAACAAAGAAATTTCATTGTGTCCTGTAAACCTAATTAGAATGTTTTTGCTGGTTTCCTAAACAATTTGTTTTACTTTGGACCATTCTATTGATACAGGATCTTGAAAGCAGCTGTAAAGCAGAGCCTTTTGACAAGATGACTGTGTTATTTTGAAACCATATTTCATAGATAGTTGCTTGCTTTTATCATTTGTATCATGAATATTATTAAAGTAACAGTAAAGAAGAGATCAAAGATTAGCCCATAGCTATACGGAGTAAGGATCACAAAGTACTGTGAAGAAACCTATGGAAATTAGGGTCAAAAAGTAGTAAAGAAACCTAAAATAGAAATAGCTAGTACTTATAGGTCCTAAGTTTTTAATAACCCTGGTTAAAAAACAGAACAAAAGATTTACCATTTTAACCACATTTTTAAGTACAGTTCAGTAGTGTTAAATACAATCAGATTATTGTACAACAGATCTCTAGAACTTTTTCATCCTTGCAAAGCTGAAACACTATACCCATTAGACAACTTGCAATCCTCATCACCGCCCCCAAATACTTGTGTCTGTTTCTATGAATTTGAACACTTTAGATACTTCTTATAAGTGGAATCATAAAGTATTTGTCATTTTGTGACTGGCTCATTTCACTTAGCTTAATGTCCTCAAGGTTCATCCACATTGTAGCATGTGACAGAATTTTCTTCCTTTTTTTAAGGCTGCATAATATTCCATTGACTATATATATCACATTTTGTTTATCTATTCATCTGTGGATGGACATTTGGTATCAGTCCTAATTTTTTTAAGTAAACACCAAGTATTTTAAGAAATATGTCAGTTATTATGTTATTGTCTCTCAGCTCCAAACCCACCCTTGTACTCCCTTCTGCCTAATAGATCTTATGACTCTGTCAATCCAATTTCTGCTTTGCCCACTGACTCATTTGGCTTTGCCAGTAGGGGGCCTTAGAGGGAGCATGCTAGACTGAAGGAGGTGGTAGGAATGCACATCTTGATCCTTATTGCTCTTTGTGCACTTGCAATTCCAGTGTCACCCCAGGGACATTCTTCACCTGGCCAGGCAGTTCCTTCCAGTGTTACATCAGCAGTTGAATGCAGTTTGCAGGGTCAGCTTCATCACACCTCCTCAGGAACAACACCACCAACTCTTGAACATCCCCTTTCCAGCTACCTGAATTGGACCTCCACAGGCCCCTCTTCCCAGCTTCTGCCTTTTTAGCAACTTCAACCTCAGGCTTCTTGCTCCCAGCTTCAGTTAAGGGTGGTAGCTACTTCATGCACTTGCTCCCTCTGAGGTACATCAGTATTCTTTCTCACCTTTCCAGTTACCTAGTTAACAACTCTACTTAGTTAACAATCCTCTATTAAATTTTCTCTGATCGAGTAGCTGGTCTGGTTTCTACCTGCTGACTGCACCTGAACTGATACAGAAACCATGCAAAAGATGTCATCTAAAATTCTCAGAACCTTCCAGAAAGGAAGAACAGCATAGGTGTGGCCAAATAATTGAACAAATCTATTCATCCATGCATAAGATAATGTTAAAAGGAAATGCAAGTTGTTATGAGAGGATAGAGGCAGAGCTACTAACCCTCAGAGGAGTGATTGGGAAAGCTGTGGGAGGACACCACATGCCTGTGCGTGAAGCAGTGTGGTGCAGCTTCAGGCCTGAAACCTACCCTGAATAAAGTGCTGTGACTGCACCCTGCTCTCCTCGCTGGGTGTTTCTCCATGGTCATACGTAAAGTTAGGAAAAAGTTTTAAAAAATATTTGTGTGTGAGTGTGTGGTCTTCTGTCTCCTTTACATTTTGAGGTCCTCAAGAAAACAACAATGAGAATTTTGTCTTTAACTCTGTAACTCTTCCAGCCCCAAGAGGCCCAACCTGAGGAAACTTAGTTATTGACAGACAACAATCTAGGTCTCTGTTTGCCACAAAATTCATTTATATGGGAGATGTATATGAGCTGTTGTAGGGATAAATCTATGGGTCCCCATAAGAATAATATTAACTAACATTTTCTGCAAAGGGCTATGTGTCAGGCATTATCCTGATTGCTTCTTATGCATTAACTCCAATTCTTCAACAATATTCTTATTATTATAACCACTATTTTGCTGATGCTCAAAGAAATTAGGCTCAAAGACAGTTCATGAGCTT
This sequence comes from Miniopterus natalensis, assembly GCF_054644295.1. Lineage (NCBI taxonomy): Eukaryota > Metazoa > Chordata > Mammalia > Chiroptera > Miniopteridae > Miniopterus > Miniopterus natalensis. The sequence continues at coordinate 25,124,936 of NC_142088.1, forward strand.
GCCCATGTCTCATAAGCAGGATTTCATCTAAGTTTCATCTGACACAAGAGCCTGTGGTGTTCTCTTTATTGCCCAATGCTGCTGTCCATTTTTATGAAAGAAAATAAAATTTCAAGAAAGTATTTTGTTAATCTACTGAATTATCTCCTATTTATAGTTTCAGACATAATACTTAAGAAATAAAAATATGCTATTGCTTTTAAATACAAATAGGCTCTTCCTTAAAAGTAGAAAAAAAATTATTTATATTTTATGATAATACATATAATGTAAAGTTCTTAATACATTAAACTTAGGGGAGTTAGATGAGTGGAACCATTCTGAAGAGTAATATTCTAGTAATACTTAGTAAAAAAAAGTGTGCATATACCCTATCACCATGCTATCTCACCCTTGGGTATATATTCCAGAGAAAATATCACAGAGTCCAGAGGAATCTTCAGTGCATTTTTAGGGTTGAGAAAGTGAGCAATCTCAGTGTGCATACAGGGGAGCAGTGAGTGAAAATGTGATAGATGCATGCTATTGAGTTCTATGCTGGAAAGCTTTAAACACACACACACACACACACACACACACATTTTCCAGACTCCCTTGCAGCTAGGGATCTGAATCTACTCTGTCAGATGTCCCTTTATGACACTGAAGGTACCAGGGAGGTGGAGGCTAGGATTCTGCTGTGTCAGTTGGTTCTGCTGGCAAGCAACGTCTTGAAGGTGCCTGTTTTTGCTCTCATGGCTACCTGACCACACTAGTCTCCTGGTTGTAGAAAGGCACAGCACCAGCAGCTGCTCAATTCTGTGGTTTGCTGTTAGCCTTTGGCCTCTTAAAGTAATTCTTCAAGGCTCAATTTTTAACCTTCCCAACAATTCTGTAAACTATTTATTACCCTGTAATAAATTCATTTTTGCTTATAAATAAACTAAGTGGGAAAATTTCTATTCTCTGTCCTGACCAAAAATAAAATCACATTATTGCCTAACATGAAAGGGATGCCTTGTACATAGCTTGTCAGGACCTGTGAAGAACAATCTGCATTTCTGTGGCAGAGTAAACAGTTTTTAGCAGTTTTTTGGCTTCTTTTTTTTTTCCCCCCCTAAAAATAAAACTTTAGAGTCTAGTATGTTTCATGGTCAGTAGATTTGGTGTTAAAAATAAAGCTTCTTAAAAATAAACGTGCAATGATATCTCCTACTAGCTATATACACAAAATGTTTAGAAATATGACCTATCTACATCACCAGGCACAAATGAGACTTTATTTATACCAATATTCTTTGTCTAAGACTTGCAGGCACCTCAAGGGAAGCCTTGAATCATGCTCTGTTTATTTTTGTTTTACTTTATAGTCCAAGCTAAAGTTGAACACACTTACTTTGTTTGTCGAGTTTTACTTTAGCTTATGTGAAATTAACTATGGAATTTGAGGAACCTTAAAGAAGCTTCTCAGATTCTCCTGTAGCAAAACTAACAGCTGTATCACTGAATAGGATGTCTACTGCAGCACCTTTCCAGCTAGAAACAGCAATTTTGAACATTTAAGGAGGGGGCAGCCCAAACAGCTAGTTTTACAAAAGGACACATTATTTTATAGAAACAGCACACTCCTGGTCGGCTGCCTGGGATATGATTGAAGCAGCTGGGACTAGTAAGAGGACTGAGAGGCCAGTAGAAGGGGTCTCTACTGAATGGCTACAGTTCCCTAACCACTGCACTACTGACCAGTGGCCCCAACTCCTGGAATGGACGTGAACTTTGGGCACCAAGGCTAGGCTTCTCCCACCTCTGTCCTTAATACTACAGCCACTTGTATCTTGGGAAAGGAATTGGAGAACAATATATATGCTTTCATTTGCCAAATGCAAAACGGAAAAGCTTAACTCGACATTCTTGAAAGGGAAAGTGATAACAGCATTTCTTTTATGATTCGTTTTAACTGTTGAATGCTGAACTTGAGAATGAAAAACCTGCCTATGAGTGTCCACACCACTACGCATTAGCTCTGAGACCTTGGTCAAAGCCCTTAATACAGTTTTTTGTTGCTTCACTGTGGGAGTCGTGGCTTCCTGGTCTAATCCCAGGACTGGGGCTAAGATGACATCGAATATTGTGCATGAAATCTCCTTAAGGACTTGAGAAAAATCACACAATTATCAGGTGTTAGCAAAGAAATACGTTATACTCTTGTCATTCACATGATAACTACCATGTTTTGAAAGCGGCATCTGTTCCAAAAACTGTTGCTAACAGACATTGATCATACTTCCCTTAGTAAACATTTATCAGCCATAAGCAGCTGCTGAGTGACCGTACGTATGAGTGAGCGGGGTGCTCCAAGGGAGGGGGCCCACTGTAGTCAGCAGGCAAACGCAGCTTCTAGTGTCACCCAGAGCTGGGACAGAGGAGAACGGATGATTCTTGCTTCATCGTCGGTATTTTGGACTCAAAATACAGCAACTAAACTGTAATCACTTTTCAAATCCTTTGCAGGTGTTTTACTTGGCTCCTTTGACTTTCCACATTCTGGAATCTGTGGTAGTGACTGATGATATGTGGTGGCAGTAATTAAATTATGAAAGGGAGGAAAATGTGTGTCATGGCTGCTCTCAATGACTACAAAACATAAATCCTGTGTCTACAGTGGCATCAGGGTGGTTAGTAATGGATGCGGTGGTCGTGCCCACTGTCCTAGCAGTCACACTGATTCCTTCCAAAGTCATTTCACTGGCTCGGTGCGCCTGGGTTAGTAACTGCACAGCCCTCTAATGCATGTACACAGTCATTGCTGGGCCACTGAGCAGCGTTAAAACATGAAAGAATGGGGAAACAATTTCATAAGATGAGTACTGAGCATTTTTTAATTTCCTCTTTTTCTAGGATACTGGCAGAAGATTCTCAGATGACACTGAAATATGAACTTGATCGTTTACTTTACATTCATCAGAAATCACTTTTTGAATCCAGTGAATCACAATAGTGACGACACGTTTAATACTCGGGGTCTTATCTGATTTTTCATCTGAATTTGAAGTAAAGTCTGTGAACTCTCGAAGTTCATATTTTATAAAAAGTTTTCTTAAGACTGCAGCATCCCAAAGCAAATATCGTTAGCAATGAGCGAGCTTGCTAAATTTTGAATCTTTGTATTTCGTTGCAGACACTCCAGCTGCCTGGAGAGTGTCCTCCTAAGGATTATGTGAAACACATGCTGCTGCACCGTGCAAAACACTCTCCTTAATACATTTACAAATCTTTGGCTGGAAACTATTTTCTAAGAGAACTTGCTCTCCAAGCCCCATTCCAGACCTGCTAAATCAGCAGCTCTGGTGGGGGAGAAGCAAACTGTGCTTTAACAAGCCCATTGGGTGATTCTGATGAAGTTGTGCTCAAAGTTTTGCCAGCCCAAGAATCTGTATCTCTAAGTGATGCTGATGCTACTGGTCTGGGGACCATATGTTTAAAAAACACACAAAAAAAACACTGCTCTACAGCATTGGTAAAATCCTGCTGTCGCTAGGAGTCCGACAAGCTAAAACAGGCCTTCCCAAGTAATTTGACTAAAATTATCTGTCATGGAAAAAAGCTTCTTTGTGGATTCTCTTTCTGTCATAGAGACAGTATATTGTGAGTGCATAGGAGTATAACAGAACAGCATCTCATCTTCCCAGAGGAAAGCTCCCGATGAATATCTCAATAGTATTGTGCTTTTCCCAACGGCTGGGTCTTGAGACCTCTTGTCGCTGTTCTCTTGCCTTTTCATGTTTCTTTATGGCTCTTCCCCATTAAGCTACTTAAGGCACTGTTTGGCTCCATCACTTTCCACAGGTGGCAGGCATGGGGAGAGGTAAAACTTGGTTCCAGGCTCACTCCAGCCTTTCTAAATGCCACCCAAGTGATTAAGTTCTTAAGCAAAGCAGAAAGCAAGGCTGTCACTTTGCAAAATTCCAGGGAAGCCACATTCACATTGCTGCAGAGCAGCAGTGCCCGGAGATGCACCGTGCACCACCCACTTGCCCTAAACAGTGTACCTAGTGGTGAAGTAGACAATACCCCCCTACCTACACACACACACACACACACACACACACACACACACACACACACACAAAAAGTACTTTCTTCTATTCCTGACCTTTAGTTACAGTGCCTAAAATTCACCATGGTACACTCCATCCTAAGGAGAGAGCTCTGCTAGTATGCTCATGATTTCATGCAATATAGGATAACTACTCCTATGTTTGAGTAGCTGATAGCTTTTGGGGTGCCTTCCCAGCCATGGTCTTCCCTCTAAAACTGCCTTTTTACCCAAAGGAGTGAATTCCTACAGCCGTATCCATACTACATGATAAATAACTAATTAGATATGGGTGGCACCTAACAAGGGAAAGAGACTAGACTGGCTGACACAAGGTCAATAAAAATCTTTGTCAAGACTTTGAACTAAGAGATACGGAGACTAAGTGTTGGGAACTGAATCATATCAATGTAAAGCATTAGCAGTAAAGTTCAGTGAAGTGCTAATGTTCCTGAAACCGGCCAGGTCCCCCCCTTTCTGAAGTCTAATAGCTTTCACTGGCTCTACGAGGTGCTCTCTTCTCCTTCAGTAGCGGTTATAGGCCACCCCACCGCTCTCCCCAGGTCCCCCGTCCCCTCTCTTATCTGCTCTGGGCTCCGGGAGCTGGCTGACGCACACCGCATCACTCTGGTTCTCTTGCTGCCTGGCTTCCACTGGAGCTGGCCGTGGAGGCACCTGAAAGTCGTCAGAGGGTGGAGAAGAGAGAAGCCCGAGTATTTCCTACTCCCTTCCTCCACGCTTCAGGGCCTTCCCTGCTAGTAGCTGCATTCTCCACAACTGCATCTCCTACGAGGCAATCCCTCCCCTAAGAATTCAGCTCTCACTAGGCTCTGGTAACTCTCCCTTCTCCCTTTAGCCGTAGGGGTGGTACTGGCTTCTCACTGTGACTGATCCCTGGGTTCCTCACTATCCCTCGTTTGTTTTTTAACCACATCCAAACCTTTGTAAACATCCCTTCTATTAATTTTCATTTAACTCTCTGGGTGAGTTCTATTTCCTGCTGGAACCATCACTGACACCTAGCAATTTTTCCCATTACTGGTAGTAGTAGGAATATTTGCTTAAATCAGTTATGATTAGACTATGGCACATGCAAGCAAACATCACAACTAAACTATGCTCTCCTTTACAAGGGGATTCAAAATTACAAAGCATGATATCACTTTCAGCTAAACATGATAGATTTATCTCCTTTTCTTCCAAAATTCCATTGGATAGCAGGGCAAAAACATTTAAAGGGTACTAATCCTCAAAAGAAAAGAATGGGAGAGAAGGGAACAGAGAGCTAGAGATGGCAGTGGATTCAGAAGTACTAAGTGAACTGAGGAGTAAGGGCCAGATTAGCACAGCCCAGGAAACCGGTCTAGCAGAGGGGAACACAAGAGGCAAGCTATTTCCCTACCCACACCCTTACCAGGGAGGGAGGGGAGATTTTGGCCCTAACCAGGTAGATTGGTTGAAAGCCTGTATATGAAGTTATTGAAATGCCAGGTCTCCTCCCCACTCATCAGATTTTGCTCTCAAAAAATATTTCTGGGTCTCAAGAAATAGAACCAGAAATAGTGGAGGATGGGCCTATGAAATATAGCCGAACTCAGAGGGACTGTGTAGAAGGTTGAATAAAAGGACCATCCCACCCATCCTGGCTCTTTCACCTACTCTACTGGCAGAAATTCTCCTCTGGAGAAATGACCTACCCAGAGAGAAGATGTCAAAGTGCTAACAACTGAGAATCCAACAAAAAAGACAGATTTATGCCTGTTCAACACAGGCGGAAACCTGTGGGTTGACAAGCCCCACTGGTGCACACAGAAAAATGTCTTTTTAGTGCCCTGCGCAAGTATGAATGGAAAAAACACAATAGAACCACTCTTCGGCCCAGACAGGAGTGGCCCCTTGTCTGGCTCTCCATTTTAGAGATCACCATATATCATAAGCACAAAAACTAAATGCATTCAAGAACACATGAGACCTCTCATCCTGGACTCATCGCAGAGCCAGTACAGCGAACTTCAACCTTAAATAGGCATTCTTAATATCTTGAATAAAAATATATTTTTGACAACATACATGAAAACTATTTTTTTTTGTTTTTTCAACCTTCATCTTAACTTACATTTTCTGGTGAAAATACATTCAAATTACATATACTTTAAGTACAATTATGGTGATTTTTAGATCATTACTAACAACATAAATTATGTAAAATCTTGCTTATAAAAACATAATTAGTATGTTTACTGAAATAAAGAAAACTAATTTAGGGAATATATAATAATTCATAATTTATGTCTTTATTTTATTATGTCTTTATTGTCCAGACATCTATTGATCTATAGAACACTCAGAAATGAGCTACAATAATTAAATTCAATTGTTTTGGATGTTTTAATGACTAAGTCATATGAAAACCAGCTTTACAAAGTCTTTATTATTATTGTCATTGTTCTGAAAATATACTTATCAATGTAGGAAGATTAAATAGTTTGTTACTTTGAATTACAATTTCTAAGTATTTAAATATATGGTATATGGGCTTCTCTTTGTGGTCTTATGCTGGGCCCCTCAACATTAGGGGAAGGCCTGAACTACAAATCACAGGACATACAAGGAAAGCCTCAAAAGGGAAATGAAGGAGTACAAACAAATGAAAAAAAGGACTACTCAGAATAAAAACACAGTACAGATGGCAAAACTTTCTTTAAAAATTCTATATGATTAATAATCTCAGAATAATAAAAGAAGCCATTGTGCTCATGAAAAAAATAGATCAGGATCTTTTTGTTTATTATTGGAATTCAGATAAGAAAGATCTCTTGGAAAAAGAGAAAGCCAAAATAAAAAGCAGAGTTCCACACTGAGTCCCCAGTATGGTCCCCTTTCTCGAGGTTATCAGTGGTGGCACGTTGATTACATTGGACTGCTTTCATCATGGAAGAGGCAGCGTTTTGTTCTTACTGGAATAGACATTTACTCAGATATGGATTTGCTTTCAAATCCTGAGACCTGAAAATATCATTCATGGACTTATATTCATTATATTCAATGAATATCATTCAATGAATTCACTTTACAGCAAAAGAAGAGCAGCAGTGGGCCCTTGCTCATGGAATTTCCTGGTCTTACCATGTTCCCCATCATCACAAAGCATCTGTCTTGGTAGAACTATGGAGAGGTCTTCTGAAGATTCAACCATAGCACCAGGTAGGGGGCAATACCTTGCAGGGCTAGCACAAGGTTCTCCAGAAGCTGTTTATGATCTGAGTTGGCATCTAATATGTAATGCTGTTTCTCTCATAGCCAGGAATCAAGGGCTCCTAGAAATGAGAGTGGCGCCATTCATTATGACTTGGTATAAACAGAGACACAGTGGTAGTAGATAACTGGTTATCTCCACCACAGCGATGATCAATTTTGAGAAAGTCTATCTCAGTTCTTTGTTTTTACATGTTTGTTCCTTGTGCTGCAGAACTGAGAATGCACTTTGCTCTTTCCAAATAAAGTCTTACTAATACCTAAAGGCCTGACAGCACTGCTGATACAGATCGCCTCGTGTACACCAGACCATACAAGGTGATATTTCTAGCATTGCTTTCCCAGATGCTGTTTTTATAGCAATAATTTGAGCTTTGTGATCAAACTTCAGTAATTACTTAGTCAAATTTCCACCATTTGTAACCCTGCTAAATGTACTGATTCAATAAATTATCATGGACACTCTACACGCTACTTTAAACTACTGAGAGCTTGTGATTCTAGCAATTAATTTAAAGGGAATGATACACTGAACTATTTTGGCTACTTAAAGCAGAGAGATTTGATCATGTAGAAGCTAGCTTCTTGCCTCTGGTACGTGTCCAAGATTGTGAGATAACTCTGGGCCTTGAGATGAGGGAAAGCCACGTTTCAGTTCTTTAGCAGCTGTATTTCATTTCACTCATTCACTCCTTTTGGAAGCTGTAGGCATGGCCCTAGAATAACCTTTCTGCTGGCACCTTTCCATTTGTTTCCTCCCCATTCTCACTCTTCGTAAAATCTAACGAAGAAGCAAGGAAGGAGGAAGCAGGAGGCGGCCTGGGCGGCACTGCTCTGCCTTCCTTCCAGTTCTGATTTATCCACATGTAGCACCCCAGATATTTCCGAAGTTCAGAGGCTTGAGTGACTCCCGTGTGAGTTAGATACCCTATCAGCACACTCCTGTCATTACAGGGTCCCTGAAACATTGTGTGTGGCCATGGATTCTCATATATGTCCTACAGCAATGATTCAAAACAATTATTTACAAATTTATTTTTTTAAATTCTCTATTTTTATTTTTGACATGGTGTCTCTGTATGTTTCCCAAATTCATGAGTTCTTATTTTGCGGGTAAGGTTGTCTGAACAGCAATCTACAGAGAGCTACCCCTTAGCACAACTCCAGGTACGTGATGCAAACATCATTTTTTAAATGTGTGCCATGAGGTGCAAAGACTGGTGGCACAGGGTTAAGCTTGTCTTTTAGATGGGACACTGTTTGTGACGAAGTCTTGTTTACCACGGTGCCCTTGCCCCATAGCATAGAGCTGTCACCATGAAGAGATGGAAATGCTTGTTGAGTGGGAAGCTGATTTAAGGGCCCTCGGAAGCTGCTTTAAGGTCTCTAGTGGCGGTTTTGGCAGTTGGGGTCCCATTTGAGTGCTAGAAGTATTTTGAGTCTGCCGGTCATTTTTGGTTGTGGAGAGCTAAGAGGAACCGGAGCAGGGCAGAGAGGATGGGAAGCTGGCCGCTTGTCAAACTCAAGAGGTGGAGAGATAAAGAGACTTCCGAGATTTTCCTGGAGTATATTCGGCCCAGGCTCCCCAGGGAGGAGAGCTGGCTGGGGGCCCTGGCAGGTCCTGCCATCACGAGAAGATCATACACATGCTTAACTTCCACACATTCACCTCCACCTGCTCCACGACGGAGCAAACAGGGCTTGGGGGGAGGGGGGAGAGAGAGGGAGGGAGAACTGAATGAGAAATTGCCACATATGTTTTCACGCACTGAGCTTTTCCAAGTGGAGATGTGAGCCCACTGTCCCCATAGCACAACGTGAACATTCTGCCGAGCTGTGACAGTCAAACTCGCTGAATCACTCATTATAAATTTAACATATACTAAATGAGAAACTTACTAGGAGAGGGAGACAGGCAATAAATAAGCGAGTGAATATCACATGAGCAGAACAGGGGCTCGAGGGACAGTCCATGGTGGTTGTCATTACTGCTCTCATTCCCTCCGCCACCCAACGCTGCTGTGTTGAGCCTGGCCTGTCGCCATCACTCAGGCTCTCCTGCCCGAGTACACTCCTAGCACACTCCCCATGGCTCACCTCAGCATCGGGCTTAGCCATCAGGTCCCTCACTGCTGCCCCAGGCCCCAGCGCTGAGTGTCAGGGCCACAGGCACGCCCAGCCGTCCCTTATGGGACCAACACATGCAAGGTGGGCGTGGTGCCGCCACTCGAGGCAAGTCCCAGGCTCCAGCACCCCCCTATTCTCTGAAAATGACTTTCCATCTCTTGGGTCTGTCCACTTCTGCCTTATCTAACCCTCAGGCCCACCTACCTCTGGGAAAAGCCAGGCTAGTCCATCTCAGTGATCTAAAAACCCTTAAACTATGCACTTTACTTGGAGAGCTGATGGGGGCAGAGGGCAGGGAGGGGGCTCAGCCTCCAGGAACCAAGGTTGGTCTCTCCTTCCCAGGCTGGGGAGTAGGCAGCGAGAGCGTGAGTCCACAGGAAGGAGAGACACAGGTGTGGGGGTTTTTCCCTTTTTCCAATAGCTTGCCTATTGCACATAGCATTTGAGAAAGTAGAACCTGGTATTCTGGTCCGGGGAGGGACTGGAGGGGGCACTGGGGGGGAGAAGGAGGATCATTCTGAATTTTTGCAGTGTATATAAATTGTTTCTTGTACTAAAACGATGAAAGAATATATTAGAGGAAAGATTTGAAGGTGAAAAGTTCACAGATAAAATTTTCCTGATTTTTAGCCCAGATATCCCTCAAAATGAAAAATATTTCAGTTTATATTCAGATAATTAATAGATCCAAGAAAGCAGTACTCCTAACAAAGGTGACACTTAAAAATGCCTATTGCATTAAAAACTAAAACATACTACACAGCATAAAGTTGTCTTATTGTACCATTTCATAAATTCAATTTTTCTAAAAAGGTAAAAACAACTTTAAGCTCAGCACTTTGGAAATTTAACACAATGAGCTATACAAGAAAGTAGGTTTTGATATTGATAAAGTGCCAATTTGAAAGCAGGAACATTTAACAAAAAGTGGTAGCAATTTTAAAAGGGTCATTTCCAGAAGTATCATCATTCATCCGCAGTTTCTTGCAATAGAGAGAGAGCAAAATAATAACTCCTGGCTCCATTATGAAGGAAATACACCATGGGGACATCATCGCGGCTGGATGAGAAGACCCGGAGCTCCATCTGACGGTGCAAACACCCCTGGGCGCCCTGGGGCAAGTCGCCGCCCAGATGCTCCCTTCCTCACTCTGGCCTTGGACATAACATCCTTCACACTGCCTGCCTCCCAGGGGCTCGAATGAGAAATATGTGAGAAATGTGTGCAATCCGTTTTCAAAATTCTATACAAATGCTGACTACCACTTGTATTATTGTTGCCAAAGCCAGTCTTGCTGGAGTTGAGATACCGTCCTAGACAGGATGGAGGGATTGTGCTTCAAGAAACTTAAATAACTTAGGTCACAATTGTGTGTGTGTGTGTTGAACATGTCAGAAAAGATGCTTTCATGAACAATTATACAAAGAAATATTTGTTTGGACAGAATTTTTTCCCTGGTTAGCTAAGTCTCTTCTTTAGTATTTTTTCAATACCTTCATTACAAAAGAATGTTCAGACATAATACAAAAGTAGAAAGAAAGAATAAACTCTTATAAACACACTGGATAGTATATGACACTGTAGGACAAAGATTAGTGAACTTGAAGACATAGCAATATAAACTATCTAAAGTAAAACATCAAGAGAAAAACACAAAACAAACACAACGAATAGCGCATTCACAAACTCTAGGACAACTTCAAGGAGCTAAATGTAAAATGTAGGAATAATTCATTTCCTAAAAGGGCAGAAGGGGACAGAAAATATTTTTTAAAATAATGCTCACATGTTTTCAAAGTTTGATGAAACTATAACCCCACAAATCGAGAAACTCAACAAACCCCAAGCACAAGAAACGTGAAGGAAATTACAAGGTACATCATAATCAAATCCTCAAAACCAGTCATAAAGAGAAATCTGAGAAGCACACAGATTAAAAAAAGATAAGATTGACAGTATATTTCTTGTGGGGGAAAACTGCAAGTTAGAAAACAGTAGAGAAACATCCTAAAAGTGCTAAAAGAAAAATGGGGGTGGAGGGCAACCTGAAATTCTTTACCCAGGGAAAATGTCTTTCAAAAATAAAAGTGAATGACACCAATTCTATACAATCTCTTCCAGAAAATAATTTATATTGTGAAGCAGCATTACCAAAACTGGATGAAGACAGTACACACACAAAAAAACAACTCTAGGCCAGTCTGCCTCAAGAACATTAATGCAAAAATCCTCAACCAAAATAGCAAATTAAATCCAGCAATATGTAAAAAGAACACTACATCTCACAAATGCAAGGCTGGTTCTAAATTACAAAATCAATTAATGTAAACCATTGTATTAGCTGAATAAAAAAGAAAAGCCACATGATAGTAATAATTGATTCAGAAAAAGCATTTGAAAAACTAAACACGAATTCGTGATTTTTTTAAAAAAATCAACAAGCCCTAGCTAGTTTGGCTCAGTGGTTAGAGCATCAGCCCGTGGACTGAAGGGTCCTGGGTTTGATCCTGGCCAAGGACACGTACCTCGGTGGCAGGTTCGATCCCCAGCTCTGGTCGGGGCACATGCAGGAGGCAACCAATCGGTGTGTCTCTCTCACATCGGTGTCTCTCCCTCTCCTTCCCTTCCTCCCTCTCCTTTCTACTCTCTCTGAAAAGAAATGGAAAAGCATATCCTCAGGTGAGAATTAAAAAAAAAACAAAAAACTCTCACAAACTATGAATAGCAGAGAACTTCCTTCGCCTGATAAAGGGCATCTACAAAAAATAAAACAAAACAAAAAGCCCACAGCCAACACCACTCTTAATGGTCAAGGCCTCAATGCTTTCTCTCTAAGATCAGGAAGAAGGATATGGCACAATGTCCACGCTATCTACTCTTTTTTTTTTTAATATATCTTTATTGATTTCAGAGAGACGAAGAGAGAGGGAGAGAGAGAAAGAGAGAGAGAGAAACATCAATGATGAGAGAGAGTCATTGATCGGCTGCCTCCTGCACGCTCCTGCTGGGGATGGAGCCCGCAACCCGGGCATGTGCCCCGACCCGGAATCGAACCGCGATCTCCTGGATCCTAGGTCGAAGCTCAACCGCTGAGCCACGCCCGGCTGGGCCACACTGTCTACTCTTCTTCGGCATCATACTGAAGTCCTAGGCAGCGTAATAAAGCATTAATAAGAAACCTCTATTTGCAGATGATATAGTGTTTATGATGTTGGGTGGCAGATTTAAGAGCTACCTAAAAATAAAAAATTAAAAAGCAAAAACCTACACCTGACCTGTTAGGAAGAAACTGCATGCTGAATTCAGAAAGAGAAACTGCATATTGATTATAGGTGTGCGTGACTGGTCGTAGGAAGCCAGACAGGTGGGACGCAGGGAGAGGCTGGGGGACAAGAGGCAGCGGCAGGCCGAGGGCCGAGGGCCGGGCTGCAGACGAGGCTCAGCCGCAGGGGGCGCGGGCCCGGCTCTGTGAGTAAGGGCAGAATCCCAGGGAACGGTGGCCGCAGCAGTAAGGTTTTGCCAAATACCAATACAAAAAGTTAGCGTGCGACAGGATCAAGAATAGAAACAAGTGACTATGAGTTAGTATTTCTCAGAAAATGAACTGTGAGGAATAAGCTTTAATTAATCAAGGGATAATGTTTTGCCGTGGAGTGATAGTTTGCAGAGTGTAGAAAAATAATGAATTAGAATTCACAGAATGTTTGAAACGCTCGCCTAGGAAAACAAAATGCATAGCTTTTAGTGATAAAGGAAAATTTCTAGAATTTCCATGGGAATTAAATCAAGGGCCAAGTAGAAATAGTACTGGCAGTGGGGTAATTGGTTAAATAAGCAAAAATATGCAAAATGGGCCTCTGGTATTTTCTCCTCTCCTTCATTGGTGTCATCCAGTCTCTCAGGGGGCCTTGGGGCACTGGCAGCTAATAGCCCCTGTTCCTCCGTGGGGGCCCCCTTCACTTGCTCTGCCCTGATCAGCCCCCACACACCAGCCTCTTTCCAACACACCTGCTGTGCTTATTTATCCTTGAGGACCTGAACAGAAAACGCACAGCGAGAGCCAGAGTCCCTCTGCTAACCGCTCAACAAATGAACCCTAATGTATGTTATCCTTCCAGAAGCATTAGAGTTTTAAAAAGGACTGGAAGACAGTTTCCAGCACATTGGTGGAGGAAACATTTTTAAGGTTGTTGAAGAGTCTTGCAGGGATTCTCAAGCCACACAATGTAGGTAAAGGCCTCTCTGCCTGGGAGTCAGGCTAGCCCAGGGTCTAACCTTTGCTAAGTTTCATATACACCTGAAGACCCTCCCGTCTCTTCTCATCTTGAGGGCAGTATTTTCTTTCCATGACTTGTTTCTTGCCCCTTTTTTATTGTTCAATCTAAACACATGAAAGAGACAACTGTGATGTAGTAGAAAGAACAAAAAGACCTGGATCTCAATCCCCACTTCTCTACTCCCCAGATGAGGCCTTGGGCAAACCACTTAAACCTCTTTGAATGTAATTCATCTGTAAAAATTGGTGAGAGTAACTACCTTATAGGGCGTCTGTGAGGGGAACTGTTTGATGCTGGGCACAAGGCAGGCTCTCAAAATTAGTTCCTTTTCTCCAAGTCAGAGCGCCACGTGTTCCCCTTTACACGCCCGCCTATGGAGAGGAATCAGATCTCTCCTCCCCGTAAGAAGAATGCCCTGATTTGAGTACCTAGGAAAACGGACACCTGTTCTCACACCACTTAAGGCCGCCTAACGGAAAGCCAGACCTGCCCTTTACATTTCACCGCACCCCTTTACCTAACCTGTCTGCTCTCAGGTTTCCTGGAATATAATCTGCTTGTCTGATATTGATAAAAATATTAAGTGTGGAATAGTGAAAAAGACATCAGCTTTAGAATCAGGTTGTGAGTCACAAATGTGGCTGAGTCATTGAGTTACACAATGCCTCCCTTTCCTTTTCTGGTCAGGGGAAGTAGTACCTTTCCTATTAATGAAATAATTCTGAGCATTTAATGAGATTCAGTATATATATATATATATATATATATATATATATATATATATATACACACACACATATATACACAGACACACACACACACACACACACACTGAAATATTTAAAACACCCAGTGCATCTTCATGAAAACTGGAACGTAGGCTCATGCAAAACAAAACATTTCTTTATCAAATGAAACGCTAATCATCTCTAAGGTGATTAAGCTAATCAGTCTTGGTCACACATTGAAAATCACCTGGAGATTATTTTTGTTTAAATATGATTTCCACCCTAGACTAGACTCCAGGGTGGGAGAGGCATTGGGTTTTGTTGTTGTTTAGTTTAGTTTTTTTAACAAGGCTTTCCTTCATGCAGCCTTTCATATTTGTTTCCATTTCACAAGACATGAAATGAAATCTCTGAATAGCTTTTAGCCAGTGTTTCTTCAATAATTTGCTTTCCTGTCACATCATAGCAAATGTGATAAAATAATGAGGTTTCAGGCACAGAAAAACAGTCATACCCTAAACAGCGACCCTTGCTAATGCCCCTAATAGCACAGACATGGGGCGGAAAAGACATGCTGATTACAGCTTTCATCTCCATTGCAAATTGCAGCCAGCAGGGCTGAAAACAAACGTGCCCGCTCTGTTTTGAAGTATGCAGAGCAGCTGTCATTAGCCCTTGGGGCCTGCTCTAGTGTGTTGCGGGTGTTTGTGTGCCCGCAGTCCGGGCGGCAGGGCCCAATCGGTTGCTCTCTGCCCACCCCATTCCTCCTGCGGCTCTCCGCTGGCCCCCCAAGCCCTTCCGACCCGCAGCACCGGGGAGCCCTTGCGTATGACCCACATTTTCCCTCCTTTGTGAAGAGGCATTGGTTGCCTTCCCAACCCAAGCGTATGTGACAAATAAGGCATCTCTGTAGTCACAGTGCATCGCAGTGTGTCAAAAAATAAAATTAATAAAGAAGACAGCTTTGAATCTCAAATACAGAGCAAAGCTTCCTAAAGAGGAAAGCCAGCAGTGTCCTTCGCGATGGAGTTGCCTGTTGCCATGGGAATGAATCCAAAGATTCTATGACATTTCGTGGGACCACATGAGCTAAGTGGAAAGGAAGCCTTTCAGACACCAGCCTCATGTTCATGTATTTACCTGGTAAAGCTCTGGGGAAGGGAAAATTCAAGATGAAAGGACTATATGAGTGCTTGATTATGTGGCTCAGGCACTGAAAGATTTCTATCTGAAAATTGTTATTTTTAGCAGATACATAAACTGCAAAAAAATTTAAAAGACGAGAAAAAATAACTACAGATCACCAAAATTTTAAGTACCGTTAAATCCTGATGTATAATGCATGAGAGGACAAAACTGTCACTGAGGATACCAACAGACTTCTCATTTTCATGTCTCCAATTCTACCCCAAGACAAGAAATACTAAGCTTTGCTGTTCACATGCTCCCGGGCCTCTAGGTACGAGTGTAACAACACCATGGTCTATTTCTCAAACACTTGTCACAGTCTGGGTTTCAAACAATGCTCCGAAAGACTTAGTTGAGTGGTTCTGCTGCAACAGAAACCAAGCCAGGACGCCATTCTGACTTGCTATGTCCCTGTTCTTTAGCATGGAACCCATGTTCGTAAGTCAAGGTAAAAGTTGGCCTGCTCAGCAACCCATGGTCACTGTACAAGACACAAACACCAACGTATATCTTTGGTCTTCATAGGAGGGGATGTCACTGCCAACTCCCTGCAGCCAACCTTCACCTTAGGAAGGTTCACCCTTTTCTAAAAGTTGCTACTTTCCACATATGCAGAAAACAAACAAAATTGTCAATCTTCAACCATTTTTAGACATAAAGATGACAAGGTCTAATATCTTGCTATTCTACAAGGCTCTACTTAGAACGCAGATATTAAATACTTTGATATAAAAAATTCTGTATTGTAAAGTTTATTTAAGTATGTATAGCTATAACTGCATCAGCTATCTATGATATATCTAATCTGGCTAAAATTTGTTCCTATCAACTCCTATATTTCTAGAATAAGTATTGAACATTTACGATGTGCTAGATACCTTGCTAGGTATCATGTGTTCTCACTTAAGACAATAGTTCTATTAGGGAGCCCTGGCCAGTGTGGCTCAGTTGGTTGGAGCGACATCCTGTACACTGAAAGATCTCAGATTCAATTCCTGGTCACAGCACATACCCAGGTTACAGGTTCAATCCCCTTTCAGGGCACGTGTGGGAGGCAACCAATAGATGTTTCTCTCTCACATCTATGTTTCTCTCTCTCTTTCCCTCTCCCATCCGCTCTAAGATCAATAAAAAAATAAATAATCCTATTAGGTAAATACAATTATTACTTCTATTTACATATCATTTTGATGCTAAAGGAGGTGAATTATTTTGCCTTAGGTCTCATAGACCAGATAAGGTGAGGCCTGTATTTGACCTTGGGCAGTCAGACTCCAGACTTAACTGACCGGGTCCTAGGGGCTGTTAGAGCTGGAAAGGGCCTTGGAGAGCATCTAATCTAGCGTTTTTCCAATTTTTTTTTTTTTTACAGCAATAAAAGCCTCTTGTCAAGTGAAATTTTATGTGGAAGCCTTGGTGACAAAGCAGCTAGAGCAGAGCTGCTTTTGTTGAACAAAGAGCAAGCAAGGGGACTGACTCTCTGAGACTTCTGACTCCACCAGGCATTTCCACCTTTTGTAAATTGTAGACTATTGATGTGTTCAAGCTTCAAGGAGCCACCCTGGCCTACTATGATCAGCTTCAAGTCCTTGCGCTCTCCAGGAAGCCTGTGTTACAAGAGAATTCTCCAGTGTGAATATGTATCCTGCTGTGTTCTGCTGGAGAACTCACTTCCCCTCTTGGGATACAAAGAGATCATACTTTACTTACGGGTCTGCAGGAATGAGATGAGGGAGGCGAGGGTGGATCTCAAGGAGACCAGCATCTTCCTCCGAGGCATCTTCCTCAGGTCAGGTGTTTGAATGGGCTCCAGGGCAAACAAGGCTGCTTTCCTCCACTCTCCAGCCAGGGAAAAGGCTACTGCTGTTGGCCCAGAGTTCAGAGACTCTAGAGGTTCAGGCTTTTTTGGATTCATCCATCCAAATGTTCCCATCCCAAGTCTTCCTTATCTGGCCCTTGCTTTTTGTACAGGAAACCTGTCACACCTGTGCATTCAGCCCCCCTTTAGCTCTACAACTAGGCATGATTTTCAGCAGTCTTCCCTGGGGCCTCAGGAGAAGATCTGTTAAAACACTGCCTGAAGACACTTCAGCTTTCCTGGCTCACTCTGAGTTCACAGTTAGTTGAACTGAGCGTGCTGTTTTCTTTCTGGAAGATTTCCACGGCCAGTGCCACATCCTTTAAATTACCAGTAACCCATGTCATTCAGGTGCTAAAGCAATTACTTTGCCTTCTACCTGCACCTTGTCCTAACCTGCCTCAGGTGAGTCTTCCGCGTGTGCGATGCTTCAGCACGCCACAGGTTACCACCACCAGGAATCGCCCATTCAGCACCAGCATTAGGTCCTTGCTGCTGTTTGACTAGTGAGTGTTCCAGAATCCCATCTTAAGGGCCTGCTTTCTAGAGCTAATCCTGACATCAACCAGCTTATTTTGGGTTCCCCCCAACTAAGTACCTGAGACAAGACTTCTGTGTAATAGTTTATTTAATTGTTGATTCCAGGGAATAGAAGTGAACCACCAGGAAGAGTGAGAAATGGGGGGAAATATATGTTATAAAAAATGTATATATACGTATTATATATAATACACATATAACATATGCATTATATATAACACATACAAAATGTGTGTGTGTGTGTATATAATATATAATGTCTGTGTGTACTAACTCCATTCACTTGGTCTCATTCTCAGGTCTCCACCCAGGCTTCCCTTCTCGTGGGATGTCCTCCCAGGCTCCCTCTAGGGGAGTTGATAGACTAGTTTGGGAGACACCCATGAGCTCCTCCCTCATGACACTTACAAGAATTCACTCTTATTAAGTGCCTATCATGTGCCAGGCATGACTCCCACTTAATTCTCTCAACAAGCCCATGAGGTATATACTATCTTTACATGATTAGCCTCATTTTACAGATACTGAAACTCCATTTTCTATTAAGTAGAGGAGCCTGATTGTGAACCTAGTAAACCTGAGTACAGAGCCTGTGCTCTTTGCACTACATTGCTTCCTTTGTTTTTATATTAATATACTGTGTCAAGGAAACTTACACCGACTGCTGTATTCAACTATCTATCTTCTCCGCTGACTATACACTGGACATGGAAAAACTGATTTGCTTACCACTGAATTTCCACTTATTCCAAGGTCTGCTGTATCATACTTGCTTGATAAATCATTATTGCATTAATTAACTAATGACTCAAATAATCAGATCATGCCTCACTAGGTTTAAAGCCTTTTGGTGGCTTGCCATTAAATAAGTGCAAATCCTTTCTCAAGGTGTTAGAGCCCTTCTCGGGGCTCCTGCCTGACGGAGCAGCAGCCCCTCCTCACTTTTCTTTCCCTCACTGAAACCACACACATTACATTCCAGCAACACCCAGCTGTGTATAACCTTAGGCCTCATCAAGCCTTTTTACCGTAGAAACTATTGCTTGAAATGTTTGTTTCTATCATTTTTACCTAGAAAGTTCTTACCCATTGGAGACCCCATAGGCTCTTTCATAAAAACTTCCCTGACACACCCAGTGCACCCCCCGCACACATGGACCCTGGCGTCCATCGCTCCCTCCTCTGTTCCAGTGCAGCAATTTCCATACCTTTCACTGTTGCCTTATCAAATTGTATTATAACCTTATTTACTAATAGCTCCACTTCCCCTATTTGACTGTAAACACCTTAAGGACATCTTGACCCATTTTTCTTCTTTTTATTGACGTATCTTTTAGTTGATATACTATTATTGAATTGGTAAGCTTTTTAAAAAAGTTTTAAGTGGTACATAAATACGGGTGCATCTGATAATTTATGGTGCCTTAAAGCAATAAAATACAGTACACCTAGCAGTACATTACAGGTGTTCAATAATGTGTTTAATAAATGTACCTAGTTCATGATAAATGTTCAATTAATATTTCTGAATAGCATTAAGACTTTTGTGTGATTCAGAGCTGTGGAAAAAAATTCCTACTAATGAATTATTACCTTTCTTTGCTTTATATGAGAGTTTTATTATTCACTCTGTCACACTTTTTGCCCAAGTTTATCTAGAAGCCCAGAGATAACTCTTATGGAAACTTAATTAACTGGCTAATGTTAGCCATTATTCCAAGGTACCAAGTCTGGAAACAAGGAAAAGGAAATTATATTACACTTTGATTAAATAAACATGAAAAACACCAGCTACCCTTATTATAAAGAAGGGGCAGCCTCCTATTGAACTCAGATCATTAAAAAAAAGTGCTTTTTCATGGAGAGAGGATGCACACTAACAGGTGCATGTTTGGGAAGAATTTCAGTTTAAAATTTAGAATTATTGGGCCTGGATAACTATCCTTAGGAAATAAAAAATTCAAGAATAAATTCTTTAGTAAAAGTCAAAGTGTACATACTCTTTCCTACACAACTTCTGCTAGTTCATTTATGATGTGCCAGTTGTTTTATAACATTCATGAAACAGGTATTTATAGGATGCTTCCCGGGTGCCAAGCACTGCGCTAGAAACCAGGGGTTAGTGGTGCATAAGATAGGTGAGGTCCCTGCCTTCTCATCAAAGTGCTAGGGTTTCACACTCTCCTGGCCCCATATGCCTCACAGCACTGTATTTTATGAGAAAAAAATCAGAATACATGGTGTCCTAGGTATGGCTATACTGACGAAGAACACTGTGCAGAAAATCTAAAATCTGGCCTCTGTAGCTCACACTGTCAAATTATTTATACTCTAAGTGCTGACAAGCAGCAGCTACATCTTCGAAGTAAAACAGATAAAGAGAACTTTAAGAATATGTGACTTTAATATTAGCTACTGAACAAAACCTTTAATCACTGAACAGTTGTGATGTCCTTGAGATTTTATTTGATTGGCATTTCCATTCAGCTGTGCTTCATTGCTTTCTTTAGAGATAAGAAGTTCTGTGAAATATTCTGATAAAAGCTACTGTTATCTTTCCTGTGTCAGTGGTTTGTTTTACCCATCAAGTAATTGTGAATTTGTTGTTGAGAAATGCTAAAATCTGTGGTGACATAAACAAAAGACAGATAAAAAGAACTATTAAGCAATGTGCCAGGAGCTGTTAGTATGTTTGTTTTAGCAATCCTAAAATCTAAACATTTATGCATTGTTTATAAAGAGATTGCACAGAAGAGAGCACAATATTGACATGGCATATTGGAAATGGACAAGTGCAGACACAAATGTATCAATCTCAAACAAATATATATATATATATGTACATACATATATATTACATTCATAGATATACACATATATATATATATAATATGCATTTATATATATATAAAATATGCATACATACACATATATCCCAATATATTCCAATGTACAGTCCAATTAGGGCCTGGGAAGTTTTAAAGACTTTAGAAAGAATTTAAAGCCTAAAAGTCCATTTATGCCTAATGCCACCAGGATGTTAGTAACATGTTCACCAAGATGAAAACTTGAAGGAATAAATCCCCACTGTTGCATCCTTAGGGCTTACTTGGGTTGAAACTTAAACCAACTATGACTTAAACATATTTTGGATGACTTACTCTTCTGTTTTCCTTTATCTTGTTGACAAAATACTGCTAAAAATAACCGAAGGAATAAAAAATCACCAAAACGAGAGCCAGTAAGTATAATTTCTGGGGCCGCCTAGACAAGGAAACATGCCTTGGTTTCCCCAACAGACAAGTGAGGACTATAAAACCTGTCACAAACATAATAATGTTGCAAAGCAAAACAATCTGTTGTATTTTCTATATACCATAAATAATCAATTTGAAAATTTAAATTTTAAAATGTTACTATTTCTTTTTTTAAAAAATACAAATATATTTTATTTTATTTTAAATAAACAAAAATGCTCACACAGCTCAACAGGTCACTTGGAAACAAACTCTTGCTTGACTGGATTACTGAGCAAGAACAAAGGTGAAACACAAAAAAAGTTACTCTTCTAACAGCATGGAAAACATCAGATTCCTAAGAATAAACTTAATGAAAGAGGTGTAAGGCCTTTACACAGAAATCTATAAAAATATATTAAGAGAAATTAAATGAAACCTAAATAAATGGAGAAATGCACCAGGTGAATAGGTTAGAACACTCAGGTTTATAGAGAAATGCAAAGAGCCAAAAATAACCAAGAAAATGTTGGAGAAAACTATGGAGGTCTACACTCTCTGACAGCAAAACTTTAGGAAACTATAGTAATTAAGGCAAGGTGGTAATGTTGCCAGGCCAGACAAAACAATGGGACCAACAGAGATTCCAGAAATACACACACACGGGTGTTTCATTTTGTATAAGGATGGCGCTACAGAGCCGTGGACAAAGGACAATCATTACTGTAAGTGGGCCGGGCCAGCTGATTATCCACGCTGGGAAAAACTGAAAACAGATCTCTCCCTTACACTACACACGAAAATCAATTCTAGGGAATTGGAGATTTAATGTGAAAAGTAAACCAACGAAGCTACTAATGGGTAACAGAATTATCTTCATGAGCATAGGTAGGCCAAGATATCTTAATACTAACCATAATGGAAAAAATCGTAAAATAAGGATGTGAACATCAAAAGACATTAGCAGCACATGTGACAAACACAGGGTTAAAATTCTTATTGAGTAAATGCCTCTCAAAAATAAATAATAAAAAGATAAAAAGTTACCACCCCATCTAAAAATGATCAGAAAACAAAAATATAGAATCTATATGAGATTATTTATAGTCAGTAAACACAATATGTGCTCAATCTCACTAGAGAATAAAGATAAATGGAAATAAGGGTTTTTTTAACCTCGTAGATTAACAAACATAAAAACAAGAAAAATTAAATTTAGTATTAGCCAAGATTTGAGTACTCTCATAAGCTCCTGGTGAGATTGTAAATGGACACATTTTCTGGAGACTATCTGGCAATATATCTCAAAATCCCGGAAAAAAAATGTATCCTTTGACCCAATAATTCCACTTCTAGAAATTTATCCTAAAGAAAAAGTTAACCACTTTGCAACACTGGATTTTTGTCACTGCAATGCTTACATAACAAGGAATTAGAGAGAAAGTCTAACAATAGGGAATTGGTTAAATATGTTACGATAATCCATGTAATAAGACACCATGTCATTCTTATAAAAAATGATTTGGATCAAGGATCACCACCCAAAACATTCACAGTAGCAGGTGATACCACAAAGGAGTGAAGAGGCTCTTTGGCAAACTAGGCAGCACGTGCCCCTTTTGGGAGGGCGGCTCCAATGAACTGATGCCAAGCAAGGAGTGTGTGTGTCAGGGAGGTGCCCAGTGCTGGCAGAACACTCGGGGATATTCTAATCTAAAGTTTCTGATCTATATTTAAAAGAAGTAGGAAACTGAATTTTTATGTGAAATCTCCTGATTTTTAAAAGTTGTCTGTTGTTTTAGAAATTTTAAGAAAGAGTCAGTGGACAAATAAAATGCATCATTTGATAAAAACTCCAATGTGTGTGTGTGCGTAAAATAGAAAGATAGCTGTGATGTATTGTTTTTATTATTGTAAAAAGCCTGTTTCAAAACAGTTTATATACTATGATCTCATTTTTGTTAAAAATGAAAGTATAATTTACAAGTATGTATAAATTCTAAACAGTGTCTGAAGGGGTATAAATCTAAATGTAAATAGCGGGTGATTTTTATTTCTTATGCATTTTTATATTAATCATTAATATTTGCTTATCAGAAAATGTTCTTTTCATCTGTAGTTATAGTTCTTTTCATCTGTAGTTATAAAAGACAGAGTTAACAGTTTAGTTGAAAATTTTGAGAAATCAAAATTTTTAAAAATCAAAATTACTAAGTAAATATTCTTGCACATACAATCAGAGAAACCAGAATCAAAGCCAATTCTTCCATTTACTATGTCAGTGGCTTGGGCGTTCTCACCTATAAAATGCCAGTGATAACACCTTCCATCTCCGCCTCAAATCCCCTTGGTAATGTAAAAATTAATAAACAAAACCAGAATTAATATGTGCCACACTACCTTCCTAGCATCGCCAAAAGCTAGGTGTAGATGGGGGCTTTTCCTGTCGCAGCTGCAGCCTGGACGGAGACAGACTGCAGAACGTGATGCTGGAAGAGGTCCTGTCTCGGCTGTCCCATCCGGGCAGGGCCACAGCAGAAGTCCTCCCAGTTGCAACTCCTTACCCTCAGCGTCTAAGCTGCTCTGCCCCACACCTCACTCCGTCTAGAAACAGCTCCCAAGGCCGTGGAGCAGAGAGTGGCCGCCGGCCCACCACCAGGCGCAGTAGCATCAGACGGGGTGGAATTCACCTCACCTTCTGAAGGGTATCTGGGTGGGTCCAAAGCGTGAGTAGAGCTCCAGGACAATGGAGTAAGCTAGGATTAGATCCGACCCTCAAGTAAAGGAATATTGGTTGAGAGTTCGTCACCCTTTGTCTTCCCTTCCTTGCTCTCTGCATCACCAGCAAAGCCGTGGGTCTCTGGGAGGTGAAGAGGTCCACGGGTGAAAACCTCCGGGAGGCTGATGGAAGGTGGGTTTTGTTTCTGTCTGTATCACCCCTTTTTCATCACAAGGGGCTTGTATACATTCACGCCACCATGTCTTATACATACAAGATGAGCGCAATGGAAGGGAAAGAAGGTTTTTCTGGCTGTTGTAGTACCATTTGGAAATCTACCAACATGAGCTCCTATACCTCCCCAAGTACCGGCTTAAATCCAAGGAGACATTTCATCATAGCTGGTCCATGGACACAGCATACCCTTTTAGGTATTTTTTACACAATAACCCATTTTCATTAGCATTCTTTGTTCAATTAACTCACAATAAAAGGGAACAGTAAAAGTGTTGTTTCATATCTTTACTCTTTCAGTAATGTGCAACATGAACATAATAGTGTTAGGAAGTCAGAAATAACAACACGGTAGCTAAAGAAGATGTTTATATTTGCAAAATTTCAACAATTATCTTCCCTAGGTTCCCCCAAATTAGCATATTTGTTAATCAAATTAATTAAGAAGCTTTTCAAAATAAAAGCAATGTTTTAAATAAATATATTTTCATAACCATAGAACATTTAGTTCTGTTGGAGATAACAAACATTACACTCAAGTACTTTATGAAAATATTAGGGCAAAAATGATCTAGATGCAATTATAAATATACCCTAATTAGTCATTTGCTTTCTTTTTTGTGTTTTTCTGAATGTGTTAAAATCATATCATAGACATTTTGTAATCAATTAGTTCTTAAATCATCAGGAAGATGTTATCTGACCCACATAATTTATATCAGCTCGACATGATGATATATTCTTTGAGCAACGTCATTGAGTTTCAATTAATACTCTAAATTAAATGCTATCAAAGCTGAGACCCCCTAGCTGCCCGTGTCTGCTATAGAAAATGAATGCTAGACTCTCCGTTTGGAGGAATGAGACCTTCCTGCAAATCACAACCTTGAAATTTTGTAACTAAATAATATTGTCACATCAAAATCCTAATTACAAAAGAGCTCTTACTGTGTTTCAGTACCACATAGGTGGGCATAAATTCACTAATGGTCAGCTTTTCCACTGAAATCATATCTGTTTAGTAAATTACATAAAATAAATATTTATTGATTTTATTTAATAAATATTTTAGAGCTCACTAACTGAAGAAATGACTTTTCTGATCTTTTCAGAAATCCTGATCATTTGTTTATCTTTCATTCACTCTTATTTCTACTGTGATTGTTAGGAATTTTGCTAATCTATATTTAATCTATCAAAACATCTAGGCATTGGTAAATTTGGCTTCCTTTAATAATAAGTTATGTTAACATATCTGAGTTAAATGACAAGGGTAGAGAAGTAAAATTAAACACAGCAACAGGTCCTAGTGAGTGCTCTTTAGAATTTTAGATTAACAGATTTTCCCTAAAATGATACGTTAATAACTTACTAAATGAGTAATTCAGCACAGAATAGATTTTAACAGCATCTCAACATCTCTCTGCCTCTGTCTCTCTCGGTCTCTGTCTGTCTCTCTCTGAAAGACACACACACATACACACTTCTACCCACATCCACATATGGGTATGTACACACATCTCAGAATTTAAAACACTGCTACTAAACATTTTTAACTTAGATAAATTAACTACATTAAAATACTGACATTGTGAAAATACCTGTTTATGTCCAACATCCCAGAGATGGCATCTTTTTGTGAACATCTACAAAGCTTAAGGAAAGAAAACCAGAAGGAAAAAACAGTCTTTGACACAAAGGACGGCCGAGCACGTGGCCACTGCTCAGGTCACAGCTTCCCGTTCTCCTCAGCACTTTCCTTCTCCTCTATGGCCTCCAGGCTGCGCTTGCCCTTGGCCTCGGCGCCGCCGCTGGGGGCCTTACTGAGGCCGCAAGACAAGCAGGCCAGCTGGATCTGCTTCATGTTTTCGACAGCTTCATTCTTTGCATTCTTCAACAGGTCGCCTTGGCCCTACAGACAGGTAGACACACCAGAGAAGAACGTTATGGGCAGGCACATCCTGAGTGACCATTGCTCAGGGAGGAAACAGACCCAGACCCGAGAACTCAGTTTCCCAGGGTTCACCCCAGCCTTCTGCTCCAGCGCTGTCGAGCGAGGGGCTTTGCTCTTTAAGCCCAGTATGTCAACCTGAGCCTTCCCCGTCAGATCTGTGGTTGCTGGCGGCCCCTTGAGCTTCCTGTGGTTGGGAACAACCCCAGAGGGACCCTCCTCTGAATTTGCCGAGAACATCAGCCCTTCATTGAGACTTTGCACAGCGCTGTAGCTTGTCACACGCAGGCCCAGCATTCCTGGTCGTGGGAGAAAACAAGGAAGGAGACTCTGCCTTCGAGCACTGAAAATTAGATCAGCCCCTCAGTATACAAGAGCTTACAAAGCAAAGCATCTCTGTAAAGTAAATCATACAACCTTATGCTTGGTTAACTGGTTTTTTATATATTGGGCTATCCTTGCAATCTGCCTTTGGATAAATGATTAGCTACCTGCATTCCTCTGTCTGTTCCACCATCCTAAGGACAATGTTTCCATCTGACTGATGGAGAAAGGGGCTCCAGAGGCTCAGCGTGTCAATCAAAACAAAAAGCAAATGGGGATCACAGGAAATCATCAGCTGTCAGTTACAGGGGTGCCCAAGAAATATCTTTTCCCATTATTTTTATTTCTTATTTTAGTTCATTGCTCTGCAAGGCACAGGCCCGAGAAGGGCCGTCGCCCACTTTAAGCAAGGTTCTCCATGGTACACTGTTTCATTGCTTTAATTTGATGACTGCTTTTTCCTTATGTATGAGGAAGCTTGTATTTAAAAATATGCCTCGGAATACATCATTCCTCAAAGTCTATGCAGGCACTTGTCAATGTTATCTTATATATTAATAGTTAAATCCTAATAACAGCCTTGAACTCAATGGGATGAATAAGTAGGGCTTTGCCTAATATTCTTGTTAAAGTGAACATCCCAGTTACCCCCGTCATGGACTGGGATTTTAGAAGTAGACTGGGAAGTGGGATAGTCTGGCCTTCTCACGAGGAGAAACGAAGCTGAGCTGCACGAGGTTGCGAGGCCGACCCAAGGCCACAGCGGGTACATGACTGAGCTGGGACTGAAGTCCCGGTCCTCTGCCTCTTGGGTCAGTGCCCTAGTCCCACTCCATGTTTACAGATTAGACCAAGAACAAAGACTAGAGAAGGAGCGTTCTGTCAGGTACAGATGACCTAAGGGGAAATATTCGCTACAGCGGCAGAATTTGGGAATCGGTTCTTAACAATACAGACACAGTGAGTTCCCTCTAGACCCTAAAAAACAAAGTCATATCCACTTTGAAAAATGCAATTCTTAAGTAATAATAAAACAAGATGTAAAGTCACTTGGTGCAGGCATTCTTTCTCCTTGGTGCGTTACACGTATGTCATTCATTCACTTTTCATTACATCCCTATGAGAGTGGCACTTTTCTTATTCTGTTTATGGATCACACACACACACACACACACACACACACACACACACACACTGAGGTCCAGAGCGGTCGCCTTTTCCAGAGTCACCTAGCTGGCAAATTGCAGAGTTGGGGTTTAAGTCAAGCCCAGCAGTTGGCTCCAGGGTGTGTAGTGTTAACCATGACATGATTCAGCATCTCCTCAAGGCCAATGGTCCACTCTCTATAAAGCACATTTCAGCCTCCTATTCATTGTTCCCCATGGAAGCAACACGGATAAAAAGAAAATCATTACCCACATGGCACAATCTGACAGAACTTAGAGATCAATCTAGAGAGTCAGTACACCAAGAACAAACTGGCAGGAACAAAAGTCTGTGTCTCAGTTTTGCTTTTAGCTCCAACAGCTTCTTCCTGGGCCATTTTCTCTTTTGTAAAAATGAAAATATCCTTCTGCTTTCCTCACAGTTCTAAAGATTAAAGAAAATATGTTGAAAAGCTACTTGTGATTTAAATAACCATAAGTAAACTAAGCTATAAGGTGATATGAAAAGCACTTAACATAGCCTTCTATTATAATAAATATCTTGGTACTGTGCCTATTTTAATATAAATGTCACTGACTTATTTAAAACGCATCTGCAAGAGTCTCTTTAGAGAGATGTATGTTGCTACTGTTTTTACAAATAGAAATATTCCTTTAAAAATCCAAACTGTATTAATAAAGAGATTACACCCAGTCATTCTAAGAGTATTAACTTTTAAGAGCTCCCTTTTCTTTTAGTTTTAAAATTTTTATCAAGAATTTTAAAAGCATCAACAACAAAAAATGGCCTCTTCCTTCATTGCAAGAAAACAGTGAAACACGCAAAAATATCAAGCTTGAAACTACTAGCTAATCCAGAGTGCTCGCACATCCTTTCCTGCAGCAGGTTACTAACGCATCTAATTAGTCAGTCAGAATGGCAGCTCATCAGCCTGAGCGGTGGCATCCCAGCCGAAGTGCCAGGCAGTGCCAGCTCTGCTCAACAGAAGTCAGTCTCTCCAGGAAACAATGGCCCAGAGGAGAAAACACTTTGTGCCAGTGCACAGGACACAACTACTCATCTCGTGATAACGAGGAGACACCACGTCCTGCCGAACGATGCAGGCAGAAAACAACAGGAAGAGAAAGTAAACTGTTAACTAATAGGACAAAATGAAAGGCTACGTTATGAAGGCTTAACACTGAAAACATTTAGGGAAAAATTTTGCTTTCTAATTTTGTGATAGGAGAGATACAGGTCATCATTCTACTTTGTGGTCCAAAGAATCAACTCCTCGATTCCTGCTGATTAAAGTAGCAGAACCAGAAAAGACTCATCCTAGGAAAAGCTTAGAGAGGGGGAAGGGCGTTGTTAACAACCCCATCCTGGCTGGCATGCCTTCTTGGTGCTGACCTTTCCCATTTTTCGTGCAGTGATTTCCCTGCCCGACAGCATCCCTCTCTACTCCGCTACACTCCTCAAACTCCCCCTAACGAGCCAGCTTGCCCCACGGCTCCTCCCTGCAAACACCGCTGCCCTGTGCATCATTTCCGCAGGTAGTAGGTGTTCAGGTCAGCTAAGCCATTTACAAGTATTGGTGTGTAGTATGCGCTTAAGGAGTATTGTAACAGGGTGTTTCTAAAGAATATGCTCCAAAATTCTCAGAGTCTTTGGGACAGGAGGAGGAAGGGGAGAAACCCAGGAAAATTAATTTTACTTAGTGATATATACATTGAAACACCTCTTGGGCTTGTCATGGCCTGGAATGTAAAGGGAATGGACAATTTATACACACATATGCATAACCCATGGGGAGACAGTAGTGCAGTGAAGGCCCGGGGAGGGGTCTGGCGCGGGGTGGAGGGGCCAATGGGGCGGGGGGGACATCTGTAATACTTTCAACAATAAAAATAAATTTTTTTAAACTAAAAATAAAGTGAATGTACAATCTGATCACTGAAAACTCAACCTGGAAGAAACGTCAGGCAGCTGCCAATGTTACGGTAGACGAGCCATCTCATGGGAATGTGTAGCTCTGTCTCTGGTGCTAGGAATGTTTTGGGGGGAAAATGAGAGACTTCTTTAACCCAAAAGAAAGTACGAGTAATAGAGGTATCTCCAGCAGACTGATGCTGATGGGACAACAGGACTATCAAAAGTCTCAAGAGCAATGGTCCTCAATTCGGCCTCCATAGTTATTTGGCTTCGGAATGTGAGTCCATGGAAATCCCAACACACTTAAAAAGTAACAATTGGAATTATAGAAATCCATAGAGAGATCACTATACTGATTTTAAAGTAAAAATTAGCAATGATTGATTAATTTTTTAAAAAGAGACATTAGGCAGCCATAACCAAATCCTTCCAACTGCATTAAATTGCAATTAAAATACATTATCTGGAAATCAAGAAATATCTAATGCAATTTAGATTGTAAATGGGGCTGCTGTACATTACCACCACAATTTTTATTACTACTAATAAATGTATGACTGAAAATAAAATATTATCACAACACTAAACAGAAGCTAACATTTATTGAATACAATATGGTAAGTGCAAATCAATTGGCACACATTATCTCATTCTATCATAACCACAAAAGGGGCTGGAATTCTAAATGTAAGTTACTATTAGTCATATATTTGTAAGTTACCTTAGTGATATATTTTATTATCTATCAAAGAGGTTTAGGATTTTTGTTATTCCTGTTCTTACTAAGAAATGCAGTCCCCCCATCCCCAACACACACTGTTTGAAAACAGTTTTGGCTCTACTGGCAGAGTAGCTTACAAGACATCCGCGGCTCCCTCGCAACCACTTTTCCCATGAACTGCACTATCCCCTGTGATGTCAGCGCACGAAGGAGCAGGAGAACATCTTAACCAGTGTCCTTGTCACGTGTGAAGGAAATGCGTGGGTTGTTTCAGAGAACACCACAAATATTTAAAGCAGCTAATTGAGACTCTGGGAATGGAGAGACCCTCACGTATACGCAACTACACACATAAACAAATGCAGCTCTGTCTCCAAGCAGACTTGTGTGGGTATTTTTCAGCACACACTCAACAACAGACTGATGCTCCTGATATTCTTCCCACGTGAGAGTCCACAGCCGCAGCTAGAGTCACCCATGGATGATGTTGCCATAGGCGCAGGCCACAGACAGCATGGTGGAATTAGCAGCTCTTTATTTTTTCCAGCTATTATGTGGTGGACAAGACCATACTCTGGTGGGTTGTGTATTATTACCATCTTACTAGTTCAAAAACCTAAAAGATAAATTACAAGTAAAGATACAAAATAATAACAATAAGAAGATAAATGATACAAATAACTAATACAATAATAGATAATACAAGAGTAAACTGTTTCACGCACTCATACTGTAAACCTATTTTTGCCTACCCCTGTGTGTGTGTGTGTGTGTGTGTGTGTGTATCTCACATCTTCTTTATATATATGACATCTTATTTAATATGTATATAATGAGAAAGAAGGTAGGCCTGCCATTTTCAACAACATAGATGAATTTTGAGAGCACTGAAATAAGGCAGGGAAAGACAAACACTGGATGATCTCACTTACATGTGAAATCTAAGAAAACAGGACTCATAAAAATAGCACAGATTGGTGGTTGTGAAGGGCTGGGGTCTGGGGGAAATGGGGGAAGGCGGTCGAAAGGACACAAACTTCTAGTTACACAATGGATAAGTTCTGGAGAGCTCATGTATAGCCTATTGACTGTAGTTAACAACACAGTACTGTATACTTGAAAGCTGCTAGGAGAGTAAATCGTAAAAGTTCTCACCACACAAAAAAAGTAATTATGGGAGGTTATGAGTGTGTTACATAGCCTTATTGTGGTAATCATCTCATAATATATACATAGATCAAACGATCACATTGTACACCTTAAACTTATACAATGTTATATGTCAGTTATATCTCAGTAAAGCTAAAAAATAATAAGATAATCATAATAATAAAATGAATGATAATCCAGTAGCAACGGTGCTGACAACAAAATGATGGGTGATGTCTCATCAGTAAAACCTCTTGCACTGAGATGAACTCGTTGACCAGAGCTTTAAAAAGAGTATGAAATTTAACATCTCCAGTTCCCATTTGTGGTCCCTATAGTATGTTGTTCTGAGTTGTGTATATGTGGACTGAGGCACACCCAACACCTCCTCCCTTTGGTTTAGAAACAGCAGTGGTCTCCTTTAGCTATCGATGAAGACGGGATTTCATCTATCTATCTATCAAGCAAACATTAGTTAAACATTAATCACACACCAGACTTTGTCTGATCTGTGGTTCTCAGCCCTATCAAAACTGAAGTACTTTAAGTCAAATGTTTTCTAAGTCTCTGTTTATTATCCTAAAAGGAAAGTCATAAATAATATAACTTAGTTGTATACATTATTAAAAATTAAGTAAATATAGTATCCTAGCTCTAACATAAGGAGATATAAGAGACCAATCATTTAAAACAAAACGATATATGTATTGCAATATGTAAATGTCCAGGAAGGCACACAAAAAACATAATAAAGTAAACAGATGCCTGTGTTTATTTAATATGGATTCATTTAAACATAAAAGAGAAATAAGATCAGATGCCATTCCACACACAAAAAATATATTAAAAAATGAAAATGCAGATGTACCAAATAGACACTAATATAAAAACAAACAATGGCAACAGACCAGATTTATGTGCAAATAATAAAAGAAGGAAGGAAATAACCTTAATTAAGGTAGAAATAACATGCCGAGATAAGTACAAACTCTCCCCATGGAAAAAAGTCTGATAATCCCACAAGTGAGAAAGTAAATTATGTTCATACATCCTACCAAAATAGCCAAATCTTCAAAAGTACCTCAAAGGGCATTTTTCTTGTGATTGATAATATGAACTTCTACTTTGAAGGACTCTGTGAAATGCCTACTATGGACTATCAATAATAACAAATAAAGTATCAAATTAAAACCAACATCTCACTTCCCAGTCTGTTTCAGTATTACTGCAATAAAGTAGACAGAATTATACAATAAAGTAGACAGAATTCCCAGAGTGAATAAGTTATTCAATAATTTGGAAACAATATCTTTATTCATTTAGACTTCCCTCTCAGTAACTACCTTTTCCTCATATACTGGGCCTTTCACATAAATTCTTATAACAAAATCAATGTAATTTACTAAAGCACTTCAATTTGTATTTTAGAGAGTTTAGTCAGGCAGGACTTATGAAAGTCTTGCAGGACAGTCTTTACTATGTTGCACTGTCCTATAGCTCCAGACATCCAGCATTTCTGGCCACCACCACTAAAGGCCAGGTGAATCCTCCCAATCGCCTCCACAATTTTTCAAAATACCCTCTAGGGGGCAGTGCTGCACCCATTAAGAACCACCGGGCTACACTCTGGGGATATTTGTTGAGCACAGATGCCCTTCTTGACCGCATGGGACTTAAGTCTAGTTAGGAACACAGGCATAAATCAAAAAGCCGTAAAAATAAAGTCACGTCTAAACACAAGCTGTGTTACGTGCCTAAGGAAAAGGAGTATGATGCTGTGCGAACATGCAGCCAGGGGATCAGGCCCGGCTTCCCTGGTTAAGTGACAACTGAGGAACAACCTGAAAGACAGAGAAGCACCTTCATTTCTTTCTGGGCATCTTATAATGAGAAAAATAGGATACGAGGATCTTTTGATATTTGCCTTGAGTCCTCAAACCTCCCACAGTCTTACAGATACAGATATAAATAGCATAGGAGAATGTTCTGGAAGGATACTGCCTCCATGGGACAGCACCAAGAATGACCTACCACATTCCATTTTTCCTTATATTTTACCTACTTAGAATTTACTTTGTTTCCTTGAAATTTGTACCTAAAAAAACACTGAGAGTGGAAAATAATAAAAGATCATTTAATGACAGTACAGTTTTGTTCTACTAAGAGTTCTTAGCAATTATTTTAAATTTTTGAGACATTTGAAGGACAGTTACAATGTTTATTTAACTCTATAGATCAAGAAATAGACTCGAGAAAGCTAAGTAAATATTTTGCCCAGTTCACACAGGAAATAAGTGTAAAGGAAATAACTGCTTCCCAGGCCAATAGATGTTTTTCTTCACTGTATTTACATACATTATATGATATGTTGAACATGTCATGTAATGGGTCTTAGAAATACAAAGAAAAAAATAGATTAAGACCTATTTGATTTTTTAAAAATCCTTTGATAGAACCCCATGAATACCCCCCACAAAAATACTTTGATGTCTGATTTTTGCCTTCAGTGTGGCAAATTTCAGAGTTTTGAAGAATTTAATAATCTTCACCTGCACCAATTTTTCAGAAAACTGAAATAAAAAAGCAAAGGTAGAAGATTTGTACGTGGAAGAAGTGTGGAGATGATTGGTTTTCACTGCAGTCATCATAAGTCCTAACAGATCAAATCCAAAAAAGTTTTTTATAAGAATGAAATTCATTACGGGCGCCAGCTGAACATTTTAAAGGATATGCTGTCAATGAGAGGACTCCTCAGTTGGTTCTTAGGTCTCTGGACACTGAATCTCCTTGCAGTGCCCACGAGCCCTGAAAACCTCCCACCCAAGTTGGCTGCCCGAGGCGCAGCACGCACAGCCGAGGAGCACAGCCGGACTCCAGACTGATGAAGGAAACCTCTGCTTCTCAGGATTCTACATTTCTCTCCTATAATAACAATTCCGTCTAGAGGCTTTGAATTGTAACCATATTGCTGTTCGATAGGTGAACTTATACTGTGACTTCCACTGTCAGACTACCTGGTTTCAAGTCCTGGCTCCACCACCTCTTAGCTTTTTGACCTTGGACAAGGTCATTCAGTGCCTGTGTTTGCTCATCCATAAAATGGCTATAGTAACTGTACCCATCTCCAGGCTTACTGTGAGATTAATAAAGACAATACAGGCGAATCACTGAGGACAATGCCTGAATACATGACAAATTCTAATGATTGTTAGCTATTATTTTATAAACAGAAAATTAAAAAGTTTCCATAAATGAAATGCTTTATTATCAATAATGACAATGCTATGGATGTCTACTGTACTTTACCTTGTAAAGTCTGAGGAAACAAAATCCCTCCGAACCTTAAAAAAGACAAAGTGGTGAAGTGGGGGGAACAACTGCTACTGAGAATAAAATTCAGGATTGATTACCCACTAGTCCTATAAAAGACCCCATAATAATTAAAATAAAAAGTGTAACAATTGCATTGGGGCAGGAACTTCCCTTGGGGGCCCCAGAACATGTCATCCTCCCAGCTCCACAGCTAATGTTCTTATTTGCAATTTAGAGGTTACAACCTTGTGCAGTGTAAAACACCAAAGCATTGCTCACTATGGGATAAAAAATTTTAAACAGCTGTTTCATTTAAGCCAGATGAGAAAGTAAAAATGAACTGAAATCATCTGTCACCAAAAGAATTTAATGACAAACATTACTTTTTGTGACAGACCCGTTACATTTCTGAAGATACCGTAAGATAGGTTCCTGCGAGGGTGCTCTGGTTAAAAAGCCATCTGCCCGCTTCGGGCAAATGACTGTGAGCCTAATCCACTTACAGGAAATGTCAACAAAATTGCTTCAACACCAGTGAACTGAATAATAGAAAACCCTAAGCTAAACTTTAAAAATACAATTCAACTGCAGAAATCTTTATAAACAGGTTTGTGTGATGATGCTGGCATTCTGAAAATTCTCCTGCAGTCATTGTGACAAAAAAACCATTCAGTAAAACAATAAGGAGCCACTGCCTGTTGGTCCCCCTGCTCTCTGCTCGTACCTTCCCATTATTGTGATCATCTGCCTCTACGGCAACAGCTCTAATAAGAAAGGACAGAAGATTAATATCAACCTTTAGCAAGGTGACAAAGGTGATTAACTGCATTTCAGATGCAGCTTTAGTAATGGATGGTCATCAGCACAAAAACCAAATGCTGTTTAAAAGTTCCAATATCTCAGATTAACTTTCCTTGCATCATAAATGACGCTGAAATCTAAATTCATACTGCTATTGGGAGGGCCATAAGCCAAACACAGAAGGAGTTTCTACAGAAACCTCTACTCAGCCAACTCATGCTCTTCCCATTTTAGAAAGATCATTTACAACAGCGTGACACATGTAGGATGCTCCAAACCCCCCGAAAGACAAAGGCTATAGAGGCAGTTGCTAATATTAGAAGGATATTTTTAAAAATGCATTCTGATATTTTCTTGGTAAGATTTCACTTTAAGAAATCTACTGATTCCACTGCTTAAATTATTGGCTACTTGATCCATCCAAAAAATAAATCTGCAAAAATACCAGAATAAAAGTGTGGATGCATTAACAATGGTCGTGAATCAGAATGAATTGATCACAGAATGCCTTAGAGCTGCTTAACCACCTCCACAGTGCTGAAAATTTCAGCAAGCAAGTGGTTTTTGGTGACATCTGGTCCTGTGTTGCACAGCTCCAGGGCACCACTGACACCGCCTTCTATGTGCATGGTGGCATTCCCTCCAGCCTAATGACAGTCATACTGCATCTGGTCGAGATGTGCCCTTTTACCAAGGACATTCATTCTTTATTCTCTGAAAAATCATAATGCTTTTAAATAGGCTGAATCTGTCCCCTTTAGAAGAGCACCGTGGTGAGTGCAGGGCTAGCCCATACAGTGGTCCTGCAGGTACCCATTTATGCTGGCATGAATTCTAGGTCCAGTGTCGGTTGGAGTGGCCAAATAGCTATTAGCAAGACATTGTCAAAGGGGAAACTTCCCTGCACCCTCCACCCATTGGTCATTGTTTTATTAATAACAGCAAGGCAATTATCAAATGAAATGGGCTACTTCTTATTAATAGTTAAATTGAGGAGCAGCCAACTGGCTCCCTCCACAAAGACTGTTTAGAGATTTGGTCACAATTGATGCCCCAAATCCAACAAGTCATTTGGTTAAACAGCAGACAACTTGTTAGTCCAAGGAAATGTCAAGACCTGTTTTCCCTAATCTGAGACTCACTCAAGTTTCAGATCTCAAACTCAAACCATCCACAACACCAAACTACTAGCAACACAATTTCCCTTCAACTTATGGGTTTTTTAAAAAAACTGTGCTGCACAGAAGTTGAACCAAAAGCATCTATATTTTCCAATTGTTCGTACGAGGTCATGTTGACTTAACTTATCTATTCCCATCTAGCTATCTATTTATATATACATCATCCTAAATACCTCACTAGGCATATTACAAAACTAAGGACATCTACACAACCACAGTACTATTATTAACCCAATGAAATTAACATTCATTCAGCAATTTCATCTGATATGAAGTGCAGATCCAATGTCTGCAAATGTCCAAAACATCTTTCATAGTTCTTTTTGAAAATCCAGAAAAAAAAAAAGAAAAAAAAAAAGAAAATCCAGAATCCAATCAGGTTCACACACTGCCAGTATCACTGAAAATAATGAGAGACAGAAGAGAACACAGGGAAAGTCACCAACAAGTTCACAGCAGACAAGTACCACTTCCTTGGAAGATACTTATTTCCACAGCTTCACTCCTATCCACTTTATGGAACATGCACCATTAAATTATGACATACACTTGTCGAAACATTTCTTCTGAATGTCAAATATCATCATCACTCTTACATTCTTATTTTTAAATCAACTTTGTAAATGTATATACCTGGAAAAATCCACCATACCCACTCAGTTTTGCGAGCGTCATGCTGACACCTCCCTAAATGCTCTTCCAATCCAGGCCTCAGGTTTCTTCCCAGAATAGATGACTGAAAATCAACTAACAGAAACTACTGGGACAGAACACTCATATTCAATTCCAATGTTTCAGTGGCTGACATAATTTAGGCCTTAGCTATGTAGACCAAAAAACTCATATTTTTAGAGGAACTTTAAATTATCACCATGTAGAAAATCCAGAACTTCATTTGACAAGCCTTGTGCAATTCTGTTCAGGTGCACAGACTTTGCTAAAGAAACTAGCCCATGCTGACTCTGAACTGGGATGGCCCCGCTATGTACTATGAGAGCCTAAATACCCAAGACATTGTCAAAGGGGCAACTTCCCTGCACCCTCCACCCAATAGGTCATCGTTTTATTAATGATAGTAAGGCGACTATCAAATAAAATGAGCTACTTCTTATTAATAGTTAAATTGAGGAGCGGCCAACCTGGACCCAGCATTCACACATATGGCCCAAGAGTGGCCAATCAGTAGATGCCCAGTGACCTATGAGCTGGCCTGACTCCAGGCAGGAATGACAGTAATTAAACCAATCAGATGAACTCTCAGAAAGCAAGCCTGGGAAATACAAAGAGCTTCAGTCAGTTGCACCAACAGAAAAAGGTGCTAGAAAAATATACAGAGGGTAGAAAGAGACAGGAGTGAGCTGAGCCCCTCTAAAGCCACAGCACCGGAGTGAAAATCCACTAAATCTTGCTCCTCGGGAAGAGGAAAGGACAATCTCCCACAGCCAGCTTGAGCTGTGCTCTCCTAGCCCACGGCTCTGTGAGGCTGCCCATTCTGTGCCTCCTCCAATTCCCAGGAAATATGTGTCCTGCCTCGTCAGAGTCTCACCTGAAGAAGCCTGACTGAGTCCCTGTTTCCTGTGACCCAGCCAAAAAAAAAGAAGTTTTACTTTGAATGAAAAACGACATGCCCATTAAAATTTTAATCACAGCATTTGATTTGTTGATAACTAAGGTAAATGGAGCTTAAGCCATGCTTCTGCCCCAGCAAAGGCCTTGCAGAGAAAGCTTCTTGCAGAGAAAGCCAGAATCCCGGGAGAGCAGGGACAGGGGTGCGGCTGATGTCTGCAGTGGGAGGAATGACTAAGAAACGATGAGTCAGCTGTGTGACCTTGGGAAGATCGCTGACTCCTCTGGGCCGCAGTTTCCTTCTCTATTAAGCAAGAGGACTAAATGAGATGCTCTTTGCCGTTCACCGTTTATACTGAAAGCCTATAATTTATTAATTAGGGCTCAGTTTAAAATTGCTGTGTTTAATTAAGAGAGACTGTATAGTGGGAGAGAGATCAGGAAGCAATTAGAGCGTTATGCTGGGGGCAGATGGGGCACTGTGGAGACACAGGGCAGGGCACCTGGCCCGCTGGGCACAGGGGGGGACGGCGGGGTCAGCACGGGCATCCTGAAGGTGCGGTGCAGGAGCCGATGGATCAAGGGCCCCTGGTGCACTGTGTACACAACTGGGGGGCTGCCAGGGGGCAGCCCAGGTAATTGCTCAGCCCGAGAGCACAGTCGGTGCCACTGAGGAACTGGGAAAGGTCAGTGTGGCTGGAGAAGCGCATGGGAGAGGAAGGCGATGAAGATGAAGCTGGAGAGGAAGGTGGTCACCAAGAGCTCCACAGGGGAAATTAAGAAGCTTGCAGGAGGAGCCATGGGAAACCTTGGAAGGCCTTTAAGCAGGCAGATGGCCACAATCAGATTTAAGTTTAGAAAGGTCACTCCAACTGCTGAGCTGGGGGCCGGGGGGCTGGGGCACATGGGAAAGGAAAGGTTTTTCACTGACTCAGGTGATACGAAGAGAACCAAGGTGATAGCTACAGAAATGCAGCCTCCAGGGAGATAACTGTTTACCCAATAACCACTTATAGCTGGAAATTTAGGGAAAAGATCAAGGACTAACTGCTAGGATTCTTGCTTAGGTAGCTCTGTGGTCGTTCATTCATTCATCCAGGTAAGGATACCAGAGGTGTGCTGAGGGCAGGCAGGAGACGACACAGTCTGAGACATGCTGCTCTCGCTGTGGCTGACAGGCCTCCGAAGTGTGATGGTGCCTGGTGGGTAGCTGAGAGGGAGGGGTGGCGAGCGGAGGTCATCCAGAGACAAGGAGAGACACAGGAACCAAAGCTATACCGTTGGGATTTGATAGCATAGAGAGGATAACAAAGGCCATCTGCATGGACACTAAGACCCAGAAAGAAAGAATGAAGTAAGAGGAAAACCTAGGTTAGAACCCTAAGGAACACCAGCATTTAACAGAAGAGTAGACGAAGGGTAACCTGCAGAAACTCCTGGGGAGAAAGAGCCAGAAGTGTAAAGGGAAGGCCGTGTAGAGTGAGGTGTCCCAGAAATCCAGGGAAGCAGTGAGACAGGAGTGAGTGACCAGCCACGCAGAACGAACGTTGCCAAGTAGTCACAGAAGATGGAAGCTGAAAAGTGTTCACGAGCTTTCGTGACAAGAAGGTGGCTGGGGACCTTGGTGAGAACGATTTCATGGAGTGTCAGGAGAAGAAGACAGATTAGAGCAGGTTAAGGAGTGCGTGGGAGGGGAGGAAGTGCATGCAGTCGGAGGAGACACACCTTGTTAGAAGTCTGGGTGTGTAGGTGGGGAGAGAGATAGGAAGTAGGGTAGCTGGAGGGGAGCTGAAGTCTCTTATAAAGGCCTTTTTATATGAATAAACACAAGCTGAACAGTGAATTGTGAAAGGACAAAGGCAAACTATAAAATGAAATAACTAAAAGCCTCTACTTCTTGAACTGATTGTTCTTAGTTTTCCTAGTGTCCTAATGCTTCCCCCTTATTTCAGAGCCCTGTTATTTGAATGAAGTGAGAAAGTTACACAACAATTTAAAATGTAAAGCAAATTCATTTAAATACATAAGTAAATCTACCTAAACTTAAAAGTAAAATATAGGGATTTCATGCGGTCTATGCATTTATGACGACCTCTAGAAAATGAAGAATTCTCACTGTGTCCACCAGGTGATGCCCGTTTTGGGGCTTAGTAACGAATTTTTGTCTGTCCACAAAAAGCTTGTGTTCCAATGGTTAGAAGAGGCCTCTTAAAATCATTTGGTGTACTCTTCTGTTTCCATGTAGATCTGAATCTTGATCATTCTAATTACGTAAAAGTGACCTCAAACAAATTCTGAAAATGTCCAAGTCATCCAAAAACATTAATGTATCACCCTGTTGGTGTGGCTCAGCAGTTGAGCATTGATCTATGATCCAGGAGATCCCGGTTCGATTCCAGGTCAGGTCACATGCCCGGGTTTTGGGCTGGATCCCGGCAGCTGTTAAATGACTCTCTCATTGATGTTTATATCTCTCTCTCACTCTCCCTTCCTCTCTCTGAAATCAATAAAGACATATTTTTTTAAAAAAAATTAATGTAAAGTAGAAGTGAACACCGCGATGGAAAGTATCTTAGCAAAATCGAAACAATCGTGCCTCTTCAAAGACAAAAAAAATCTAGCTATTTGCTTTCACAATTTGATGAAAGAAAAAAGTGATAACTAAGAAATTTCAATGTATGCTTATTTTATATAATAAAAATAGTTTAATGTATAGAACAATATCTTTATATTTGCTGTTTGGAAAATTTTAACATGCACAACTCAATCTAATATGATGTAAAGCTCTTAGGGTTAAGTAATCAGTTGACAGAAGACATAAAGATCTTTCTTCTACTTGATGGGTTTATTAGTAAGAAGTAGCATAAGAAAAATGTTATTATGCATTTATGCATATTTACAATAAGGAAGATATGTGAGTTGACAGGCAACTGGAAAAGTCTACCCCATAGATTCTTCCCTTTGCCCCTCTCGCATTCTCCTGTGCCTGAGACGTCCACCAGAAGTAAAAGTGTACAGGGCAATGGTCAGTGTACAAAGAGACTGAGAATACATGCGAGCACACGTGAGCACACACACCATTCTAGCTAAAACCAGCTTCCCTCGCTTGCAGTCTTCTTAGGAAACAGTTCTATCCTTATTAACTTGCTAATAGCGCAGAATGAATGTTAGCACCTCAGGTTTGGAACCCAAGTGAAAATGAGAGAAGGGCTAAGGTGAGGATGGCTCCCTCCAGCCAGCTCCTTGGCAAGTCCCCGTGGCGGGGGGCAGCAGATCATTTTACCCTTACTGTGCCCGTCTTTCCTCAATGTATGAGAAACTTGAAGGAAAAAAATATCCACCAGCGGAGCCACTGAGCAAAATCACCCCAGAAAGCAGGAATAACCGTGGGATGTTTGGAGACTTGCAGAGGAACACTGTGGCTGGAACGTAGTGGGCAGGTGGAAACGAATACAAGAACGACAGCATGTCATTAAGGAAAATGACCTCCTTCACAAGGTGAAGCAGCCTCACTAGCGACAAATGAAAGGAGGTGCATACACCTACACAGGACTTTTAAGCTCTGTTACCCTAGAGACTCGAGAAGCTATGTTCCTCTAAGGAAAATATTTGTTATCAATATTTATTTCATATGCTGATGTGTGTTGTGCTGTTTAACTATAAATTTACATAATGTCTGTTCAGAGCAAACCCTGAAGCATCCTGACCATCCACGGGCAGGGTCCCAGGGGCCACTCTTCCTTGCTCTTTAACTTTCCATATTTATGTGTTCGAACAGCGAGGCTGACACCTGCCAGAGATGTCTCAGTACGGAGGGAAATCAATGGGCCTGGCGCTGTCTCAGCTCCCTTCGAAGGGTGACCTTCGGCAGAGGCGGCAAAAGCATATCCCTCACCGGGATGTATTATTATCTTAATCCTCAACTTCGGGCTGCATATTTTAATAAAGTCTTCCGCTAACGTCAACTTTGAGGTATTAAAGCACCATAGTGGGTTTCCTTCTTCTCCGCCCACATAGAATTATCTTCTTTTTGTCTCCTGTCTGTGGAAAAATAGAGACTGGCTGAACTGAAATTGAAAGCAATTCTCTCAGCTGTGGAGAATACAAATGTTGCTATACTATTTTTTTTCTTTCTTTTTTTTAAATATGTCTTTATTGATTTCAGAGAGAGGAAAGGAGAGAGAGACAGAGAGAGGGGGAGAGAGAGACAGAAACATCAATGATGAGAGTCATTGATCGAGCCCGCAACCCGGGCATGTGCCCTGACCGGGAATCGAGCCCCCATCTCCTGGATCCCGGGTCGATGCTCAACGGCTGAGCCATGCTGGCCACGTGCTATACTGTTTTAAAGTAACAGTCTCCAACTCTCCCATATTTATAAACCACAGGATGTTTATTTTATATAGTCAGGTTTTTATAATAAAAGGACAAAATATATTAAAAATCCCCTAGTTATTACAGGCAACTAATACATTTAAATATACTGATATATTTTGCTCATAAATACAAAAATGAACACTCAAAGAATGCAAAACCTCAATATTCATAATACTAAGAGAAAAGGAATTCTGTCTGTAGTTTAAATTCAAGTCTCATTCCTCATTTTGAAGGCCAGACCACGATGAGATTCGTACTGTGGCCTGTAGCCAAAAGTGGACTATTTTGGTAGATATATATATATATATATATATATATATATATATATATATCCTATTCTCGAGGGAATTAGCAGTTAAGGATTCTCTTATTTTACTTCATAATTCTGGCATAACTCTATAGCTCAGACTGTTTGCCAAAGAAACTTTCTGTGATGATGGAACTATTCTGTATCTCTGATGGCGAATATGATAGTCACCAGCCACATGTGGCTGCTGAGCACTTGAAATGTGACTAGCACCACTGAGGAACTGATTATATAATTTTATTTAATTTTAATTATTTTT
The DNA here is from genome assembly GCF_054644295.1 of Miniopterus natalensis. Taxonomy (NCBI): domain Eukaryota; kingdom Metazoa; phylum Chordata; class Mammalia; order Chiroptera; family Miniopteridae; genus Miniopterus; species Miniopterus natalensis. The sequence continues at coordinate 25,168,203 of NC_142088.1, forward strand.
ATTACAATGTGGCTAGTGTTTTCCACATTGGACAGCACATGCTAAAAGACAGTGCCGACCTTCAGCAATATATTGAATTATGTAGAATTCTTTTTCACTCCTCAGCTTCTTTCCTGACATAGCACTTGCCACAATTACAATTTAATAACTGATCGTGGCTTGCACTTGTTGGCATCTGGATCTCCCACAGGAGTGCATACTCCTGAGTGCAGCGGCTGCCTGTGTCCTGTGCACAGATGTGTCCCCCACCACTAGCACTGGGCCTTGCCCAAAGCAGGGATCCAAAGCATTTACTGAATAAAGGAATAACCTGGGTGCCACTGAAAACACATTCACCTCAGCTTAGGATGTCCCAGGACTATTGCCATCCACCCCCAGCAAAAATCTCATTTTCTAACTTTTTAATTATGACAAAAAATAGTCAACTCACCCCAAAACTAGCCCATCCTTTTATAACCAATACACTGCCCCCTACTTTTTATGAAAACCCGTTTTTAACAAGAATTTTCTGGAGGAGGAAAAAAAATCAAAGGACTGACCACGATACTAATAGCAATTTCAAGGTCAGGTAGAGTGGTAAGTATATCTGGGGAGGCAGGAGACAGTGGAGTAATAACTGATATATTTGGTGGGAGATGTGAGCTGGTAGAATTCTTCTAATCATATCAGTAAGGAGACTGACTGTCCTATCTGCCCACATCAAGAACAAGTCACCCACTTCACATAAAAATGCATCCTAATTAAATTATCTTTTCAGCCAATGATCATTAGAAATTGAAGGAGTGGGGGTTTCCTAATGGGTTTTATGTTAGAAATCTCCTTAAACTTTACCTTTCAAACATTTCTCTTCCTGGGTCACTGCTGTGGACTAAATGTTTGTGTTCCTCCAAAATTCATATGTTGAAGTCTTAATGCAAAGTTAAAACCTTGGGAAGGTAATTAGATTTTGATGTGAGGTCATGAGGGTAGAGCCCGCGTGCTAGGATCGGTGCTCTTACAAGGGGATACAGAGACATGAGTTCACTGCCTCTCCACCAGGAAGAGGTTCTCACCAGAACCTGACCTGCTGACACCTGATCTCAGGCCTCCAGCCTCCAGACCTGGGAGAATCAGTATTTGCTGTTTAAGCCACCCAGTCTATGGCATTCTTGTTAGGCCAGCCCAAACTAAGACAGTCAGTATATTAGTCTTGTAGGGCTGCCATAACAGTGCCACAGACTGGGTAAACAACAGGAGCGTATTTCTCATAGTTCTTCAGGCTCAAAGTCCAGGATTAAGGTGTGGGCAGGGTTGGTTTCTCTCCTTAGCTTGGGGACGGCCATCTTCTCCGTGTGTTCACATGGTCTTCCTTCTGTGTGCTTCTCTATTTAATCTTCTCTTCTTATAGGGACACCAGTCCCTTGGATTAAGGCCCACCCTATGACTTCATTTTAACTTACTACTCTGTGAGACCGTCTTCAAAAACAGTCACATTCTAAAATACTGCAGTTAGGATTTCAACATAGGCATTTGGGGGGACACGATCCAGCCTGTAACAGTCACCCCTTTTTTAATGTTCCAATTTGTGTCACAGGTAAACTTATTATCTACATCCAACCACACTGAAACCTCTGTGTTTAAAATTCTGGCAAAGTGCACTATTGTATTCTATATAAGAAACCCTTCTCTGATCATCTGGAGACTCTCTTGTATTTATGTATTTGTAATTTCAGGGTTTTAATTATTATTGCAAAGTATGGCTTTACTGTTGTTGATGTGTTTTTTATATATTATATATGAAATAGCTATGTAACAGCTGGGGCAGTCTTGTCATACTATGAACAAGGAGTCCAGTTCAGGCTGCCTGGGTTTCAATTCTGGCTCTGCCACTCGGCTAGCTGACCTTATTAAAGGTAAGTTATTTACCTAAACTTTCTGTCTCTCAGTTTTCTCATATATAAGTTAGAAATAGTAATATTACCTACATCATATGGTTGTTATTAGAATTAAATGATTTAATAAGTATAAAGCATTTGGAACACTATCTAGCAGAGAATAAGCATTTTATAGCTATTATTTTTTGTTGCTGCTAAACTGCACTCTATATGAAGACAAATATCTTCTGAAAGAGAATCAGCTTCATCAATTCCTATCAGTCATACGCTTGATTCAAGTTTTATAGTGAATATTCTGATTTTCCCCAAGATGTCCCATTTTTTTCTGGTGTACACAAGTTGTTGGTTTTTTAAATAAATTTCTGATTTTGGTTAAAAATAAGATTGACCAAGATTAGAGGATTTTTTCAAAAATATAACTAAGGCCAGTGAGAAAAAGTTTGCCTATTTGGGGCACAAGTGAATCCAGGAAGAAGAGCAAACTCCCAAGCGTTTTCGTGTACTTATAGCACTAGGTACATGATGAGCTCTTGATGAATACTTAAAAAGTAACAGTAATGAAGACGGTGATGGCTCACAAATGGAGGAAGAAACTCAAAGGTAAAAGTTATCCAGATTTTATAAAAAGATCATCTAAAAAATTCTAAAGTTCAGTCACTTGAATTGTTAATGATTTCTCAACCATGTTGGAAAAAGACAAGAAAACCAAAGAGAAACAAACTATCTTTTTCCAGTCCTCTTAAGAACAACTAAAGACAATGGTGGCTTAAGTCTCATTGCACTAGGACAATATTTAATATTCTTTTCTACGTTTATATTCAAATAATTCAATTCAACAAACACACCTTGAGCATATACCATGTTCTGCTTCTATTGTAATAATAAAAAAAATGAATGCGGGCAGTAGAATTGTAAAATGTAGAACAGGGCCACCAAAAAGTATATAAAATGTATATTCAAAATATTTGTGTACGTGTGCACACACTGCACGTACACAGCATCAGTGGAGGGAAATGGCTGGAAGGAGCTGAAGCAGTGATCTGGAAACCTGTGCATCTCTAGAGAAACCCTGAGAACAGTCACTAGTTGCCTGACAGACAAAAGATAGGTACCCAGGGGATGAAAAAAAATAGAAGTGGGTATTAGGCCTACTGACAGCAAAAGCTAAAACCAAATTACCAGACTAGTGCACATGGGCACCTGCCTGCACTCCGTGAAGGCAGAACAGCCGGCAGGAAAAGATGATCCCGAGTGAGAACAGGCCGGGGAAGGGGGGACTTCCCAGAGGCACAGGGAAGAAGCAAGGGGTCAGGACGCCAACCCCCTGAGAAAATGCAGTGACCACACACAGCAGAAATGTGCAGCTCCCCAAGTACATAGCACACAGGCATCGAATGGTGACACTGGACACCACGGCTGTGGATGTCACAAACAGGCGCTAAACACACAGATCGAGGTTTGCATCCAGTCCACTGCTTCACGAGGAAGTTGTCATCTTGACCAAATTGCTTAGCTTCTGTGATCCTCTGTTTTCTCAGTTTAAGCTCAGCACCACGCTCAGGCACAGGCCCCGCTGAAGGGGCTGGAAAAGACAATCATTACCCTGCAGTGAGGCGGGGGGGGGACACAAGGATGGAATTGTGCAGAAGCTACAGATATAGCACTAAGAAGTTGTCGGATTATCTGGTTTTGATGAGAATTGGGAGATGAAAAGCATGGAGAGAAAAGAGCAGGGAAATTTTTCCTGGAAAGACAACAGGTAACACTTGTGCTGGATTTAAGAGATGAGGAGATGCTGGTCAGTTGGCTGAGGAGGGAAAGAACATGATAGGCAGGAACAGCATGTGCGAAGGCATGGAGGCCTAAAACGGCCCGCTGTGTTCCAAGACCCACAGGCCTGTGGCAGTGTGGGAGCGTGAAATGTGAAGGTAAAGAGGTAAGCAAAGGCCTCTTCACTGAGGACCTTCTAGCCAAGCCAAGAACTTGGAATTATTTCCTGTAGATGACAGACAAACACTAAAACATTTGCCTCGCTCAAGTCTACTTGAGCCATCAACAGGGCTGGTTTGTTGTTTGTTTTTCAATCCCGTTCAGTGATTTCAGAGCACTTTTTTCTGAATATAAAACAAATTTAATTTTTTCTCTCATAAGAAGGTTGTATTAGGCTTGAAAAGAGAACTGGATATTATTCTCCCAATACTTTAAGTTTCTGTCAATTAGAGTTACGAACTGAATCAACTAGGTTTGGTTGTCAAAACCAATCAAAGTTAAGATCTAGCTAAGGCACAAATGAAATTTTCCTCATCTGAAGTATAGAACACTCTGGATTGTGGAGCTTCTCCACCATGCTTCAATATACAAATAAATGACAGGTTCATGAAAAGACAAACCACTGCACGGGGATCCTTTGGAAATTACTAAGACTTCTCATAAATGTAAACTTCAGTAGGTAAACCACTGTAGTCGACATTAATTACAATACAAATAATGAATACTTAAAGTCACTTCCCAAAACTTCATGTAAAACAGAAGGCTAGAGGTAGAAAAAAATGCTGAGGCTGACAACTTCATGTGAGCTATGTGACAAATCTAGGCGTCACTCACATAGATTCAAAGGGAATGGCGCCCCCTAGAGCCACGCAGTGCACAACTTACATGGTAGTATGCGGCAGCTCTGGTCAATGCAGGGATCAGATTGTTAAAACTGTGTTGCAAAAAATTACTAATAATAATTGTGCTAGTGTAGGAGCTAATTTTTGTTGTACTGATGTTTAACTTTAATGAATTTCATAGTCTCATGTATTAATTATCAAGGCCAGCTAGAGTTCAGGGTCTCATGTGAAAACTCTTCCTGGGAAACCTTGACAAAAGAGCCAAAGGAAATGACCTTCCCAGGAGCAGTTATTTTAAAAATTAGGACAGTGGTGATCTTGGCTCCCTCTCTGTCTTACCAGAGAGGAAGTTCTAGAACAAAATTATACTTTCTGAGTCAAACCAAATAATCTGTAGGGTGGTGGTTATTAAGTGAAGGATTACTGAAATAACTCAGTCTGAGTGATAACAACTGTAATTCAGCAGCTAAGAAAGTACTTTCCAAAATTCAGATATGGAATTTCCACCCTGAAAGTGCTTGTAATTATATTGCTATACATATATTTATGTTTTTCACACAACTGAGAAGTTTTAGATAACCAAAAACTCAGAAGAAGATATTTCTCCAATATTGTTATTATTATGTCTACATGTATCATTACAGGGCTTACAATGAGTGGGGTTAATAAATGGATTATTTAATATACAAACCCAAGGGCTATGTTATAACACACACACACGCGCGTGCGTGCACACACACACACACAATACATATATATACATACATATAATTGCTCCTTTCAATGACATTCTTCCTCTCCCAGGCAAAATGTTTTAGAGATAAAAGAGAACAGGAAGGAAGTTGCTGGCTCTTTCCCCCTCTGGCTTCAGAATACATGAAAAGACTTGATGGTCTGTCTCAGAGGATACACAATACACATTGTTAAGAATCTTTAGTCTCATTTATTCAGATTTAATATTAGAACACGGTTACTACTAAAACACACTTTGCATACACAAGCATTTACATGCCAACTTCATTTTTGGCAAGCTTAGATATAAGTTTCTTGGTTGGCATAAAATCTACAATAAACAATAGAGCCTGTTTCCTACAACATGTAAGTTAAGTGTAAAGAACCATCTGGAAGGTGAGAGAGTGAGGAAGGGGTGCATAATCAGCCGTAACTTCACCAGCAAATAAACTTTCAATACCTCTTGAGTGTCAATATCAGATTTTGAAAATGTACTCATCCTAGCAGACTGAAGGAATAAAGTACTGATTCAATAATGAACCACCAGAGAACGCAAGTAACTCTCTAAACCACTCAACCTTCCCTTATATATTTTTGCTTTAAAAGAAAGTGAAACTCAATTAAATCTGGAAAAACAGAATATTACAGTGAGACAAACCCTTGTTTCTGACCCAAGGTAATCAGAATTAACCACTAAAACCCAGGCCGTACTTTTAGGGTTTCTAGTATATTTTAAATATATATGAGAAATACATCTCTCTTTTTTTTAATTTATCTTTATTGTTGAAAGTATTACAGAGTCCCCTTTTTCACCGCCACTGGGTCCCTCTTCCCCACACCCATCCCGCCCCGGGCTTTCTCCACACTATTGTCTGTGTCCATGGGCTATGCATATATGCATATAAATTCTTTGATTAATCTCTCTCCACCCAGGAAGGTGGGAGTGAGGGGGAAATACATCTCTTAATGCATGTTTTAGAAAAAAAGATCAACTTTCCAAAACTAGATTGGTTAGTAATTTATCAGGAACTTTTTTCTGGCCCAAAAGATTAATATTTCTCAGGCAACAGGATCCACAAACCGATGTTATTCTAGTTGTTTCATAATGCCAGCTGTCGAGCAGTGGACAACTGGAAGATCTATAATATTCTAGTCAATTAGGGATACCGCAGAGAGATTTAGATTGCAATGTTTTTATCCTGAATACATTGTAAAGCAATTAAAGGACTTTCAATCCCCGAGTCCACTGACTCAACCGTCCATTGAGAATAGTATCTTTTAAATAAACATTCAAAGAGCTTGGCTGTTTTTAGAACACATAGCTTTGTCCTGGCAGATTTACAAACCTAAGCATAAGGGGTTAGTGTATTTTCCTGCATATAGAAGAATTTTCTTCAGATAGGAAGAAACCTATACCCTTCTTTGTCTCTGAAAGCAAGCAGCTTCTCCCTAGTGATTTTATAACCTTTCCATAACATTTGATAACGCCAAAGTCTAAGACTCAATTCTAAGTCATAGTTCTGTGATAGTCTTATTCTTCCAGAAGTTACCTTCTTTCAAAAAATTAATATGATTATAATGATAAGAATGGATATTTCTTGACTTAGTCAGTAATTCCTGAAGAGTTACGTGTACATTTTTTATAAATCTAAACTTACTTTTAAAAATCCAAGGGGATTTTTCAAAATATATATAACTAATCTTTTCATAAAGCCATGGTTTTTCCTTAAAAGGAAAATTAAGTTCCTAATTATTCTGCTTTGGTGAACAGGTGCCTTCACTTATTACAAATGTTTAAAGTATCACTACATGTGGGGAGTGATTTCACGAAGTTGTTTCACAAGCAGTGGGAAATGAGGATGGGGGTCTGCCCCACCTCCCTGTCTGCTAGCATGCATATGCGATCTCACGCATGATGTATCCATGAGCACACTGGATCTGCTTGAAATAAAAGAGTCTCATTAAATTGGAAGGTAACCACTTCTGGATTGAGAAAAATTTTCTTGCTGCCCATTATGAACTTTTCAATATGGCTTTAAAAGAATAACATCTAATTTCATTATTCTTACACTAAATGATCCTTTACATGGTTACATATACAGATAGGTATATACATGCATGCATATATCCACATACCCACACACACATATATATAACCTTTTAAATGCATATTTCTATATGTATGTGTATATGCTGACAAATGTTAAACTTTACCTGAACCCCGTGCTCCTGGAAAACAGGGATGGTTAAGAACCCCCGCTCTTCTCTGTTCTAGAAGATGGCTGACTGCAAGGAACCTCCATTCCCCATATGACCTAGATAAGACTCACGGATGCTCCCCTATTTACCTGTGCCAAGGCCAGACACACACCCTCTTGGTTCCCTTTCAGAAATGATGTGGGTGAGCTGGATAAAATATCTGTTTCCTTAATTTGGCCAAACTTTAGTTAAGATTCTCTCCCTTCCTTCAAGCCCCTGAGCTTGACCCCTCCTCCAGCATACAGCCCTTCTTAATAGTCTCTCAAGTTCACACCACCCAGCCACCCACTCCCCATACCTGGTCCTTTCTAGCTTATTTGACCCTCCCAGTAAAAGAAAATTCCTTTTGCCTGACCTCTGAGAAGCTTACAGATTTTATGGAAGGAGTAGTTTCCTTATTTATGGCAATGGTCTCCTCCCCCATACTGCAATAATCTTTTTGAATAAAATATCTCTTTACCCAAATCTGGATTTGCTTTTACTTGACAATGTACACACCACACTTACACATACACTCAGAGGCATGAGCTCACACTCTGATTTGGCGAAGAATAAAGAAATTAGTTAACTATATTCATTCTTCTTCTCCTGAGTAACAAGGAAAGTAGAGGAGCTTGTGTCTGAAAACCCTGAAAGGGCTATAAGAAACTAAAAATAAAACAGTTTTGTTATCAGTGTTTTCTTTCCTCTTATATCATTGTAGAAAATAGTTAACAGAGTTAAGACATCAAACTTGCCTTAGTTAAAAACTCTCCTTAGACTAAGACTAGGTGTGTGAGAAAAACATTTTCTCTAAAGAAAGTTTTCCTGCAAGAAATGTAAAAGCTTCCAGAACATCCCAAGTTGGAGCCATGTCCTCTGGTCTATAATAGCTATTCATGAAGATTCTGCCACTTGTGAATTATTCAGAATCATTATAAAATGCAGCTTTCATGGGGGGGGGGGGAGCGGATACCTCCCAGAGACACTAAATTTAGTTGTACTGGAGATAAAGTAGAGTGGTCTGTGCTTCCATAATCATGTCAACAGCCTGGCTTTTATCTCTCCTAAACTCCCGGGAGGCACAGCTGGGGTGCAGTCACCCAAGGCAGAAATCTGGGTACCGTGCAACCAGCCTGCTTATTGCTAAGAAGCATTAACATTCCATCTGAACCATCTTATATTGTTGGACAAGAGTTGTTTGAAATAATGTTTTAGATTAGCACCTTATTATTATAGATGCATTGATTATACATTTTTTAAAGAATTTACTGTTTTTTCTAGTGCTAATATAGCTAATATTCTATATCATATCATTCTCTCTTGAAATCTTTTCAACTTTAAAACCACAGAAATCTCTCGAAAACCAACCTTACAGCATCCTTCTCTGCAACTATAATCTGTCAAATGAATTTTTATGGATACAGAACATTGCTATAGATTATTTTTTAGAAGGTTGCTGATTAAATTCACAATATGACTCATGACCAGATTTTATGTAATAACAAATTAGCTGTGATGCTAATGAATGGTAATTAAATGAGCCAGGCAGACATTTTAGAACTTCCCGACCAAGTTACGGAGGTCCAGCACATTTATTTTGATTAGTTTTCTTTCACCATTGTTTTCAGATTGTTTTGGCAACCACACTCAAGTATCAAGATACAAGGCAGAGCTTTGGAATCCATGAAAGGCTAAAGATATTTGCTCTCTGCTCAGCTGGTACTTCCTTGTAGACGACCTCCCTGACCTCTCCTATTATATCAAAACCCATTACACATTCTGGGTAAGGCCACGCAATTGCTCCTTCATGGCACTCGTCACAGAGACAAATGGGACACGCAGTGTGTGATTATTGAGTGACTGCCTCCCCAACAAGACTGTCAGCTCCATGAGACCAGGGGCCATGTTTTCATTCACCAGTACATTCCCAGGCACACAGCCCAGCCCTCTGTAGGAACATACAGATACTTGTTGATGGATGATTGCGATTTCACGCACACACACAAAAATTACTGTTTCCCAAATTATGCATTAGAAGAAGCCTTTTTATAGTTTGTATCTTCTTATTTATAAATGTTGGAAGGGAAATAAATAAAATCCCCTCCTTGATATGGGAGAGAAAGGTATTTATTCTGCACTAATAAGCCAAACAATAACAAGGTCCTAAAAATGTGTCTAAGAGTACCTTTCCAGATACCTAGTCAAGGAAAAATATCAAACTTAGCTTATAAAACCCCAGGGGTAGATGCTATGTCTTCTAAATGTATACTCTTCACTTCATAAGGCCTGATAACATTTTTTTTGTAAGAAGACAATGGCACTGACACATGAGAATGAAGTTGTTTCCTAGAACTGATTCATCCATTCTCTCTCACCTGCACCCTTTTCCCTGGTGACAAATGACAAGCACGGTAAGGCAGCTGGCTGAGATTACAGGTGAGTCTAGGGCTTGCTAGGTTGAATGGGACTAAATCGGCTGCCACCATAATCAGACCCTCCCTTTGACATCATTGTTATTTTGCCCTTCCCAGTTCCAGTCACCCAACACTGCCAGCATGACAATACCAGAACTGCTTGCCAAAACTCAAATATTATTTTTAAAACATATAATAGGCAAAAGTTAAAAATCAAGTGAAAATTTTAAAATAAATGTAGCATAGAGAAGATATAGACTAGATCAATACACAACATTCCATTATCTTTATATTTTTTAAAATTTGGTAAAAAAAATCAATTTTAGCAGGCTGCAGGTGTCAAGCAGAGCTACATAAAAATAAGGGAGTGGTGAATGGGGAGTTATGGTTTAATGGGTATAGAGTTTCAGTTTTACAAAATGAAAAGAGTAAGGACATAGATGGTGGTCATAGCACAACATTTTGAATGTATTTGATACCAGTGAACTGTACATTTAAAATGGCTATTACGGTAAATTTTATATTATGTGTATTTTACCACAATTAAAAACAAAATCCCACCAAGATACTAAGTATAGATCATTCCATTTGGAAAGAGCAGTTAGAAAGGGAAAAGAGAGCAGTAAGAGGAATCACACTGGGAGGCTATGCAAAGAAAAACTAGAAACTTAAAATTAGGGTCTCATAGAGCCATGGGTTAAAAAAATCAAAAGTAGGGGAGCAAGACATAAAAGACAGGATCTATAAGTAGAGAGATCTACGCTATTGATAAGTTTAGTGACAAAAGGACCAATGTATTTAAAGCACTGTAATGCAGTGACGCTACAGGAAAAGATTGGGGGGAAAAAACATAATTATAAAATGTGGAGACCAGTTTCATCTGCCCCATTACGCAGCTGGAAAGGAAGAAGCCAGTGAAACATAAAGTGTGTGCCGCACGTATCAGAAGAAGCCACTGATCGCACGATTGAGTCCAAGCACAAGCAGAGGAAAAAGGCCTATTGCCCTAAAACTGGCTGCAGCGACACCCATGTGACAATGTCTGCCCTCATCCCCGCTGTCTGCAGAGAGAGATCTGTGCTTATCAAAGCACTGAGACTGGCTGCATAGCGTACTTTGGGGTAAAATCTGAAGGGTTTTAGGTGCACTTGAAAGCATTTTTCTATGTTACAATAAAAAGTCAAGGAAATTATATTGTTTATTTTTAAGTAATCTATAATTTTAAATAAAACACTTCCCAAATTAACAACTGACTACAATAGGTTGGCTATGCAAGTAGAGTTGCAGTATCTTTTTCTGGGAGACTTAACAGGAAAAATTCCCATTGTAGGATTTTAATATTATGTTTCACCTTGCTAACTGGCCACAAGATAACTCATGTCTGCACTTACATTAACTTAAGTCATTTTAAGGTCTGAAAGCAATTTAGAGTTTTAAAAGAACGGAAAAGTAGCCGGCCGCACAGGCGAGTTCTCGTCGAAATAGCCAGTCACCAAGGTTAATAAGCAAACAAAACTTATTTTTGAAGGACATCATGGAGAACAGACAGACCAAAGGACGCATTCATGTGCGGGGAGGGGGCTGAGACGGAGCTATCTTGGTCCAGTGATTATCTGCAAAAGATACTGAAGACTGAGTCGTGAGACTCACATCATTCTACCCAAATAAACACGCTGGCTACGCAGGGAGCTGGATTCTGTGCTCAGTAGTGAAAGAGAAAGGAAGGGAGAGGGAACGGATGGGTAGGGTTGGATACTGGCATATGGTAAAAGTGTGGGAAATGCAAAAGGCCTGCTGCACAAGTTCCTGCTCTGGCCCCACGCATGGTGCTGAACTCTGAATTAAAGGAAAACATATGTATGGGAGCTCCCAGGACCATCTTGATTTCAGCCTCCTTGCTGGATTCTAAGCCCTGACCTCTGGCTTAGAAAATCTGGACACTGTCATTACAATTCATATTCATTATATTACATAGCTATTCATCTTTGTCTCTGAAAACTTTTCTCCAGCTTCCCTGGCATTTATTAATATCAGATGAGTATAATACTGGATTTCAGAAAACATATACTAAGGAATTTATTTTGTAGTCTCAGCTCAATTTACTTTAAAACTAATGCCCCTTTCTATAACTCCATGCTGCCAACCCACCATCTACCTGAAGGCACATTTCTCATTTTTGCCAATTCCTTCCTTACTTGTTGGAAATTACATTGGAATTAAATATTTTTAGCTACATGAACCCACATATTCAACCAATATTGACCGGGCTCTACTCCCTCCCCTTAGAGAGTGGGGAGTCCTTGTGTAAATTAGCATGTAAGGAAACCTTTTCAATAGGCAACTTAGAATTTTAGAGGTGAGCCCTGCCACATCCTATTAATTCAGTGATATATCTTAACAGCGTGGTTATTACTAATTCAACCAGTTGTAACCAATGTAAATTGACTCTAGTAAACTTAAGAGAAGGGGCATGTATTAGAAGACTTTGAGGAGCTCTGAAAATTAATAAGACAGGAGAACAAAGCAGGATCTAAGAGCTCCAAATCTAAGATACAAAAATAAAGGAAGAGTCTTAGACAGAAGGGGATCTTCCCTGAGGCACCACTGGAATAAACAGTCTCCCACAGAGCTCAGTCCCTTTCTCTCTCAGCTAAAATTTCAAATTCCAAGGAGGTAATTTGTCTATTATGTGCAGAAGGGGCACCTGATTGACAAGCCCACAAAATGGTGACTTAGAGCTCTTGTATGTATTATCTCATATAATTCTCACTAAAACTGGGCATAGATATTATTAGCACCCTCAGAGAGTACATAACCTGGCCAAAGCCTCAGCTCTCAGGCGATCTGCACACGGAGCCTAGTGCCCTCACCCCTGCTCTAGGCTGCCTGGACTCAGTCGTGAGGATTGAATTTTACAGGAGGCAAGAGGACAGGGCAATGGTTAGAACCATGGGCATGAGTTAAAATCTCAGCTCTGCCATTTATTAGCTAAAGACAAGAAACAAACCTCCCTAGTCCTCAATTTCCTCATCTGTAAGATGGGAGAGATATCAGAAAAGACAGGAGCTGTCTCAAGGTGACACGGTTGTTGCAGAGAAAGGGGAAATGTACATCAACTACTTACCCATGAGTGCCTGTCACATATTAAGTGCTGAATAATTAATGGCCTTTATTAGTTTATGCCTGTCACCCTTGTAGACTGGTCCTGGAGGCCTAGGTATTATTCTTTTGCTATTTGGAGCCTAGCACCTTTCTCAAGGACCAGTACATTAATAAGTCCACATAAATATCTGCTGAACAGAAGGCGTTTGTATCAGGGTTCACACTGCCATGATGTACTCTAGTGTTATAATAAGCTCCTCTTTATATTAATGTGATAGCTCTTCCCTGCCTGTTAAGCAAATGATGCCTATTTTCCCCCATCCCACCCCTTACCCCCAGAGTGTCAATTCATGAGATCAGGGCCTGCATCTCTTTTTGTTTTCCATGGATCTTCGATGCCTAGGACAGAGCCCAGTACACAGTAGGGCTTAACAAATATCTGTGAGTTGAATTTTTAATAAACATTTATGATACTTATAGATCACCTAGCACTTTTACATAAACGTGTGCAGCATCTCTCTGCAGAGCAGGTTAAAGACACAGGCTCTAGAGCAAACCACCTGGGTTCACATCCCAGCTCCACCATTCGCTAAGCAAGTGACCTTGGGTAATGCATGTAAGTTTTTAATGCCTTAGTTTTCTTACCTGTAAAATGGGAATAATAACAGTATTGGGTTGTATTAAAATGTTAATTCATATAAACCTTATGAAACAGCATCTGACACACAGGATGTGTTCTTTAAATGTCGGCAATGATTAATTTTATTTGTGGCTATTTTTCTCCTATCACGTCAAAAACGAATTATTCCGACTGCTTAAATCATTTCCCCTTTCATATAAGAAAATAAGAAAAGTGTCATCTTTACTTAAAATCCTGAAATTAATTTTCAACAGAGCAAATCATAATCTCAAGAAAATTACTTCCAAAGCTCTTTGCAAAAATAAATGTATTTATAATGCCTGTTTTTAAAATAAAAATAATCCTAAATGGCTCCAGATATTTTATAGCTTAAGGCTCTTCCAAATCACTTGCATTGGAACATTTGGCCTTATTGTTATCACAAACAAGAACGGCTATACTGCCTTGAACAGAAGTGTCCATGTGAGTAAAAACACAGAGGCACGAACACCGGGCAACATATTTAGGCTGTGCTGTGCTCGGCCCCCACCACAAAGCTCACTGCCCTGCTAGGGCAGAAAGCACGCAGTGCCAGGGTGCGTCTCCCCATCACTCAGAGCACGGGCCCGGTGACTAGGCCACTCATTACTTAAAAATGCAAATCATCATATTTAACCATGGATGTTTCTGGAGAAATGAAAAACAAAGGGAAAGGGGGCACCTGGACATTTCACGCACCTTCAGCACTGTAATGTTCCATGCAAAGCTCTCAGTTGCCTTGTTGAGTTTCCTTCCTTTTAAACCTTCTTTTGCCCCCAGATTATGAAGTTCCTCATGGAACTCCATTCCTTTAAAAAAAGAGAACATGTAAGATTTCTTAATATATATTGAAGAAAAATAGGCATTTAATAAAAACATTATCAGTAAATATATAATTTCCCATTCCTGTCTTTCTTTTATAATCTCTAAATCCCTAACTTAAGTTGTCCTTCCCATTCCATTCATCCCCACCAAATGGCTATTCTTAGGGAAAAACAATAATAATCCATGCATTAGACTAAAATACATTTTAAACAGCCAGGAGCCATAGGCAAACACATGAGAAGGTAAGAAGCAATTCTTCCAATAGGTTACATCCATCTTGTTTGTTCTGTGCTTGGTTTTTATATGAAATAGTTCAATGTGTGAAGGGCAGCCATATGGGATGGGCATAAATCTCTCTTTTCCTATGAACCACCCATATGCCTTGACAGTAGGCCCTGGAGCCCACATCAATAACAATGGTAATTAATAAATGCAAAATAAAAATAAAAAGATTTTTTTTAAATAGCATTCCTGTAATCACCCAAATGTTTCAGATTTGGGAATGACTTTAAAGTGGTATTTTAGCTCAGTTATTCTCAAAAGCTTGAATACTATAAAAACATCACCACAATCTGTTTCATCAGCCTCTGTCTTAGAACTTCAAGAATGAAAATAATTTTTCTTCTGGACAGTTCATTCCATCTTGGAAGAGCTAAGACTGATATCCAGCCAAAGTCTCTTTTCCCTGGAATTTCGATTCATTCCTTGGTGCTAGCTAGACCCAGATCAACAAGGTCTAATTTCATTTCTGCAGAGTGACTCTTTAAATATTTTTAAAAAGATATTAAAGCCCACTAGAGTCTTCTGTTCTCCAGATTAGACATTCTAACATGTTTCAGCTTACTAATAATGTCTTTTGTTTAAGGATGACATCCAGGCAGGGCCACTGTGTTACCTAACTTCCCAGAGTGAAGCTTGCAGAAACCTGAACCCAGAAACATCTATCAAAGTGGGTTTGAAGCAGCCACTTGAGGGAAGGATGTATCACCACCCTACTTGTTCGAGCTACTCTGCTTTTACTGATGCAGCCTAAAACCACATTAACTTTCCTGGTGCTCACATCTCAAACATAGCGTATGGTAAGAGCATGGCTGTGGAGCCGGGGCTAACACTGGCTCCACCACTTACCAGGTACATGAGCAAGTCTCTGAAACTCCACCATTCAGTTTCCTTATTGGTTAAATGGTGATAATGAGAACGTTTCCCTCAAGGGATTGTGGTGAAGATTAAATGAGTCAATACATGTAAAGCTCTCAAAGTAGTGCCTGACATCATTTTTAAAGTTTGGTCTGGGTTCAAAGGTCAGCTCTACCACATTTTAATATGGGATCGTGGGTAATTCACTCAATCTCTCAGAATCTCAGATGCCTCATCTGTAGATTGGATGTCATGGTTATTACTTTGCAGAGCTGTTACAAGGACCAAGGAACACAATGCAGTAATTAGTATATCCTATGCATATATATCAAGCAATTGTCATTATTGTCATCATCTTCATCATAATCATTATTGTGTGTGTGTATCAAGGAGACATGGATCCAAGAAAAGTAAGAGTACAGAGTTTGGATAAAGAGAAACATAAACAGAGGTATGTCCTCACAGATATGTGAGGACCAGTAAATGAGGCAAAGGCCTCAAAGATTAAAAGGATTATGTTTCAAATTGTAAGAGTGAAGTGGTTCTTGAGAGGCAATGTGGAACCATAGCTTCCATATCAGTAGTAAAAGGTTTTGATAGGCTACCAAACCACAAAAGTTGATTCAGAAATGCTCACCTCTCTAGAAATCTTCAGACATCACCATATATATATATATATATATATATATACACACACATATATATATATATCTGTACTAAACAAAGACTTAAGTGTAACTCAAAATATAAACTATGCCATAAAATATTTAATTTCAAAAATAAGAACACAAACTTTTTTTAAAAATCTGCCAAGAATTATCATTATGATATCTAAACAACATAGTTGCAGGAGGGTGAGAGTGGGAGGAGATTACCTGCTTTCTGGCACTGCACAATCTTTTCCTGGACTGTGTCAGCCATTTCTATGAGAAACCGGCTCTCTTGAATCATCTGTCACAAAACAAACATCAAAAAGGTGGTTGTCAGAAATCCTTAACCTGGCTCATTGGAAAGAGTACATACAGAGAGACCTACATAACACAGCCAGCACAGAAAGCCATGGTCTTAACCACAAGAAATGGGAGAGGGAAGAATAATCTCTGCTCCAACTCTCACCCATTCTAACACTACAGCTGGAGTCATCTATCTTGATTGCTCTAGTTATGCAACATGCCTCTCACACTATGCGTGTCAAACAAATAACTGTTGAATAAATGCATACACATTCCTTAAGCCACAGGTGGCATTCATGAACACGTTTTATTCCACTTCCTCATCCCAAAGGTTACTACAACATCAAGGCAAGTGTCATTGAAACAACAGCAATGAGATTCAGAATAGGGAGTCACCTAGTGATGAGCTAAAGGACTGTTGAAAATATAAATGAAGTTGCCAGCTTGGATTTGGGTGGCCTAAAGATGGCAGAGGTCTAGTCGTTCCTCTAGTAGGGCTCCAGCTCCACTGTCAATAATGAGGAGTGGGTCAGGTCTCAGAGCTACCAACTCAACAGAGCTTGTAGGCACCAACACTGAAATGGTTGTCCCTGCCCTCCGTATTTGCATAGAAAGCAAGTACGTCCAAGAGGTAATTAAGATACTGAGTGAAGTAGGGGAAATAATACAACTGTTGGAGAGATGAAGAAAAGAAAAATCTGTATGTGAAAATGGGGAAAGATGATAGGTAAAAAAATTTGATCAGAAAGACAAGGGACGGGAGGCCTTTTGAAAAAATGATTAAAGAAAGTCAATCAATAAGCAAACTAACACTTCCTGAATTTCCAGCACTCTTCTATTCTCAATAAAAATTGTCCCATTTCATCTTACTATTCCATGTTTATTTGTCTGGCTCAATATTCTGAAGGGAGTTAGTTCAAGGCAGAATTCAAAGTGGACATAAAAGGTCTTGAGTAAGACATTTTTCATGTCAGTTTTTTCTTATCTTATATAATCACTTCCAAATATAAAGTGGTTTGTGATTACAAATTTTCAAATGCAAAAGAACATCAAGTCACAAATTTTTAGTGCCTAATAACTCTATAGGAGTAAAATTCTATTATTCATTCATTTAGCGAATACCTATTAAGCAACCACTATATGTAGGCGTAGTGGAAAGTAGAAGGGATGCAACACATTGCTGAGCGAAAACAAGCATCTCTATCTCCATAGTCTAAAGGGAAGTCTACTCAAATGAATAAAATATGATAATCAATTCAAACAAAATTAATTTACTCATATTTTCTGCTCACAGTGATTAGTCTAAAGTGACTTACTTGAAGGGCAAAATTGACTATCAAAACCATAAAACCAGACACTCAGGAAGGTCTCAACGGAGTCAAACTTTTGAACTGCATTAGTTAACTCTTCCACCTTCCAACAGTTAGTAGAGTGCTTGTGAGTAACAATTTATCGATGGTTCACAGTAGCCTGAGTTACTACAGCTTTCAAATGAATGAAATTTATAGGCAGAGAAAAATTAATGTAGAGGCAATCTGGTTTAGTCTTTTTTAAGCTTAGCATCCACACCTGTAACATCAAGTGAGTTTTTATAATTCTTTCAAAAGTTATCAGAGGTTCCAATTACTCAAGTAGCAGACAAAATGTTTTCATGAAATTCAAGCAAGGGAAACATTCATTTAAAAAGACACATTCTGTGACTTTACCATGACTAAAGAAGATAATATACCATACATTTTTAGAATTATTTAATTTTAAGGCTAAAAGAATCTTAGCTATCATGACCACTGCTTTAATTTCATTAAAAAGTAAACTAATTTATAAGATCATATGATTTTTACCCTTTATTCTGTTAATGTGGTGAATCACACTGATTGATTTGCATATGTTGAACCATCCTTCTGCCCCTGAAATGAACCCCACTTGACCGTGATGTATTACTTTTAATGCATTGTTGTATTCAGTTTGCTACTATTTTATTTAGGATTTTTAATCTATATTTATTAGAGATATTGGCCTGTAGTTTTCTTTTTTGTGTTACCCTTGCCAGGTTTTGGTGTCAGGGTTATGTTGGCTTCATAAAATGTGTTGGGAAGTGTTGCTTTTTCTTCAATTTTATGGAAGAGTTTGAGAAGGAAGTGCATCCAATCTCCTTTGAATGTTTGGTAGAATTCACTAGTGAAGCCATCTGGTCCTGGACTTGTACTTTTTGGGAGGTTTTTTGATGGTTGTTTCAATTTCCTCACTGTTGATCGGCCTATTTAAATTTTCCAATTCTTCGCGATTCAGTCTAGGAAGGTTATATATTTCTAGGAATATATTCATTTATTCTAGGTTATTGAACTTGGTAGCTATAGTCTTTCATAGAATTCTTGTATGATCCTTTGTGTATCTGTGATGTCTGTAGTAACTCCTCTTTTATTTCTGATTCCGTTTATTTGAGTCTTTTCTCTTTTTTCCTTAGTGAGTCTACGGTGCCCAAGACATGGAAACAGCTGAAGTGTCTTTCAATAAATGATTAGATAAAGAAGATGTGGTATATATACAATGGCACATATACAATGGAATACTACTCAGCTGTAAGATGAAACACTACCATTTGTGACAACATGGATGGGCTTTGAGAATATCATGCTAAGCGAAATAAATCAGACAGAAAAAGTTAAGAACCATATGATTTTACTCATATGTGGGATATAAAGCTGAAAGCAACAAATAAACAAGACAAGCAAACAAACAAAAACTCATAGACACAGAGAACAGTATGGTGGTTACGAGAGGGAAGGGGGTGGGTAGTAGTAAAGGGGAAAGGGGGTCAAATATATGGTGATGAAAGATTTGACTTCGGCTGGTGGGCACACAGAAATGTACACTTGAAATCTAAATCATCTTATTAACCAATGTCACTCAATAAATGTAATAAAAAATATAAATAAATACATAGATGAAGCTAATACAAAATTAAAGGAAACTAAGACTTATAGGAGTTGAGATTCTTGCCCTAAAAACAGAACTAATTAATAATCAAGCTGAAATTCTAATCCCAGTTTCCTGGCATCCCTCTTACTTTCATGAAAAAATAGCGCCCCTCTATTTTTGTATGGCCAGGCCATGCTCCATATGAGAACACATGCCTTCACATACATGCAATCTTTTCAGTCTGAAATGTAGCATTCCAAAATCACCAGGCCCACCCTGTCAGAAAGAAAATAAGGGCATGCCCATAACCAATCCATTTCAACCATATTAAAACATATCCTCTCTAAGAAAAATGCAAAAAAAGGAATATGATTTATCATTTCCTTTGATAATATCCTTGTTGACATATTATATTCATTTCTCTTCATTTTGCTCTAAGTAGAGAATATATGCTACCAGTCTCTGATAAAAAACTCTCTATTGATTGAGCAGTTTTCTTTGCAGTATTTTACTAAATGTCTTCTCAGTGTTAAGAACAAAATGAATACGCTTCCTGCATCCAAAAACTCTTTGTAACAACCTGAGAAGGAAGTGTCCTCTTCTTTCAATCCCACCTCACCCCACTGCCCTCAGGAACCCATTCCCAATGCCTCTCATCTTTATTTCATCTGCAGCCTCTGCCTCTCCCCTGGCTTATGCCCTTCTCCCCTGGTCAAATCCTACCAGGCCTCAAAGTTCACTTCAATGGCCCCTCTTCCATTGATGTCATGATCCTCTCTTCTCTCCCTCTTTTACCTCCAAATTCCCAGAACATTCTATTTTTTTAGTCTATGATTTTTTTCTATCTTAGATTATAATGAATTGTTTACCTATGTTATCTCCCACCCCTTGCTTCCCCAGTAAATTGTACTTCCAGTAGCTCAGGGACATTATCCTACTCATCCTTATATCCCCAGATTCATCTATCCGTTTATATAATCACCTTTTTTTCTATTTTACTTTGTGATTCTTATTCCTTCTACACATCTATTACTCATACATTTATCCACAATAAAATATTTTATTTATTATTGATCACTTCTCAATCCCATAATGATCTTTTTTGAACTCTAATATTTCTTTTTGTTTCTAGTCTTTTTTCTAGGCTCCTCTGTTTTTCTATATTCTTACACACTCTTCTGTTTTCATTTTAAATAAAGGATTTGAATCTTAACTGATAACTTTCAGATTAAGTCCTGAAAAATAAATGTAAATCTTTTAACAGAATCATCCCTATAAAAAATATAATACTCAATATCAGAAAATAAATTTTAAAACTTTATTACTTACTTGAAGTAAAATAAAGCCAGGACCAAAACATACAACAAATCATATGATACAAGTTCCCTTCAAAAGCTTCCAGGTAAGTATTTGTTAACCTCACATCATAAGAAGTTTGTTTTTCCCAGTGTCTAATAGATCACTTCATAAAATGATAGTCAAGTGTGATTTAACCTTCAACATAGAACAGCATCCCTTTGACATTCTCTAGAGGATAATCTGAAATCCATTAGTTATAAAAGTCACAACTTTTCCTAAAATAGCTCATCACTAATATCCTCAGAATTTAAAATTATTGCTCATATGAACTTTTCTCATAAGAGCATTTGATCTTCTCTATGATAACACTTTCCACTGTATTTAGAAAAACAATTTTATTCTATCTTCCACACTCAGCTTTCAACTATTTGTGGCTGTAGAGAAAACAAATAAGATGGATGGCTGAAATGTACCAATAATTCCAAACCACATTTAAATGAACAGTTTCAACCTTTTCCCAGCTAAGTAATTTATCTAAGTTGTCAGGAAGGAAAAATGGTTGATGTGAGTTTCATCGCCTTCCTAGGTCTCTACAGATCCTGACAGAAATGACATATAGGTGCAAAAGTCAAGGAGAGAAGGTGAGAAGCATGTCCTCAGATAATCCCCTGGCCGGGTACACAGGACACCTAGCCAGCCAACGTTTAGTTGACTCAAGCGATAGAATCTGGCAGTAGCCTGATTTACTTATCTGATGTCTCAGCCTCAGCTCCCAGTTGCCTTGGCCTGTTGTAGTGATACAAAGAGCTTTTCTTTGGTTCTGTCACATGAATATCTCCTAATGGATCTTATTTCCTTGCCATAGCTTTGTATCAAAAAGGACAGAGGATTTACCCAGATAAAGGATAGCATTACTTTATGCATTAGATGTCCTCAACGGGGATGTATAAAGTTATCAGTTAAGATTAAAATCCTTTATTTAAAATGGAAACAGTAATGCTTTTACACAGAGATGGATTGAACTGTCCAATCTGGGGGGGGGGGGGGACTGTCCTTCCAGCTCTTCTCTGTAGGGAATTTAACTAATTGCCTAGGATCATTGCAGAGTCCCTGTAACTATTTAATGCTACTAAAAAGATGAGCTTCCATCCCATCATGACTCATAAACCTTTCATAGATTCCAATTTTCTTCTGAATTATATCTAAAGTCTTAGAACCACAGAACTGTATATTTAGAAGTCACTTTAAGGACCATCATGGACAATCCTATTCTATAGATGAAAAAACTGAGCCCCAAACTGACTTGCTTAAAGCCACACAGTTAGTTAGTGAAACAGTTGAGTTTAGAAGCCAGGTAGTCTTGAGGAGCAGACCTAAGCTGGTAAGTCATTCTGTGACATGGATATTATATTGAAGTTCAGAACTCCTATTGCAAATGCAAGTGGGTGATTAACATTTAATAAAGTAGAATTCATCAAGTAAAGCATCAGGAAAATACGTTTTTGCTATGACTGCTTCTCCCTCTAAATCTAACTTACAACATGCATCAATCAATGTAGATACTCCTCCTATGAAATCTAGAAAGAGATATACTTACAACCACTGCTTTTTCAGAAAGGAGTGATCAAATTTGGAAAGTCAAACACATAAGAATATGTGAGTCAATTAAAAAAACAATCTACTGTAGACCTACTTTGTTCTTTCTCCCTGGAAAGAGTGAAATAATTAATCCATGTTTTACCTTCCTTCTAATGAAAATATAGGGTGTTGGTTTTTGGTTCTGTAGTGGCTCAGCTGTTCAGATTGCTTAAAATAAGACTTGAATTTTATTAAACTTGGCACATTTTAGAATCTGATTGCTGTTACACATATATCTGCTAACTGGGATGAAGATGATTTCCTTTTGTTTTTAATTTCTTAAAAAATTTAAGTCTGATAAAAGCAACATTAATAGATACTGTTTTTAAGCACAGTCAGTCCTATCAGGGCATTAATTTTCAGTGAAACAAGAACACACATAAGGTCAGGACATTTGCAAGCTGTTGGAAGCCCACTGCCTTTGGTGTACGTGATGGAGTGTTCTGTCCCAGGACCAGCTGAGTCACATTTCCAAGCCTGATTTATTACGGTGCAGGACAAGGGGACTCGCACGGAGTAGGCTAAAGGATGCTGTCTCCGCATTCATGATAGTAACAGGGGCTGCCTCCGTGAGCTGCTTTACGAAAAAACGGATCATTTTGCTTTTTTCCCAGTTGTTCTGTTTCCCAACAGCTGTTGACTATATATTGAGTAATCATTAGAAATGATTGATTTTATCCAGCTATGATTAAAATTTAGCTAATTTATAAAATTACTAGGTGACTAACCTTCGTGAACTTTCTCCAGGTTTGCAGGCCAATTTGACTACCTCACACTTCCTTTAACTAAAAGGGTTGCAAGGCCCTAGCTGATCTGGCTCAGTGGTTAGAGCGTCGGCCCTCGGACTGAAGGGTCTTGGGCACATACCTCGGTTGCAGGCTCGATCCCCGACCCCAGTCGGGGGGTGTGCAGGAGGCAACCAATTGATGTGTCTCTCTCACATCGATGTTTCTCTCCCCCCCCCCTTGAAAAGCAATGGAAAAAATAAATATCCTCAGGTGAGATTAAAACAATAAATTAATAAAATAAAAGTGTTGCAAGAACTTGAGTATTCAGGAATGTAAAGTGAACTTTAAGGACACAGGCACAATATTCCACAATGAAGCCAGCCTGAATAACTTGTTTACTGATATGTCTCTGATACCTAGTGTCTTTGGGACTCTGGTACCAAGTGGAAATGTTGTCAGTCTTCGAGGTCCTGACAATTCCTACATCATACAGAAAATATTTCAGAAGACACTGCCACATCCACAAATAAAAGAGGTTTCAGTGCATTAAGTGCACAACGTCTTGTTTTTAAATAACAAGCTCTGGATGGGCACATGCCAACAGGTTGTTCTTTTTCTGGGTTACATTACTATACAAGCCAACATAGTTTTGAAATGCAGACTAATATAAATTTCTACATAAATGTCATAAGGAGAGAGAGGGATGGAAGAACATTTTCTTTACTTATCTAATTTCGATATCAATTGATTTCAATAAGCAATACTACTGTAGACATACCTACAACTTTTCCCATCCTGAGGCTCAATATATGTTGGTGTAACTCTGACAGAAGAGAGTGTATTAACCCAACTCACTATAGTTGACTTAACTGGGGTACCTGCCAGTATACTGATTCCATTGCAAAAGTGACTAAAGACAGCAATTAGCTCTTTTTTCTAGATCCTTGGTCATGCTAACACAATGAACTGCTCTCCAAATCACACCCCAAATGACTTAGTAAAAGATTAAGTAACCCTTAACTCGTGTTCTCCAGAATGTTTTGATTTCTTTTTTAACTTCAGAAAATCTGTTGTTCTTACCATAGTAAAGTTTTAACTTTTATGTTAATGACAAATAAGTCGTACAGAAGTCACCTTCAGAAAACGCTTTGGGTTTATTTTTTCCAGTTGCAGTCCTCTATAACTATTCCACCTCTGAATGCTAAATTCAAAACACTACCCAAAAGTTCTCCCATTAATTTAAAAGGACCAAATATGTTAGGCAAATATTTCTTGACTATGCATGAGAAAGTAGACAGGTAAGAACATTGGAAAAGTAAAAATTCAGTTTTCTAAAGAAAACATTATGTAAATGTTAGGCAATATTTTTATTTCAAAGTTATTTGTAAATAAAATTCTGCTGACATGAGGTAAGAATAGGGTTTGGGGGTATATTACAAGTCACTGTGAAAAGTCCATCATAGGACTCAAGGTCCTTAGACTCCACTGAGCTCAGGACATATAACATCATTGGGTTCACTCTCTGGACCCTGTGTGTCTCTGCTCCTTCCCTTTTTTGGGGGTAAGCCCTGCCTTCCCATCAGGACTGTCCACTCCTAAAGCATAAAAATTTTGTTTCTTACCATTTCCTTCCCCCAGCACCCTGCACAGCAACAGGTATCCAGAACAAGTTTGTTGAGCTGACTAATCAAAAGCTTAAAGACATACACAAAAATAATGTCAAAGTGTGTTACAAATACACATGTTCCCATCTCATTTTACTTATATTTCTCTCAAGTCAAAGAGCTGTCCTGCTCTACATTATGGCTATTTGTGCTGACAACTGTCTCCATTTATTCATCTCTGTATGACACAGAATCTACTGCAGTTCTTTATATGTGACACATATTAAATGTCATGAAGAAAGTCAATGAATGAATCTTTTCTTAGTAAGGCCAGTTTTGCTAGAGGTTAGAACAAAGAGCTAGACATTGATGGAGAGGGAATTAAGGCTGGGAAGGTAATCTAGGTGGTATCAAATGGAAAAACAAAGGATGAAGAATGAAAAAAAGTGGAAAATACATCACTCAGTTGAAGGAGGGGGTCCAAAGAGAAGGAAATGGAAAGTGAGGATGGCAGACAGTGCTGGCGGGCAGAGGCTTTGCAAGGATAGTTAAAAATAAAAATAGGGTTTGAGGATGATTGTTCCAATTTTGAGTTAGGAAAAACAGAGACTAAATAGGGGACTCATCAGGTTACTGAAATTTTTAAGCAGAAGGAGAAGGGAGCCTGGTGAGAACCTTGGCCAAGTCCATGTAAAAAATGGATATAAGAGTAATGCCATGAGAAAGGAAGCACTAGATCTCATTGATATTGAATTGTAAATGTTCTTAAAAGCCTTATTGGAGTTAATACGGAGACAGAGAGAGCATTTGGAAAGGATTTGGAAAACTGAAGACCGTTGGCACAGTGGGATTTTTTTGCAGTGGTCAGAAGAGTGAATGACTACCTTAGGAAATAAAAAGATTAACCCAGTTTTAAACCTATTAAATTTCTGTTGTTTGTTTTTGAGACACTCAAGTGATGTTCTATCATCAAACGGAGAAATGTGGCCAGGGTAAAATGTTAGGGCTGGGGCTAGAATGGGTTTCTAAAATAATATTCAATCTACATGCATAAAAACACTATTGTAGAAAGAAAAAAGTCAAATCTTTTCAAACAAATTTTGATAAGTATTCTACTGAAATTGCTACATATTTTCCAGTGTAATCACCCACCATTATGACTTCGTATTAAATGGTGAGGAACATAAGAGGATCACCAATCATAGACTCCTAGGCCTGGGCTGGTCCCTACCAGGTCGCCTGCCCTGACCGTGAGCTGCTGGAACACAGGGCGAGGTGCCTTCCACAGCATTTAACACACTGGCTTGTACATGAGAGGGGGAGGAACTCAGCAAATGTTTACAGAATCAAATATCTCCATTCCTGGCTCTCACACGAGGCAACTCTTTCTGTAACCAAATTTCATTTTTAACAACCTCAAGAACAAGATTCATCTTAAATAACAGCAACAACAACAAAAACCCTCACATTATATCACTTTTCTTCGCAGAGCATAATTATACTACATTAACAGCCTTAAAAGACTTAGCAGTGACTCTATGGCTAGATTACCTACTTCAGTGGGATATTTTCTTAGACAAAGTTTGAAAACCCAGAGTGGGGAAGTGATGCTTGAGACCTGAGCCAAAAAAATCACAGTGAAATAAATGGACAAGTCACTTAGAAATGGTATTCCGCCCGGCCAGCATGGCTCAGTGGTTGAGCATCGACCTAGGATCCAGGAGAGCGAGGTTGATTCCAGGTCAGGGCACATGCCCAGGTTTCGGGCTCGATCCCCAGGAGGGGGCGTGCAGGAGGCAGCCGATCAATGACTCTCATCATTGATGTTTCTGTCTCCTCTCTTTCTCTCCCTTCCTCTCTCTGAAATCAATAAAGGCATATTTTAAAAAGAAAGAAAGAAATGGAATTCTGATTTTAAATTAAGTTCTTAGAACAGTTTCTGAACAAGCACCCTGATGACAGAGTCACCAAAACAGCACCGCAGCAAGCAGTCTACAGCAGCGCCAGCTCTCTTCGTGTGTCTTTAGCCTGCAAGGAGGTGGCAATTCCACAGTCCATTTTTAGGACCTGTTCTACTTGCCTGAGTTATTGATCGATAATGTTCCCGATTTGCTTTCACTCTTTTCAGAAGCTGTCACTTCCCACCTCTGGCTGTGACATGTATTTGATATCTGGAAAGTCACCTGTGCTTCAGCTGCACTAAAGACCAGCGAGGCATTTACATAACTACATCTCTATTCAGTGTGAAGAGGGCCACTCTCAAGAAAAGTCGAAATTACCTGAGCAACCTCTCCCTCACCTTACCCAAACTTAGAGAAGCCCTTGTCATTGAAATCTCTTACTTTTCCCAGCTAAAAAACTGCTTGTAGGACTGAATCTGTAAAATTCATTCAAAGGTACAAATTACTGATAACCCAATGTGCTATTACTCATGGAGGGGTTTTGTTTGTTTGTTTGTTTGTTTGTATTTTAAAAGAGATTAAAAGTCTTAACCTAAAGGAACTGATTGTCATTTTGAAATTTCAAGTACCAAGGAGCAGATAGCAAACGTATTTTAAATAAGATATGGAATGGAGGTGGGGAGGTATCTTCTGAAAGTATGCCATGTAAATAAGCCTATTCTATTACAGATATATTTGGCTTTTGGTTAATTGATATCAGCACAGATGCTACAACAGAATTATAATTGCAAGATTACTGTTAAAATGACTTTTTAAACACTGAATGGCTTTTAAAACCCTCAAGAGGAAATATTTCCAAATCTTAAATTAGCCAGAAGTTTGGTAAGGGCTGGGGTCAACTGAGGTCATTAGGAAAAAACTAAGTTTAGAAAAGATCTGTGCAGATGAACACGGGGTCAGTGTTTTCTAGAACATTTTCATTTCTTTCCCTTTGGTAAGTGGTGTAGTTTGATGCAATGTGGTTGGCTTTCAATAAATGTAGGTTACCTGGTTTCCTGATTCACTTCTTTTGATACTGAAATAATCCAAACATTTGCATCTGCTCAGAAGTGAGTTCAAGTTGTTTTTTACTCTAAACATATCCTGTATTTTTTTAGTGGTTACAACTTTTTCCTCTTGGATGGCATATATACAGTTCATTACCATTTTTGAGAAATCTAAACATTAAGCAACTTGAGTCTAGGTTGAACAAGCAAGCTGTTCATTTAGAGTGCCTGCCGTTACCACTACCACCGTAAACCCTGGATTTGGCTTCACAGAGAATAGTTTCACTGCCCCAAAATTCCCCTGTGCCACTTACTTATCTCCCTCTCACCCTACCTCTTCCAGCCCTTTACAACTGCGAGTCTTCTTATTGTCTCCATAGCTTCATCTTAGTCTATAGGTTTGTAACTTTGTGGATAAGACAGGAAATAATTTAGCTAGGGCGGTGTCCTAGAGGTAAAAGAGAGGGGATTTAAAGATTTACCATAAAACACATTCAGTTACAGCATGGGAGCTACACTATTTTCACTAAAAATGGATGTTTTTATTTACTTTTTATTCAACCAACATAAATTGATAACATACTACATGCCAGCACTGCTTTAGGTGCTAGAGATAACCATAGGAAGAAGACAGGCAGGGAGTCTGTCCTTATAAAGCTATACATCCGATTTGAGGGGCAAAGGAGAAGAGCAGAAATTAAACAAAAAGTCAAGCAAAATATTTTTCAGTGCTGCTAAGTAGAATGATTGAAATCAAACAGGGTTATGTGATACCGTGGCAGGTGGAGATAGTGTTAGGGAAGGCTTCTTTTTTTAAAAAACTGATTTGAGGGAGAGATGGGGGGAGAGAGGGGGAGACATGGGTTTGTTGTCCCACTTGTTTATGCCTCACTGGTTGCTTCCCGTGTGTGCCCTGGCAGGGGACCAAACCCGCCACCTTGGGGTATTGGGACAACGCTCTAACCAGCTGAGCCACCTGGCCAGGGCAGAGAAGACTTCTCTGAGGATACGACACCCAGCTAAGAATTAAAGGATATGAAGCAACTATCCATGCAGGAGAGAACTTTCTAGGCAGAAGGAACCACAGATAAAATGGCCCGGAGAGGAGAACAAGCTTGGTCTGGCGGAAGGAAGGAAGGAAGGAAGGAAGGAAGGAAGGAAGGAAGGAAGGAAGGAAGGAAGGAAGGAAGGAAGGAAGGGAGGGAGGGAGGGAGGGAGGGAGGGAGGGAGGGAGGGAGGGAGGGAGGGAGGGAGGGAGGCCATTTGACTCATGGAGTGAGCACAAGAGGAAGTGTGGGGGTGAGGCTGGGAGAGGAAGGTGAGATAGGCAGGTAGGGCCAGAGCTCAGATGGCCCCACGGGCCACAGGAACGAGTTTCCAGTCTATTGTAATGGGAAACTGCTAGAGGATAATAAAGCAGGGAAGTGACATGGTCTGATTTATGTTTTTAAATGATCTGTCTGGATCTCTGGGAGTATCTTAGGAGGCATCCTTAAAATAAATACAGTACTAACATTCATACACTAAGAGTATTAAAGATGCCAACCAATACAAGGCAAACCCTAGAAAGGAAAAATGGCATTCAGGGCCAAGGTCGGCATGACATGTATCTGTCCCTACCCACCCCACTCCCTAAAAAATAGCCAACAGAGAAGTCAATAGTGTTTTCAATCACATCCACAGTCTGCCAAGGTTACCATTTGGTACAAGGATATTTCCATTCAAATCCCTAGCAAATTAAAAAATCATTCCATAGGGAACTATAAATGAAGGCATCATTACAAGTATTTCTGCTTTCCACTGTGGTTTTTTACTTTAAGTTTTGGAAAACCATACTATGCCTGCAATTAGAAATTGCATTTTAAAAATAGAAATGAGAAATGGCTGATGTTCAGATTTGGCTCCAGCAGATAAAACTGAAAAACCAAACATCGTTGGACACTCAGGGATGTGAAATGGACGTTGGCCAACCACAGTCCAGGTGATTTTCTGCTCATTACAGGCCCAGCTCCAGGGGACCAGGCTCCCTCAGTAATAATTTTTTTTCTTCGCTTAAAAGGGAATTGGAAGAATAAGTGATTTCTACTGTCTGTCTCTATGGCAACCAGTACCCTAATTTCACCCCTTAGATGGTAATTATACCTATTCACTGAATAGCTTTCAGTCCCTATTTTTATGAAAAATTGATTTCATGAAAAATGAGATATAGGCCATAAGTGAACTTTTACCCCAGCAACCATGAAGTACAGATTATCAGAGGGACCATCATTCATAACCAGTATACACTCTGTGGGGTATTTTTCTTTTTCAGTTGTAAGATGTTTATCCCAAATGTCTTTCTTCTACTTGTTTTTTAATGATAAAATACTATTATTTTCTTCTTTAACATTTATTTTTATTCAACTATGAAAGCTACTCAGGTTCATTGTAAAAAGAGTTTGGTAAATACAAAAAATATATATTAAAAAGCACACACAAAAAAATAAAATTCACCCTCCTCATTTAAAAACAATCACTAATAATATTCTTCTAGCATTTTAGATGTGTATAAATATAAATACAGTTTAAATACAACAGAGTATATTTTTGGAACCAGAGTTTTCACAAAACATAGTATAAAAAATTCTCTGCATTATTATATATTCTTCCAGTGCATGACTGTAATGGTTTCAAAGGAATCCATAATATGGTTTACTATATTTTATTTAACCAATCCCTCTATGTTGAAATTTTTAAACATAAATGTTTATGTACAAATCTGCTAGCTTAGAGTAATTCCCTGGAAAGGAAATATTTTTATAGCTCAAATGCGATCAACATTTTAAATTCTATTCCCAAATTTTTCTTCCCCTAAATTATATCAATTTATTTTCCCACTAGAGGTAGAGAGATGGTAGCACCTATTTCCTTAAATTCTTTTTCAGAGGCACTGTTTTCTAAAAAAAATTTTTTTAAATGCCAATTTAATGGAGAGAGGAAGTATCTTACTGCATTTCTTTAATGTCTTTAATCAAAAACTTACTTTAAGGTTAAATATGGTTTTGCATCTCCATTATATTTTAGGGGGTGGAAACACATGAATTGCCTGTTCACCTCTGAAACAAAGAGTGCTGGTTATCCCCTAATACCCATTATTCCTTTACTCTTAGTGACAGAAGAGATGTCTTTCAGTTGAACATCTGGAAATAAGGACACTTCTCATCCTCCTTCCAACTGAAGTGTGTCTATGTGTCTGCTGCAGGCTGAAATACGAGTGAAAATTATCTATGCTCCTTCAGAGACATATCCTTAAAGGGAAAGGATATTCCCTGTATTTCCTCTTTATCATCCCTGGTGGTTGAAATGTAGATATTATGGTTGGAGCATCAGCAGCCATTTGGGACCACGAGGATAGTGTAGGGATGGTGCAGCAGAAAGCTAGAGGAAGCTTAGGTTCCTAAGAACTGTGAGAGAATCAAACTTTGTATTTTTAAGCCATAATTGGCTTGCATTTTAGTTTCATGAAGCTGAACTTGATCCTGACTAACGTAAGATTTTTTTCCCCCATATTTTTTTCTTATCAATTTTTAAGTACTCTTTCTATTTTAAGGATATTTACTTTTATCTGGCTTACACATTACAAATTTTCCCAGTTTTTTATTTGCTTCTTAATTTTTTATGGAATAAGAAAATGCAAAAACATAGTTATTCTTAAATTTAATTGCTACATAAATCCATTATATATTCAGAAAAATTAGAGAATAGTGTTAGCTTAAAAATATAAATTCCTAAAAAATGTTTGTCTCAACCATCAGAAGGCAGCACACAGGCTTAAGTTCACTTCCTATGGGTATGCAATTAAATGGTTTTATTATAGGCTAAAGTCATTTAGATGATGAGATGTGTATGCTTTTGAGGACTTAATCAATAATTCATTCTTTGCTAAAGCAGAGATTTTCCATTTGCAATCTGTGGAGCTCTGGGTTCAAAGCATAGCCTCAGAGGTCTCCACTGGGGCTTAGGGAAAGCTGAGCGGGATGGCTCTGCCTGCCATCCCCAATTCAAGTTTCAAAGACAATTACTCTGTGTTACTCATTAGAGTTCCACAAAAGAGCCTCTCCCATATGATTTCCCACACACACAGATAAGAAATACAGAGTCATAATTTCCTACCAGATCATAAGCAGCCAGCATCTTTTTCTGCACATCTGGAATTGCCCCCAGAGGCTCCAGATAAGGAAAGTTGTCTTTCATCACAAGAGAGACTGAGGGAGTATTGTCACTGGTGATGAGGCGAGAGGACAGAGTCAACAGGCACTGCTTCAGACTGGCAATTGGAGGAAGTCCACACAGTTCCTTAATAGACACTATGGCATTCTGTGGGGAAGAAAACATGGAATTACACTTCAGACCACATGACACATCACCCCAGCACTTCTGGGTTTACACAAAAGCATATTCATTACAAGTATACCCTTAAATACGTACACAATTTGAGGCAAACTGGATTATAACCAACCCAAAATGTTGTGATATGCACAGAGGTAAAACAGAGCTGATTCACTATTATACTTCATCTTCCTCAATTTCTAGCAACTGCCTCAAATATGGCACAAAGCAAAGCAGATTATGCCCCAAGGCTACACAGTGCTTTTCAATGCAGAGCACTGAAATATTCACACAAATTAGCACTGGCTGGTCATGAATATCTGACTTGATTTGCATCGTGATGATCATTAAGACACGTCAGTGGTCGCACACTGCAGTGCATCGCCTTTGAGCTTCTCCCCTCAAGGTAGCAGGCTGGGATTACTCACCACCCCCCTATGACTAGCCATCAAAGGTATTCCTTGTCATCCCACCAGAAATGCACCTGACAGGCACACATGCTAGCATGCAGTTCATGTAGAGCTGCACTGGTCCATGTTACAGGCTTTTAAAAAATCATTTGAAATAAGAATTATGACTATTCCATTTTAGTAACGGTGAACAGTATCTAACCTAGTATGTGCCTCATGGATTTAGTGACAATAATGGCATTCATTTCTCTACTGATTAGGCTCCAAGTAATCCTTAATCCCAAAGACTTTATGTTGAGTGATATAAATTATCAGTACTCCCTGGAAAAACTTTATCCATAGCCAACTCTTCTTAATATGTATTTTAAATACATAATGTATGCAAAGGATATATTTCAAGAATATATAAGAATCTATAAAATCTACTTCTAACATATAAAGTTAGGTATAAAACTGACATAACTAATGCAATATAGGGGTTTATATTAGTTATAAAATTATGTCAGAAAAAGTCAGTAGAAGATGCTGCTATTTGGAGCCTATTTTTAAATAATCCTTACAACCTAAGTATTTATATGTGATTTACACAGCATATTATTTTTTTGGCATTTTGGCTATTTAAAACTGTCTTAAGCCTACCCCAGAATTTCTCTGTGAAATAACGTAAAACTGAAGTTTTCACCACCTGATGGGTGTGGGGTTCAGCATCACGTGACTAAAAATCATGAATTATCATGGATTTTCACAGTAGGCAATTCTGATTTAAAGCCCAACACTGCTATGTATTCACTACAATATTTAGTAAAATCCTTAACCTCTTCAAGCTTGTTTTCTATCTTGAAAGTAGGGATTTTTTGGTGAGGGTTACTATTAAAATGTTAGTTAAAGGAGTAAATAAAGTGCATTGAAAAACATTCCTCTCCTGTTTTGCCCTCAGACACAGACACTGCCGCTTCCGCAAACCAACTCCCTGCACACAGTAGGAACTTAGGAAGTGCTTGTTGGCTGATTGCTTCACAGTTACATGAGCCTAGAATAAGCATATTAAATAACATTGAAGAAAGAAGTCTGCAGCCTTCTCTGGTTACAAGCATTAAAGAAAGGAAGGAAACTAACACTGAATTTCTACAAGCCAAGATGGGGCAATCTACATACACTCTCATTTAACTCTCATAACAATCCTGTGATGTAAGTATTACCATTTTTCCTACCTTATGTGAAGAAAAGCGATGATAAGAAACCTGAAATAATTTGCTCAAGATCATAAGGGGGTAGAGTTTAATCCAGAATCTATATTCTTTCCATTAACCTATTAAACCACATTTCTAAGAGAAGATTAAAGTTTTCAACAAGTTCAGTTTTGTTTGTTTAGCTTTGTTTGCTCTTGTGGGGAGTAATTTATTATTGTTGTACATTTAAGCAAACAAAAAAATCTAATAGGCATTACATTTGCTTTATATGACTTCAAATTCCCTTCCACGTTTATATCGGCAAATATTTTATATATATATATACACACACATATACAGTTGTAATTATTATGCATGTGTTTGTATACATATTTTATTACACACACACATAATACCTTATATTCTCTTCTTTTCACATTTCATATAAACATTCCCATATATCAGTTTGGTTATGTACTAGGGATGTTTAATAGAAATTCAGCATTTTGCTCCACTGATACTTCATTAACTGGTTTATTGCAGGCCACATTGAACATAGCATTCACAATTAGAAACATAAAATATATGTGCTTTATCACAGGCAAAACAACGTAATTCAGTGGCATCGCGTACATCCCACCTTTGTGATAATGACCTGAGGACTCAGATCACCACTAAGTCACAGTGTTCACTGGTAAGTGTGGGGTCAAAATAAGTAGGGGTGGGCAGGAAAGTATGGGATTTTTTTCCTACCTGCATGTTTTCTCTCATGTCTATGGCTTCTCGCAAGGGATGAACTGCTATTTTGAAGATGTCGTCGATGGTTTTAAGACCGATATTCCTGAGCATGGTATACTCTCGGACCTTCTTCCCCATCCTCACCGAAAGGCTGCGCTTCTGCGCCTTCCCTCCTCCGCTCCGATTCGTTATGGCTACGTGGACAAACAGAGTCACATGCTCCATGATGTCGCCCACAAAAGAGCGCAGGGGGACGTGCCGGTAGCCGGGCTGCAGACACTCGAACGGTATAGTATACTGCCCTATGAACTCATCCCCGATGTAGTCGTCATCCAGAGCGACAAAGCGGATCATGGCCAGCTCAGGCAGGTTTACTTGAAACTCAAAGGTTTCATCAAAAATAGGATTATCGCTGTTTTGCTGTACAGTTTTAGTTCTTTGCTCCGAGCAGTCCGCCGGTATTCCATGAATCTCTATACAAACATATGGATCTATGACATCCCCCTTGGCACAAGCTCCCTTGGGCTTTGGGAAATTCTGGCCACTGATGATCTTGATGTGAAGAGCTAGAGGAGACACCCCAGGTACAATGCCCTTGGTGTTTGCACTGAAGTAGGAGACTTCGTCCCGCATGATAGACGGCCTCAGCACATAACCGCACCCCCCGTTTTGAAGAAACCAGCCTGTGTGGAGGTCCATCATTGGACCCGGAGTCTGAAAATTCATGGCCACGATCTGACAGCCACAGTTCCAAAAGTCCTGTGGGTTCAAGTTGCTGGAGTCAATCCTCATGGCACTTGGATAGATTCTTGATAAGACCTTCTTATTGTAATTTACAAAATCCTCTGGATATTCATTTGCAATTCGGCTGGCCTCGGATTCACTAAATGAGCACATTTCCCAGTAGTTCTGGCTTTTCACAGACAGTTCGAAATCCCTGGACTGAACGGACTTGCAAATAGACACCAAATCGGAGAGCTCTCTGCAAAGCCAGATTTGCTTCTGCTCCCCGTTGTAATCTACTGACATCCTTCGAGACATCTCGGCCTCCTCCTCTTCATCTGTCACCTCTCCTTCTAAAACATCTGAATCGGCGGGCAACTTCTTTCCTTTCACGATGATCATCCTTTTCAATTTTTCTGGGGACGGGAGGTAGGATTCTGACGGCGAAGGTGCTTCGGTATAGAGCTTGGTGCCAAAGACCTTTGTCATGTGTTGCGCCATCACCTTCTGCTGCGGGAGGGAGCAGTGATTGCCCAGGCACAGAATGAGCGGGTATTCGGAGGCGACGAAGGCAAACTTGTTGATCACCTCTATGACGCTTCGAAAGGAAAGGTGTGTTGTCATGTTATTTCGATTGCAAAGGACCGGTTCATTGTCGGCACCATCGCTGACATCGAGTTCAATGCTTCGACAGCCCATTTTCAAGGCTCTCACATACCCATTAATATCAACCGGCCCCCTGAACTGGTCTTCGATGAGATAGGTGTTGTGAGAGGCGTTGATGTAGTAGTGAGATAACGGCTGGGTCATATCTTGGGCAACTTTTTTTTGCTCAGGGTCAAAAATGTCACATTCTGGTGACAACAAATACTGGGTAAAGCCATCAATTGCAAGAAACCCTTTCTGACGTCCCTCTTCAGAAAGTTCATATCTCCTTATAATGTCTAAGCACATATCCTCAGTGATGTGGGTGACTCCTTGCTCGGCTTCCAAAAAGAGCATCAGATCATTGGCATCCAAATATTCTTTGTTTTTAGATATCTGTACAAGCAAGAAATACACTTCTGGCCGGGTGCAAAGTTCACAAAAAGCTTCACAAAATTCCTCTTCTGTCACTCGGGTGGTTAGCTTTTCTTTGCTCTTCTGGATCTCTTTAAACTTTAACCTGATCTTGGATTCCTTCAGGGTAGGGTTGAGTTGTTTTATTAACTCTACAGCTGTGTCTTCCAACATAATCCCATTCCCATCAACATCTGCCGCTTCAAACACTGTTTTCAACCACATGAATCTTGGTGTGTTCTGGTTGCCCTCCAGGAAATCAAGGGGTTGCTTACTTCGAGAAACCAGGTACCGTAACCCTGACACCCAGATGTTTGCTACATCTGCTGAGTTAGCAACTAGGTCCAGAGACTCATAGTTTTCCCCATGGAGAATGGAAAAGGCACAGTCCTCACAAATCTGGTCAGCAAGGCCATTGTTCCTAAATGTTTCCGTGTTCTTCCCCAGGCGGATCTCTTTTATGGCAGAAATGTCCAGCTTAGCTTTCTCCAGGTCCTTCTTGGAAGGTTCCCAGCGAAGAGCTTGGAGGTCTGTGTCCAGAGTGAAGAACCGGTTGTAAATGCGAGAATTCGGCCGCACTTTCTTCAGCTCGCAGCCAGCTTGCATGAAGCTGATGCAGTCGCTCGCACTGCTGATTTTCTTCTCCGATGGCATGCTGCTGAAAGACACGGTTTTCTTTCTTCCGCCACATTTTTGGTTTGAAGGATCCTGTAAGATAATTTGAAAATAATGAATCAATTTCCTTTAGGAAATAGGAAAATTCAGGAACACTCTATGAACTTCTTAGACTCCATTCAGATATGACAGTGACTAGCCTAAAGCTTACCTTTCCACTGTTTCAGAAAAGAGAAACTGCTGAGAAAATTCATACTATTAGGCTCAGAAAAATACTTATTTTTCAAATGCCTGTGTGTTCTTTGAAGTAAAGCAAGTCCTACAAAGATAACTACAAATCAGTCTTATTGGCTCATTAAAGCAGATTTTGTAAGAAACTCTACATGTTGGTATTTTGACAACCTGGCTAGAAATAAAGCTGGATTTCTTTTAAAAGTTTTCCTTATTTACACTTTGCAACAGTTTAAGTTTTGTACTTAAAGCTAGTTCAAATAAAAGATTTTAACCTTAGCATACTTTACATCACAAATGACTCTCACTTGAGCAAATTTTGAGACCAAGGTAAACAATTTAAATGAACATTCTGAGAATTTGCCCCACATCTCGGTCTAATGCTATCAGTAGCCACAGCTTAGAACCAAGCAGATATATAGATAGCTCCAGTAACTTTTAAGGTTCTTCCATTGGAAATTAAATTTCAAAGCCTTTTGCCATAAGATATCACAGGGAACACAGGCACCTTGCCTTTCACTCATGTCTGTAAGTGTCCTTGGAACTTACTCTCAGAATCCCAGTCTCCTCAGCCCATTTTACCCTTCCCTAAACAACATGCTCACGGGGTATCCATTCATTCATTCAGATGAGTGTATCTTATACAGGTTAATTATTTCTTGTGGCTATTTCCTTCTTGATTGTATCTAGGCCTTCTCTATTGTCTTTCCTAAGTTCTAGGTCCAGTCCTCTGAATACTCATAATTATAAGATGACGGATTTCCTCTTAGTCCTAGACTGTCCACTCTATCTCTCCCAATTCATTGACACTAAACATCTGACCAATGCCACTTAAAATTGGGTATTTCTTTACACTTTCCTCTGTTCAGACCATAAACTCAAGTTAATAATGCTCCCAACCACATCATCAATTCAGATAATTCTCCCAGGAACAGATTTCCCAAAAGCACCCTAATGCATGTTTATAGTGCCCAATTTTATAAGCACATCAATGAGGCAGCAAAGTGTAGAGTGCAAAAGGTATTTCCCTTAGGGCAAAAAGAACTAGTCTCGGTTGTGACTATTCCACTCACTAGATATATGACCTTTGTAAGTCACTTAGCTTCTCTCTCTGAAGCTTTATTTCTGCCTTTAAATAGGAATTAATAGTCCTTTTAAATAATAGGGTGTTATTATGAGACTCAAAGGAGAAAATGCACATATATTCTTTGTAAACTGTAGGTGCTTATAAGGTCATTCTTTTTGAAGGAAGAAAAACATTTTCTCATACATCTGGTCATTGGAGGACCATCAGTTAGGCACCATCCAAGACATTGGAGGTTATCAAGAAATTAATTCTGAGCATCTAAGACAATTTTCAGTGATAAATTCAAAGTATTTAAAAACAGCCAAAATCATCTAGGCTGTCTCCTTCACCAGAATCCTTTTAAAATAGGGTAGAATCTCTTCTCTAAGGCCTCATTTAATTGTGGTCCTGCCTGTAAGAGCCTCCCTATGCTAGGAATTGGGAAAAGACATGATGATTTATTAGTTAATTGACTAAAACCTTGCCTGTGAAAAGGAAACAAATCTTGCTGTAGTTGTAGAATGTTGGTGGATGATTCATTAACTCAAATACATATCTATTTTCAAGTGACAAAGATATAAATTACCCAATTTAGAGTA
This sequence comes from Miniopterus natalensis, assembly GCF_054644295.1. Lineage (NCBI taxonomy): Eukaryota > Metazoa > Chordata > Mammalia > Chiroptera > Miniopteridae > Miniopterus > Miniopterus natalensis. The sequence goes on from NC_142088.1 coordinate 25,206,864, forward strand.
CAGAATCTTGCCTCTTGGTGCCCTGGCATTTAAGAACTTTGCTCCTGCTTTTCCAGAGAGTTGTTATTTTTAATTATCCCATAGTGGTCAAATTCCTCATCCTTATGTTAAAAACAACTGTTTATACACAAATGCACTGTTGCAACACATTAAATTCGTCACAAATCACATGCTCAGAAATATCAGATGTTTGTGTGTATTTTTCCACACCATCAAGGCAGGCACCTAATGGCACTGCTGAGATGGGATTAATCTAGCAAGTAAAATAAAGAGGAAAACTGTGAATTGTGAGGGTAAATTAGACTGTGACTCAGCTTTTAAAGCTACCATTTGACTAGTCATTTAAGCTAATGGGAGCTTTCACATTAAAAATTATTTTTATATAAACAGATCATGTTCCAAATAAGATTATTGTCAACAGAGTTATAAAACCTTTTAATAGTTCCTAACAAACTTCAAATGGGAAATTAATGTTCCTCTAAGTGCACATGTATAGTTCCTGTGCCCTATGCATTATTATGTGTTATTACACCAACTTCACAGTCTAATGTTTTACTCGACTTGAGCCTCTGTTTGTTTATGGGAATAAAACTACTGCTGTCAGAAGAGATTTCTCTTATAAGCCTCTCTTCTTTCTGGTGATATCTCCTTAAATCTCCTTAAATCAAGACACTTTCTCTACTAGTAAGTTAAACCTTCAAGAGATAAATGTTTTATATCTAGCCTACAAAAGAATCCACCTGCCCTATATCACACATATTTTGCTTTGATTTGCAATTCATGATTATAAAACATATCCCAAAATGCCTTAAAACTTGGAACCAATGGAAAAGATATGATCTTGGGTTGTCAAATCACAAAGGACAAAATCCAAAATTATTACAAAACCCCAAAAGAGCAAAAAACTGATCATAGCACATTGTGAACAAATAATTAGCTTTTCTGCTGTTGACTAGAGCCAAGATTACTTCTATTCAAAATATGCTAGGAAAGTTTCAGGACTCCAATATTTCTCTGGTTCTTTCAGTGGTCATACTATGCATTAGCTCAGAAAAGTTGGGAGGAGGGAAATGGAAACTGTTAGCATGGACAGGAAGGATGGATGACTCCAAATCTCCTCCTGAGTTTCTTCACCAACATGGCACCTTTGCCAAGCCCTACACCCCCAAATCTTTATTTCCTTCAAGAAGATGTTGACAGATTGTTGGTGGGGAAGGAAGAGCTGTTCAGTAAACAGACAGGGGATATCTCCAACTGAAAAAAGTTGGTGTATTGGTTATAGATCTTCCTTGTTGATAAATACAAAAAATATTTGATGATGAAATGAGAACAAGTCCATTGCAGTTATCTGTATATTGAGCAGACAGGTATTTTGCGCACTTTCCTAGAGAAACCAAGTCCATTACCAGTTCAGGTGTGCTCTCGTCAGCTATTAGTTTATCAGATGATTGAACTGACTCCAGTGACCATAACGTCTATCCAAGAGATTTTTATAAAGTACAAGAGCTTCTTGTTTATCTCAAAGCTAAACTTTCTCACTCTAAAATGAAGGGAAAAGGCGAAAGTACCAATTCCCAGAAAAATTTCTCTTAGAGTAGCTTACAAAAAAAGTGTATATTTATTAGGATGAACAGTATATTGTGATGCCTCTGTCTGCCCAATTCAAGCCTAGCCTCATATTCTAGTGGGCCCAAGAATTAGTCAGGCATGGAGCTCAATCCTTTCTATTTCCAAATTATCATTTCACAAAAGGCATCGCCTTTAAAGAGGTTAAATAATAAAACAAATAAACCAAATTCTGTTTAGATGGTCTCTGAACATTCCCATATACTACTTTCTGATCTATTGTTTTCTTAAATTAATCAATGCTTGATATAAAGGGCTTAATCATCAGAACCAATAAGTCTCATAAACAGTAATATAGTCCACAAATGTCTTACTCTTATTAAAACAATATAAGACACTGATTTGACTATGAGCACTGTTTCTAATATATTCATATCAGAAAGATAATTTCTATCTAATCTCATGATGAAAAGGTTAACTTCTAACCTTAGAAATAATTTCAAAATACTATGGTAAAATGTACAAGTGTTGTTTTAATTTTTTAAATTTTCATTATTCTCTACATTGTTGCTTATCTACTACTAGAAACAGGAGAGCAATCATAATTAAATGATATTTCTATACAACAGTGAAAGCTTTACAGTTCCCTAGACATGTTTTTTAAACTAAAATGGGGAGGGGGAACATTCAAATAAACCAAAACAAATAAGCTTGTTTTCCTAAGTTCCCACTGGCTTTTCTCTTTCTAAGGCCAGTTTAGCTGGATTTGCTGCAAGTTTCTTAACAAAAACTCAGCAAACAAAATCTTTTTTCTTCACAACACACTAATAAGCCCCAGAAAAAACTCTGTTGCTACTCAATACAGGCACAGCTTTGGGTCTCAATCATGAAACTATTGAATTATTTTAACATAACAGTTTCAGGAAAAAGTACACTGAAGAAGCACAAAAATATGAATGTAGCTAGCACCAGAAACGTACACTTAAAATGGTTAAAATGGTGAATGTTATGCTATATATATTTTATCACAAAAAAGAGTATAGTGAATCATTGTACAAAAAATGTAAGAATAAAGAAAACATCATACCCACTTTCCCTGCACTGACCTGATGAGCACGTTTAAACATGTAATTATATTGTCACATATTCTTTTCAATTTTTGGCAAGTTGTTTTTTAAAAGGTGAAGAGTTCTAAAATGATTCTTTGTTCAAACAGAACAAATTTACAAAACCCTACAGAACAGCAATCAAAACACCAGTTGTCAAACTGTGAGCAGAAGGAATCTGTTTTATAAAGCAAAAACCCAGCTGCATAAATTCAGATTTCTCAAAATGACGTTCGCTTTTCCCCTGAGTGTAAGAGGGGGTGAAGACATTTCTGAAGTGTTCTCTTAAGAAAGTCTTCACATAAAAATTTAATAGATTATATCGAAAAGACAAATGAAATTCAGGCAGTAAACCTTATCTTCACTGTAAGGATTACATCTGTCTTTATAGACAACCTATAGCACTATACTAATGATATTCATTCTGATTTTATGCACTTCCAAGCAAAACTCAGAAACAGAAGGTTAGGCTGATACATGAAATCTTCCAAGGATTTAACAACATAGTGTACAATCCAAATGAGCCCCAACCTTGGATACTGAGAGACTTTTGGTCTCCATTCTTTACTCATTAATTCAACAAACAATAATAGATACTAGGGACTAGCACATTGTAGAGTTGAAGGAACTGATAAGGTTGGGTTTTTCTCTCCGATCACTCTGGACATGCACTGAAAGGATATAATATGGATAAAACTGAAGATGGTGCGGTAGGTGACTACTGTAGCATTAAGGAAAGATGTGTTGATGGCCTGAGGAAGGCTGCCAAGGTAAGGGATGGAGAGAAGTAGGAAGTCTCAAGAAATTGGAGGTAAAGTCAGAAGGTCCTGACTGGGTTTAGGATGACTCCTAGTTTTCTGGTTTGAATGAGAGCGGAATAGAATTATTATTAACTGAGATGTGGAAGACCGGGAGAGGAGAAGTTGAAGAGGACCTAAGCTTACTCTGAACCATGGGAGACTTTAGATGAGTGTGGGCCATTGAGGGGTAGGGGCTGGGGAGAGGGGGAGACCTTAAAAAAAAAAAAAAAAAGGCTGAGGGGTAAGAGAACGGGGAGCATGAGCTCTCACAGAAGCCAAGGCAAAGAATGACTTCTCCTGGAACCTTTTTCTAGACTCCTTCATCTCTGTGATTCATTCAGTGAGCAAAATCATTAAAACCTAACAAAAACCACTAACCTTTCATTACAAATCAATGCTCACAGGTAGAATCAAAGACGTTTCACTTGTTTGAATTTTTTTTCTTTATTAATGAGGAAATAAGTCCATGTAGGTGAGGAGACCTGGACACAGAGAAAACCAGATCGATGGCGGGTCTGGAAACCTGTCTCTCCAGATGTCCAATTCTTTCTACTGTTCCTTTGATACCTGCCTTTTCTGTTCTCCCCACAGCATTAGGGCAGAAGCCCTGCAAACTGTTTATTGTGAAACCTCACCGACTAAGGAGCTCTCTATTTGCAACTTTATTTCCTCTCAGATCCACATGGGTAGATGCTTTTGTATGTCAACTGCTTTCATGGGAAAAGCCTCACTTCTCACTTCAATCCTCCCAATCACGTCTTCCGCCCTTCACAATCCACTTTGTATTCAGTTACAAGGAACATTAACACCCCCACTACTCTAGTCAAAAGCGCGATCTTTTCAACTAACCCTGCTGCTGGATGCAACGCAAGGTTTTGTTTATTATAAGGCCCAGGAGAATACGCCACGGTCAAGTGCCTCCGCAGCGCCAGTGTGAACAAAATGAGCTAGACACCAATAAAGGCCACCTGACAATTATGCCACGGCCTCTGAGGAACGGCATGCTGCTATCAATCCTGTTCCTCCAGGACAGATGTCCCCCTCACACTCAAAACACACGACATTTAAAATTCATCGGTAGCCTGTGCAGCTCTCAGCAGAGGTGCCAAGAAGCAAGTGGGCCTGGAGACTGCGATACGACTCTGCCCTTTCTCACGAGGCGCCCTGCCCAGCAGGCCCAGGGATCCCGGCGGAACTTACGCCAGCCCCGGCTCAGTCGTCTCTGGTGTGAGGATTAATCAGAGGCACTCTTTATGGAAGGCGGCATGTCGTGGTCCCTTGATAAAGAAAATCTATAACGAAGAATATGTAACGTATATTTTTAATACCTATGTCTAATGCACCTCTTTCAGTGTATTGTTGTAGATTAAATGTAATGCCTTAGGGATAAGTATATAACTTGATGCCTCATTAGGGCATCCATCAGGAATTAATAAATAGTTAGGTCTTTAAATCTATGCCTAATTTTACTTTTTTCATTCTAACTAATGTTGCACATTTAATTAAAGTACTTTGTCTGAAAAATTAAAATATCAAGAGAATAGTACATTATTAAATGGAGTTCATTTCATAAAAGTTCCTGACAAAATTTCCTATTTTCCTTTGTGTGCTAAATATAAAAAAACCAATCCACAGAATAATCCTTCCTTTGTTGTGACTTTTCAATTGTTAATGGTAGTATTTACTATCAGTTATGGGACACCAATATATAATTTACATTGATTTTAATCTCTTTGGAATTTAAACATATTCTCCAATCATCTAAACTTGAATATAGCATTTTTAAAACTGAGGAGGAAATACCCAATATATTTAAAAACTATGTGAGCTCTACCTTTGTTATTATAGGGAGTTATTGGAGATGAGTTTCAGAAATAGGCATGGTTTATAAAAATAAAATAAAAAATCATTTAGAAACTGAAAGTTGCTAGAAGAGTACATCTCAGAAGTTTTCATCACAAGAAAAGAAATGTAATTACATGTGGTGATGGATATTAACTAAACTTATTGTGGTAATAATTTTATAATATATACATATATTAGATCATTATACTGTACACCTAAAACTAATAAAATGCTATATGCCATTTATTTCTCAATTCAAAAAATCATTTATAGTTTTATTAACTTAAATGGAAATAGGAAACATATCAGCCTTGCTTCTGAGTATAAAGTTTTATTAATAAAATAAAATTTGGTAAATGGGATTCACTGTTTTCTGTGAAATATTTGTTGAGAACAAGATTTCAGTTTACATATATCATTTATAAATTCTAATTAGGGTATATAAAACATTCTCATTAAGAAAAAATCATATAGGAAAGTTTAAAAGAATGAATTTACTTTTATAAAACATTTCAGCCCTGGGCAGGTGACTCAGTTGGTTGGAGCATCCTCGTGTACACCAAAAGGGTATGGGTTTGATACCGAGTCAGGGCACATACCTAGGCAGTTGGATCACCAGTTGGAGCACATACAGGAGGCAACTGATGGATGTTTCTCTCTCACACCAATGTTTCTCTCTCTCTTCCCCTTCCTCCCTCTATAAAATCAATAATAAAATATATCCTTAGGTGAAGATTAAAAAAAAGAACATTTTATAAATGTGTGTGACTTGGTACATGGAGATTTAATGTCAATTTTATAAAAGCAATTCTATTCAAACTTAAGAAACAACTCATTTATAGTCTAAATTAATTTTCTCTAGACTTAAAGTAGTCTAGTCTACCATTTAATAAACAGATGTATAAATTAACAAATAGAAAAGTTCTTACATTTGTATTGTCTTTATAGATTCTAAAACTTACATTTCAATCGTTTTAAACTTCCCAACTGAATATTTCCCTAAGGGCAATCTCTGAGCTTACCATAAGGTAGATCCCTGAGCCACATATAAAACAGAATGTCAATTCTCATGACCCAGTGTAATGTGCAAACACATCCTTAATATTTTCTTCTCTTATGCTGATAATGGAATATGTCCTTCATGACTAGTTATCATAAACATAAAAGCTTTGGCTCAAATAGCCAACTTGACTTGAAAATCAAGATGAATCTGACTAAAGGCTTCAAGTTTTATCCAAAACTTCTGGGATGGGTTAGAACCATCTAACACTTTAATCCATATTTTATTACCTCTGATTAACTGAACATCAGCTTCTGTCCACATGCAACAAAAAGATGGCAGATCTCAGAGGATGCATATTCTTAGCACAGAGACTCTTTTAGGATGACTGTTGTCCCTCCCCCACTGATACCTAGTGAAAGCTCCATGGTCAAAGTGGAACAAATCTATTGTCTTAATTTAGAAAAAAATGTAAAAGGAAACTATGTAAGGATGCTTTTATTTGAAAAATTAAAACTCAAAGTCTATAAATACCTTACTGATAGAAATTACTGAAATAAATTCCTTCTTTCCAAAATATTGGAAACATATTAAAATGTTCCTATAGCATTAGTCCTATAATTACCTCATTAATTATCAGAGATGTACTTTGTAGAGACCATTAATGATATATTTTTAAGAATTACTTGAGGCATAACTAAAATGTGTCAAATTTCAAAGTTCATGGGCTTATTTTTATTAAAATAATTACACCAATATTATTTGAGTTAAATACAATTAAATATTTATTTGTCTTGGGACTGGTTAATGCACCTCTATTACAGTATGACAGAATATCCCTTAAATCTCATGACAAACCTTTGATTTGGAAATTATTTTACAGTCTTACACTTTAGAATTACTTACTGACTTTAATTAGCCCTGGTGAAAAGAATGTCCAAAGTACCATTCAATTCTATAATGTACCTGTAAAATTAACCTTATGAGCACTTAATCATTTAAATGAAAATGTATAGTATGTCTCCTCTTCAATCAAAGCTTTGCTGCCTGTAAGCTTAGAGGGTAGGTGTAAGTAGATGAAGTTCCCAGAGGAAGAAAAGGAGATTAAACTGAGATTTCCTGACCAGTTGTTTAAATCAATTTGATTTCAATTAAATGCACTCCTATCATAATGAGATTCAAGTCTGCTGTATTAAATTAGGATTTAAATATATTTCAAAGAAATTGGATCCAGCAAGAACTCCATATAGGTTATAAGAACTTTAATCTTTCAGTATACACATCCTAATTATAAAAATTTCAACCATTTTTATCAAATACAAAGTGTAGCCTTAAAAGTTCATCGAGTAGCCTTGGCCTGTCCCTCTATTTTCATGTCTAGATACGTGATTTCACATTTGCCTTTGCATCCTGTCCTCCTTACCACTCTCCCAAGTCTTTTAAAAATATATTATAGTGCACACAAAAAACTGTCTTTCATTGTCTCCTAACCCACATTCTTTTACTTCTTTGATTATAGTTATGGAGTCCCTTTTTTAATAAAAGCTCCTTATCTAAACTCAACTAACCCCAACTCATGAAGTAATTATTGTCCATCCTTGGAACATAAAACACTCTTCTATCAACTGTGCTTAACTCTCTACATTTAACCTGTGAATCATAAAGTTCAACTAATGAACTCAATATTCTACTTGGATGCTACTTAAAATAGAAAATCCTTTTCTGAATCATTTTTATACTCAGGAAAAATAATGGTTGTTGATATATCAAAACACACTAAGTCTGCTCAGCAACCACCAGGGCGGCTGCCTCATGAGGATATGGTCTGCACAATGAGAATATAATCGTAAGAAGAAAAAGAAATGGTAACTGGAATAAAAATGCTCTCATATGTAAATCTGAGCCAAATCCAGCTGAAATAGTAACAGTAAATTCGAGTGCATATCCTTAAGCATTGGCTCACTGTTCTAAAAAACTGCCAGGTGGCTTGCTTTCTTGGCACTGAGAGAAGTTTACAAAACCCTATGAAACTTGAAATAGTCAGACTTGCTCATCTTAGCAGTTTTAAAAATGGGGTGAACATCACAGCCTTTTACGGGACTATAAATTAACACTACTGATCTCTAGGCTATCAATCTGTCTGAGCACAAAGATATTTAAAACACAATTTGAATTTGGGATGGTTACATAAGGTTCATTAGTTTTACTAAAGGGCTTTGAATTCTCATTTGTTGATGAAACTGACTGGCACAAACCCTAAGAGGATACATTTCTAATACCACTACTAATGTTCTCTGAGAAGGCGAAGATATTTTATCCTAGGGAGTGTGAATCCCATGGGGAAGAAAGAAAAAGGAAAATATTCGCACTACAGATCCTCTTTTAGTAATTAATCATAAAAAGATCATTGGCAGCAAGGATTCCAAGCCATGCTGAGTCAATTAAATTAGGCCTATTTCAAAATAAAGTTTCATCTCTTAGATCTCATTTAAGTTATCAGTGAAAAGGACATTAAAGTCACTTATTACAAAGAACTGGTAGTAGAATAACAGAAAAATAAGGTACTTAATGAAACCGTTTATAATCTATAATTATTTTCCTAAAACAGCATTTCTAACTAAACACTTTACAGTGAAAAGCATAGTAATGTTCAAAGAGCTTAGAGACTAATCCTTAATCTCCTAGAAAAAGATCTGACACCCCAACATATTTAAACTTAATTAGCATGGCTATCAGGAAGCTTGTGAAGAATTAAAGAGGAAATCCATAATGAATTCACTACAGTTACTTACTTTCATATTATCATCCCTAGGTGGTTTCTTCATAGAAACTTGTATAAACTGAGAGAAAGTGACAACTAGGTTTACCTATGAGAGTGACTAAATTCATTATCCTCTTAACAACCTCCAAGTAAATCGCTCTGTTTTCATAAATGAAAATCCAAATAAGAAGAGTAGGGCATCTCACATTTCTGAGAAGTGTTATACCTTTCAAAGGGCTTCCACATTCATCTTCTCATGAGATTTCCACAAGATTTTCAAGATGAGAAAATTTAAGACACAAGGCAACTGAACAACTTGCCAAAACATATAAGTCGGTGGCAAGGTTGACCATCAAGCCCGGACATTCCTATTCCTAGTTGAATCTCTTTCTGTAAGCTCACACTACCTCTTCTTCTTACTACTGTGCTTTTCTAGTTCCCAGCATATTGTCTCACCCCTTCACCATGGTAAGGAATGCACGTTTTACAACTCTAATTATCTTCTCTCACTGAATATTAATAAAAGGGACTGTCACTTACGCTAGTCATCTCTTCCTCACAGTGCTGTATTATATGGCCAAAATGCCCCCTCTAAAAGGGGGGCTGCAAAAAGAGGATGTGGTCTAAAAAATTCCTCATAATTTTGGAATATTTAAAATTCTTTCAATATACATTTATAGAGCCCCAGTGTAGTGCCCCGCACTGAGCTAGGTATACAGTAGGTGTACTGTAATGGCACTTGTAGTAGGAATATATATATTAAGAAATAATCATACAAACACGTAAACATGTAATGAGAAATTACAAGAAATGTTCTGAAAGAAAATACAAATATTTTAGTTCGAGGGTGCTAATTTACATTGCCATGGGGTCCTATAGGTGCCCTGAGGAACTAACATTTGAGCTAGACAAACTGCCAGGCAAACAGTATGAGAAGAATATTCAGAAGGAACAGCACAGGAGGCTCCTGAAGAACCTGCACGAATAGGCCAGCGTAGCAAATGCACAGGAAGAGGGGACAAGTGAAATGAAGCTGGAGAGTTGGGAAGAAGCCAGGTCAGGTGGGGCTGGGAAAGCCATTTCTAAAAAATCTGGACTTTAGTCTATGGAGGTTTTCAGGCAGAAAGGTAGAAGTTCTTAAATTAAATATATACATTGGTATATACCTGCTGGAGAGTGCATTTTGCAATACAAATCTATTAAGGAAGAGACCTCTGAGATGGTGCCTGCAGGGGAGATCAGAGTAAAGACTAAACTAGGGTGGAAACAAGAGAAGTGGGTTTGAGGGTTTACTGGAACCGGAGTGGAGGCAAAGAGGAGAAGGAACTACCACGAATGACCCCCAGGTCTCTGGTTTGAGCAACTGAGAGGCTGCAAGAGCCATTGGTAGAAAGAGCAGAGACTAGAGAAGGAACAGATCTGTAAGTGGCTCTGGAGGTGGTGAGAATGCAGTTGCAAAAAAGGGGGGGGGACTAGGCCTCAGGATAGATGGCTGGGTTCAAGATATAAATTTGGATTTAGAAACTGTCAGGTTATAGCAATATCTGAACCCATACGACCGGATGAGCTAACTTAAAGAAGGCAGCAAAAAAGAGAAGCACACCTAGCACTGACCTTCCCCCAGACCAGTGTCTGTGTCATGGGTTCTGCTTATAAACATGTAAGTTCTCTGATTACTCTCTCCCCACCCACTCCCACCTCCCCACTTTTTTTCAACAACAATTTTTAAAAGAGTTTTAGGTTCATAGCAAAATTAAGAGGAAGGTACAGAGATTTCCAATATGCCCCTTGCCCCCACATATACATAGCCTCCCATTGTCAACATGAAAGTGGTGCTTTGCGGGTGGGATGGATGCGGGGTGGAGGGGATCAATGGGGATAAAAAGGGGACATCTGTAATATTTTCAACAATAGAGATAAAGGAAAAAAATTTAAAAAACATTATTTATAACAATATTTTCCCTTGTCTCAAGTTTAAATTAAAGGCATAGTCAAATGTAAAAAGGGTATAATATAAAATCACTCAGTGCCTTATCAACATCTAAACTGGAAAAAGGCAAATTAGAAGATGGCTTTCTCCTGTTTGTTTCCAGATGAGGCAGAGACTGATATTTGCCTAAGGATTAACCAAGGGAAAACAGGCCCTATAAATTCTATTAAATTATTTAACAGCCACAAACAAATGCAATAATTCATTCTCAGTGAGACAAATCATTTTCTCTCTCAATACCAATGAAGCAAACATTTGCAGGTGTTCAATCAGCATCCTTGCATAAAGCCAACAACGCAACCCTTTCATGACTAACAAAGGAAACATACTTTAATAGGATGAGAAAATAATGAGTCATTGACAAGACAAATATTCAGAGAAGTTTCAAAAAACTACTCCGAAGGATATGAAAAATTTCTTACCAAGATTCTAAATGTAAAAGTCATTTCATTGAAGTGACATTTACCAGGCAATTGTTGGAGAGAATTCTGTAAGAATTAGATTATCAAGATGTGAAATAATTTTTTCTGACTATTTGGACTAGAAAAATCATTAGTCTTACCCATCCTGGAGTGCGAATACCCTTGGACTATAGAATTTCTCTAAACTGAAGAAAGAAGTGTTCTAAAGAGGTTTTCTGGCCAGGTAGCACCTAAACCAATCCAGACAAGATACAAAATTTCCCTCTATACATTCTCTCTTTAATTTCTAAAAAGTATTCCTCATCCCTTCAAATGATGGGCGAGTGCTGCTCTCGGTTCCAGTCTTAGAGGATATTAAACACTCACTATTCCCCCGGTGCAGGGTCTACGTATGCATGTGTGCGCACGTGTGGCTCTATTTTTGAAGGAGAAATCTTTGCTGCCCCTCAGTCTTTTCTTTTGCATTTCAAAAATCTGAATGCCTTTCGTTTTCCCCATGTATCCTATTTTCTGCAGCTTTCATTACCTGTGCAGGTTCCTTCTGAACCAAGCGTTCTACTTATCTTGACAAATCATTCATGGTCAGACCAGAGCTAAGCGAGGGAAAGATGGCCTCAAGTTTTCCAGGCGCAGGACTTCTTGTTATATATCCTTTATGACCCTGTTTTGTTTTCTGTCTCACTTACATTCTGATTACCATTCCAACCCTAAATTACTTTCTTTCATATTTTTTCATATCTACATTAAGCTTTAAAGTTTCTAGTATTGTGTTTTCTTGCTATCACTATGTGGCTTTTGCCCCCTGATTTGGGGGCTTCTGTGGGGTTCTATGAGTTTTCAACATTCACATCCCTAGGTAAATCTATCCATGTAAATAAAGTATGCCACTGATCATGCTAAAAATCCTCCAGATGGCTAGACTTTAAAACAAAAACAACGTTACAGTGTCTTCTATGTGTCACAGAGAAACTGATGTTGGTCCCTGGGCCGGAAAGAAATCCGCCCAGCCCATGAATGATTCTGCCTCCATCATCTTCCCTATACCAAATGGTTCCCTGAAATTGTTTGTTCTAACAATTCATGTGCCTGAGGACAAGAGCCTTGTCTGCAAAATATGGACCTTGATTCAGTCTTCACTTTAAATTAGTTACAATCTTACAGAAAGAAGTACAGTCATGAGTCAGGTTAATAATTAATACAATTTTGGCAGATTTTGTCAAGACTAAAATAGCACTTTCCCTTTGGCCCAGGAAACAAGTTTCACTTAAATTTTCAAACATAAGACTCTGATGAGGTTGGTAGAAATAAAAATGTTCCTAGATTTGTACTCAAATCTGTCAACAAAATAAAAATTACTAAATTATAAATGGTAGAATTCCCTAAATAATTATAAAATGTACATAAATTTTAGAATTATAGTTATAACATTTTAATCTGCCTAAGTCTTAAATTACAGTCACATCAAATAGAGTTATAGTTTTCTATCTAAAAATACAGGAAGTTCACTGTTACTTGCACTGATAATATAAACAAAATCTATTAATGCCTAAGAGACGACAGTAATAAACAATTTTTTTAAAGTCGCAAACTAACCACAGTTAATTCATTGAATTAAGGAACTAAGACTAATAGTTAAAGCAAAAAATTCTAGTCAGGAAGTCTAAGCTATACACTGCAGGCAATGAACCAGAATGTGAACAAACTTAAATATACGGTACTGTGATGGAAGTTTGCAAAGATAAGGACTTTGTTTTTGTTTTGCTTATTGCTGCATTCTCAGCACCTAATATAATTATAGTGATATTATTCATAAGTTTATTGCTTGTCTCCCAGAGCTCCCTGAAAGCAGATGTCCCTGGTACCTAGGGCCATGCCTGGCATTTTGTATGCGCTCAATAAATGTTTATTGAATAAAAGCCTGTAGAAGTTCCATAGCTGCATGTTATGATGATTATTATGAGTTTATTGAGCATTCACTATGGCACAGGCACTGTGCTAAGGGCCCCGCTTAAGAGGTAGAAACAAGATTTGAACCCAGGCACTTGACTCCTGGACCTTTTCTCTTAACAGCTCCAGTTCAATTCCACGAGAGCAGTCTCCCTACAATATACAGGCTCCTACATTAGCACTGGATTTTTCTACTCAAATTGCCTTTTTTAATTTCTCATATCATGAGGAAAAAAATACTTCTTAAACATCGACTTCGATAAGATTCTATGGAACAAAACATTCATATTTAAATAATGGCATTTGAACCCTGATTGTGATCATTGTGTTTCTTTCTTAGAATTCAACTAAATTTACCAACATGTCATTAGTCACTTGTATAAGGAGAGCAGATAGCAATGATTTTATCTTCACCTGACATGGGAAACAGCTCTCAGGTGACTGGTTGCTCCCTTTCAACATTACTTTTTCTCTTCAGTATCTGAACTTCCAGAATCCTGACAGTAATGATCCAAAGCATTCAAATTCATCAGTGCTATCAAACTCACACCCAAGTGACCTTTCTCTTCTCACAAAGCTAAGTTAGCTTGACTTTTAATAGATTCACTTCGTATTCTTGAGTTGATTTAGATCATGTTGTTCTCCTAAGACCTGGCTATTCTGGCATCCGGGTATTCCTTGCCCACTGCTCCCCTTCCTCGGACCCACCTACCAGCCTCCTCTCTTCCTCCCACTTCTGCCTTTTCCTCCTCAGCCTCCATCTGTACTTCATATTTCATCAATGGAGCTTATATTGCACTTCCCAACATAATATATACCTATGTATGTATAATGTACATATATATTTTTGTAACTTTAAGTATATGCAAAAAAATGAAGATAGAAAAAGAACAGAAAAAAAACCCCTAAGGGTTAAGTAACTATAATAAAGCTTCCCAGCTAATCAATGATGCTGGAGCCCAGATGTATCTCCTCTCAAGTCTACACTCTTTCCATTACATCAGTGGTTCCCAAAGCATGATACCAAGAGATCTGTCAAAAATGGAGATTTTCAGGCTTTTCTCCAGACCCACTGAATCTGAGGTGGGGTCCAGAAATTTGGGTTTTAATGAGGCAAGGGTGCTTCTGATGTACCCTAAAGGTTTATCGCATTACATCACTGGTCCAAATCTTATATAACCATAAGAATCACCTACGATTGCTCATTAAAATAATATATTTCCAGGTCCTGCCTGATTCACTAGGTCTGAGATAGGTTCCAGGAATACATATTGTTAACAAATGATACCCCACCCCCATCCCAAATGATTCTTATGGTCAGGGAAATCTGAAAACACTGCACCAAATCAAGATATTCCACTTTGTACACACAGAAAAAAAGGCAGATATTGCACATAATTATGTGATAGTTCCACGTTAAGAGTATCTGTATACTGAAACCGTAATTTTTCAATACTTTAATTTAAATTCTAGGGTTAGTTCAGGAAGAAGAGGAAAAGTAACACAAAATCAAGAAAAATAATCACGAGTCACCACTTGAAAAATGTTTAGGAAATACTGCTTTAGATAAACAGTTCTAAAGAATTAATATAATTCCAGTGTGCCAGAGATTAATAGTTATGAATAACTGTAAGCAACTTTCAGAAAAGCCCAATACCCATTCAAATGTAGAAAAATTAAGAAAGGATTTCTATTTGTACCATAAAAGGATTTCTTGCTTTAAGAAAGAACTTGTTTTTTTATTAAATAAATTTGCCAGAAAGAATAATCTTTGCCATTTCACACACACACAAAAAAAGTTATGTGTGAGGCAAACTCTGTCATAAATCAATCACTTGAAGGGCTGGTTTGGGGCTTACTTTAATCTTCACTTTTATTGCCTGAGCAGTAGGCTCCAGCGTCTCACCGTGTTCTAAATGATTCAAAAATCTGGTTAATGGTCTGTAACTGTTATATATACTCAAATGAAAAGGAAGGAAGCTGCCATTTATTGAGGTCTAAACATGCCAAAGAGAGTGAAATACCTTCTCAGTATCGTGCAATATGTATAAAGTGGAAAAAGTAATAACCAACATACCTAATGACCTTAATAATGCATTCAAAAGAGAGGAATGATTTCATAACTCTTAAACCAGCGTTTCCCACTCACCCAGAACACGGGCCAGTGAAGCTGCCTCGCCAGCCCCCCCCCAGCCCCTTTCTCACCCTCTGCCTTCCCCAACAGCTGCTCCTCTGCCGACTCTCCTTCCCTGCTGGGGGCCATCACAGTGGCTAACAGCCTTTTAATATGTGCAGGCGGCACAAATTATACTGGGGAACATTATTTGCAGCCCAAGCATTTTCCAGTGTTCAAGAAGTAATAGCAATTCTACCTGCAGGACAGAAACATACTGAGAGTCACTAATTAACAAAGGGTGCCTCGTAGGCTCCAGAAGAAATGTTCTCATTCCTTAGCCCCCCTTCCTTTATCAGTTGCTTTCAGTAATCATTTCTTTCCCATCTAATCCACTGCCACACACTGAATTCCTAATTATAATTACCCATAATCTTTTTTTCACGAGCAGATGGACCTAGAGTTCCACAATGGGACATTTTTTCATAGCTAATCATTACACTTACTGGGTCAAATTTACAGTACTTCCAATTGGGACTCATTTACATCCAAAGTAGCTTACTAAGAAATTTAAATAAAATGTTCCAGATAGTTGTTGACATATTTTCAAAAGTGGGTCTGGGTCTTCTATGCCCAAAAGTATTGATAAATGCTTTCTGCTAATAGTAACAATGTTTGATACATCAATATCAGTGCATTGATCCTGAAGCATCTTATTAATAATCCTTATGTTCATTTTACTTAATGGTACTTTAAAGGGAACATGAGAAAGGTGACAGGCTGTAGTATCTGGTAGAGGGAGGTAGAACACCCTGCTTATATAGAATATAATTAAAATATGTTATTATTTTTAATATTTTAAACTATTTTTTAAACACTTAAAGAAGCCAAGCCCTAGTCAGTTTTGTTCAGTGGTTAGAGCATTGGCCTGCGGACTGAAGGGTCCCGGGTTCAATTCCTGCCACGGGCACATCCCTCGGTTGCCGGCTCCGTCCCAGCCCCAGTCTGGGCACATGGGGGAGACAACCAATTAATGCGTCTCTCTCACATCGATGTTTTTGTTTCTCTCTCTCTCCCTCCCCTTTCACTCTCTCTAAAAAGCAATGGAAAAAATATCCTTGGGTGAGGATTACAAAAAAAAGAAGCCAACCAGTTTGGTAGTTGTATGTGTTTGATCTTCAAAATGGCTCTCTTTAGTCCTGAAGATGCTCTCCTGTGGTTTGCCTATAAGGTAATATAATATGGTTTAAATGTGTCAGAACTCATGCAGGAAAATGAGTGTTTCTTCCTTCACAGTAGACAACTTGAGAAGGGATATATTTAATTCAGTATGCAGCTTTTTCTTAAAGATATTATTTTATTAAAAATTAAAACAAGATTTCTGTTTATAGAACTGTAGGAAAACAAAGCCAAACAATACAGCTAGACATAAAGTAGAAAGGAAAATTCAACCAACAGCACAAAATGCAGATACCAATATTAGTATTTTAGCCAACATCTTTCCAGAGGCTTATTTATGCAAACATGTTATATAAACTAAAAAATGACAAAAATGTCGTCCTATATATGCAGTTCCATAATTTTTTTTATTCTATAACATATCATAAGCATATTCAAAATAAGCAGTTTTTTAAACCACATAGTATTCATCCATTAATTCCTCTTGGGTGGATATTTCTGGGTTTTCACCCCTGTTTTTTCAGTGTTAGGAACAACTCTACAACAAGCTCAATGCATTTTCAGAGCACCATTTTGGAATTCTCTTCTAACACATAGGTGTCCTCAGCTTTAGGAAACTGCACTCCTCTGAGTGTATCTTTCTTTGGAAATAGCCAAGCCTTTCAAAGTTAGGTCTGGGTAGCATTATTTCTAACCACACCCGCTGTGACTGATGGAGGAAATTCCTTGGAGTTCCATTCATCACATGCTTCTTTGGAGGCCATACAATACAGAAAAAAAGGGCCCAGACTTTAGGCCAGGAAGATCTGTTTGTTTTGGTAAGAAAAGTGCACAAATTATCAATATAAATCTTGATGAATTTTCACAGAATACACTGTGTGACCAGAATGAGTATTTTCTTCTCATTTTAATACTTCTTCTGTATTTACTATATAATTGTGGACAAATCATCTCTGAACCTATGAAATGGGCATGAAAATACATGCCTTTAAGATGCACTGAATGGACTAAATAAAATAACATAAGCAAAGCTTCTGGTGCGTAGTAAATAAGTGACTTTCTTCCCTACCACTCCCCACATAAGGAGCATGTCCTGGAACATCCCCACCAGCTCCTCCTCTCCTGCAACCCACCACCACCCAAAGCCCAACACCTTGTCCCCTGACTGCTTGAATTACAAGCCTCTCCACTGTAAAATAAGTTTTCAATAAGGTTTGAGAGAACACAATCACATCAAGGATGCCAATTTAGAAACACGAAGTATCAGCTACTAAGAGATAAAGAGGCTCATCTCCATTAAGAAAAGCAGTTGTTAGAATGATTCACAAGTTTAATTTTGCTACTTGTTAAGTATTATTAAATACTTAATGAAAGGCAAAGCCCCTGGGTTTTCACCAGGGCACCCACACAACCCAGGTGCTGTCTTACTCAGAAGCCCATGCATAAAATCTTGCCTTTATTCAAAACACCAAAATCAAGGATTGCGGGTAGCACTGATTAAAAGGGAATTTATTTTTTTGTCATTGCTGTATCTAAGGGTCCAGATGAGAGTCAGCAACAGCCAACACTTCAACAATTTTATCTAATCTGTGAGGTCTCAAGCACCACCTGGGGACTACTCCATGAAGACAAAATTTAGTAATGCAGTAAGCAGTCTGCCAAATGCTAACCGTCAACAGAAATAAATAGCATAATAATATTATTTTTAAAAACAGCTACTATGGTTTAAACCTTACTATGTGCCAGGTTCTCTGTCATGTAAGCTCTTTATCCATATGACCTATTTTTCTCTCACAAGGTCTCTGTGAAGGTTTTGCTAGCCCTATTTTGCAGATGGAGAAATTGAGGCTTAGAGAGATGAAGTAATCTGCCCAAGATCACACAGCAGAAATGACTTCAGATTCAAGCCCAGGTTAAGAGTTCACTTCTAAAGACCAGATGGCCAGAAAATTTCCCTTTGTCTGCACCGATGTTTCACACAAAGCATTATGCTCTTTCCCTGATGCTGACAGCAATTTAAAACTAATCAACCCCTTTTGGGTGGAAAGGCAGCTTGATAGTGTAAAGATAAGAAAAATTCTTTAACCAAAAAAACTTCCCTGATGAAAAATCTTGTTGCTAGACTTTTTCTAGTTTTGTTTGTTTGTTTTTAATCAGCAGGTAATTAATAATGGGATAAACAACAGAAGACAGGATTGTTACTGAAGTGGTAATTGTTGTTTGTAAAAATTCTCTCCCTTTCTTTGAATGCTTTTAATTTTAAAATTGCAACAGAGGCATCTTAGTGTAACTCCCATTCCATCAGAAGCCAAGAAGTGGTGGAAATTTCCTATGGAAATTTAATAAACCTTCTCTCTCCAAAGGCAATTATTTTTCTTTCCTACTTGGAAGCGGTCCACCCCATTCAACTCCCAGCCACGAGCTTGGAGGTTGGTGAGGAGGCGGTAATGAGCAGAGGCCGCAGCTCGCCAGGTGCCCCTGTGTCTGTGACGGCTGAGTGGGGCGATGACACGGGACTAGCTTCATTCTCACCCCTGGAAATACATGCGATTTTATGACAACACCGGAGCCTTCCTCATCTACTAAAAAGGAGACAAAGAGGTGTAACGGGTTACTCAACCCTTATCAATAGGTCTGCTTGCTCCCTGAGCTCAGCAGTTAATTTTAATTTTATATTATTTAGGTTGTTGTAAATAAAAGCCTATTAATGTAAGCATCAATCCAAAGAGAATTATACTTCATCTCACCATATCGGGGGACATAATAGAAATGATTTTCTCCAGCCATACTTAATTCACTCAGAATAGAAAAAGACCATAGAAAATAAAAGATTAGTTTGGGAAACTATAGAATATTGGTGCATTAAACATTCAATTGGTTTTCAATTAATTAACTGGAGATTATCTGGAAGTTAGATATAATGTGGCACTCCAAGGACATCTGGAATCTCTCTCTCCTGTGCGAGCGTGCAAACACACACACACACACACACACACACACACGCTTCAACGAGCAGTTCTTGAGGTCTGTGAATATTAAGAGAGTAAGAGTTTAAATCAATTGTTTTTAGCATTTTTCAGCCCCAAGTTCCTCCAAAACAGGAAACGTCGTATTTGCAGAAGGCAGGTCAGAGCACTAGCTGCTTCTTCCCAGAACCTTCGACCTGCACGACGTGCCTGCAAAGCGTGTGGGGAGGGAGATGAGGAAGAGCTTCCTGTCTGCTCCCCCACTGACTCTTTCTTTCCCAGCTCACAGGCAAAGCGTCACGCGGCCCTGGCAGGCGCGCTTTTTTGTTTTTTTAATATATCTTTATTGATTTCAGAGAGAGGAAGGGAGAGGGAGAGAGAGAGATGGAAACATCAATGGTGAGAGAGCCACTGATCGGCTGCAGCCCGCAGCCGGGGCCTGTGCCCTGGCCGGGAATCGAACCCTGATCGCCTGGATCCTAAGTGGATGCTCAGCCGCTGAGCCACGCCCGGCTGGGCAACATGCGCTCTTTCCGATTTGCTAGAACGGTTCCATGTTTGTTCTCCATCTGCGGGCCTTAATATTTCTAGACGTTGTTTCTGAAGATGCGGGTCCTTTCTGCCCCCGAGGGGCTGTTTTCACAATGCCCCCGGCACGCTGGGGAAGCGGGTTCCAGGCTGCGGCAACGCTGACCATCCCCGCTCTCAACTAGCTCAGCCCATGGGGAAGCCAGGCCCTCAAGTCCCTGCTGCTCTGCTTATTAGGTCTGGTCCTAAAAGCTGGTCCCCAAAATGTCTCTGATTTTTCTAGGCCATCTGGAAGTCAGTTGTCATCTCCTCCCACAGCACTCCTTTTGCAAAGGCTGCACTGGCAAGAGCAACACCCTGCTCATCTCAGGCCCTGGATGAAGAGCTGCCACCCAACTGGCAAAGAGCGGGCTCTGAGCGTCCGGCGTCCTATTCCACGGCCTGAAGAGGCCACAGCCACGGAGCTGCAGCCCACGGCCCCGGAGGGCGTGTTCCAGACTCGGCGGGGCGCGAGGGCCTTCCCTCGGAGCGACACTGCTCTCCTCTAGCCTCTGTTCCCTCTGACCTGCCCCCTTCTCCTCTCCCGAGAGAGAGGCAACCACAGATGCGCCTGCCGCCGCGAGGCGCTTAAGAGCGAAGGCAAAGGGCAGAGACACTGAAATTGCGAAGTTTCGTCTCTGACAAGCTCTACATCAACGCAAAGCTTCTACCCCAAAGCCAACTCCCCTTCCAACGACCTACCTCCATCAGTGGCCGTCACCATTCTCTCAACTGCCTGATTCCTCGTGATCTTTGCCTCTCTCACCTAATCGGTCACTGCTCTGTCCCTTCCTCCTTCGGCAGGTCTCTCCCCTTCTCCGTCACGTCCAGCCTGGTTGAAGCTCCGCTCAGCTCACAGCTGGGCTACCGACATGGACGGTATCAGTAAGGGTTCAGT
Organism: Miniopterus natalensis; assembly: GCF_054644295.1. Classification (NCBI taxonomy): domain Eukaryota; kingdom Metazoa; phylum Chordata; class Mammalia; order Chiroptera; family Miniopteridae; genus Miniopterus; species Miniopterus natalensis. The sequence goes on from NC_142088.1 coordinate 25,228,024, forward strand.
CAGGGACCAGAAACCACTGCAAGTGTTTAAAAGAGCGGGAACTTAATACAGGGCTTTGTGGGGGGGGTTGTCTTAGGGGGAGGGGTGGCGATATAGATTACAGCTGATCCTTGAACAACACAGGTCTGAATTGTGCTGGTCAGCTTATTTATTTATAATTAATTAATTTAAATTTTAAAAATTATTTATTTTCAATAAATACAATTGGCCCTTCACATCCACAGGTCTCGAATCCTTGGATTCAACCAACCACAGACCAAAATTGGTAATACAGGGCCCTGGCTGGGTGGCTCAGTTGGTTGGAGAGTTATCTCATACACCAAAAGGTTGCTGGTTCGATTCCCAGTCAGGGCATATACCTAGGTTTTCAGTTTTGATCCCCAGTCAGGGAGTGTACGGGAGGCAACGAATCCATGTTTCTCTCTCACATTGATGTTTTTCTCTCTCTCTCCCTTCCTCTCTCTCTAAAAATCAATTTAAAAAAAGAAAAACATATCCTCAGATGAGAATTTTGTTTTTAAATGGAAATAGAAAGCTTTGGATATACAAGTGCCAGGAGGGCTGAGAAGTCAAGAGCAAACAGTGAGGTAGCCCAGAGCTGAGCAACAGCAGGTCGCTACTCCACTCCTGGCTGGAGGGGCAAGAGGAAGAGGCAGTGTTACCAGCACCCAGCGCCAGAGACACAGAAGAAGCTGAAGCCACCGCGGAGGCCCTGTCCTGCAGAAGCTGGAGCCCAAGGCAAACAGCAGCTGCTGCGCCTCCCATCTCCTACCAGGGCCTCCCACTGGCCAGAAGCACAGCTGGGAAAACAGCATGCAGGGGTCCAACACTCTGCCAAGCAGAGAGCGGGAGTGGGAGACCAAGAATCGACCTGGAAGCAAAAGGCCAGGGCCAGCTCATAAGCTAACTGTGTTATGTGTAGCCCTCACAATAGATAACTAATACTCCCGTTTTACACACAAGGAAATGAAGCTTCTAGAGGGTAAGTGCCATACTCAGGGTAAAATGGTGCGGCCAAGGTTCGATCTTGATCTCTCCAACTCTAAACTCCCTTTCCTTCCCCACCCTCCACTGCCTTCTCTGACCAGCCGCCCTTCAGCTACAATATTTACATCATAATGGGCTATAGCATTTGATGACTTCCAAATAGTAAATGGAAACTACAACTGAAACCTCCAGGCTGCAGTCTTCTCCCAGTCCAGGAAGGAAGGGTGAGGAGGCCCCCAACACCTGAGGGTGATGCGTGCACCAGTCAGTCCCTTCTCCTCTCCCAGGCCAAGGCCCAGAGCACGAGGGATTGACTAGCAGAGCCTGGCTTTCCTGGAATAAGTAAATACTTCTCGACTGAGGTTTTAGGAGACATGGGAAAGGCCCCACACTGCAAAATGACACTTCGTCTTTTCATTCATTTGTTACTTTTTAAAAACATTTATCAAATGCTGAAATATACATATTCAATGATATCCAAGAAGAAGAGTGGCAACAGTGGAGTGGAGGGGTCAATGGGAAACAAAAGAGGACATCTGTAATACTTTCAACAATAAAGAGAAATTTTAAAAACGGGTTAATCAGACTCTGGGTGTATACCCATTTCTTTTAAATGTTCATGAAAAGGGGAGGTAAGTTATAAATGGCCAGGGAACCTGTACTGGTTGGTGCTAAAATTTCACTCCCAAAGTTTAGGTTAATTAGTTTAACACAGTGTTTTGGGGGTTCTTTGCTTTTTTCCAGTTTTTTTCCTGACATAGCCATAATTCAAGGCCGAGTGAACTTCTACCATGAAAAATACAAAGCTACAAGATGTTAACATCAGAGAAAGCTGGAAAAGGGTGTACAGAACTGTCTATACTATCTTTACAACTTTTCCATTAATCTAAAATTATTGCAAAATTAAAATTTTATGTTTTAAAGCTTATGTATGTTTAAAGTCTCCATATTATCTATGGAATGTCTTCCCATAGATAGGGAAGAACCCTGTGTTTGTTCCTCTTCTTACACATTTTTCAGTCCCATTTCCAATGACTTGGTTCTCCTTATAGGTTTCTTGTCATCCCTGATCTTTCCATTTGATTTCATTTTGTGTTCAAGCCAGGGAAATCTAGCAATTGGAACTTGAAAGAGATTGAACTCACTCAACTTAACTTCCAATCTCTACCTTGTGATTGTGCCAGGATAAAATGTTTCCCCTTCAAACAATCATACTGTGCAGCACTTTTAAATATAACTATTTGAAGAAAACCAATTCAGAAAATCAAACATCGCTCACAAATGCATCGACTGAGTTACAAACTGCTTAATCGAGGATCATAGAGGGTTCTAAAGAGAGTTTCTAAATCTTCATCAGTATATGAGATAAAATAAAGGAAGAATTAGGCAAGAAGAGGCAAAGGAGAGCAAAATAGTATAAGAAGACGGGGACTTTTTAGGAAAAAAGCTAGAGAGGGGAATTTTTAATTCCAAATCATTTCATATCAGTCACACTGGCCAAGTGAATAATACCTGGTATGTGCAAGTCTTAACTTAAATACCACCATCTAAGTCAAAGGAATGTTATAAGACATATTTTAAAGTCTTCCTGTGGCACATATCAGACAAAATAATCTCTTAACATTCAGCTTTAAACTAACAGAGTTAAGTATTTTCTTGTTTTATTTTTATCACTCCCAAGGTTCCCAAAATGATACCTTTACTAGATCTTCATTTCATACATTCATATAGAAGACACCTTTGTCTTTGGGGGGGGGGTTCCTTTCTCCCGCTCTGCTCCCTACAACCCACCGCCTCCCAGGAATGCAAGGAGAATAAAAGATCTCTAAGCATCTAAATACTAGTCGCATTATTGGACACTGAAAAGAGTTACTTTATTTTTTTGGTAAAGTCTATTTTCCTCAAGTCTCTTATTTTTTTCCAGATCTCATTGTCTACATACAATAATAACTAAGAAGAAAAATGAAGGGGGGTAAAAAACACAAGCCTTGGCAGATGGAGGCCCTGAATATTAAGCTGGAGCCATTTCCATGGCCCAAGCAGGCAAGTGTGAGCCAGAACCCTTTCCTCATCACACTGAACACAACAGGAAGCCAACTTGCAAGTCCCAAACCCCACCTCGTCGCCCCACCCCAACCAGCCCAGCCTGTGAAGCCCACACTTATTCAGGTGCCAGGGCCTTCATCCTTGCCAATGCCCTTCTCACAGCTTTCATATGAGCTCTTCCAGGAAACAGTGACACTGGGTGATAGATGTGCCCATCAACTCCATATTTACCAGTTTCTAGTTACAAAAAGACAGGCATCTTTGGCATCCTCTTACTCTCTGCAGACTCGTTCAGGCTCCCAATCCATCATTATTGGCACAGGCCCACCCAGGGTCATTATTCAACGGAAGGTGCCATCCATTAATATTGTTGAAGTCAGGGATGGTGTGACCACCACACAGTAGTAAACTGGAGGTGCCAAGTTTCACTCAAAAGGCGTGAAAGACGCTGTGATTTACAGCAGTCCTAATGAGCCGGGGAATTCTGGGCCTGTAGGCACCTGCTGCTTCGGCAGCCTCTGCCAACGCCACCACCATGCCCTAGAATATTACACAGTACCCCCTCCAACTTAGGAGAATTTATCATTAAACTACATTGGAAAGCTTGCTTTGCCATCCACCATCATTTAAAAGGCAACACTCATGAGGAAAGCCCATTTGGGGAATCAAGAGAAAGGGTCCTATTTCTGCAATTTTTCTTTCTCTCTGTGACTACTCTTAAAAGAAAAGAGATTCCCAACTAACTCTACAGTGAAATAAAATCAGGAGGTAGTTTTATTTATTTACTATTTATACCCTATATTCTTATATAAAAGGTTTAGCTGGTTTGGCTCAGTGGTTGGAGTGTCATCCTGTGGACTGAAGGGTCCTGGGTTTGATTCCAGCCAAGGGCCCGTACCTCAGATGCAGGCTCGATCCCCACTGGGGTCATGTGGGAGGCAACCAATCGATGCGTCTCTCTCACATCGATGTTTCTCTCTCTCTCTCTTTCACTCTCGCTCTCTCTCAAAAGCAATGGAAAAAATATCCTCGAGTGAGGAAGATTTAAAAAAAAAAAGGCTTAGAGCAGACTGCCAGAGGGCTGCAGGTGCTGGCTGTTCAGAAGGGGCTTTACGCGGCTGTATTTCGGTACTTGATGTTCCTTCCCTCCAGGAATGTGACGAGTCATTCATTACAACCGAGGGCAAACAAACAATGCCGGCAATTCCCCAACTAGGCAGGGCTGCTCGCACCACTTGACCGCGCAGTGCTGTACCTCGGGTGAGGTTTCTTAGCGTTAAACACTCAACTCAACGGAATCACCGAAACCAGGTTAACCAAAACGGCTCCTTAGCTCCTTTATGTTCCACCCCCCATCCATTCCCTCCTCTCCCCAGTCCACTTACTACTCAACTAACCTACCAACTCTAGGCACAATCCATTCACTCTCTCCAAGCTCTTCTTCCACACAAACTATGCTCATTCAAATCCCAGGGTCACCATCCTGGTTCTCTATCAAACCAAATTCATACTTGTTTTCAGGAACTGAGATCAAACCCAATGCTCTCCACTAAGCTTTCCCCAGCTAGCCGAGGCCACCACACTAACCTCTTCTTTCTTTTAATTCATATGACATTTCATAGTTGGTACAGTATCACGAAATGGTTCTACTGTCAAAGGTTCTTCATCTTCCAACATTCCCACCGAAGAGCTACGCAAGGTGAGTGGGCACTCTACTCTCTGATTTTAACCTTCTTCCCTATAACAGCCATTTCAATGCAGAACAGAAACGCACTCCATTGTTTAAAGCTGGGACCTGCTTTATTATAATGCAAGAAAATCAAGGTACAAAACTAAATGTAAATGAAACACGTTACAGGCACATCTTCTGGTGTTGCTCATGCTTGCATGTAAGTTCCCATCAATTTATAATTGCTTCCAGTGCCCCTTCCAAGCTCACCCTTTTCCCCATACATGTTCGTTTGTGTGACAGGGTATTTCTCTCATTTCCATTTAGTCCTGGAAGATAGAAATCCACTGTTTCCATCCCAAGCCTCCCTACCTAGGTCCTTATTAAAATTACATTCTTCACAAACAGTGTAGGGGCATCCCTCTACACTGATCACAGAACCATCCTGAAGTAACTGCTCTTCTCTAGCCCATACTCAAAAAAGCCTACTACATCATCTTTCCTGACTCTACAGTTTCTAGAAAAGCTGCAGAGGGCTTTAGAACTGGCTAACCTCCATCTGACCATATAACTGTGTGGCAAAAACTTGGTGCTCCCTTTCTAATTCATAAAGACAAAACATACCCTCATATATCAGTGTGCTCAATTGTAGTTTTGAGAACTCTGGCTCTGACCAGATTGAAATGAGTTTCACTTCACTTATATTTATGATACAGAATACTCAGAGGAGGTTTTTTGCTACTATCACACAATTTAGTCCTTGATTATAAAGTATCATGTTTTTATCCAGTTATTTCATTTATATATGTCTTGTCTGAAAAGTTCTCCAAGTCAAGAAACTGGTGTTTTACTTTTCTAGATAGAATTAGCATCTCAGTAATTTAATTCCATATTTACCTGTAAACAATCGTGTGCTGTCAGGTTTAAAAAATACTAGAAGAGAAAAATTTGACTAGGAGTTGACAAATATTTTCAGTAAAAAGTTAAATACTTAATATTTTAAGTTCTATGGTCCAATATAACTTCTGTAAAAAACTGCTTAACTCTGACATTGTAGCTTGAAAGCAGCCATAAATAACACATAAACAAATGAGGGTGGCTATACTCCAATAAAATTATATTTACAAAAACAGGGGGTGGCTGGACTAGGCCTGCAGGCCATAGTTTGCTGATCTTAAACTTACACTATAAAAACATCAAAGAGAAATAAGATACGGCCACTGCATCGTTACCACTGTAATGCAACTCAACTCAACAGGGAGCTTTTGACTGCTCACTAAATTAAAATTAAAAGTGGTAAGATTTAAACACCTCAATGTATATCTCTGTCAAATTAGGTGGGGCATATGTGCTTTGGTACATTTTAAAAATTCAAAGGACATTTTAAAAATTCAAAGATTTTTGTCCCCCTTACTTCTTACCCCATCCCTGTGTATTTTATTCCAGAAATAACCAGCTCAAATAGGCAAATATTGACAATTTTTCATTGTTTACATATTTCATTTGCATCCAAAGAAGTTTGTTCCCAAGCAAATGTCTATTCATTAAAGATTAATATTTGAGTCTTTGGCTGACCCACTGATTTCTGGCAATTAAAATTCATTACTGCAGAATGCATATGCATGAAAGTCTTCCCCCTTCTCTCTGACTCCTAGTTACTTCTCAAGTGCTTATATTAAACATAAATTCATGCAAGGTAATTATTCTTTTTCATTGTCAATTTCAAAATGGAAATTCTATAAAACAAGATGAACTGACACACCAAGTATTTCCACAGTGAAAATATCCTATGTAATAAAATAGGACAACATATACAAATTACAAACAGTTTAACTTTCTGCCTAATGTAACACAGTATTGAGTTTCACAGAATTCCTCCTTAGCTGAGAAAAAAGTTTTTTATATAGTTCGATTACAGTTAGGAAATCATGCAGCACTCCATCCGCTATCTCATTAAAGTAGTATGCTTCTTTAAGGACATGTTCAGAATTGTGTTTCATAGAGATCACTAGGAGAAGCCTTTGTGAATGAATGGCAGGTTTCAGCAACACGGTGGGGAACCCAAGACTGAGTCCAGCAAGAATGCATTTGTGGGAAGGGCAAAAACACTGCTGGAATTGAAACAGCAATAGCTTTCTATTCCTAGTTAGGAAGTCTCAGCAAAGTGAGATAAAGCACTAGATTTGTGCCTACCTCACACTCACCTTAAATGTGTTCCTAAGTAAATAATATATCAGTATATTTTTAATAAATGCTGTATAATTTTGCCCATTTTTTCCCCCCCCTCAAAAAAAAAAAGAATATTAGAACAAGAATTAAATTAAATTTCTTCTTGTAACAAGCCACTGTGTCCTCACCATCTCAAGGTCTGCTCCACGTGTGAGATCTGCATTTACTCTTCTCGGGCCACCACCCTTCCTCTGCCACTTCCCCCCACCATGTCCTGCAAACCTGTTCTTTGTTCCCTGGACAATCTTCCCTCTTCCTGGCACACTGGACTTCTCACCCTCCTCCCTCCCGGGAACACTGTCCTAGACTCCCTCACCTCTACAACCCCCCATGAAACCTCCACCAGGTGCTGGCCCTCCTCCTCGGCTCCTGCTTCTCTGCTACAGCCCAGCCGGGGGAAAATTCAAAATCAGGCAGCCTTGCCTTCAGTAGATCCTTACCATATAACTTAGGTTAGGCCTTTGATCTTTGCACAGATGACGCTTTAACACGCACCCTCACAATAGCTAATCCAGAGTGAATCCTTCCCCCTGAACTCCGCCTCCACTTCTTCCCACCACCAGCCCAGCTCCTAACCCCTGACTTCGCCCACCCTGTGGAGAAAGATGCACCCCCTTACTAGTTTCCGCAGCTCTTCGAAGTCCTTACCCTACCTTAAGGGGAACATCTGAACCTCCCTAAAAATAAAGTCTTTCTCCAACACCACCTACAGCTTTTACTTTTACTATGTGCTTGGACCTTTCCACTAATTTCTTCCCTCCTATACTTCAATCTTTTGCTAAGTCGACTACCCCTGAGAGAATCAGCACTTATTCTCAAGTCCCAACTCCTTAAAGAACGATCTTTCTCTACCACCTTCAGCTTCTACTCCCTTCCCTTCCCACTGACTAGCCCATTCTCTTCTCAGCTATGGAGCAGCTGATACATGGCTCTCATTTCTGCAAATCTCCTCTCTTGGAAATCAGTGGTATCCTATTTTTACCAAATTCACTTCTTCTGTCCATAGTCCTCATCTTCTTTGACCTCCCTAGAGCACTGGATACTAAGGATGACTCATTTACCCCTGCAACGTGCATTCACTGATGTCCCACTATGTGCCCTTTGCTTTGATGGCCCTGCAGCCTGTTTAATCCCCTAAGTCTGGGTTATCTCCTTTTTCTATCTCCAGGTTTATACCAGACATAGTTGGAAGCCACATTTAATGCTTCTTTCCCTGTCCATGCCCAAGGTCATCAGCACCTTACAGACACCTAAATTCAAGTGTTACTTTTCTAGCTGTTTTTCTATTTACAACACATTTGCACTGGGCTGTCCCATAATCATCTCAAACTCAATGTACCTCAAAAGAACATTAATCTTTATCATCATCTACCTATCCCCAAAACTGTATGGCGACTCCACCTGTCTTCCTGTTTAGAAACTTTGACGTTATCTGGCCTCTTCTCTCCTTCATTGAACCTGTATTGGATCCTTTTGCTTCTTCTCTGGGATGCCTGCCTCCCTTCTAAGCCCGTTGCCATAAGCTTTGTCCAGACCTCTACACCTCAAGCCAAGTTGTCTGACAACCACCTCCATTTTCACCCACTTCTGATTCACCTTACACGCTATTACAGATTAGCCTGCTTAAAATAATGCTAATCTACTACAATAGCTAATTTTATAATTTAAGAGTGTTTTACATAAACAGAGGTTGGTTTTTCTTACATAATGGGAAATCCAGAAGTAGGTAGCAGTTTAGGGGTGTCAGAGACAACACCTCTTAGCCTTTTCCTCCTGGTCGTAAAACTGCTGTATGGCTCTAGTCTTTGCCTTTCATTCAAGGAAGAGGGAGGAGAGGAATGAGTTCTAACTCAAGTGAATAAAAACTTTTCCGGAAACGCCATCAGCAGTTTCAGTGGCCAGAATGAGCTCACAGAGCTCGCCTGTCTGCAAAGGAGGCTGGGAAAGGAGGGAATAGAATTATGAGCGGGTTAGACCAATCATGATCCATCACCTGGATAGGCACAGAATTGAGGTACACCTGTCAAGGAAAAGGGGGAGGGAAGCCCAAATTAATTGTTTAATCATTTTGAATACTAAGCTGGTCCTCTGGCCAGCCTGGGGTTTCTTCTCACTGCCCCAAACATAGTCCAGGCTCAACTTCACCTTTTCACCTTTGTTCTCTCTACCTGGAACATCTCCCCCCCCCCCCCCCCCGCTTCTTGCCAAACTCTCTTCATCCTTCATGGCCCTGCTCATATTCTATCTATTCCACGACACACTACAGTCTACAAAGATGCCTTCCTTGAATCAACACTTTTTTCACTCATCCATTCATCCACATTCAGTATTTACTTACATTTAATTCCTACCTATAGTGAGTACTACAGAGAGGAACATTTAATTTTTCTGCCTTGGTTTCACTGCCCCACAAATTATTATAACCTGCATGAAGACATGAACTGTGCCTCAGGGTTCTTTTGTATGCCTCAGTTCCTCGCACAGTGCTGAGAACATAACACGTGCTTAGTAAATTACTGGCTTGCTGAAAAAGCCTATAACTGCTTAAAAAGAACAATACATGAATCACTAATTATAAAAATAAATTAAATTAAATTAAAAACACTGTGCTTGGGGACCTTGAAAACAGTACATTACCTACTTATTTTGGACAAAATATACTCCACAAGACAAGAAAATAACAATGATTACATTTGAACTTCAGTGGTGAAGGTGGCAAAATATAATCCATTTTCTTTGAGAAAGCTAAAAAGACCAGCAGAGCTCAGCAAAATTCAAAACTGTCAAGTAGAGACGCCATTTGCAGACCTCTCGAACCAGAGGGTTAGTCTCCTAAGCCCTCCCCTGCAATGTGGGGCAGAGAAAAGTCAAGCGGTTTATCTCAGATCCTGCGGATCCATCTGGGAATTAGGAGATCTTGCCCAACACCGCTGTCAGCCGCAGGGCGGCTTTAGATGTGCACTAAGATTTCAAACTGGGCACAACTTATGCAAGAGACACAATTCCCCAACCCCCACTGACCAGGTTTTCAGTCCTTCTAATTTGCTTGTTGCCCTTCCCTTGTCCTATTTACTGAGTAGATAGCCTACAATGCAGGGGAACATGTTCTCTCCAACAATGGTGCGCCTGCAGCTTCCCCATTCATCAGGGAGCCCGCGGAACTGCAAGCCCTACATTTGCCTCCTTCCTCTTGGCCCTGAATGAGGACAGCCTTTCAGAAGCTGGGAAAAGAAAGCAGCTCACAGGAAGGCTCATAAGCCTCCCCAGGACTTCTTCAGAAGCTGAAATTCCTCCCCCGTGGAGAGGTAGTCTGGATGCACTGTGCCACTGTGGGCACTTCTCTGCGCATCTCCTGTCTCCGCCAAGACAAAGACGACCCAACAACAGGCTATGGGGCAAAGCGGGAAAGAGGCCTCCTTTCCCTGCCTTCACTGCTCTCAATACCAGCGATAGTTGCATTCTCACAGAGAGCAGATTCTGCTCTATTTCACAGGTTATTAACTCCTGTGATATAATCACTGAAAGGGACCTCTATGTTGATGGTCCAAGAAGCCCAAAAGCCAATTTTTCAAATGAGCCAGTGCTCACCTGATAAAAATCCTATTCTGTTTTGCCTATGTTTTCCCCTATGTTCCTCAGCTAGCTCTCTATGCCGGGAACATCAGCATGTTTTATGACTTCTATTACAAAACAAGACTCAAAAAAGGAAACACACCTGGAAGGAACATTATTGCAAATATTATGCTTGGATTTGGGTACTGAGTACTATTTAGGACACAATGTCTATATCTGGTCCAGTCCCTCTTCCTAACTCCAATTCGTTCCCATGAGAAGTAATTACATATGAATTCCACAAGGGGTTTGGTAGAAAATTCTGTCACTAGCCACAGGTACAAGATTTCAACATAACTTCAAGAAGGCTCTTAAAAAGTCTATAGGACTTTTAATAGGTTATTTGACAGCAAATAATCAAGGCAGCTTAGGAAAAAGTATGGGTAGATAGATCACTAGAGTTTAGAATAATTTTTCTATGGTGAATCTAAAACAAAAAAAATACATGCAGATCCCAAAACATTCATGCCAATTATTGCTGTTCTTGAGAACAAAGAGTTATCCCTCTACTTCTCTATTCAATACCACCTCCTCCTTTAGTCCCTCTACATCCTGACATGGTTACCCCTCTCCCCCCCAAAAATGTACAAAGAATCTGCCAAAATAAAGCACACGGTATTTTTCTCAAGCATCCATCCAATTGCCCCTTTAATATAAGGGCGTTTTATGTTTCCAAAAAGCAATATTGTACTGGGTGGAAATATCCTTTTCATATTCAAATATCAGCGTAATATGTAGTTTGACAGATTACTATCTTATGGCTCTGTTTCTTGTATTTGTGGAAAAAAAATAAGATAAAAAATAAGTGAATTCCAAGTTGGTCCTAGAGTCCCCCTTTTTTCTTTAATGAAAGGATCAGGCCACATTGTCTCTTTTTGTTGCATTTTGTGTATAACAAAAGCCTTTCCTTGCCTCACAGCTTTTATAAACTACAGATCTCTGTGCAAACACAGTCTTAATAAAAACTGAAAAATGATTTTTGTGTTATGCATTTCAAAAGAAAAAATTGGTCCACAATAGAATAATTGTTTTGTTTACAAAGCATATAGGAATACGAATCTTAAAAATTCTTAAACAGCAACATAACCTTAACCTTACATTGTAGGCTGCCACGGAACCAAGCCTAAGAGAACTCAACAGAAATCGAATGTTATTTACTGCACATTCTTTCAAGAACTTTTACTACAAAGAAATACTGGGGGGAAAAATACACTAGTAATAAATAAAATCTGTTCCCACCTACAAAACCAGAAACAGAGGACTGGACTCAAAGGGATACACATGTGTACATGTATGGACTACTCCCCAAAAGAAATTAAAATGCTAACCTTCATTTTTTCACAGCATTGTGGATACTAAGCAACCCTGTAGACTTACAATAAAGCCAAAAACACTGAAGGCAGCAAGTCAGGGGTGGCAGAGGTTATAAAGACAACTGAGCCTGGCTCACAAGATGTGGGCAAAATCTGCACTGAATATTTGAAAACATACAACAGAGTATATATATATACACTCCCTTTTATGACATCTCCTCTTGAGTTTTCTCTTGCTAGAACACAAGGTCTTTTATTTGTCACTTAATCAAAAAATCCAGTAGAAGCAGGAAATAATAGAAATTGCTATATATATGTACGTTAGCTATTTTATTTAAAAGTAAGGCTTTGGGTATGGCTCTACTAATTTGAGTTGTCCACTCAATCTTTCCTAAATAATGATACATTCCAGTTTCTTTAAAATGCATCAATAACTTAAAAAAATACCTGCAAAGCAATCTATGCAAGAAATCCTTTTATATTATTTTTCCCAAAATCTTTAATAGTTGTCCTGCTCTCACTTAATTTAGCAACACTTTCAGCAATTCTCTTTTACTGAGTCTTTTCAAAGCATTACATTTTTTTTTTCAAAGAAACAATAACTTTATACTCACAAATCATAGGATTGTGTGTTATTTAATAATGTAATTGTAATTACAAGTAGAAATGAAATAAACAGGTTTTAGGGAAGCTCAATTAACTCTTTTCAAGCCTACAGCTCAAGTGATAGGAGAGCTTGTTATAGAGGAAACTGTTAATCTCAAGTTTTAGGAAGGGAATGCTAAGTGCTAGTTAAGTGGATGTTGACTTAAAGTGTCCTCTATAATCTCTAAAGCAGTGTTTTCTAAAGTATATCCCAAGGAAAACTAATTTCAAGGGTGCGATGAAAACAGGACTCTGTAGTCAACCAAGTTTGGGAATGCAGGGTCAATCAAAGCTAAGAAGGTTGTTTTATTGCAGGACATTGACCTCTAAATAGCTAATGTGTACTTTAAAACAAAAAACAAAAAAAACCTCCACATATTTTATTGATTTCAGAGAAAGGAAGAGAGAGGGAGAGAAAGAGAGAGAAATATGAATGACGAGAATCATCGATCAGCTGCCTCTTGCATGGCCCCTATTGGGGATTGAGCCCAAAACCCGGGCATGTGCCCTGACCAGGAATAAAACCATTACCTCCTGGTTCAGGGGTTGATGCTCAACCACTAAGCCACACAGGCCAGGCTAATGTGCATTTTAAATTTTGAAGATGGCATTATAGAATATAGTGTTTTTCCAATGAATTTCATCATAAATGTCTTGGCGCTAGATTCCTAGGTATATCCTCGTGCTTAGGCCATTTCCTCCTCTCTTAATTCCATTACAATTCATGTAACTTACTTTTTAAAACTTCAGTGTGGACAGTGAGATACTATGTGCATGCTAGTTAATTCAAGTTTTAACTCTGGGCAGCAGGTTACCCTAAACAAGATCCACATTCAGCCCCTATCTGATCAGAAAGGGGACACTCCAAAAGCAACCATTATATGTATTTCTATTGCCTATATTTTTATTACAACATAAGTACTTCTATTATCCATATTAATACCTTAGACTTTGATCATCTATATAATAAATGTCAACCATGTACTTTAATTGGTGAAACTAATGGCTTATTAACTAATATGAAGAATCTAGAAATGGACTCTCATAAGTCAGATGAAAAATAGTCAAGAATATATGAAGTAGAAAATATTTTAGAGATACTCTCACTCTAGTGGGAGCAGAATATACAGATCCAGAGAGGCTTTCCCCATGGACATAGACCTGAGGTTTGACTCTAAAAGGCCCTGAATCCACCTACTGGTTTAAAAAGTTTTGAGGCTGCCTGATAGTTGTGATAGCTGTGCTAAGGGTAACAGAATCCAGCCTCTCAACGTTGCCCTGTCTGCCCTGAGGAAACATTTGCAAGGTAGTGGAACTGGAACTTCATAATAAGTCATAAAGCAAGCTGTATACATTGTTTTTGCTTAATTGCTTGCTTGTGAATAAGTTTACTTAAATGTTTCTGAGTGTAGCAATAGTTAGTCTTAGAGTTGCTCTTACTATAATATAGTAGCAGCATTTGGGGGAGTAGATAATAGTCACTCACTTCAAGTCTCTTTTGAATTGTGAACCGAGGGGAGGAAAAAGCAAAACAAACAAAACAAAACAGAACGACAAAAACAACAGCAACAACTAAGGGCCGTGCATGACCAAAAGTGTAGGTCAATTCTCAAAACCTTTCTTTAAGGTAAAAGAAAAAAGTATCTACTAATTCTTGACATAGGAGGAGGCCCAAAAGTCTTATGTGCCCCAATAGACACCCTTTTATCTGCTCCCAGACAGAAGGCTATAATAACCACCTCTTACCTATCTGGATTTTACCAAGACTGTGTTTGAAAATGCGTTCACATTAACTGATAGGGAAAGACACTTCCTGGGCATTTCTCTAGCTCTCATCTTGATACAGACTAATATGAAAATAAGCTAAATGTTTTCTTGGGAAGCCTGAAGAATCTGAACAGACAGAGTAAGATATCAATCCAATAGTGGGAAAGCAGATTATTTCCTGGTCTGAGATACTCAGGCACACGGCAGGACGAGCCCTGGGAAGGCCGAAGTAAGACAGATTTGACCTAATTGTGTGCTGAAAGCTGTGAATTGAATGATGGAGGAGGGAGAGGGCAAAAAAGAGCAAATCCAACATTATTAAAAGTCAGAAGGATCTATCTAATGTTTGCCTCCGACGATCATTGCTATAGTAGCTGATAAATGGTAATTTTCAATCATTCCTTCTATGTTTATTTGTTAGAATTCTACTATAAGGATCAATCTTCCCTCCTTTCTTTTTTCTTTCCTTCTTTCTTTATTTGTATGAGTATGGATTCATAGATTCATATTTTATTCTATCTATCATTACCACTTATCTGGATGTTCAAATTGTCCCATATTTGGCCAGCAGGAGTTGCCCCTTCGAGCTGGCTGTGTCTTCTGGACAGATCTCCACCATTCTTAGCTTACTTTCTCACTTTCTGGGGAAACAAGATGCTCCAGTCTATCTTGTTCTTTTCCTTCCCCAGTAAGGAAAAAGATTTGGTTGATTTAATCAGAGAATGGTATTTGGAAAACAAGATATGATACTAGTTGCACTCATTGCTAGCAAGTTATTACTTTTTTACGCTCTTAGGAGAGAGAGCTAGGAGGATGGGTGGGTGGATGGGTGGGTGGATGGGTGGGTGGGTGGGTGGATGGGTGGGTGGGTGGGTGGGTGGGTGGGTGGAGAGATAGGCACCTGTGTCTACATAGATATAAAAACCATGTGTTCAAACTGTTATCTCCAATCCCGATCCAACAGTACATGGGTTCACTCTAGGCTGTTACCTTTCTATATGTAGAATCCCCTTCAACAATGCAAAACTTGGCCCTCATTATCCATAACAGATCTATTTATTTTCATAGTCTCTCCCCACAAGATAGTTATTAATTTTAAGGGGAAGAATAAATTTACACTGCAGAAATGTTACAGACAGCACATTAACTAACCACAGAAAAATGGCACAAGCAGGTATCACATGCCCCTGATATATGAGACATTAAAAAGAGCACAACGTCACTTCTGTTATATTCCTGCCAAAAATAGATCATCTCAAATCTAATCATTAGGAAACATCAGACAAACCCAAAATAACTGGCCTGTACATTTCAAAAATGTCAAGGTCATGAAAAACAAAGAAACACTGAAGAACTGCTCCAAATTAAAAGACCACAAAAATGAGAGCAAAGAGCAACTTGTGATCCTGGACTGAATTCCTAAACCACAAAACTTGTTTCCCCCACTTTGCTATAAAGAACATTAGTGGGACAACTCACAAAGTTTGAATCAAATGTATGGCTTTGATAATAATATTATTAATGTTAATTTTCTGATTTTGATCATTGTATTGTGGTTATATAAGAGAATGTCCTTGTTTTTTAGAAATATACAAAGGACATTAAGTCTGTAACTTAACTCACAGCAGGTGACTCCTAGGTGATTCTAATGCACAGTCAGCCAGACAAAAATAAATGAAAAAAGAAGGAAGGAAGGAAGGAAGGAAGGAAGGAAGGAAGGAAGGAAGGAAGGAAGGAAGGAAGGAAGGAAGGAAGGAAGGAAGGAAGGAAGGAAGGAAGGAAGGAAGGAAGGGAGGGAGGGAGGGAGGGACGGAGGGAGGGACGGAGGGAGGGACGGAGGGAGAGACGGCTATAGGCCTGGGAGCAGAATCATAGGAAATAGCCAGCTTGAGGGGGTGGCACCGGAACTCAGAGGAAAAAAATAAGTAGCAAGAAATCAGGTAAAAGGAGAATGGGGAAAGTTAAGAGAGTTTCAAAGGGGAGGGAGGGTGATTCCCAGGGCCGCACAAAGGTGAACAAGATGAAGCTGGGTAAGGAGAGAGGTATAGATTTTGGCAGTTTGGGCCTAAGGGGACCTCAGTCAACCACACGTTTGCTTGAATACGAGGCGTGAAGGTGCGTGACGGGAATACAGCCCCCAGCCGCTGTCCTCAGGGGCTCGCGTGTACTGGCTCCTGGAGGAGGCCGGCCGGTGACATCTGTGGCGGAGAGCACCTGACACCTCCCAGCCTCCACCCTCCGCACTCGCAGACCGAGCGGTCTGGGGGCCAGCTGGTTCCAGGCCCCGCCACCGGGTTCCCTCCAGCCAAGGCAGAGTTCTTTAGCAAAAGCAGCCGGGAACGAGAGCCTTTGTGGGGAGAACCTGCACCCACCAGTTATTTCAGGTGATGGGGTTTAATTAAGACAAGACCCTAGAGAGATGTTCATGTGCTCCTGGTATTTCTGTGTGCAAAGTGCACTGAATAGTCTTCAGGGCTTCCCTGGTTGCATTTTATCTTTCAGGTTCATATGCTAGGTCTGTCTTCACCATTAATATTATTCTTTTGTGCTCGTTCAAGCACAGGAATCAAATTGGACCTATTCTACAATAAAACGCAGTTTCAACTTGGCCCGGAAGCTGAGGGACTGGTGACCCGGCTCTGGCCCTGCCTGCTGACCTTGTATTGATTTGCTTTGTAAAGTTCAGGACGCGTGAGCTAGGGTTCCTTGAGCAGTAAACCCCAAGTCCCAGTTCTCAGCTTCTAAACAGACACACCAAAGAGAATTCCCAATCTCCCAAGACAGCAGTGTGGGTCAGAAGGAGGGGTTGAGCCCCCCAGGCATTTTACTTTGTTGTCCAGATCACAGTAATTAAGATGATAAGTAATATTTTACAAAGCTCTTTCAAGTACATTCTTATTTGATCTCACAACCCTGTAGTAACCTGAATAAATAAAATTTCAAATCAAAAGCCACTGAAAAAAGTGATTTCCGGTTCCAGATTCCCTTATCTCCATAAAACAGTCTGTGTTAAAAGGGTCTAGCACACACTGGCTTAAGCCCCCAAACCAGGAAATCCACCCCTAAATTAGATTAGAAAATGCAATAACCGAAAGAAAAAGGCGTTCATCAACTAACAATGTGGTTCGCCTGATGCTTAGCAAACTATTTTTTTGAAGTAATAGCCAGTTTATCTGCCTGTTTGGCTTCTTGAACACTCCTTTGCCTTCATAAAAGCCAAAGACACACAGTCTTACTTTATCTTTCTGGGCAATCTCCTGCCACCGATGACACACAGAAGCTTTAATTAAAATGACAATTAATATAGGGATTGGAAGGAGCTTGGTTTTTTAAAAAATCTCATTTCTTTTGAGCCTGCTTTAGAAATGTTAATGCCAGTGTGTTTGCCTAGTACAGCCATACCTCAGAGAAAAACGTCCAAATATTTAAAAGCTGACTTCTTTTGGCTTTTGGTTTAAGAAAGAAAGAAAGAAAAGAAAAGAAACTGATAGATCTTCAGTCTGTTAGCACACAGACAGATTTGTTCTTACAATATGATGAGTTTTGGGAGCATGTGTGATAAGCTGTCATAGAGATCATGAAGAAATTTTAGTCATTAACTTTCCTTTTTCTCCGAGGAGAATCAATATTGTATGTCTCTCAACACACATGCAGAAGCAAGCCTCACGTCCACTGACTTTTACAGACTCATCGACACACCGAAAAAATGAACGCTAACTGAAGTCTACAGTGCTGTCCTCACGTGACAATGCTGTGTGATTTGCGCTTTCAAATTATTTTCGATGCAATAATTATCATCAGTTTCTGATTGTCACCCAACATATTGAGAGTCACAAGATAGACGATAACAAGTAAATATTTAGTCATTCGCGATACAAACATTTATTCAGGGCCTATGAAATGGGGGAAAAAAACCTCAAAGAGCTTCCAATTTAATAGGGAAAACAATAACATAAAACCAAAAGTGATGTGTAAGAACAGATCGAGTGCTGCTGAGTGATTCATCCTTATAATTGATAAATATAAAACCTCACCCTTTCCTTTAATGTTGCTGATGTTTCCAAATAAAGTAGATATTATAATTTTAAAACAACCAATTATAATATGAAAAATGCTGTTTTAAACCAAATCCCAAAATCACTCTATTGATTCATCATGTTAAAACCAAATTACATTTTTTAAATTCAATAATGATGCAATCATAAAAAGTAGAATATATTTAACATTACATTACTAAAGCAACTAAGGTATGACATACAGGATTTTGTTTAAACATGTTTTAGGGCACCTTTTTAAGGAATTGATATTTTAATTAAGCTCATCAATTTTGAACCTTTGAGTAAAATGTAAAATGAAATAAAATAGGAAATCTTTGGCAGACCCACATGTGCTATGAACCTGGGAGGTCGTGTTCCCTGTTACAGCACCTGCTCATCCATGTCCAGTTACCTAGCATGCCTCCTGGGTCAAAGCAGAGAAAATGGAGTAGAAAAGGCTTTGGTTGGAGTTCTGTCTCTGTGGTGCACGGTTAAACTTGGCTCAGCTGCTCCATTAAACTCCTCTCCAAGCTGCTATTTTCTCATTAGTGACACTAACAATGCACTTAGCTCATAGCGCAGTTGAGGAAATTAACTGCAATAATGAATGTGAAGCAGTTACACTGTGTCAGGCACACAGCGAGTGCCCAATAAATGATAAGACTACTATTATCATCATCATATTATTGCTACTATCTTGCATTTGTACATATACGTTTAATAACCACATTAACCCACTTTGTTACCACCTTCTCTGCTTCCTAAACTTCTTGCGCCTTCCTTCCCCTAATTTGAGGAAAGCCTCTTAGTTTTCAGTAATTCTGGGATTCAGCACTTTGGAGGACAGAGTAAGCTGGCAGCACATCAGCAGGCAGTGCTTGCTGTCCCCTAGTTCAACAAAAGCAAGACAGAAAGGGACATGGCTGGAGCAGGACCACACCCAGCCCTGGCTGCAGGGGGCTTCCACCCGCCTGACCTCGGCGAAGGGTCCCCAGCTTCCACTTGGTGATGCCAAGCGTAGCCACTGGCCCGCGTGGTGTACCCCTCTGTCATTTGTCCCACACAGTGCTTTTCCTGTGTTCTGGTTGTTGCTCACAGGTACGGTGGTAACAACACACAAAAATGTCTGCACTGAAGCAACCGAGATCCCAAACAGAATGCATCCTCACTAAGGAAAAATATAATTTCTCATGAAGCCATCTGGCAGAAAGTTTGTTATGTGTTTGTGAAAATCTTTAAATTACACTCTAAAACAATTACATTTTCTGAGTTTGGTAAGACAGAAAAATCAATCTGACTTTCTAGTGTTGGACCTTGCCAATGAAGTAAAGTAAGCAATGGGGCAAGCCAAAAATAATTACACTGTGACAACCATCAGAAAAGGCAGCCAGGGACTATCGCCTTCCTGAACATAGAAGTCTTCAGGATGAGTTACTTTTAACCTCAGCATTAGAGAGATCTCAGACACCAGCCAAAACTCATGACCTTGCTGTGAGAAACAAAGTAAATCTAGTTGTCCCTTCATTGACATGCTGTAAATATACCAACTCAAGAATTGTCATTCATTTTATTTGTTCATTTATTTATTAATCTGAATCCAACTGTATACAACTTCAGATGTCTGAAAATCATTATATATTTGTTTGAAATCTCTTCTCTTTAAAGAGACTTAGAATGTGTGTTCAGTAAAAAGAAAAAAGAAACTCCAAGATGGGACAGTTTGTATGAATACGCCAGATAGAAGCCACTTGATAAGTCACCTCCATCAAAGAAAACAATTCCATGAAATTTCAGGTTCACTGTTATAACTCTGAACATCAAAAGCTAAGGAATCTGGTGAGAAAGCAGGCAATTAATACCCTTCTCCATGAACAGAAAAAGGTCAGCACTGATGGGAGGTGCAGAAGGTTCATGTACAAAAAGTGACTGTGACCTCTCTCTTCCGGTGTCACATGAAGGATGACTAGTTTCATCCAGTCAGGGGGAAAAAATCAGGGAATGGAAAATAGAGTGAAAAAAGGAACTGTGTGAAGAGTAAAAATAATTCCTTCTTTCTGCCAAGTGGAAAACCGGATAAGCCCTCCTAACAGGTTTTGATTACAAGGTGCCTGAAGCAGAGGAACCGCCATCTGGTATCTCTGTGTTCATCTCAAGTTCCACAGAGATGGTGGAAGACCAGTGGGGGTCCCCATCCCATTCCCACTGAACTCATACAGGGCCTAGAAACTCTTTTACTCGTAAAATAAGAAGTCCTAGTGAGGTTAGGAAAATTTTGCGTTACTAGTATTTTTAAGAAAATTACTAAACTCCTTCCAGATTTTTTTGTTTCTTCAAAATGTTAAATATGCGATGATACCAACACACAATCTGAGGATCTACCTTCAACCCACGAGTCACTAACACCTGCACTCAGTTTCCTCCCCTTGTAGCACAGGAATGATAACTACCTTGTGCAACTGATTCCCTCTCTCCCTTCTACTTACTCTCTAAATCATTTATAACTACAAGAAGCTTAACCATTACATTCAACTTTCCTAAAATGTGTCCCATGAGAAACAGGCTCCATAAAGAAAAGAAGTCTGTGAAAATCAACATCACATCTTGAAAAACATATGTATATTAGTTATTAAGGGCTCTGAGGAATTTTGCAGAAGAAAGTTGTCTAAGCCAGAATTTCAAATTTGTTAGGTCATGAACTTTGTTCCCAGGAATATACTTTGTTCCCAAGAAGACACTGTGACAAATATGTCATGAGACTATGAAAGCAGTATCTACACCTCCCACCCACCTAATGGCCTCTACCAAGATCTCAGACACAGTGCCCAGGAATCCTTTTTTTTTAAAAAAAAAGAAGACTTTAATGCTAGCCTGTTCCAAACCTATAGAGACAACCAATGACTCAATCACAAATATGACAAATTCTATTTGCAATCTGAACAAAATCTTTGGTCCAATGGCTCCAGACAAGTCAACTAAACAGGTTATTAATGACTTTTTTAAAATCTTATAATCTAACATTATCCAGATTTGCAGAAAAGTCATAAGTGATAATTACCAACCCCCAAACACTCATTTATCTGGGCTCTTAATGTTTATATAGGAGTTTTCCCAGGCCACCAGGAAAAGTCCTCACGGGGGAATTGTGCCTTGATAGCTCAAGTCAAATTATATGCAAAAGTCTGGGACTCCAGTGTTTTCCTCAGGGTTGTGCCAAAACTGATATTCAAACTCACTCACACACACATACACACACACACTTAAATTAAATATTAGTCTACAATGAGAACTGTAACTACCAATGGGATAGACATTTAGATCAGCTGATAGGCCTACTTAATTTCTCAAGTGGGAATTTCCTTTATGGGAGGGACATCATGCAACATAGTGTAAAAATATTTTACCACTCATTGTATTAATTTTTAACCATTAATTTCTTTAAGATATTAAAGTATAGTGTCTATATAATAAATAGCTGTAATGTCCTAAGTGTAAAAGATGAAAATTTATTTACCTTTGAAATTTCCATATAACCTACAATAGTAAATAGTGTGCACTTAAATAACTGTTTACTGTTGAATGAATGAATATTTGACCAGTATTGCTCAGGGAATACATATAAACTTGCTTAAAATCTGTTGTGGGTTATAACTTCGTACAACAAAATTTAGCATTTTGGACAACTATGTTATTCCCAAAGCATTAAAGAGAAGAACACTATTTTCTGTCCCTATTGCCAGAAGCAAAGATTTCCTTCAAGTTGAAAAATCAATAAACCAAATATCATTAGAACATACTACATGGGTCTGTCCAAATCTCTGTACTATGTTAAAACAATGCCCAAAATCAGCTTGGAAATCTTAGGGTTATATAGAGCTACACAAAGAAAACATTTTTTCCTCCTTTTGTTCGTTAAATAAATATTGAGGGCCTACTATATGGAAGATTTTTCCTAGATTGCTTTATTATGATAGGTAACTGCAGTGCTGACAGAGCCTGGAAACACTCCACCGTAGGACAGAATACAACTTCTGCAGATTAGTGGGACAGGGGCAGTGCCACCCTACGTGCTCAGCCAACCTGGGTCTTCTCAGATATTACAACTTAAAGCAGGCTTCTGCCCCCAACCCAGCTGTAAGGCTGAATCCCGTAACGTAATCCCAGACTCAGGAGGAAGCAGATGTCTAAAGCCCACCAGGATCCAAGGTCTTGGCCCGTGACTATTGTGAATTCCCATTGTGTTTGGAGCATGCTAAATGGGCATCCCACATCTCATTGTGGTTTTCATCGTAATAAAAGGCATTATGCAATTCTGGCTACACATAGAGGTTATCAAACAATATGACGTGGTTTATTTTCCTAATCGCCATCATGACTTTAAGGGTTGATTTCATACGGTGCCACCTTCTGCACCCCATCACCACCGCTGGACCAAAACCTGCGGGGGAACAGGGTGAGGAAGCGCCCCTCTCCATGCCGTCGGGGCCTTAGTTTTAAGAAACTTTCCAAAGGACAGTCCAGAAGTTGAACATAAGCATCTAGTAAGTGCTGGTTTGGTACTGTGGACTCTGCTAGGCGCAATGGAAGGTAGAAAAGAAGCATGAACTGTTTCCTGCCCTCGAGGTTCTCAGCACGCTGCGGGAGAGAGGCTCACAGAGAAACACGGCAGCGCCCTGGTGCTGAGCTCTGCAGCCTCGCTGCTTCCGGAGTTGAGCCGCAGTAACAAGAACAACTCAGAGCCAGACACCGTACCAGGCGCCTCAGCTGCGGCATCCCAGCCAGCTTCACACAACCCTGTAAGGGGCCTTATTCTCCCCATTTTAGAGTCAAGGAAGCTGTCAAGGAAGTTAGAAAACTGCTCAGGTCACACAGCTAGAAAGAGCCACAGCTGGGACTTGAATGCAGAGCTGCCCGTGACCCCAACCGCGTGGCCAGGCGCTCGCGTGGCGCAGGGGGCTGCGGCTTCCAAGGGCTCCTCAGGGGAGGCAGCGTGCGGGCTCCAAGCGGGGGGGGTGAAAGAAAGCTCCAGGCGGGGCAACCGCTTAAGGCTTTCAGGTTGGGAGAAAACAATATCCTCACGCAAAACCCACTGGCTTTTTGGAAACAGCACAAGCAGCGTCAGCATGTAGATCCTTTACTCTTTTTCCAGCCTAGCCTCCTATTAATTGGCTGTTATCACCTTGACCCTGGAAGTGAAAGACCCCATTGATCAGCCAGAACTTTAAATGTGCAGCTACCGACTGGACCCATTCATCTGTCCTTCCCAACAGCATCTGTGTCCCCACATTCGTGTCTCTATTTTACATGAGATTATACGGGGCATAGTAGCAATTTTGAAAGTAAAAAATTCCTTAATCCACATGTCAGAGTCATTGTACATTTCACATAAATGTTTCCCAACACACTGAATCCATTGTAATCTTGCAAAGATGTCAGGTAAAGTTATAAAATAAGTTTACCTTCATATGCATCTATATCATTCTGAGAAGAATTCCTTTCCCATAAAAAGTGATTTCAGATGGATACTCAAAATTCTGGCTCCGACATTTTAAACAACTGCAACAACTTCATTTATTGGGCACAATGTGCCCACTGTCCTGCCCTACCTGTATCACATATGTAATTATGTGGTAATTACTTGGAACTGTATGTCTTCCCCATTGGACTATAGGCTGTTTTGTCCACCATTTGTATCATCAGTGTTTAAAACAGTATATAGTCTGTCCAATAATTATTTTTGAATGAATAAATCATTTCCATGCTATAAAATACAGTAGATATATCTATTACTTAGTCACTGTTAGCTTAACAACTAATGATTGATTGTTCACCATAACCACAAGATTTACTAGATTTAAGTCTAATATATTATTTTTCAAGTGATAATTTAAATTGTAGAAAAGTATGCTTTACGAAATAATGTTTTCTTTTGCTAAATAGTGACTATTTCCCACTCTTGTAAATATATCTTCTAATGACATTTTTACTCTGCTTTTGGGCCCCTAAAATAAATGATATAGATTAGATAAGTAGATAAATAGATAAGTGGATGGATTTATAGAGAGAGAGAAGGGGGGGCGAAGCAACGGCAGTAAAATGCCCAATGTGTAGCCATAATCTCCCTGAGGTTTTAGATTTGATGAAATAAAAGGAAAATAGTATATACATCGTGTCACTTTTTTTTTTTTACTGCCCTGTTTCTAGTGGAATGGGAATAAAGAGTTTTCTTCATTTTATTTTCTTCTAAACCTCTGAGCTTGTAAGTGCCAAGGGTAAAGCAGACATTAAGTTCTGAAACATTAAGACAAAATAACTCAGTGACTGTACCAGAGAAAGTAATAAGGATAACTTTACTGGCCACAGCTATACACAATTGCACAGGGTTCAAAAGTCTTTGGTAGAAAACAATTCGTGTAATTAACAGAATTGATGAAATCAAAAGGAAAGCAATTTGCACAGGTAGACCACCTGTGTACAAGGACTATAAAACAATTATCACTTTTATAGCTGGTCTAAATGAATTATTTGCAAAGGCTAATTTAGTTGTACATTTTACTGAGTCATGAATCTTTTATTCAAAAATAATATATTTGGGGAAATGCAAGAATTGTTTTGCACGCATTATAGATGCTATCACATATTCTCTATTTTTTTTTTTTAAATCTAGTACCATTTATTATTCAGCACAAAATTTCCCATATGATAATAAAGATAACATTAACTACACAAATAACAAAAGCAGCTAATACCTTTGAGAGCTCAACATATGCCAGGCATTGTGCTAATCACTGCTTTGCACAAATTAGTACATTTAATTCTAATCAAAACCTATTAAATTGTGGTCCTTTCATTATGTCCATTTTATAGATGAGTAAACTGATAATTGGAAAAGTAACTTGATCAAGGTCACACAAATGGTAAACAGAGCAACCTGAACTTGAACTTCCAATTTAAACCAAACTTAATAAAATGCTCACAGGTAAAGAATGATGGTGACAGTCTCATTTAGTCATAGCACTTACTACCACAGATTGATTTCAATATTGTGGTATAAAATCTAAAACCAGGCCCAAAACTTACTCAAGCAAATGTAATACAGTGTATAAAAACTGGAAGAGTTCATGTAACTGTAAATGAAAATTAACTTTGTTTCTAGAGATAACTAAGACTGGAGGTGGTCACTAACATTTCTAGAACAATCTCAGCTTGGGACAGGGGAAGCGGTAAAGCAAACACTACCTAATGAGCATTATGGCATGCTACAGGACATCCCTTCTGCCGTGGCTGCTGAGAAGAACTCATTCTTAGTATCAGAACTCATTCGCGATGAATAATTAGCCTCGATTCGGAAGGCACAGTTATTTCCCTTTCCCTTTATAATCACTGGAAATTTTATCTCTAATTGCATATGTCCTTAACAGTAAGCCACTGTATATCAGGTTTGGAGGTTGTCAGGGAGTAAGTTATAAATGAATTAGGAAATATCAATAGTTGCGGACGATGAGGACTAGAATCTGAACTTTAGAACAACTGCCTGATGAAAACAGTTATACAGATCTTTCATACAGCCGGGTGCTAAACGCATTTTCTTTTAGGTTTTTGATGAAATCCGCATAACTGATTTGCAAACGAAACGGTTAACATTCCACTAATAAAAAGGTTTCCTTTTCTTTGAGAAAAAGTGATATTTAATTCACATCTTTTCTTTGCGTCATTTCAGTGAAACTTCACATCACTGGGCCCCTTCTTGCCTCTAATTTTGTACAGTTGGTATTTTTAATATGTGTGATGAATTACACACATGGATGTGAGTTGTCGCTGTTGAGACTGGTAATTCCAGCTACTCTGCATGGGCTCCTGACTTCCAAAAGCACTTAAAATATAACTAAGTAGCTAGTAGGTTATCAGGAGAGGATACAGACAAATGAAGAGAAGAGAATATTTTTTGGTTAAATTTATAGGTTTCCAAGGAATTTTATTTCCTCACCGTGTATAGTGGGCTGAATGGTGACCCCCCCAAAACATGAGTCCCCTGGAACCTGTGAATACTACCTTCCATGGTAGTTTGTGCAGATGTGAATAAGTTAAGGATTTTAAAATGAGATTATCCCGATGATCTTGGTGGATCCTAAATGCCATCACAAGTGTCCTTCTAAGAGAGAGGAGAGGGAATGAGACACACGGAAAAGAAGGCAATGTGAAGACAGAGGCAGAGACTGAGCAATGCATCACAGTCAAGGAATGCCAGCAGCCACCAGAAGCTGAAGAGCCAAGGGACAGATTCTCTCCAGAGCCTCTGGAGGGAGTGTAGCCCTGCTGACAACTTGATTTCAGACTTCTGGCTTCCAGAGCTTTGAAAAATTGTTATTGTTTTAATTCAACAAGTCTGTGTTAATTTGTTACAGCAGCCACAGGGGACACCATGTAATTCCTTTGGGCTATAATCTGTGCTTTATGTGAAATATGCTAAATAACCAACCTGTTCCATGTATGAAAGTTTCAACAACACAGATTTGAGGCCCATAGTGGAAACTTCAAAACTGAGGTAGCCAACTGAAGTAGGAAGAGCAGAGCACCAGGAGATTACTTGGATATCTGGATTCTGTATCAGGTTCTAACTAGTCAGGTAACCTTAAGACAAATCATTTGCCTTCTTTAAGTCCTATCAATGAAATAAGGGCCCAGCTGAAATTTAACACCACTTGCTGGCTTTGATGGTCTACAATTGTCATTCAAAATGTCCTAACATATAAAGCAAAAAAATAATTACTCACTTTAGGGCATTTGCTAATTCTAATAACGTGTTGCCTTTAAATTGTAGGAGTATGAGTACTTCATGGTTCACAAAACATTTTTATAGACAGTGTATCATCTGATCCATCAACTCTCATATTAAAAGCCCAGTTTTTAAATTTCTCCTTTCCTCTTTAGAAGAACAGATCGTATGCATATTATAACTGCTTCTGTGTGTCCTAATCAGATTCTGGTTTGTTGTTGTTGTTGTTGTGTGTGTTTTTAATATATCTTTATTGATCTCAGAGAGAGGGAGGAAGAGAGAGAGAGAGAGAAACATCAATGATGAGAGAGTCACTGATTAGCTGCCTCCTGCACGCCCCCAACTGGGGATCGAGCCCACAACCTGGGCAAGTGCCCTGACCCAGAATCGAACCGTGATCTCCTGGATCCTAGGCCGATGCTCAACCGCTGAGCCCCGCCCAGCCAGGCCAGATTCTGGTTTTTTAATTCATCAACAACATCAATATTCGGAAACATTTTAAAACCCTGCCACCCAAAGCAATAGTTCTCATGTGTGTAGATTACCTTCTAAGCTTTATCTTCATGTGTTGTTTCTCTTTCATGGAATCTGCACACTCTGAGCTGTTTAACTGGTCTGGCAGAGCTACAGGGGTTCCCATCCGTCTCTTAGAGATTTTCTTAAGAAGAGGGAGCAGATGTCTTATGAAACTGGTGAGAGACTTTGGGACCACAGTTCAGTTTCAAGACGGCAGATGAACAATCATTCTGAGAGGTCTTTATAGCAAAGGCACTCTGTTTCCATGCTCCAAAGGGCATCACAGTCAGCAAAATGCTCCAGTCTCAGTCTTGGAATATTAACACTGGAGAGACAGAGGCTGAGAGCAGAGTCTCAGCTATAAATCAGCTGGCTCCCCAGGATCTCCCAGCATGGGGATCCTTCATCATGTTATTACACACTCACCAGAGCTCCCAGATTAAAATTCTAAAAATACATGGAGCAGGAATGAACTGAGAATAAATAAACATAAATATGAACACTGTATATACAATGGTTTAAAATATGGGGAAGTTCTCAGAGGAAATTTGCCTTATTGTAGGGTATTTGGAACATATGTATAATAACAATTATTCTTTGTTTACTTGAAATTCAAATGTATGCAGCTTATACTTTCATGAACTAAATCTGCCAACTCTACCCTCTTTCACCAAAATTCAATTTGGCCTCAAGTATGTCTGTGTACACACACACACACACACACACACACACACACACACACACTTAATGGAGAAAAGACAGAAAAAAGCTGCCTGTCTTCATAAAATCAATGTCATTATCACTCTTAACAATAATGATAATAATTTCTGAATTATAACATCACTAACTTGATTTTCTCAAGTTTTCTGTCATCAGACATCTCACCCACACTTTTAACAACTCCTCTCCTTTTCTGTTGCTTCTGTTGAAGGGGAGAAACTGTTAAACTGCTTCTCTCTTCTCTCTGTTTAAAATATGCTTTTCTAGCTTGGCCAGTGTGTCTCAGAGGTTGAGCATTGACCTATGATCTAGGAGATCGAGGTTCGATTTCCAGTCAGGGCACATGCCCAGGTTGAGGGCTCAACCCCCAGTGGGGAACATGCCAGAGGCAGTGGATCAATGACTTTCTCATCATCGATGTTTCCTTCTCTCTCACTCCCTCTCCCTTCCTTTCTCTGAAATCAATAAAGACATATTTTTTTTAAAATGCTTTTCTAGACACTCAGGAATCATCTCCGAATGTGTTAAACATCCTTCAGTTCCTGTCCTAAGTGTCTTAATCAGCTCTCCTATTTCATTCAGTAAGTATTTATTAAGCAGCTATTATACACACACATGGGCTGTGTCGACCAGATGTGGATGTTCCCATCATATTTGAAAAGGAACAGTCTGAGTCAAGAAAATGTGCATCATTTGCCTGGCTGAAAAGTCACCCTGCCCTCAGTCCCCTGTATCTTCTGGCACTGCTTTGTGGGCCATCCACTTTCCCAGCCCCCAGCCTTGACTCTCCCCCTCCTCAGGGGGGTTTGCTGGGACCCCGTCTCTGCCCCCTTTGCCCAGTTAGCCAGTCTCAGGCTTCCCTCACCACCTCCCGCATCTCTTATACTCTCTCCCGCATGGCACACCTTTCATCCCATTGTGTCCACAGACGTTTGCGGGAGTCTTTAATTCCCACCTGCCTCCCCCTCAACACTTTATTCTTGAGGGCAGTACCCCAGGACCTAGCTCAGTGTCTTCCATAAGGTGGAGCAGTCAATAAATACTCTATAATGAAGAAATAAAAGAATGAAGGAAACAAAGATCTTCCTCTAGCCGGGGCCTAGAGGGACTCTCAGGGTAAGAATGACGCGCAGTCTCCATTTCAGCCCGAGAGCTTTCCTTTCCCATCGACAGAGTGGATGTGTTCTGCTGAAGGTCACATCGAACCCTGGTACAAGAAGGGCATTTTAACCTTTGAAGTCTGGTGGTGAAAATGCTATAATTTACCCCTTTTTTCATGTATTGCATATGAAGAGATCAAGTGTGTACTTCACTGCACCCATCAGCACTGGGAAGATCCTGAATGAAGTTCTAGGTGAAGACACTTGGCGACGGGACGTAGCGGAAGGATGGAAGGAAGGAAAGTTCAAAAAGAAAATAGCTTAAAGCTCACTTCCCAACCCTTTCGTATCTGAATATTTTATTTCCACTAAGCTATCTTAGGAACCAAAGGCTAGAAAAGGACTATTTCTAGATGTGTAATGGCCTCATGATTTTTTATGTTCTGCAGCAACGGCTAATTTAGAAGTAAGCACTTTTATGTTCATTGGCTAAACAGGACCTTTTTAAAAATTTGAAATTGGAAACAGAACTCAAATTTCAAATTATCAGTATAATATGGCAAATCTATTCTCTTACACAAAAGGATGCAGAAGGTGCCTATGAAGGTAAGCAATGCTATAAGTTTCGAATTTTTGAATATGAGACTGAAACTGATATATGTGTAAAAATTTGGGTTTTAAGTATTAAGGTTTTTATAAGAATCTATTTTTTTCTAGTATTTAAGGTTGATTAACAATAAAAAGTTATAAAAATAGTCATCTCATTCTTAAATTTCTTATTTAAACATGACCACCCTAGATTTTATTAACAATACTGACTGTCAAATTCCTGTGTATCTTTCAAAAGCCACAAAAGTTCTTTAACCAAATACACCATGGACTTATTTGGACACACACTCTATGGATTAGTTACCCAGAGACACTTATGAATTAATATTGGAAGCAAGCCTAAAAATGTACCAGTAGGATACAGTCAATATAATAAAGACATTCATTCAAAGAGTACTCTCAAATGATAAGTTCATTCAGAACATTTTAATCAGTTAAATGTTCCTTGGCATTGGTACATGTGAATGATCCATAAGGAACTGAATGACTAATCCACTAAACTTCCCTGTAACTCTTTTCAATCCTTCTTAGAAGCAAAAAAAGGAGTAATTTAAATTAGCCAAATGTTTAAAATCTACTGTATCCACAAAACGCTAGCTACTGAGCGGAACACTTCTAGAAATAGGCCCAGCTTCCAGACTTGCTTTAAAAAAAAATGCTAAATATATTACATTGGAGCTTTAAATAATGCTTAAAGTTTAATTTATTTATAGCAATACAGCAGTGAAATGACATTTCAGTTCCAATTTTTAAGTACTCTGTTAGTTTAATAACTTACTAGAACAAGATGACTGGTCCTGCTCAGGCACTGACTAGTATTAATCACTTTTGGAAAAGCATCACATGTATAAATTAAGCTACAGACTAGGTCAGGTTATTTTTAATGGATTCTCTAATTAGGATCTTCAGTTATGTGCCTGTGGTGGAGCGAGATCTTGAAGTCAGCAGAAGCCCAACCTTTTTCAACCACAACACTTTATAATGGTTCCATCTCCAGTTCAGAAGAGCTATGGAAATATTTGTCTAGGTCTGTATGAACAATGTAAAATAGGAATTTATTTGCATAGGCCATAGATTCTTCTGCAAACCACATAGATAATGACAGAGTGGGCACTGACTAAAAATATTACGCATAATTTGGGCCAAGAAATACTCCAGGGGGAATTATCTATAATACCAGAAGGCAAAGCAGGTGAAATACACAGGCCCTCTATCTTGAAAGACTAGAAGCTAAAAGCAAGAGTATAAATTTTAGCTATTACTTCCCATATTACAATTAAACCCACTGAACCAATAAAGGATTCCAGAGAAAGTAACTCCAAGATGTGGCAGTTTCAGGAATAAGTGCTTTTCGTGTCTGGGTTCTGTAAGGAGCACCTCTGCTATATCCATTTTGCCCATTAAGTACAGAACTGTTTAGACTGGTCCTCCTTACTTGCATGAGATTCCTTCCTTAATCAACATTAATTAAACTAGCATAGGCTAAGTCAGCACAAAATGGCAAGGGGGTTCTACCCCTTGTTTTTTTAAGCGATAAAGATGCACAAAAACATTAGTAAGTCTTAGCAGAGATTTGCATTAAGATATCTATTATAAAAAAAAGATTTCATGTTCTTAGTTCAAAATAATGGTTGCTAAAGTTTTCTTATGACATTCTTCTGATTCTGTGTAATCCATCTAGCATCTAATATAAACAAAGGATATCTCTCAACCCCTGAATCTAGAAAGCTAGCTGGTACATGCACCTGCTCCTGGGAGTTGATGGGAGCAGGTAACAGTCAGAGGCTGATTGACTTAGGAATGGTATATAGTTCAGATAGAAGGCTGGAAATCCTAACAACTGACTGCACAGAATAGCTCCTCTTCAGTAAAGGTGGTAATCAAGTGTTTACAAAACACATGCCAGTGGAGCAACCCACCAGAACAGATGACGGAGCAGGCAGAATGGGTGCCGGCTCACAGCGGTACCTGTGGTGACTTCCTGCTGGACACGGGCCCAGAGAGGACGGGCTGTGCCCACACCTCGCGGGAGGAGGCCAGCCCAAGCTGCAGAACACTCCAGAGCCCACAGCCTGGCCCCTGAGCCTTGTTATGACCTTCCTAAAGCGACACCATTCAGCTTTTTCTAATTGGTGTGCATATGAATCTTTACCGTAACAAACCCCGCCAACAAGCTGAGTTCATGGAAATGAAGCTGTTTCTTCCAATCTAAGAACATAACTAAAATGGGATGTCAACAAAAGAGAAAAGCATATACCCGTTTTTCACATGATTCACGCTACGTTTTTGTAAAACTATACTATGAATTTAACAGAATTTTACAGATCTTAAAATATATTCTATTTGTGGGAGTGTAAATTGGTACAATCACTTTGGAAAATCATTTGTTAGTATCTATTAAAATCAAACATATAGGCTCTATTGAGCAATGGAGAGAGCAATAGACTTCTAAAATCAAACATATATATTCCTTGTCACCCAGCAATTTCACTCCAGGATATATATACGCAACAAAAATGCACATATATGTTTTCAAAAGACATGTGTAAGGATGATTATGGCAGCACTGTTTATAAAAACCAAAAATTAGAAACTACTTACACCCATCACCTAAAGAATGGCTGCATAAATTGTGGGTATATTCACACCACAGAACACTCTAAAGCCCTGAGAATGGGCAAACTTCAACGACATGAAACGGAACGGATCAGCCTCTCAAACATAACAGGAGCTAAGGAAGCCAGAAATGAAAGAGAACCTTTTGTATAAATCCATAAGTTCCGAAGTAGGGGAAACTAATCTATGACATCAGAAGTCAGGCCAGTTACCCTTGTGGCAAGGTAGTGACTGGGAAAGAGTGCCACGGGTCTTCTAGAGTATTCTTTAACACTCTATAACCTGGGTTCTGGTTACACAGGTACGTTTACTTTGTGAAAATTCATAAGGTTGTACACTAATGATGTGTGTGCTTTTCTGTATGCATGTTAAACTTCAACAGAAAGCTAGTATTAAAATAACTAAATAAGCTTTTTTTAAAAAGCCCTTCATAAGCGTACAGCATAGCTGCAATGCCTCGTGGTTTACGGTGCCCTTCCCCTCCACAGTCTCACGCAACCACAATGCTGCATGGTGGGCGGGTTGTGCAACATTACCCCCAACTTACAGATGTGGCCGGAAGGAAACAACATCACATACTGTGTCGGTCACCTCCTCTTGTCCTGTGAACAACTCCATAAGGAGGTTATTATTCCTCTATGAGTTGGTTACATGGTAAACAAACAACAAAAAACACAGGATCCAAACCATGCCTTTCTCCTTTCAAAACCCAAGTTTTTACTAATAACTTTGCTGGATCTAAAGGAACCTTAAGGCTCTCCAAAGTTCATTAGATAAGTTCATTGCCTTAACCGGCTAAATTATTATGAGCCCATTCTTCTTACTCTCAGTCCAATGGTCTTTGGAGAACGAAACTGACCAGCTCATATACCACCCATAATGCCTGTGGAGTCTGATCTCAGTCACCCCTTGTGGTTGGTGTTAGAGGCACCTTAACAGCTGATAGCTCGATTGATGTTTCTTTCTTTTCAACTAGACTAAGCTTTAAACAAAGGAGATTCATCCTAAAATGCTACTGGAAGTTTGAAAACACAGTTGAAGTGCAAACACTGCCTTTATAATTATTCAAAATGTGTACACACACTTTAACAGCGGATAACTCACTTAATTTCCACTCCTTTTCAGGTTTAATTGACTTGAAATAATGGGTGAAGCCAGACTAAGCTTTGAACAAAGAAAATTTATCCACTAGACTTCTTTATGGGGATACATAAAAGAAAAAGTTTATGGTACAAAACTGTCAAGAGTTGAAGAATTGAGGGCGCACAAATACCAAACTAAATGATCCTTGAAATTTGCAATTCTCCTGTTTGAGTTATCAGCAGTGCCTGGACCAATGCCAGTTTGAGAACAGGCATTGACAGAAAAAATTATTCATTTCTGTAGATTCTTTTAAATTTTGAAAATGAACTGTATATTAATAAGCACTGACTTTATAATCATTCTAAGTGTGTATACATTTCTGGGGGGCACTCTATATAGCACTCAGCTCTTGTTTCTATATTCGTATAACACAGTGCCAGGAATATAGTAAGCTATCAATAAATAATTTATCATGATTATTCTTGTTATAACAAGATAAAATTCATAAATCAACTGTAGGCTCCATGAGAGTAGAAACCACGTATCTTTTTTCACCACTATATGCAGACTATGTACCTAGCTCGGTGCCCAGCATGTAACAGAAGGTTAATAAATATTTTCAAATGAATAACCAAAAGGACACTCAGACCTCATAAATATGAGCCTAAGAGAAAAGTATGAACGGTTCTTTTAATAAAAGTCTCCAAAATAAAAACTGAAAGTTAAACCAATAGCTGATTGTTCTTTAGTTCACCAGCACTGTGACCTTAAATAAGTCAGCCCCTAAGTGACCAGCAGTAGATGATGAATGTAAAAAGATGTGGAAATTACACACACACACATGCATACATATATAATGGAAAATGACTCAGCCATAAAAAAAAATGAAATCTTGCCATTTGTGACAACATGGATGGACCTAGCAGGTATTATGCTAAGTGAAATAAGTCAGAGGAAGATAAACACCATATGATTTCACATAAATGTGGAATCTAAAAAACAAAACGAATGAACAAACAAAACAGAAACAGACTCATAGATACAGAAAACAAACTAATGGTTTCTAAAGGGGAAGGGAGTGGGAGGAAGGGTGAAAAAAGTGAAGGGAATCAGAGGTACAAATTTCCATTTATAAAATAAGTAAGTCCTGGGCATATAACATAGGGCATAGGGAATAGAATCAATCACATAGTAATAACTTTGTACAATGGCAGACGGTTACCAGGCTTACCGTGGTGATCACTCCATTAGGTATATAAATGTTAAATAACTATGTCGTACACCTGAAAGTAATATAATATTGTTTGTTAACTATATTTTAATTTGAAAAAACTACACTAAAATTATTTACAGTGTGTCTCCTTCGGGTAATAAAACAAAGCAGAGTCCCTCCATCTCTCCCTCCCTCCCTCCCTCACTCACTCACTCCCCCTCCTCCTCCTCCCATCCGCGCGTGTGTGTGCGTGTGTGTGTGCGTGTGTGTGTCTCCTGCCAAGTAAGACTTTCAAATCTGTACTCAGATTCTCCTCCAGTGTCATAATGGGGCCCTAACAGCATTAATGCAGCCTTAAAAGCAAGCAATGTCCTCCCTTCCTCTGTGCAACTTGGGTTACTTTACTAGTAAATTAGAGGAGTTAGAAAAACAGGATGTACTATAGCCTGCACTCTGATAATTACCGATTTGTTCAACTGATTACTTCTCTTTGAGAGAAGTGTTATTTTTTTTTTAACTGTATTATGTAAGCCTGAAAAGAGTATGCTCACCAGAGAGATTCTGCAAAAGTTAAGTTGCTGTGTACATAACTCATCTTCACAGGCACAATTTTTATAATTAATAGACTTTATTTTTTTAGAGCAGTTTTAGATTTACAGAAAAATTGTTCAGAAAATACAGAGAGTTCCCATATACTCCCTGCCCCCTACTGTTAACAGCTTGCATCTATTAGTAACAGCTTGCATCTACTGTACGGTACATTTACAAAATTTGACGCATTTTTATTAACTAGAGTCCTTAGTTTACATCAGAGTTCACTCTCTGTGTTGTAGAGTTCTAGATTTGGGCAAATATGTAACGTCACATATCCATCAGTACAGTATCATACAGAATAGTTTACTACCCTAAAAATGCCCTGTGCCCCACCTATCCCTCCCTGCCCCTCACCACACCCCGGGAACCACTGGTTCTCAAAATGAGTGCATTCTTAGGAGACGCACAAGACAGAGAGAAAAGGCAGCCCATGAAACTACATCAGTAACACAAAGAAGGCTGAGGTTATAAGTGAAAACAGAGCAAAATGACCAAACAGCTGCACCAGAAGGGACACAGTTTAATATCTGTCCTTTATTAACGTCGTGGATGCGTGTCACACATTAAGGCTTCAGAGTTCCACTAAACCCATTCCAAACAAAAACTGTGGGGCAAGTGCTAGGAGAATGCTTTGAGAAATGACAGCTTAATGCCCTGTTTCTGGATGCGGATGACAAGCTACCTTTTCTCCACTGGTCCTCTGGCCAGATGAGGAGATGGGTTTCTAGAACACATCTGCTTCAGTGATCACATACACGAAAGAAGAAGTGGCTTAAAGCTCATTCTAAAATAAATTCACAATTAGAACAAACTGAAAAGTCTAAACAAATCAAATGTGAAATCACTTATTCCAAAAAAAAGACTCTATTGAACTTACCAGGAATTGAATGAGAAGTTTTCTAGTATGAATAGTATCTTTAATTTAGGCACACCTTTATAAACTTGAAATAGTTTTATTTGCCTAGTTTAGATGTTAGTTTTTAAAGCTAAATAACAATTGGTTATGTTTCATGGAAATCACTGACCTGTGTTTCTACATCAGAAAAACTTCCAAAGAAAGTATGTCTTATATCTCCAAATATAAAGTAATCCCAGATATAAAGCAATCTTCCACATTTTCCATTGAGATGATTGGGGGGGAATATATTTACGTTAACCCAAATATATAAACTTTTAGGGATATGGGCTGCATATGATGGTTGTAACGGGGTGTTACAATAGAACTAATTTAGTCCCAGTTTCTGCTGAAGTCCTAGACATGGTGATATTTCCAGAATGACGTGTGAGACCACTGTGCAGTGTTGTGGCTTTTACCCCTTCACCCATATTGAAGGCATAAAAGGGGAGGTAGCCGGAAAGTAAAGGAGAATATAAGGAGACAGCTGTCGGTGTGCTGTGGACTTCACCCTCTGCAAGAGAGAGGGGCCAGCAAGGACTTAACCCCTCACCTCAGGCCTGGACTGAGGACTCTCAACGGAATTACTTAGAGCAGCGATTTTTATAACATGCAGTATCTGACTATTTAGTCAGGGGCACTGGCCTCTTTTCCCTTAGATTGTCAAATTAAAAACTGACAACAGCCAACACAATAGCCATCTGGTGCAAATGAATTAAAATTAGACTTATTTTCTTTGTCAGATAGGCAAAAAATATATTTTTGGTGTGAGGCAGAATTTCAGTAATTAGTTAATGTGTGCCATGAGATGAAAAGGTTGAAAATCGCTGACTTAGAGTAATGTGCGTTTCCTGGGTGCGGGGAAATGGCAGCTGACTCACACAGTCTAAGAACCCTGAGGGGCAGGAGGTTGGCTGGAGCAAAGGAAGGACTGTGGTTAGAGAAATAACTGCACCCTAATGGTGGGCAGAAGGTCCCGTGGACTAAACGGGGGCTTCACAGACGTGCTGGGTATCTTGTTTACCCACAGACATCCAGCCTCCACCTTTGCCGTCCTACTCGGTGCCCGGCTGCACCAACCAGGCTTCCAGCGAGGGCTGGCCAACAGGGAGTGCCCGCAGGAGACCCGACTCTCCATTCTACCCAAACTTAAAGTCATCAAACAGTTTTCCAAAAAGTACACCCTCTCATCTGTCTAAATGGTTAGAGAAACATTTTCTGAATCTACCCTCACTGGAAACTTTATTACAAGCCATGAGTTCCCAGTCATATTAGGTTAGAGACTTGTGTTCCTTTTATCCTGAGGTGTATATTTGTGATATCCACAATAAAAATACCTACTGTATTGCTTTAAAAGACATGTTTAAAATTATATCCAGCACCTGCAACTGCAAACTCATACCTCCAGGAACAATAACAGAAACTGTATTAAATTTCTTTGCCTCTCTTTTTACTCACCATGTCAGCAAACTTCTATGAGCAAATAAAAATAGCACTGATTGAGGTCATTTCAGTGTAAAGTGTCTTATCCGAATAGTGCTTTGCCGTTCAAAATAAGGTAATTGAGCTAGTGCCCTGTAACATGAGAGACTTTATAAGGACTCCAATATAAGGTGGCTCCCATAGGCATATACAGAGACTGGAAATACAATGACATTCCAGATTCAATATTATCTTTAGCAAAATAGAATTCTGCAACTGTAATCTGTTACTGGTAGGCACTCCTCTGTAACTTCTGCCCTTCATGTGGTCCTTTGGTCTCTGCACATCCTATATTAGGCGTTGGAGAGTCTCCAAGTGGACTCCAACTGAGAATCTGGGGAGTTATTTCTATGTAGAAAGGTTTGGATTCTCTCATGAGCAAACTGCCTTCTAAATTTCAACTATTAACAAAGGCATTTTATAAGATCCACCGAGAGTTATCCATTCCCAAACACTTGTAAATGTATACCACAGTCTTGGCACCGAGCTCCTTTGGTCCACTGTGGAAACCATGTCTGTAAAATGCAAATTCTCTAGCTGAGAGTCAAGGCCCTTCCCAGCTCAGCACCCTGCAGCCGGCCCAGCTCTCTCTTCTGCTCTGCCAGGAAGCTCAGGTACTTCAGTCACTTTTGTCTCCTTACAGCCAGCTGCCACTGGGCCTTGGTTCCACTACTAGCCCTTTCTAAAGCAGTCCTACCATTCCTTTTGGTGTTTCAAATCCTTTGAGGTCTAGTTAAAATCAGTAGCCCTCATCCCTCAGAAAGTCTTTCTCCAGGATCAAGGCAGAAGTGGAGTCTCTTTCCCTAAACTGCCAAAGCATTAGCTCACATGGGTTTGTCTTGGATAGAATTTTTCACATCTTCCTGTCTTAACTCTCAACTTCGCAAGGTCAAAAGCAACCCAAAGGCAGGGACTAGTGATTCTACCTTTGTATATTCCCCACTGCTTAGTATGGTGCCCCGTGCATAGCAAACTGTCAGAAATCAAGGACAACAGTCATAACTACCTGGAAATGTATTCACCGAACATTGAGCTTTATGCATTTTAGAGGTTCATTCAAAACAAGAATGTCAACTATTCATTGCTTATTACAGTGATTTTTTTTGCAAGTCTGCCAGTTAGTTGTTTCACTCAATAGGATATAATTTATCTCCTTGGGTTTAAACTATATAATCCATTCTCGAAATTACACTTCAAAAAAAAATAAGTGATAAACACTGAGCTTCACTCGGCCCATTTGTATGCCTGACACCCTTTCTTATCACTGGGTAGGTGCCACCATCAATTCCTTTGAACTGCCTACATCCCTCCGCCTCCGCGTATTCCTCCTGAGACAGTGGCAGTCGGCCCCAGCCCACGCTTCTCTTCCCAGAGTCCGGGTGTGCACTCGGACTATCCACGGCTGTCTCTCTTTCCCTCACTTAACACACACTGCGGCCCAGCGTGAGGCCTCCACAAAGGAGGCGCTTAGCACATCACTGAGGAAGCTTCCATGATGCACCCGCGAAAAGCATCCCTCTGCTTCTAACCCTGAAACTCAGTCCCTGTACTGAAGTCCATTCAAACAGGCCCCCTCCTTCCAGCTTCTCCAACAGAAAAAATACACTTCTTCCTTTCAATTTGCACGACCGTGTTTTCTGAAACGAAACCTACAAAACATAGTCTGATGCCTGCTCCAATAATGAACTATTTGAAATCTGGCCTGTATGGCATCAATAGGTATAAAATATATAGCAGACCCTAAGCTAAAACATTATCCATTTATTTTGAAAACTGAATGATTTCCTGACTGATTACTATCCCCTTGCTCTTCCATTATTCTAAAGTAATAAAGAATATTAGGAGATAATAGAAAATATGTGTGTGTGTATGTGTGTGTATATGTATGAGTGTGTCTAAATAATGACCTGGTGGTCATCTTGTAACTCAGGAATGCGAATGACACGCGGGGACCT
The DNA here is from genome assembly GCF_054644295.1 of Miniopterus natalensis. Taxonomy (NCBI): domain Eukaryota; kingdom Metazoa; phylum Chordata; class Mammalia; order Chiroptera; family Miniopteridae; genus Miniopterus; species Miniopterus natalensis. Next base: position 25,267,885 of record NC_142088.1, read on the forward strand.
GTGGAGAATGACTGAACCCGCACTGTGTAATGAGAGCTCTGAACAATTCCCATGGCTGCAGGCTGATAAAGGACGCCATATGGTGAGGTCCGTATCAGTGTCTCTGAACCTGAACCACAGGTCGGGCTTCAGCCCCGTCCAAGTCCCCTTCTGTAGCTCCCAGACGTGTTATGCCCACTGTTCCAGGGCACCTCCCCGCTCATCCCAGATGACCCTTAGACCTCCCTGGTTAACCCCGGGAAGAGCTAAGTAATACTGTCGTCTGCCCCCATGGCTTCTCCCTCAAAGTAGATCCTCCCATTTGCGCAAACCAAGACCCTTCATAATATCAATGAAGCAATCCTGACAGCCGCTTGGGCCTGGGATTGGCAAACTTCTTCTGGAAAAGGTCAGACAGTAAACACTGCAGGCTTTATGAGCCACAGGGTCTGTGTCACAACCGCAGTGCTACGGTAGTGTGAACCCAGCCACAGACTGCATCTCCATGAATGAGCGCGGCTGTGCTGTAATGAAACCCTATTTCCCAAAAATGCAGAAGGCCGTAGCTGGCCAGCCCCCAGCTTAGAGTATTTATTCAGTTCAATCTGTGAGCTATATTCAATATCGGATGATTGGAAACTTTTGAAAAAAATTTATTTTTATAAAAAAGGATGCCAAGTGACATTAACAAAACACTGCAAGATGATCTACATCATGGATTTTGCTTTCTTCTCAAAGCAAATCTATGACATGGTTATTTGCTTCCCATTTTACATGAGCAGAAACTGAGACGTGGGAAGCTTCATCAACTGGCTCACAGTTACACAGCAAGCGGATGACAGAGCCAGGATTTCATCCTTGGCTTCTCTGACCCTGTCTGCCCTGTCACCAAAGCACTCCGTGCTCGAGAGTTTCTAAATGCCTCCAAAAATTCCTCAGCTAATCTGAGATATGGATATTCATTAAGCTTTCTTTAAAGAATGTTCATAGTGAAAGCGAGTATTTTTTAAAATGTAGCGGAAATGAATCATGCTTAAATATGAAAGGGAGAGTAAGGCTAAATTCCATTCACTATTTTTTATTTTCGATTCAGCCGGTACATTTTTATTTACAAACTCTCTTGTAGAAGAAGCCAATGAAACAATAACAGGCCCACTTCTAATGCAGCAGACTTTTCTAGATAAGATAAATCATTTTGCTGGCATTTTCACAGGGCCTTCTCATTCTCTCACTACAATGTCACCAGAAACATGTTCTGCCTTTTTTCTTGTGTTTAAATTTGAAATACGAATCTGTTTTGCAAATCTAACCAAGTCAATATTATGGACCACCCAGGAGACAACCATTAAAAGGAAAGGAACCCATTATTAAAAAATCCAAATATTTAGCAGGAAGAAATTATGCGCATGATCCTCTTTCTATTGAGGATCTGGCAAACCACATTTAAATGGGTTTTTTAATGTATTTTCTTAATACTGAAAATGTTTTCTAAAATATACCTTCAGCTTCCTTGGAAATCAAAGCCAGTCACTGTTGAAGGTTTTGTAACACATCTGAACACTACCATTTTTAGGTGCTAAGAAAAATTAATTTCCAATGTTTTTATGGTAACCAAATTTTTCTAACTATAAATTACCATAAGGGATAAATATAAAATTAATAAAGTAATTCAAAAAAGTTTCTTTGTTTTCTGATTAGTAATATGCCTTTAGCTACTGATACATAGAAAGTTAAACATGTTGAAACAAACCATTAAAACATGTTTAAATTTTCAAGAAATTGTAAAGTACCCATCTTCCACAGAACTGCCTAATCCCAACACTAATAAAAACAAATCTAAAAAGTTCTTAAGCAAAGCAAGATTTCTGTTTTGATAACTAACTAGATGAAGCTTAATATAAATACCACTGGTGGTTGTGTTCCAGCTATGCTCTCCTTGAAGGCATATGAAAGATGCAACTGATAAAGTAAAATCAAAAACCTGGGAAGCAGTAAAACTTTTTAACTAGAGGAACTAGGGTTTAATTCTATGTCATAATGAAAATATTACACTTTAGTCACCCTCTGTAAGGCTTTGTGCATGTTGTAGATCTACATATTATTTTTAAAATAAAATGCATAGCCCGGCCGGGCGTGGCTCAGCGGTTGAGCCTCGACCTAGGATCCAGGCGATCGGAGTTCGATTCCTGGTCAGGGCACATGCCCGGGTTGTGGGTTCGATCAGTGACTCTCTCATCATTGATGTTTCTATCTCTCTCTCCCCCTCTCCTTTCCTCTCTCTGAAATCAATAAAGATATATTAAATAATAATAATAAATTTAAAAAATAATAATAAAAAAAATAAAATGCATAGACCTGGAGTATAAGCTGGCAGAAGCTCTGGATCCAACCTACAAAATAGCCAAAATTTTCTTTTCAGAGAACAGTGGTAATTCTAACTCTGTTACTACAGGCCTTATACCAGGCTTTGATCCCTGTGCAATAGTGTCCCTTTATCTTCTTTCTGTCTTCAGTGCCTAGCACAGGGTCTGGCAATAATAATAGTAAAAAACAACAACTACCATTAACTCCGTCCTTTCCATATGCCAGGACCAGTGCCAATAAGTCTTTTACCAAAAAATGCTGATTTAAGCCTCAAAACAACCTGATATTACTAAGTGCTAAGTAAATTTAAATAAATGAACAGATATATCAACCTATATACTTGTAATCATACTTTAAATGAAATAAGGATTTCACTCTTGCAAGGGGCTCCTCAGCAGCCCATTTATAAACTCAAGAGAAACTTTACGATGAAAATAATCACTCCCCTCCCTAGCTCCTCATTTGAACAGAGCTGTAACGGGGAAGAAAAATATTTTACAAACAATGAACTTAAATCTATTCTATCAAAATTATTAATTTGTAAGCCAATTTTATATTTCCTCTTGAAAATTAAGCAGCCATTTAGCTTAATTTAGAGAAAGATTATACCTTAAAAGTTAGACAAGTAAAACTATTAATGGAAAAATACTGATACTTACAAGGTAAGTGAATTAACAAATTGCTGAGGCTCTTCTTGTCTTAAGAGAAACCAGTTGACTTGTAGCCAAGGGTGGGAGAAAGTTCATTCAAGGATCCAACCCTGGCTTATAGTATCCTGAGAAAGTCACTTAACTCATATCTTCCTCTCAACAGCTCAGGCTACCTCACATTTATATCACAAAAGGAATCAAAACAATGGTGAGCCCACTTAAAATATGAAGTAGTATCTTAAAGTTTATCCATGTAAGAGTCCTGGAACTGATTATTATCCAGAACAGTCAATAGTTTTCAAACTTTTGAGATTCATAAAATTCTAGAAACAGAATTTGGATTAAACTAAAAGAGCATGGTATGTGTTGGCCAAGTACCAAATGATACAGACAGAAAGAAAGAAATCAGAAAATAGAGAAAGAAGCTTAATTTCTTAGAAAACATGAGAAAGGGTTTCAATATATGAATGAATGAATGAATGAATGAATGAATGAATGAATGAATGAATGAATGAATAAAAGAAGAAAAGAGCCAGCCACTCTCTGAGGATATCAGGAAAGGCCTCATAGACAAGGCGATGTTTGAGCTGGGTCTTAAATGATCAGTGGGACTTGGCCAGGGTAAGAAACTCACACTTCAGAAGATCATGGCCTTTTCTGGGAGTAGCGACACTCTCAGCATGGCCAGGACAGGAGACACAGCTGAGTAAGTGACAAGATCTGAACTTGGGGAAGGCAACTGGGAATCTACAGGGGACTCGAGGTCCCACAAGTGAAACTGACTTAGTTCTAGAAGCACCAGGGAGTCAGAAGATCTGTATAAGCAGAGGAGTAAAATCACCAGATATGTTTGGAGCGGAGACAACTCTGCTGTGGATAGGTAGAAGAAGAAATTAGGGAGAAATTAGTGGCAGAGAGAGGTGCTAAGGGTCAGAAATGAGGCACCAGCAATACAAATGAAGAGGAGATAGATCTCAAAGGTAATTTAAAGGTAGAATCAACAGAGTTTGGTAATGTTAGAAAAAAAACAGGTACCTCAATGTAAACTTGGTGATACTTGTTTAAATCTTTTTGATTTTTCTCAACTAAAACACTGTATGAAAACTGAAAAGACACAAACAACCTCATATCAATAGAACTACATACCCAGGGGAACAATTTTCATTACAGTGTTTGGGCTTTTTCCAGGCAAAATTATGTAGTCCCAGGAGGCCCCAAAGCCAGATGTCTTCTAAGCAAATAACAGATACTATTAGTTTTGGTAGGATCAGAGACAAAAAAACAAAAGAAGTATAAACAATAACTAAAAACAACCAAACACCAAGCACTTGAAGAATTGTTCAAATGATGGAAATAGTGAAATACTGAAAACTAGGACAATAGAGCAATCAATAGTGGAGGTCTCTAAAAATAATTACACAAAATCAAAACCTATCTAAGATAATTAACTTCATAATTCAGAAAATTTAGCCCGGCCAGCATAGCTCAGTGGTTGAGCATCAATCTATGAGCCAGGAGATCACGGTTCAATTCACGGTCAGGGCACATGCCCCGGTCGTGGGCTCGATCCTCAGTAGGGGGCGTGCAGGAAGCAGCCAATCAATGACTCTCTCTCATCATTGATGTTTTTCTCTCTCTCTCTCTCTTCCTCTCTCTGAAATCAATAAAGATAATTTTTTTTAAAAAAGAAGACTGAGGCCAACCTAATAGGAGCAACAGGGTAAGGGGAGAATGGGAAGATCCCAAGTCTTTGATGATGTTATTGAGTCACTGACTTAACTAACCACGTGACTTTGGCTATATGCTCAAATGTAGTAAAAAAGAAATTGGGGTTTATGACCTTTTTTTTTTTTTACTCAGTAATGTGAGAGCAGGAGTAGAGAAATCAGATGGTGAAGTCTACTCAGCATTGGAGATTTGCAGGGCAAGTAAAATAGGACATGGGAACCAGGGGCTGAAGGCTACGAAGCTAGCAAGAACCAAGTTTAAATGGTGGACCAAAAGGTCCAGTTGAAGAGGGAGACAGGTGAGGCCAATATGGCATGTCAAGGCAAAGCATGGGGCAAGGAGCTGCCACAGTGACAATAAAACTGAGATTCAATAGGAGAGAAGACTGAGAAGAGGTAGGACCATAATCGATCTTGTCTGAGATCATTTCAAACAAGGCATATGGGTGCCTAGGTCCAGAGGCCAGAGATCTCTCAGGCAAGGACTGAAACACCAGACAGGTACTCAGGTTCGTGAAGATAACAGAAGAAAGAGAGGAAGTCAGCAAAAGCAGACTCAGTGGGGTGAGAAGCACGCAGAAGGTGCAAGTTGAATCTAAGATGGAAAGATGATGGGATACAAGGACAGAGTAGGATTCAAAACACAATGAACAAGTCTGGGTGTGATGGTGGGAAGCAGGAAATTTGCTAACCTCTGCTCCTCACTCTGAGAGCCAGAGAGAAAGGAAGAAGTGACCACTACTGACGAATTTGGCTCAGAAACTTGTAACTTAAAATAAGGCCAAGACTGAGTTTTGGCAAGAGTATACGGAAATGCTGAAGGGAAAGGTTAAAGAATGTGAGGTTTGTTTAACTAATACAATACTAGAGTGGGGTAGAGGGCAAGGTTGGGGAGAAGGCAGGTATGGCCGGGGAGGTTGGGGCTGAAACCTACAGACAAAACGGAAGCATCAGAGGGTGGACATGGGACCTCGGATGACCATTTTCAGAAAGAGAAATGTGGGTGGTAGCTAACTGGGTATTTGGCTAAAAAGACAAAAAAGGGTTGATGGAGAAAACAAGGCTGGGAGAATAAACTAAGGGGGATTTCTGGTAATTTAACAGCCTGGCAGAATAAAAATTGTAATAAGTTTGGAACCAGGCAGACCTAGATCTTAGTCCTGACTCTGCCATTTACTAGCCATGCAACCTTAGGCTTCTGTTTTCTCATCATCAAAACGGAATTTGAAATGCCTACCTTGCAGGGGGTTTTATATGATTTTGCGATAACATGCACAGCAACCAGCACCGTGGCAGGCAGCTGGTGGACACTCTAAAGCGGAGCATTGCCTACAGCTAGCTTTCAGCCTGCTAGGCCTGCCAGTGAGAACAGCTTCCGAAGGTACAGTTCAGGTGGGAGTGAGTATGGGGTAGAATTTCCCCCAACGGCCTTCCTCCCGAAGTGCACGATACTATGAGAACAAAAACATTGGTTTAGCAATGAAAAAGAAAAAAATTCTGAATTAAATTCTCAACAGTTCAGCAGCCCTGAGCCTACAAAGACCTGAAGAGGCCCTTAGCACACAGACAAACCCTGTGCTCTGTATTTTCTTTATTCATTGAGTCAACCTATTCTCTGTACTTGCAAATTAACTCTAATTATCAGATAAAAGTGATGTGGTGATTCGAATTGCCTCATAATCAAACACTACAAAAAAGCACAAGTAATAAGCAATAATTACCGTATCATTTCATAAGGGAGATTTTTTTTTTCCTGACTGAAATTAGCACACACTCAAGATAAATTACCGGACTGGGTTAGAGTTTTATTTAGCTTTCCGTGCCAATGATTCCCAAATTTAAATCTCTAATTCGGGCCTTTTCATTGAGGGCCAAGCAACCTCTCTGACGTCTCCCCTTCAATATCTAATAGACGGCTCAAATTTAACATGGCAAAAAAACAGGACACTTATGCCTCCAAACCTCCTGGGTAAGGGGCACCACCACGCATCCAGTCACGCAAGCCCCAAGCGCAGGATCAACCCTGATTCACGCTCTTTCTTACTCTCCTGTAAGCAGCCCTTAACAAGCCCTGTGAGCTCTCCCCTAAAAGATGTCCCGAAGCCATGACCCTTCCCTCCCTCTCGGCCGCCACTGCCCTTGGCCGAGTCACCGTCACCTCTCCCCCGGGTCACTGCATCACTCACTCCTACCCACCCCCTGCTCTTCCACCACCCATGCTCCACCAAGCAGCCAGAGAAACCACGAGCAGCACAGTCAAGGTGGTGTCCTTCTCTTGCTTAACCCCTCCAACGGTTCATTGCTCTCACAATGAATCCAAACTTTTCCCTGCAAGGCTCACCTGACCTCACGCCTGCCCGCCTCTCTGGCCTCAGCTCTGGCCATTCCCGCCGCGTGCGCTGCGCCCCGGCCAGCCCGGCCTGCCTCCTGCTCTCTGAACATGCGAAGCTCATCCCCGCCTTGCCCTCGCTGTGCCTCTGCCTGCAATATCCTCACACCAGACCTTCTTTTCTCTGAGGAGGAAATGTTACTTCCTCAGTGAGGCTGTCCCAATCTTAATTAGCATCTCCTTCCAGCCTTTATGGCATTGCACTGTTTTATTTTCGCATACTTGTTATCACCGACATGACATATAGTAAGTGCTCAATAAATGTAGAATTAATGAGTAACCCATACACAGCTGTTCTTCCATTGAAGTATGGTGAACATATCAGATAGACTTAATATCATCCTACCTGGGACAGTCACGTCTCAAGGTCACCTGGACTTCACCTTCAATTCAAAAGTTGCTCAAAGACATGCTGGTTGACTGCCCCCCAGCTCCTAAACTGATGAGGAGGAATGGAGGTAAATAGTCCAGAACAAAAGGCACTTGTAGCCTTTTACAGCTTCACAGTTCACACCTGCAGGCACTGTTCTGGCTACGAGCCTCTCAAAGCAGCCAGGACTCGCCTGACGAAGACCCAGATTGTGTTCCCTGAAGAACCCAAGCGGATATCCCGCCTCGGGCAGGCAGTGTCACCACCAGCAGGGCAGCTCCAAGAAGACTTGAGGGCAAGGGACATTTGCCCCTACGATGGGGAGAATACTGCTGAATCTTGTTCTTTGTAGGGCCGTCTTGTAGATACAGACATAAACCAGTATGGGTCAGATTCTTTCTGTCAATCACCACAAGCCTGTGACAGCCATGCAAAGGCTTTCAAAGTGCGCTGAGTACTCAAAGGTACTTTGGGGGAGGTCAGGGTTCTAGGAAACACTATAAAGTCACCTACAGTGCTTTTCCCAGCAGAGAAGAATTAGACCTTGATTAAAAAAATAGACTGCCCTGGCTGCGTGGCTCAGTTGGTTGGAGCATCACCCTGTACACCAAAAGGTTTGGGGTTCAATTCCCAGTCAGAACACATACCTAGCTTGCGGGTTCAATCCCCTGTTGGGGCACTTACAGGAGGCAACTGATTGATGTTTCTCTCTCACATCGATGTTTTCCTCTCTCTCTCTCTCTCTCTCCCTCCCTCCCTAAAAAAAAAAACCAACAAATCAATAAAAACATATCCTCAGTTAAGGCTTAAAATATATATATATATACACATATATTGCTGATCCATATCAAACAGGATATGACTGTGTCAAAAATCATAAAATAGTTTGTTTTACTTTAAAAAATAAAACCTAGGAAAGACCATAGCAGGTTTTACAATCCAAATCCCCCAGATTAGATAAATGAGAAGAAAAATGGACCTAGGTAGTTTAAATGACTAGTTCAAGATCCCCCAGCAATTCAGAATGTTTTTCATACATAACACCTTATCTTCTGCACAGTTTTGAAGATGGAGAAAAGTGAACCGATTGTGAAGGCTAATTTCTTTACTTTGCCCTTGCTCGGGAGTTTCGGTAATATGGGGATGTTTTCTATGAGGTAGCCAGACACATAATTGAATTCAACGAGGTCACAATTTCTGGGGCGAGGGGAGAAAAGCCTTTTTTCATCTCACATCTTATTACACTTTGTTTTTTCTTTCCTCTTGCTACATGTAATTTTTGGGAGTTGAATGCCTTCACACTCAATTCATCTTGGAAAGATTTCCCAAGAAATTAGAGTTCCAAGTTTTCCAGATATTGCAAAACAAACCCCATATTTGCCTTTCTTTGACAAAACTTGGCAGCCTGCCTCGAAAACTGACATTACTCAGCATGTACCCTCATGGCGTAATTCCAAAGCCCTCTATAATCTTACAAAGGCACTTTCTTTTTTTCTTTCTGAAGAAATGTTCACATTCAGATAAGATGCTTCCATGACCTGAACCATCCATTCCCTTTTTCAGTTAGAAGGTCTATGGGAGCCTAACTCAGGGTCGGAACTTAACTCAGGGAGGAGGCCACCACGCCTGTAAATACGCATATTTAAAACAGTCCCTTATAACCAAAATTAATGCATTCACTCGGTACATTTATGATTACTTCTCTTTTTAAATTTATCACAATTTCACAGTTGTTTTAATAGGATACAAACAAAATAGACAACTTCTGGTTGGGTCCTTAAACTTTGTCCTGATGTTACTCATAAATGCAAAATGCCTGATCAAATTATTTACTGATTATACAAGCAATAAATGCTCACTTGAGAAAAATTTTAAATGCGTAACAAAGAAAGTAAAAATCACCTGAAATTCATCCACCATCCAGAGAGGCTCATCACTTAAACTGTGGTAACCGACATGTATGTCTTTCTATGCACATATACATAATATATGATTTTATGCAAATGCAATTACACATAAATTGGTGTGGACAAGTCCCTGCTTACTCCACAGTCTTTTGATGGGGCATCTGTCTCCCCTTCCCCTGTGCCACCTCTCCCTCCTGTCCTTAGCCAATGGGACAGCCTAGTACATGTACTTCCATACCTCCCTTTAGGTTATACATTCTATGGCAATAGTTATAATTTAGTAAGTGCTTAAAATGTTTTCCAGAATCTTGTTGCTTTGTGTTTCTCCCACCCTTTATTTTTAAAGATGTGTTGTTACTTTGTAGGGCTCCTTTCACCACCTGCTTTGCTTTCTGTCTCACGCATCTAGAAACCGAAAACCCTGCTTCCTCCCATGACGGGTCCCCCATACCTGACTCTGCAAAAGGTCCTCAGGGATGCTCTGTTTCTCCCTTTCTGTTTCCTTCTGATTTGTAGCACAAGGCCTCATACAAAGGGCAAGACAATATAATAAATAACATAAGTGGATGATGTCGGCAAATAAATAAAGGTCACAATTATGACTAAATGCACAAGGACTTCTTGATTATTTTGACAAAGATAAGAAAATGCTAGCCATAAGGAGTGACCACGTTAAAAATTTGATCACGGCGAGTATTTAATGACCATAATCCCAGCATCTTTGCAGAGTGCAACATTTTAAAAACACTAACATCACATGAACATAACATAAAAGCATAGCATTCGATTTTGTGGTGGTTTTAAAGATTAAGGGATTTGTTCTTCAGCTAAAGGAACTAAAAGGGAATTATTAAACACAAAAATATGAATAAGCTTGCATTATTGTTGAAGATTGCATTATTTTTAATGTTTTACTAAATATGGATGGAGACATAGTTCACTCATCAAACTTGTAATTGTTTAACATATCCCATCTCCTGGGATATGTGAGACACTGTTAGACACTGTGGGAAAACAGGTGAAACAGACAGAACTCCTGCCTGCAATAAGCTTATAGTTCAATGCAGCACTGTCCGCAGCAGGATAGATGATGCAAGACACATTGTATAATTTTTTAAAGTAAAAAGAAACAAGTGAGATTAATTTTAATAATATATTTTATTTAACCTAGTATATACAAAATATTATTTCAACATGTAAACATTCAAAAATTACTAATGAGATATTTTATATACTTTTTGACACACTAAGTCTTCAAAATCCAGTGTGGTTTTGTACTTACAGCACATCTCCAATTGGACTAGCTATAGTTCAAGGGCCCAATAGCCACATGTGGCTGGTGGCGATGGTATTGGAAGTGCAGGTCTAGTGCATCTGTCAGAACAGACTAGTCTATGCTGTGTACAAATAACCAACACTTTAGTTGCTTAAAGTATATGTCTCACTCAACTACATGTCTCTTGCAGGTCAGGTTTTCACAATCATTCAGGGACTCAGGCTCCATCTCAACACAGATCACAGCTAACAGGCAGGAAAAGTAGGAGTGGAGCACTAGCTGTTAAATGCTTCCACCTGAAAGGGACTTGCTCTGCTCCTGCACCAGAGCTAGTCATAGAGCCAAAGGCGGTGGGAAGTGCGATCTTATCACCTGCCCAGGGAGCTGAGAGATGGAATATTTGCTGCCCAACACCAGTGATTACCACATCTATTAAGAGAATACCGTGAGTCAAACAATGTGAAAAACAAGAAGGGAGATAAAGAGGGAGATAGCTCGAGCCAAGGTACAACAGGGGGCGGAAGGCGATGAGAGAGCTCAGCACGAGACAGATAAAATGCTAAGGGAGTTCAGGGGAGTGCAAAGGCACTTCTGGCTCCAAAGGAGAATCACCTATAAATAGTACCTTCCTGGAACTATCCTACACATCTGGAAGATGGTACCAGCTCATGAACTCAAGCCTAGTCTTTTGAAACCAGATATCTCATCTTATTATAAAGCATGAATTGCCACAGCACACACTCTATAAAAATGTACAGTACAAAATATACTAGACGCACACACACATTCTTAAGGTAATTAAGTGTAAATTGTCTTTTTAATCCGTTCACTCTGAATTGCTAAAACAGCTATCTCTGAACCAGCTGTAGGTCACCCAAACTATGCTAAGATCTCAGAAAAGGGAAAGGGAGGAGGAATAGTCTATAGTAACTAACAATGTCTTATGTTCCAAAAGAGTTCTAAAAACCTCCAGCAGAACAAGGGAATGCAATGAAAAACCAAGCAGTATCAAAAAGACAATTTCAATTTCCTAAGCAACATCTTGTGAAGTTACGGAGAGACTGGTTGAGAAACCTTCTTGCCCTTGTAATCTTTCCCTGGCTACTTGGAAAGGTGCTAGCTGTATCTAGGAATATTTTATACATTATGGAGTTGTGAGATTATTGGATTAAAAAATGTCAAGGAATGTAGAACTGATGAATGCCACCTTTACAAAAATACCTCATCGAAAAGAAAGGACAACCTGTCCTCATATATCTGCATAAGTGGGTAGGTTCAGTAATATAAACTCCAGAAAAAGACAGTTATACCTTGCAGAATATCTACGGATTTGCCATACATTGGATAAAATACATTCTGTCAATTATTAAAGTGAGCATATAAGATATGCAAAATAACATTCAGTATTTCTCTTCAAGTACAATTTTATCCCCCAAATCATATCCACACCCAGAAACCAAATGGCAGACAATTCTCTGCTAGCTCTGGTAACGGTAGGGTCACTAATGTATAATCCAAAAAAGATTATAACAATAAAAATTTGTAGAAATCCACTGATCCACTGTGTTACAAAAGATGCATCTCATTCTGTCATTCATTTAAAGTAAAAGCATATTAGATATTCATAACAACACATGGAATTTCTCATCAGAAGAAACCTTATCCCCAAATTCTTTTCACACAAAAACCAAACGTTAGACAATTATTTACTAAATCCTGAAGGATTTATATGTCAATATTGTCGTCCTTTAAAAATGAAGTAGATACTAGAATTTTTAATATATTTAACATAATTGTCAATGAGGTCATAAGAATCTACAGAATAGCACTCCGATTACCTCCTGCACCTCAAACACAGTCATATATGAGACTATGAAGGATGTCAGAATTACAGAACCTGGTAACACCCATTGCTCTTCCAGCCTTCCGCTGACTTTGACACTGGCATAATAGGACACTGATCAGTTGACACTTTGTAGGTCACAAAGAGCCTAAGATACAGTTCCTGCCTCTAGCTCTGCAGAGAGTAAAGGTACATGCCCCATGAAGACATAACAAGTTAAAATGACAGAAATCACTTCAAGTTAAAGTGGTCAAAGACATGTTACAGGAAGCAGAAGGTGAGCTGACTGAAAGGATTTCAACAGCCAAGAGCATTCTGGGGGGAAAATAAAAGTTCTAAAATGCAAGGTGCATGGTGAAATAACTCTCTCTTCCCCCTCTCCTCCTCTCTCTCTCAAATCAATCAGTAAATAAAGCAGATAATAACAAGGCAAGATAATAACAACAGCAAGGATATGGAGAAATGAGAGCTCTTGGCAACTGCTGGTGAGAATGTGAAGGGATGCAGGTGCTTTGGAATACAGGCTGGTACTTCCTCAAAAGGTTAAACGCAGAATTTCCATGATACAGCAACTCCACTTCTAGGTATAAACCCAACAGAAATAAAAACAAAAACCTGTACATGAACGTTCATGGCACATTCATTCATAATAGCCAAAAAGCAGAAACAACACAAATGTCTATCAGCTGATGAATAAATTTTAAAAATGGTATATTCATACAATAAAATATTATTTGGCAAAAAAGAAGGAAGTATTTCTACATGCTACAACATGGATGAACTTTCAAAACATTATGCTAAGCGAGAGAAGCCAACCACGAAGACCACATATTACACGGTTCCATCCATTTGAAATGTCTGGAACTGGCAAGTCTATAGAGAATAGATTAGTGGCTACGGAAAGGTGGGTAGAGGGGAAAGTGGGAGTGATTGCTAATGGGTACGGAGTTGGTTTCTCTTGGGGGGGATCAGAATGTTCTAAAACCAGTTGTTGTGATTGTTGCACTACTTTGTGAATATACTAAAAACCATGGAGTTGCACACTTTAAATAGGTGAACTGTATGGTTATGTGAGTTATTTCTCAACAAAACTTTTGTTAAATGCAAGGTGTGTTTGTAGAGAGCCATAAATAGACCATTCTGACCAAATAAAATTATTTTTATAGTAGAGAAATCGACACTAAAGCTGGAAAGCTAAGTTGTTGCCACAGTATTTATGCTGGAAGCCCTTCAATGCAAAGAAAAGAATTTTGAACTGTATGCCCTGCTGCCCAGTAGGATGCCTAAGGATCATAAAGAGTCCAAAATCTAGTAAGTATCCCCAAAATGACAGCTCTTCTTGGCATTATTAAGAGGTCTCTGATAATTCTATGAGGTGCATTCACCTTTCTGAAACCTCTGGACTGGCCTCTTGGGGCCTTCACAGTCAGGGTTTTATGTGACCACTTGGGTTCAGCTCTTCCAAGACCAGAAGTCCAACAATCCAACTTACTTGTGTAGATAAAAGAAAACAGCTTGATTTTTAAAACCTTAAAAAGCAGAAAATAATTTCAGAACCATGAAACTCCAGAAATAGTCACATAAGCAAATTAGACTTATAAGTTATCTTGGGGTAACAGATTGTCACTGAAATAACAAGTGAAAGAAAATCCAGCTGAGTAATAGCTGTGTGCACCAGAGGTTACTCAGCAGACATGTGTCACCCGTGGGAAGCTGCAGAGAGTATCCGCGTGTGGAAGAGAGTGGGCCTTACAAGAACAAGGGAGACACTGAAGTCACTCAAGATGACCAGCTTTTCCAGTTTAGATGGGTCAGACCTTGGCGCTGCATGAGGAAGCATGTAGTTTATTTCCATACTTCTCTCTATTGAACAAAATAATTCAAAGTACATGTGCATTATAAAGTTCAACATTTTAAAAGCACTGAAATTTTCTTAATACAAAAATAAACCAAGAAAGGAGACGTAATTTTTCCTCTGGGTTTTCTTACCTTTTCATTTAGAACCATAAGGAAGACAGAATCTTTTTAACTGAAAGGTAGATAATAAATACGTATACAAGTCATCGGAGAGTCACTAAAGAAATCCCTAAATAAATTAACAAACAAAATGGAAAGCGGTGCTGCTACCTTTGAGCAGACTTAAGATTTCCGTTCTAACTATTCAGGGTAGATTGTATTCCAGTTCCCAGGATGTACCTGATGATATCCAGGGTACTTCTAAACTTAAGACAGTTATCAATGAATGAGGAAAAAGTGAACGACATCTCTAACACAACACGATCATGCTCCCGCACAGGAAAACAGCAGGTCCTCACAGGGCTGCGGGGACAAACCCTCCCGGGGCCCCCGGATGTCAGCACCTGCTCACTCCCTGCCCCTCCGCTTCCCAAGCTGGAGCAGCAACCTCCTCTTCCAAGTTCGGTTCTGCCCCAGACTCTGGCACTACTCTAGGGCCTACACAGGTACAAGAAATTAGTTGGACCCAGCCGGCGTGGTTCAGTGGTTGAGCATCAACCTACAAACCAGGAGGTCAAGGTTCGATTCCCGGTCAGGGCACATGCCCCGGTTGCGGGCTTGATCCCCAGTAGGGGGGATGCAGGAGGCAGCCAATCAATGACTCTCTCATCATCGATGTTTCTCTATCTCCCTTCCTCTCTCTGAAATCAATAAAAAAAATTTTTTTTTTAAAGAAGTTAGTTGGCATTAGCACAAAAACCAACCAGAGATTTTCAAACCACCATGGGTAATCCACCTGTGGTTAATTAAGCGGTAACACAGACAAGCCATATGTATTTTACTTCTCTTTAAATGCTCCAAACTGTACGTGGCGATCCTCAGCATCAGCAGTGCACTCCTGGGTAACTGGGTGGTCTGTCTGCTGATACCCTACGTGACCCACAAACACATGTACCATCTTTCCTTTTCTGTATATGTATCTCTAAGGGGAGAAGGGAGACAAGAATAAAGATAAAGGCATATTAACAAAATCTGCAAGCTATTCTCAAGACATAGTCTTCCTGTGTTAGCACATAAAGTCTTTTACAATTTATTTTTCTCTCATTAAAAAAGAAAAACTTTACTAAATACTCTGCCATTTAAATTCCAAGGATAATTTAATCACTTCTATTATTCAAACAGAAATTATTCATGCTTCTAATTATACTAGAATGACTTCTTTAAACAAATACAGTCTTCCTCCAAGTCCATTTGTTTACGTTTATGAAACAATACATTTCTTGTGATTTTTCCATCCTTTACCTGAATGGAGAGGCAAGAAAGGATCTCAGCCTTTGGGCCAAGAGAAAGCACCATTATCACCTATCCTTGGAGATCACAAGTAACCCCCTGAGGTCTGAAGTTTCATTTTCAAAACCACGTCTCACACAGAATCTATAATCTGGCTGGAGGAAAAAGATGTTAACTGTCATGGCCCTAGACCCTAGCTTGTTTTGTCTCTGAGCCAAACAAGACTACAGTGCCTCACTGAATGGCGTAATAAGCAATCTCCCAAGAGCTACAGTCAGTAATTTACTAAAATTACTCCAAAAGACAGCATAGGAAGCATAAAACTTTTGCTAAGTATAATATTTCTCTTTCTACGATTTAAAGGAAAGGATTTAGAAATAAACTGCCAGGCAGATTTAAAAATAAGAAAACTACAAATCTAGTCAAGATGAAAATAAGCAACTGGCTGGAGCTAATGATGACCTTAATATGTTCAAAATTAATAGAAAGAGAAAAAAATAGGAAATGTTCTAAGAATAGAAAATCTAGCAGCAAGCATATGCCTCCCAAGCAGAAAATCTAACATTAGACATTAAAACACATGCATTCTCTCTCTGGATGATCTTCATACCAATTATCTACAAGAATCCAAGTATCAAGGGGAAAAACTATGCACATAAAACTCAATATTCAAATGTGCACTCTGGGAAAAGTGACAGCAAAAACATTCTCACTGAAGTGGAGCACAGTAGCCATTCAGAGCTAGCACATTTATGACTATTATAAACTCTCCTTGATTGGGATTAATAAAGAATAACCAAATGGAGAGTTCCAAAATGAAGTCTGGAAACAATCCAGAATACCTCTAAAATCGTGAGTCCTGTGGAGCATACACACATAATCGAACACTGTTTGCCAAGAAACTGACGAAGATTCTAACATTCCTGAGTTACTTTTATGAAGGATGACTTCTACAGAAACCATAATAATGCTATTCATCTGAAATACATTTTTTTAAAGACAGAAAAGTAGAGCATGTTTGCAAACCATATGCCTGATGGAATTAATTTTCAAGGCCCCGAAGGCAATTTATATATATTTTGTCAAAAGAAAAAGAAGAAAAAAAGCGGCCATAGGCATGTAAACACAAAGCAAAACGGATGTGGCTAGAGGAGCTACACTAAGCAGTCAGTAAAGTCGATCCTGGTTCTCGAAGCCTCTCCTTTTCTATACCCTTTTTCCCTCTACTGTTTTCAGACTTACAAGGCCCCAGAGTTTCATCTTTTCCCTAGTTCCCCATCGAAATACAGATCTAACACCACCACTTGGTTCCTGTGTCAATTCAGGCCATGCTGCTACTCTCAGAGGTCTCTGCTTTCCTTCCCATTGTGAAATAAAAGGCTTTGTCCTGATTGCGGTAATTTCAGTATTCAGAGAGCAACTGGGGAAGCGATGAGGCTACTTCACCTCTGAAACAGCTGTCCATTCTGTTTTCCTATAAAGCTGGCCTTGCTACAGGAAAGGCAACGCTCACATTTTAAACTGCTTGTTAAAACTGATTCCACTCTGTGCAAAATTAGCATGTTCTCTTTTTACATCAATGTTCTTCTGTCTTTTTGTCTGATGACCCGGCTCAGTAACTCTGAAGATGGCAGAAGTATAAAAGCAACCCTTTTATTAATTCAAAAGAAGGTAAACCACCCCACACATCATGAAAAAATAGCTATTTCCCAACCAAACACAGGCTTTCACATGTTTCAGAAATTCTACTTCTCTGTCATTTTTAATCAGGGAGATGAAGCTGCCGCAGAAAATAATAAAACAAGGGTCCACAGTTCAAATGCCTACAGGGGCTCAGCAGCTCACAGAAAATAAGAGATAAATGCCATAAACCAAGTGAGTGAGATACAGGAGGGGGAGTGATAGAGACAGCAGACCCCTCCTACAGGTGGCATCTGTGACTCAGCTACACTGTGGCCATGCAATGTTGCTGGATCGGCGATTTTCTTAAGAAACCTGAAATACAGATTTTCATATGAAATTTGTTAGCAACTAACAGAAGTTCAAATTTTTTTTAAAAACTGGGTAGACAACTCTGGGTGAGCTATGCCGGAGCTTTTAGTTGTCAGAGTGTGGTCCCCACTGGTCACCTATTTGGTGTGTCTTTTATGTAGTTATGATCACCTGGCCCAATCTCTGATGATCTTACCAATGGGATTTCACCTATAGAACCCAGAGGGCTTGAGTGATGTGATGGTTAATTTATCAACTTGGAGGGTGTTTTTGGATGAGATTAACATTTAAATCAGTGAATTCTGGATAAAGCAGATTGCCCTCCACAATGTGGATGGGCATCACACAATCACCTGAAGGTCTAAACAGAACAAAAAGAGTAGCCTCCCTGAGCAAGAGAGAATTCTCCAAAAGACAGCTTTCAGACTTCATCTGCACAACCATCAGCTCTCTGGGGTCCACACCTTCTGGCCCAGACTGCAGATTTTGGACTGCCCAGCTTCTATAATTGCATGAGCCAATTCCTAGTAGTCTCTCCAGATTATATATATGCATTCTATTGGTTCTGTTCCTCTGGAGAACCCTGACTAAAACAACTGATTTGGTCAAAGTCACGCAGCTAGTTTGGGGGGGGGGGGGGGTGATTGTTCTAACTCTTTGTATAGTATATGTCCCAGTATACTATACTGGAGCAGGAGTTCTTGGGAGTGGGAGATGACATTACGAAGATGTCTATGTGTATATATAAACATTATAAAAACCTGAGCTACCACCTACAACAGGTATTTCTCAGACTGTAGTTGCAGCACTACAGAATCATGTAGACATTTATATGCAGATTCCTAGGCCCAGCTCCAAATGGATTGAATCCAGCTCTCTAGGGTTGGGGACCAGGAATCTGCATCTTAGCAGTTCCCCAAGACGATTCCTAGGCAAACCAAAGTTGGAAAACACTGGAGTGATTAAGAAGCAATATAGATTAGTGGTTAAAAGCACAGATTCTAGAGCCAAATTGCCTAGGTTTGAAGCCCAACTCCACTTACTAGCTATATGAATGACCTTGGGCCAGTTACTTAACACTGTGCTTCAGAGTAAAGTACATGTCACACCTCACATCGCAGAGATTATGAGGATTGAAGAAGGAAAGCTTCTAAACACTTGCACATAACTAGCATTTAATTAACAGTACCTATCATTACAAACTTTCTAGTCATAGGTGCTCCAGCACATTTTCAGCATCATGTGAATCTATATTTACAGTGACAATCACAGTGGCACTTTAAAATCCTTGAAATACCTTCGAAAGCAAAGATCAATGTGGTTAGATATTATGTTTTATTTTATGTAAATTCTCTGTAACTTGGTAGTACTCTGTAACTTGGTAATATCTACAATGACTTCCTGGAGATTAGAACATTTGATTAGCCAGAACACCAAATTTGACAATAACATGTAACAGAATTTGTTATATATGTGTAGCATGTAGTATGAAGACAGTGAGAGAGATTTTCTTAAATAGTGCAGTCTTTCTGCAATCTACTGATCCTTTTCTCTATTTCTGTAAGGATAGAGGCTATATTTTAGTTATATTTTAGCTCTCTAGCCCCTAGCTCAAACAGGTTCCATAATAGTTATTTAAAATGAGTACTTACTGAATTAAATTTTCACACTAGCAAAATGGCTTTGATCCAACACACTTTCACTAACAAATTCTCATGGCAATTTCTAAAGAAGACATACATATAGTATTTTAAAAATTAGGCTAGCAGGAAATTGGTTATACAGAACATTTGAGTCTTCCTCCCACCCTCACCCTCACCCTAAAAAAGTACAATTCACTCATCTTTCAATATTTTATCCCAGCAAACTCTTAACCAGAGAGCACTTATCAGCTAATAAACTGAACCTGAACAAATACAGGAACTAGCACACAAGTAAAGGGAAAATCATATGAGAGAAAATTGAGAGAGGCCAGAAATATAGTGGTAGTTTTGACCATTTAGAAATGTTTTATAAACTTGGGATCACTTTACATTTGAACTTGAGGTTAAAAGTAGTCTTTGAACAGAGTGGATCTGCCGTAGGACAACTTAAAAACATGGGAAATATTTTGCAGGTCCCATGTGGCACAACTGAGGAATTAAAAGGGAAAATAAAAATAACAGAAAACAACAATTACTACAGCAGCTGACTTAGCAGAGAGGGGGTATGCCCCAAAAAATAAAGATGTCTACAAAATAAGGCACTGGGCATAAAAAGTATCACTCTTCCATTTAAAGCTTGAATTGGATGAGGGCCTCTCCAGGGGGGATTATCCCGAGTGAACAGAGGCAGATAGCCTAGGGTGGGGTGGTTGCTCCCAGTGGAAGACATGGTCTGAGAATATGTGAGAGGGTCAGCAATCCAAGAACTACATTCAGGCCTAGAATACCCGTGGTTAACAATGTATCAGCCTAACGACAGAATAACACACTTACACATACCCAGTACCATCAGGACTCAGCAACCTCACAGGAGTGAGAAATTTCTAGATCAAAGAAAGAAACTTCAAGGGAAGGGGCTTCACCGCAAAACCCTTCATCTACTGGCCCATTCAACTGGCAGTTATCAAGGCTAACCCCATACAAAGTACTGTTGAAAGGAAAAAATGAAACCAAAAACAAAAGACATGGCCCCAACCCCAAAAAGTTACAATCCAATAAAAGGATGTAACATAAAGAATATATATATACTGTACAAGAAATAACAATAACATGAAGGAACAATCATAATGCTTTGAGTTTCAGTATCCTAGCATAGTTAAAGGACTGAAAGTTTACTCCAACAGAGTGAATTAGGAAGAATAAATAGAGTTAGGGTTTCTGAGGAGGCCTGAACAGTCAGGCTTGACTTGATTATAAGATGGAAGGGGAGCAATGTATGAAGGGGCACAAGCAGGCGTCTACGAAGGAATGAACAGAGAACAGACAAGCGAAGCAGACAGCTGAATTCACTAAGACTTAGAGTGCTGGCCGGAGAGTTAAGAGGGACAAGGCTGGAATCCCACCAGGCTGGCATGGCCTTCACTGCTAAGAGATGATGTTTGGATATTATTTGCTAAACAACAGGAATTCTCTGAAGGCTTTGACCTGATCATAGCTGGGTTTGGTCTATCTGATGAGGTACAAAGTGGTATTTCGAAGCGTACGAGCCTGGAGAGGAACTAGAAGACTCCTACAATAATCCAGAAGAGTGGTCATAAATGCCTAGGTATTACTAAGGTAACGGGAATAGGTATGGGAAGGAGAAGAGGAATGGAAGTGACACCTGTTCCTAAAATGTGGAATGTTCTGATATTAATTAGCATATACACTGCCTAGAAAATGAGTACGTACATGCCCACTGGAATTAGAAACTGCTCCCGATTTTAGTATGGTAACTCTCGACGCACCACTCGCAAATGCTTAAAACATTTCTCAATTGTTTTATCTCAAAGACAAAAATTTTTTCAATACTTTTATCATTATCACCTGTCAGAGGTTTTCCATGAAGGGGAAGAAACAAGGACCCGTTGCATATTGCAGATTGCCAAACACAGTCCCTGCCGTTAATGAACTTAAACACGAAATTCACAGAGGTACGGAGCTGCTCTCACTTACAAAGCACCTCCTTTCTAATATAATCATACTTAAGCAAACAAGTGCTTCTAAAATGATTATTCTCCAAGGCACACCTATTACATGATGCCACAGCATAACTACCTTACCACATAGCTCTTGACACCCACTGTGACACTTCCTCATGAAAGAAGCCACAGATGCTGAAGCACGACAGAGATTAAAATCTCTCCCCATCATTGAAGGAAACGGGAGGCAAGTCATCAGAGAAACTAAGCTGGGGCTCTCTGCAGGGCTTCCTGCCTTCAATGTCTATCCCAACACAGTAAACAACATAATTTGGGGTGTTTTCTTCTATTTCCAAAAGGCTTTGTGATCAGACACCAGCAAACAAGCCTCCAATTCTCTGGCATTAGAGAATTCCATGTTTTAAGCTGAAACTAAACCTGCAGATTATCTCTCTCAGTCACCTCGTTCTAAGGCCAAGAAAAATGAGGCCCAAGGTCCTACAGCTAGTACAGCAAACTATAAGTCTTTCCACTGTCCTCTTCACACTGTCTCTCTCATAAGCCTTCAATTCTAAATACTCATGTTCCTAAGTGGTGGGGTATGAGCCCCAGTATTATATACTGGGTAACAGTCAAAGTAGAAAAATAAAAGACCAGCCATATACATACAGGGAAAGATTGCTTCAGCTTTGTCCCATGACAGAGATGTGTATTGTTTCCAAATTGTGGGCCAGTCAAGAGTCATGCAGCTTTATCTCACTACGGCATTAGTGTCTACTTAAGAAGCTAGCGAAAAGAGGACATTTTTTAAATCTCTGGAATACACAAGTATTATTAAAAACACTTGGAAAAGATTTTAATCCATACAGATTTAATTCAATTCAGTAGGAGAATATCAATACAATCTTACTCTCTTAATTAACCCAGATGCCTCTAAAATGGCGGTAATGATGAGATGTTGATTATTGCTATATTAATGTGTAAGCAAGAGCATGATTCTGGTCCCTTTAGAGGTTTCAGGTCTAAACTCTCTCTGATATACCTCTAAGAAGTCATTTAGAGACCAGTAGGTTCTCAATCACCATAAGGTAACACTTAATAATTCCCAATAGCCCCCAGGAATTCACCTCTGATCAAATGGCAGACAAGCCACCTACGCTCAGCCTGTGTGCGTCGTTTAGCGGTTCTTAGATGACAGCAAGACCCTTCCACAGCTGGGTTAATCATGATGAATGGGGAGCTGCCAAAAGCTTTACGGTCCCTAGGATGACCACGGCACCACTGCCCACTTCCCACCTAAAGGCAGGTAAGGATGTGACTCATACAAGCCAAGAGCCTAATTTGAAGAAAGCAGCACTGGTCAGTGTCTTCTGAGTTACACTCTCTGAGCCATATGTCCTTAGCCAAGCTGCTTCACTTCTCTGCTTAGTTTTCCTCTCCTGTAAAATAAGGACAATTGTATCTACCTCACAGCATTGTTCTGGAGACTGAATCCAGTAAGATCAGCTGTGAAAGCACCAGTAGTATCTAGCACACGGCGAAGTGCTGTCGCAGAAAGTCATACCCCCCCCTTCTTACTGTGGTACCTTAAATCCACAAACAACTCACTCCAGTGAATTAAAAGGTAAGTACTAACTGGAAGGGGAAACAAAATAAGCCATTATCAATTAATTGCACTTCATCCAAAAGTAGTTTATTAAACCTTTAGTTGATCATCAGGAGAGCACTGACAGGGCTGGGAAGGTTTAGACAGGACACAAACTTTCACTTGCCAATAAACAGCCTCAAGTGTATACTCCAAGCCAATCAATCACTTAGTCAATCAATAGGATTTCTACAGACACAAGTCCATGTTCCTCAGTCATGTCCAACAACCAGCCAGTTCAGGGTGTTATAAACCTCAGGATTAGTTGCATGCCAGCAGCCTCTAGACTTTAATAAGAATAGCTTTCCTACGTACAGTGCCTATGTGTTCATCAAGATTCTTTCTGGCATGTGGCAGGCCCTGCTTAGATGAGATTAAGCACAATGAAAATATATGGGAAGCATCCTGAAGTATCCCGTTATTAAGAGAGTGAACACTCAACCCGCAGGAGGTATGCTCTCTCCATGATCTGACCCTCTCAATAGGCTTCCGTCCCTGCGCAGCAAACCTGGATTTCACATCTCATAAACTCCCCAGCCAAAAGGAACTGACTCTTTCCCAATTCGCTTGAAAATTTCAGGAGAAGGACCAGCACGAGTCAGAGGCCCGCTCCAGGCCCGTCCACGGCGGCCCAGGAAAGAGAAAGGACGGGGGTAGGAAAGGAAGGAGACAGTAACCTGGAAGCCTGAGCCATTCCCAGAGGAAAGGGGAGCTGCCCCCCAGAAGAAAGGCTGGGGGAGGGGAGGCTGAAAAGACAGCAGTGGCAGAACACGGGCATTTATAAGCAATTTCCATTTCAACAATCAGCATGGTATGAAAACATGTATGTTTGTTCATTTTGTAAATAAACCTTCACCAAACTTAACCATAGGCCATAAATTTTACAGCTATCCCAGTCAGGCAAACTGCTGTACCCCTGACCTACCCAGCCCACTATTTCCACTGCTATTCCCACCCGCAGGCTCTTAGCTGGAAAACAACCAACCTCCTCAGTAGCATCATCTGCAGGAGAGAATACATTCACAATGATTTCACAACCATGCTTCTCTCTCTAGAGCAGCCCTCAGGCAAGAATTATTTTGTTATTCTAGGTGTCTAATTTTGGCCACAGATAACCTAAGAAGTTTTTGCAATGCAATTTTATTACTGGAAATAATTTCATTATAGGAGACTATTAAGCAACTGTTAGAGTGAAGTCAAAAGGTCAGTGTCCACATATGAATCACATTCCTACATTACAATTCTGCCTACTTAATATTTAGCAAATTCTCAAAATAGATTCAGTAGAAATATTTTTAAATTTTTTAAATTATCTTATATTAGCATTGGCAGTTATCTCCTCCAGAACTGTGTATGCTGACTTTGATGTTCGCAGTATAAAACCTATTTTCAAGGCACTGGTTCTGGAGGTTAAAATATGGCTAATAATGAATCTCTTATTGATTTCTTTCTTTCCTGAGTTAAATGACCTTTTTAATATTACTTGATATGCCATAAATCTTTACCTATTTAAACCCATGTGATCATGCAGTCCATGACCTTTGGAAAACTTCCCCACTCATACTCAGAAAACAATCTCTGAGAATATTAGTCACGTCTCACCTCTCTTCCTGAATGATCAGAGGTCTCCTGAGTTCAGGTGCTCAACAGGGTGCAATAGGCCGCCAGGGGTGGAACTGCAGAACTGGTCTCCCAAAAGGTCACAGGAGCAAGGGAAGGAGGGCCAGATCCAGAACAAAAGAATATTGGCAAAAGGAGCCCGCACCGGCTGGAGAAGCACAGTGCATTCTGAAAGTCAGCTCGACTGCTTCCACTGCCCTCTCTGCTCGCCACCACCACACTCCTCCATTAGCAGCTCACGCTTCCTCGATTCTCCGCCCATGACCCAACTCACATGAAGCATCCATGAATATGAGCCTTTGTCAATTATTTAAACGAAAGCACAAAAGGGGTTTACATGAAAACAAGCAATTTCAAATTGAGCAGTGAACATCTTCCTTCTTGAATTATCTTTTGGCCATCCCACCACCGGATTATTTCCACAGGTCCCTTCGCTCAGTTTTGCAGCATCCACCAGCGCCTCTCTCTTCTGTCATTTCTCTGTTTATCTCCTTGGAAAGATCTCAACCAATTCTCCTCCTTATGGCACGGTCTCAACTTAACCATTCTCTGCGACCTTGGGTCTAGCCACCAACATTTTCTCCAGTTTCGCTTTGTGCCCCTCGGTGAATTATCAAGGTATTTTCACAAGTAGAGTTTGCTTCCCTTAAGAAGAACTTCAGTGACAGCTGATGATCATGGAATTATCTTCTAACCCTCATTACCCAAGATTGAAGTGGAATCATTGGTCCCAACATGGAGCTAACAAGGAGAAATGAGTTTGGGTGGCTCTCCACTCCATAACCTAAGGAGACAGCAGCCTGGACTAGGGAGAGATTCTACCTGCTCGCTCACAGGTCTGGGCATCAGGATACAGTCTGGGAACAGATCTCAGCAGCTTCTCTGTTCTCTTTACTTGTGGAACTGACTCTCCTTTCCAGAAACAAATTCTGACTTTTCTATTTATTTATTTAACCCTCCCATGAGGATATTTTTTCCATTGCTTTTCAGAGAGAGTGGAAGGGAGGTGGGGGGAGTGAGAGAGAGAAATATGAATGTGAGAGAGTCACATCGACTGACCGGTTGCCTCCTACACGTGCCCCGACTGGGAATTGAACCCAAGACCCTTTGGTGCTCAGGCAGTCACTCTAACCACTGAGCCACAACGGCAAAGGCTAAATTAGATTTTTAAAGATTTAGACAAGGTTATTCAAAATACTATTAACAACAGGTATCATTTTATAACTCTAGTTGTTACTCAGAAAAATGACTAGAACTTTCAGTTTCACGATGGCAAAGTAAAGACATTTTCACTCCCTTCTACTCTCAAAATTCTAAAACCCCAAAGACAACAGGAAACAAAAACACAAACTCCAACTTCAACGAAATGAAGAGGTGACTATAATCCAACATCTGAAGGTGGAAAGCAGATGGAGAAAACATTTCAGCAGTGAGAAGAAAAGTCAAGCCAATGACTACAAGAAGCAAGCCAATTTGCTCCTGGAAATGCTTAAGAAATGGAGACACTGGGTAGTTTGGAAGATGAAATGAGAGCAGTTTCTAAAATGAAGGGGTTTTGGACTCTCAATCATTGGTGGACTTCACGCAGCTTTTCCCAGCAAGAGCCAACCCTGCAGTGACCTCACATTGGTAGGTTGAAATCAACCATAGCGGGAGTACTACAGAAATTGGCAAATGCTACAAATCCGTTTTGTTTTGATTTTTCAAAAGAGCTAGTTGTTAAACATTTACCAGCACAGGATAGCTAACCTTCACCACCCACTAGAAATCTGAGGTTTTTTTCTCCAGAGAAAGTGAACCACGGGGGTTGCAGACTCAGCAGGCACAGCAGAAACAAGCGAGAGCAAGTAAGAGGTATGTGCTGAAAACAGGGATAATCTGTGAAAATCTGTATACTGATCACTGAGTTTCTCCAACCCCAGAACAGCAGGCTTCAGACTGCACTCCCCTAACAGGAGACTGGGGAGTTTTCTCTGGGGAAACTAAACTGCCCAAGAGAAAAGATTTATGTATAGTGATTTTTTTAAGGGGCTGGGGGAGGCTCCTCAATGAGAATTCTATCAGACTTATCTGATCATCCTAGAATGAATTAGTCCACCCACACATGCAAAGTCTAAAAAATTTGTTTCCCACAAGCACTCTTTCTCAAGAAGCCACTATTGGATACACCCTGTCAAAACAAAGGAATAAACCAAGAGAGAAGGGGCCGTGGATTTAGGAAATACAGGAGGGACGCAACGGGCATTCCCAGAGTGACAGCTGTACCTCAGGCCTCTTGAACATGGTGCGCCCCGGAGCAGGAGGCAGAGGCTCCAAGAAGCAGGAATAGAAAAGGAGCTGGGGAACTGTCTGAGTGCTTGGCATGTGGGCCCTGTACTGAGAGATATTTCACAGGACTGTTAGAGGACGATGGAAGACATAGCCTTCAAAGAAAATTAAACAAAGGGGAAATGAGAGAATTATTCATTCCTGGTTAAAAAAAAAAAAATGACAACAACAAAAATAAGAAAAGAAATGCAGTTATACAGTAGATAACTGTAGAAGGCACGTACGTATTTACGGTAAGTTATTGGAAAAATATGTAACCAAAAATTTAGACATAATAAATTACATAGAGAGAAAGTGAAATTTTTGTCTTTGCAACACAGACCAGATTATTCAGTGCAGCTTTGAGGTATACACATTTCAGATCAGGGCAGGCTTGGAAATTGCAGCAGTTTGTGTGGGATTTTGAACTTGAAGAAAGAGGAGGCATAAATGAGTAAAGATCCTAATATACCCTAATGAGAAGTAAATTAATTAATTCAGAAGTATACTACTTTCAAATGATGAAGTCAATATCAGAACAAATAGCTAAAAACACTGAAATGGTTCTTCTACATTAAAAAGAAGAAACAAGCCCCGGCCGGGTAACTCAGCTGGTGAGAGCATCGTCCCGACACACCAGCCAAGGTTATGGGTTCGATCCCCAGTCGGAGCACACACAAGAAGCAACCGATGAATGCATAAGTGAGTGGGACACAAACCAGTGTTTCTCTCTCGCCTTCCTTCTCTCTCTCTAAAATCAATACATAAAAATTTTTTAAATGAACAGACAATGCCAATGATACCAGCACCTAGAACATTTGGCACACAGTAATTATGTAATAAATATTATCTGAATTAATACAAAAAAATAAAGGGCTCTTCTAGTAAGTGAAACAAGGCAGCAAGAGGAGAAAAGAATATCGGGTTTTTATATGCTTTATAGAACTAATTGACAATCACTTTCATGGAATACTTTCATCATTTTTTAATTTAAGAAATAAAAATAAAATAGTTATGGGCAACTCCAGAGAATGTGGAAATTTTCTGATATTCTAGTAATAAATGTGTTCCCACATTATAGCAACAGAAACATTTTCCAAATTAGGAGAGGTCTGGTTGAAGCATCTTGCAATAAACTACCTGATTGTCCATCCTTGGGTACCATAATCAAAGCCTTACTTAGTCATGGACCATTACAAAAGAGAACCTGCACTGAGCATGTCAACGAAAAATCAGGACAGATTTATTTTCCTGCCTTATCATCGGGAGGAGGCCAGAATCTTTACTGGGGCAGCCACGCTTATTCACCAAATGTCCATAATAGATAAAATTCATGCATTCTTTGTATATTTCTAATTTTATTTTCTAAAGAAGATGAAGAAAAGCCTTTTCTTTTCACAGTTCTCCACATACTTGTTATTTCCTGCTTAGAAACACCCATTAACTGTTAGAAAAGAACATTGATTTCATAATTGGAGAAATTATGAAATTACCAAGGGGGTAGGTTTAGAGAGGACAGAAGAAGAGTCACAAGACTTACTGTTAAGGAAAAAATAAATCATTTTTTCAGGAAGTTTGGTGGTGGGAAGACTGAGAAAGTCCATGGTAGCAGGGCTTGAGGGGGGAAGAATTTTCCAAATAGGGGAAATCTGTGTTGTTCAAATGCTAATAATAAAGATGCAGTTTAAGAAGAGGGGTGGGGAGTGGTTAGGTGGTGATATGAAGGGAACTAAAGGTGGAAATGGGTAAACTGAAAAGCAAAAGTGAAGTTTACTTTCTGACCAGCACCCTTCTCCTGTGAAATTCAAAGAAAGACAGTAACTATCTGGAGTCATGCTTCCGAGGTGAACAAAAGAGAATATAAAGGATATTTCCTGAGTGGCCTTAGTTTTGGGGTAAAAGAAAGGACCCAGTCGTTTTCTAAGGGGAAAGTTAGGACTGGGAACTTACAAACGTGGCTGGGAATGAGAAGAGTCGTTCTCTGAGGGTGGGTCACCAGGGGTACCCAAAGACCAGGGAAAGGCTGACCCCACCAAGAACCACCCAGGGAGGGAGTCAAACAGAAAGATTCCCCAGCCCCATTCTCAGAAACTCTGACTCTATAGGTCCAGGATAAAATTGGGGCTTCCGTTTTTAACAGGCTCCCCAGGGGACCTCTATAAGTAGCTAAGTTTGGAAGCCACTGGATAGGGATCTCCAAGATAAAAATTTCAAAATTCCAAACAGTATTAAAGGTACCAGCGGGACCACAATGTAAAATTTGCAATGAGACATATCTATGAGGTTTGGTTATTTTCTCCCAACAATGAAAGAAGAGAGAGAAAGTAGCATCATGAGGGCTAATGGTCCACACAGTAACTTGGATTACAGCAGCATTAAGTTGACAACCGAATCTCACCTTCTGGTTCCATGGTAAAAACGATTAAAACCAAAACACAAAACCTCATTTCTTTTATTTAATCAATTCTTTTTCACTCAATACATTTTTTAAATATTTTATTGTAAAATTGGTTTCAGGCGTATATACCATACAGTGTTCACCACTGTAAGTCTAGTTACCATCCATCACCATACAATCCATTTTTAACCAAAAGCAGCTCACTTCCTTCACTGAGAAAATTATTACCTCAGTGGGCACTTGTGTCCCATCTCAGTGCTTAGTTTGAATAAAAGGAAAACATGTAATTTGGTTCCTCCTTTGGGTACTTTGCTAGTGAACTTCTAGTGCTGTGTTTTTGGGTAAAATATCTAAATTTCATGATATATTTAAGTCTAGTCTAACCTCAGCCCTTGGAATTCTTGTAGAGCTTTCAACAACACATGGGTACCCCACAATTTAAAAAATGATTACTTAATGGAGAGATATAATAACTGTGCTTTTGTTTTTAAAGTTAAAAGCTCACATACTTTCAAATCTCTATATCAGAAATCAACAGAGAGAAAGGACAAATAAAATCAGCTACTCTCCTAGAAATGTATACTTATATAGTTTAAATGATGCTATTGTGATCTTAAATACTTCTTCTAAATCCCTTGGTTAAAGGCACATAATTCAGTCAAAATAGAAATCATAGTATTTAAAAATAACTTGCTAAAAAAATTGAAATAAAAAATACTATGTAGGCACCATGGAAAAGATAGAGTGTCTGTGTGTAACACAGCACAGTAGAAATGGTCTTTTGTTGTTGAAACAATAATACTGTTTCCTCACCCAAGTGCAGCATTTTTCAGCCCAGAAAGTGAAGAAATGTACCCATAATCAGTTTAAGCAAATCACAATGCCAGCTGATCCAAGGCTTTATAAAATAATCTCTGACACAATACTATATTCTAGGAAGCAGCCAGCTGTTGTCAAGCCTTAATGAAAAATGCCAGATAAGAGGCTTTACTTCAAAACACAGAAATTGGCCTGATTAAATCAATGAAATTTTATCAGATTTCGATATCGTCTGGAAAGCAAAATCTAGCCTCCTTCTGAAAGCTGAAAAACATCATTTTGTTTTTAATCAAGAAATTTCTTCACTCTAAGTTATGACATTTTAGTGAACTTAATCATTAAAGTCTCAGTGACTTCATTTGCTGAGTGATAGGCCCAAGTTCCTTTCATGTATTTTCATTAAGCACAAAAAAAAAACTGTAAGTTGCATGCAAAACAATATCACCAAGCCCATGCTTGACATTTGAAACTATACAAATGGAAGTATAGTTTCATTGGAAGTATTTAGCTCTTTTTTTAGACCTGAATTCTATTTCATTGGATATACATCTTTCATAAAAAGGAGTGGTATTTCTTATGAAATTTCAAAGAAAAATTTTAGAGAAAGGTAAGAAATATGCTTCCATTTATACAGTTTATGAAACACACCCATAGGACAGCAGTGTTCAACCCTGGCTACACATTTAAATCATCTGGGAGCCTGTGGAAACAAACAATACCTAATCCCACCCAGATCAAATCAAATCTCTAAGTGTGATGCCAAAGGGTTGGTGTCCTTAACCTTTTAAGCGACCTAGGTACTTCTAATGCAGCCAGGTTTAAAAATCCTACTTAGGACACTGACTCTCAAGTTTGGCTGGATATCGGTATTGCTTGGGAGGTGGGGTTAAAAACAGCGATTCTTTGGTCCTGGTATGGGCTGAATTGTGCCCCTACCCAAAAAATTCATATGTTGAAGTCCTACATCTAGTACCTCAGAATGTGACTATACTTGGACATGGGTTCTTTAAAGATGTAAAATGAAGTCATTCAGATGGGCCCTAAAACTTCTAAGAATAGGAGTCTTTACAAGAAAAGGAGATTAGGACACAGACAGGTACAGAGGGAAGGTCACGTGAAGAAATGAAGAGGAAAAAACTGCCATCTATGAGCCAAGAAGAGAGGCCTCAGAAGAAACCAGCCCTGCAGACACCTTGCTCTTGGATTTCCAGCCTCCAGAATTTTGAGAAAATAAATTGTCAAAAATAAATAAATAATCATGAGCCACCCAGACACTGGCACTTTGTTATGGCAGCTCTAGCAAACTAATACAGGTCCATCCCCAGAATTCTGATTTCATAGCATGGATGCAGCTGGGGTTCAGGGCAGTTCCAAGGCTCCTCGGTGATTTTAATGTGCATCCAGAGTTAGGGGCACTGCTTTAGGAAGCCTGAAGTCAGACTTCACCTGTTTTATACTCGATGTTAACTCGAGAGAACAGCTACAGTTTGTAACATTTCCCTACTATAGCTATTAAATGGATATAACCAAAAAATTGAATGGACAATTAAGATTTTTATTTTATTAAGGACTTTGCTCCACTCAGGTAAGATCTCTCACAAGAGATAGTACAATTGACTTTTTGTATCATCTGTTCCCACCCCCATCAGTGGAAGGTATTTTTTTTCTTATAATAGTGATGTATTTGTTTCCTATCACTCTCAAGTGTAGTTTTCAAATGTTTTTATGTCTAGTCATCTCTTCACTCTT
This sequence comes from Miniopterus natalensis, assembly GCF_054644295.1. Lineage (NCBI taxonomy): Eukaryota > Metazoa > Chordata > Mammalia > Chiroptera > Miniopteridae > Miniopterus > Miniopterus natalensis. The sequence goes on from NC_142088.1 coordinate 25,299,770, forward strand.
AATACTGCCATTTTTGTCTCTACTTTACATAATTGAAAACGTTATATAATTATTTCAAAACGTGGGTCTTAATACATTCAATGTTCATTTGTAGTGCAACAGCTATAAGTTTCTTTCTTTCCCCCTACATGTGGCCTCATGGCTTCTGAGTCACACAAACCTCAGATCTAATCAGCTCTACCACCAAATAGCTGTGTGACCTTCGGGAAGTTATATAAATTCTCCAAGCTTGTAGGCAGTCCCCTAAAAGGACTAGGTGTGTGTTCCCTTGCCCTTTGCCTCCTATCTGCTGATGGGAGATGGTAAAAATGAAGTTCAGGGCCCAAAACAGAAACAGTGTTTTGAGGATAGTAGAACAGCCCAAACAGCTGAACACCTCCTGCCTAACTTAGACGTCACCTGAGAGAGGTTTAGATGTCTATCTTATCTCAAACATTCTATCTCGAGACACACTACAGCAGCATAGCTTGTATCACGTTCTAACCACTGTGTGAGAAGAGGCTGAAGGGAGGAAAACGTGGAAGTTACAAGATCAGTTAGGAGGTTACTGCAGCAGTCCGGGCACAGTGGCTTGGACTAACACTGTGGCAATGGAGGTGGAGAAGGTAGGATTAAGGTTCACTTTAGAAACACAATCAATATGATAGTAAGATGCCCTGAATATAGAGAGAGGTGTCATCCCAAAGTTCTAAGAAGATAGACTAGAAGAGAAGCATATTTCTAGGCAAAGTTCAAGAAATTTAAACATGTAAAACTTGAGATGTCTGTGACACACAAACATGAAACTGTCACATCTGGGTTGAAGGTAGGAGTTTAAAGTTGAAACAAGTCTGTTCCAGGGGTCACTGAGGAGTAACTTCTCTATTCATCACCAGCCTTTGGAATCACTGGCTGACCCATCCCAAATGCAAATACTAAGCAACACAGCCATCCAAGCGCTGTCTTAAATACTTAGGGAACAGTATGAGCCCAAGTCAGTCATTCTTCTACATGGGAAAATCATAATTATTTTTAGCTTTCCTTTGGTTTTATTTTATAGCCTTTTCTCTTTGGGACTGATTGACTTGAAGTTTTTTAATCCTAATATCAAACACCTGATTAATTTCTATTTAATCTTTCATTGTAACTGTGTGTCGTTTGGGTTTGTTTTCAAAATTCTATGTCTAAAGTTTATTTCCAAAATGTCTTTGTCCAAACGACATCTGCAACCTTTAGGGGCTGGCACGGCAGAGAACATGACAGGGTGCGTGGTGGCCACAATCTGTGGAGGCAGCTGGTGAGAGGATTGAGATGAGGAGAGAAATGGGCTTTACAAAACTTTACCCAGAGGTCAGAGTTTAAATGTATGCTTCTCTTATCTGAAAGTACTCATTCAAATAGTATCAATCATCTTAATAGTGCTTTTGAGTATAAGAGAGAAAGAGAGAAACCTTCTGATTCTACTGCTATGGTTATGGGGAAGGCCTTGTGGATGTGGGTGTCAACATGCTGCAAGGTCAAAAGCATGAACAGTAATCTCCTCCTTGGCTCTAGTGAACACTCCCCCTCTACAGCTGGACATTAATAACCTTCCATGAACTCACTGAAAGTGGGTTCAGGATCCATTCGATATTTTATCAGAGTATCCCTTCCTCTCTGTGCTTTCAAAAGAGCTCAAGGAAAAAACTCCTTTGGAAGACAGCTTCTTGTCCATTTATAGCCTAGAAAGCATCCTAACAACAAACTACTTGCTGGCAAACCAAGCCATTTTTCCTGAGATAAGAGAAAGAACCACATTCATTTTAAAGTATTCATCTTTTAACTATGGCTGCTAATACTGAATGACAGTTGCCAAAACTCTAATTGGCTGAGATGCATTAGAGTTAAGTGTGTTGAACCAAAATGCTCTCACAGTTACCTTACAGATTGCTGGGGACATCTCACAGCATGTAACTCTGCAATTATAACCATTTTTAACCCAGCTTACTCGTCCAGGAAGTTTATTTTAGGCTCAAAAATTTAAATACTGTACATGAAAAAAAAGCATAAAGACTTTACAAAATCATTATATAATGCAGGCCCTAGTTCAGAACAATCTATAAGATAAGAAAAACTATGAATATCAAGAACCTTCCTCCCACTCTCGTCCAAGACAGACCTTGATCTTAAGTCACTCAGCAGGCCCAGGCCCACGAACTCCCATCAGTCATTCATGATGAGAATGAAACAGGACGAACAACCGATTCACCAATTACCCTCATTTGGCCCAAACATCCCAGCTTTTTCCTCACCAACCTCTCTAAAGATCTGCAAGTGATCTTTTTATTGTCCTTTCTACCAGCTATGGAGAAATTAATATATAGAAATGACACAAAGATCGGATGAGAGGCAGAAATAAAAGAGAAGAAAAGAGAGCAACTTAAATAATTCTCCAACTAGGTAATGAGCTCCTGAACAACTGAGAATTGGCTGGGCATTGGTATCCACCCCACTCTCTGAAATTTTTAAAAGTTCCCCTTCCAGAACCTTACTCAAGGACAAGCCTTTTAAAAAGCAAAGAGTCAGCAACTGCTTCACTCACATATATGCTTTGTTTTTAGGAGCAGATACATTTAAATATTTTCTTTATTAATCTCTCGCTTTTTATACATTGACCCTGAGCCTCACCAAAGGAGAAAACAAAACAAAACCAGCAGACCTGAGCAAATCAAGGTGCCTTCCCTGTTAGATGTGATCTCCCTTTCCTGTTAACATTCACAGCGAAGTGCTTAAAATCCTGTCTTCTATTTCTCACCATTCTCAACCTCATCTTCCCTCATTTTAATATTAACTCAAGGCCACAGCCCTTGTGACTCACTTTGAACCCCTGCAGTATACCTGGAACAGTGTCTTATTCATAGTAGGTGACTAAGGAATAGCTCTTAAATTAAACTAAATTAAAAACACCTTTCTACACACACACACACACACACACACACAAATAATGAGTTATCAAAAAAGCATAAGTACCTAGAAATGGGAAATAACTGTGTCCAGTGCAGTAGAGAGATATCCTAGGACAGCAATTCCTAGACCATCCAAAGAGGATGAAAATACCCAGGTTCCAGCACAAGTTCCTTCCACAGGTTCTGAGCGCTGAAACTCGCCACATCTCCCCGAAGGTAACTCTGCGGAATGAACAACTGGTATCAGAGGCCCCTGCAATCAGTATACATAGTAATGGCTGAACAGAGAGAGTGTGGGGGGAAATCACGGAAACCTAAAAGAGAAAATGGCATTTGTTTGAATCCTTTAGTCACTCCATGTCTTACTTATTTGCTATTCAAGAGAATTTCTTCTAAAATAGGCCAGTCCTGGCCCATGAATGATATTTGATAGTCTAGCCCTAAACAAAATTGGGAACATATATGTAAAGTGTGTAAAAATAACCACAGCCCTCCAGTTTTAAGAACCTCTCCCAACCCCTTTGGCCTCTCCCTTTCCCCTTTCATGTTCAGCTGACCTTGTAGTAGTAAAAAACATTCAAGGGGGGAAAAGGTTCTCATATACCTTTATACTTCACACTGAATTTAAACCTGGGAACAAAGAGCTCTGTCCTCTGGTAAAGATCAGTTGGTGGGTTGGTTAGTTTGTTGGTAGACGGGTTAGCTGGAGGAGAGCAAAGGTGTGTTCTAATGTCTATGAAATCCTGCTCACTAAGGCCATCTCTAAATAGAAGACAGAAGTCCCACCCAGAGCATTTGTGTAAAGGTACTGGTAGCTTCTGCCATGAAAGGGAAAAGTGGGTGCAATTCGGATGGAAAAGTTAGTAACTTAATTAAGGACCAGCCAGTGTAGTCTGCCTTATAAGTTGTTTCCCACAGCAACAGCGGAGTCTCCCCTATAATTCTAGCCCATGTCAATGATTTTATCATATTAAAAAAGAAAACCTGAAATGTCCTCAGAGTACTAGAAATTAAAGCAATAATTCTGGACTGCTGTCTAAGGTGAGCCAGGCAACAAGAAAATGTAGAATGAAAATGACTTCCACCAGCCAGATCTAAACACTTTTATAGGGACAAAGATAGCCGAGGCTTGGCTGCTTGCAATAGACACTTGGTCTCTACCTTCCCTAGTAGACACCTCCCACTTCCCTTTCCCTGTCAACATGGTCCTGATTTTTATTCCAGCCAGAATTCACCCATGTGAAATTTAAGAAAGCAAGCACAAAATGTGACTTGGCCTCAACCCCTCACTTACCTTCCCTGCCATCCTCCAGCCAACCCATCCCTCATGACTCTGCTGTCAATAGTCCCTGCTCACTCAGAGGTTTGATACACAAAAAAAAAAAAAAAAGCGTGAATATCATAAAGAGCAACTTTCTACATCATTCAGAAGACTATCTTTATATGAAAGAAGATAATAGAAGATTCAATAAACCTATTCCAGATAGAAAGAAAAGTTTTGATAGCATGGGACTCCTCTTTATGTAAGAACTGAGAAAAAGAAATGCAGTTTTTAAAAAATGCAAATATGCCCCCCCAAAGTATGTCCTGGCCATTGCAAAGGCTTCCCTGACCATTGTGGAGGCAGATGACCTGCTGGGCTATAAAGTCCCCTTCAACATTTGTACTTCATAGTTCATCAGACCTTACCACTGATAAAAGCAGCTGTTTGATACAAATCAATAGAATAGATATGTATGAACATGTATCACTTTTCCTAAAGTTACAAGGAAATCAGAAGTATCAAAGAATAAGGCATAGTAAAAAAAAAAAAAAAAGAGGTCTCGCCCGGCTGGTGTTGCTCAGTGGTTGAGCATCAGCCCATGAACCTTGAGGTCACGGTTAGATTCCCAGTCAGGGCACATGCCCAGGTTGCAGGCTCGATCTCCAGCAGGGGGTGTGCAGGAGGCAGCCAATCAATGATTCTTTCTTATCATTGGCATTTCTCTCTCTTTCTCCCTCTCCCTTCCTCTCTCTGAAATCAATAAAAACATATTTTTTAAAATGAGGTCTCTTCACAATAAACTAGTAAGAAGGAAAATAAAAGACCCAGTTATTTCACTTTTAACCCCTTGATTTTTACATATTCAAAGTCATCATACGTAAAGGAACCCAAACATCTTTCCCTCAAGACACTGCACCAAACAGCCTGACTGCAGAACATCTGAGGTTGAGTCCAGTCCTACCATCTGCATTATTCCATTTTGTGAAGAACAGATCTGGTGGAGTAGTGTTTCAAACAACCAAAATTGCATGGTTTCTTGAAGCAATGTAGTAATTGAAGATTCTCCTTCACTGATATTTTCAAAAGCGTCTCTTTAAAATGGGAGGTTGGGATATGTGGTGAGTCTTACAGGCTAAAAGGCCACTATCTTCTCTTACAAAAGCGTAATCCAGTTAAAAGAACTCAAATGGCACATATTCCATTTCAAACCACTTCAGTGACTTTTAGGTTGTTCCTATTCGTGCAGAGCAGTGCTGATGGAATTTTCTTTCCTCCAGAAGTTCTATTAACTAGCAGTCATTTGCACAAATTATTGCATACTCTTCCATGCAGATTCACCCCATGGGGATGACCTCTCTCACAGGAGAAAAAATGGCAACAGAACAGCTTTAGGCAACGTTTGATTCGATAAAGGGATTGGTATTAAGTGCATTGTTTTCTTTTCTCCCCATTATCCTACCGCCTCACACTGATAGAGCAGAGAAAGGATGAGAGACGATGCAAGTCCCAAATGACAAAGCTGGGACTGAGTGACACAGGGCAAAGTCTTCTGTACCACTCACTTCGCTAGTTACCCAGCACTGTCTTCACCTTTTTACCTGGTCATTCATGAGAATGCACACCTGCCCAGAGTCCCAATGTAGACCTTTCTTGTCCTCTATCCTAAAACCAAAATATATAAAATGCTCAGCTTTCGATTATTCCTGCAGAAGGCCCTCTCATCACTCACATCCCTTCCACCTTACCTCCTGAAGCGTCCGAGAGCTGGTGGAGAAGGGGAAGGAATTCTTGCTGAGGATCCCAGTGAGTCTCTGTGAGTCACAGACATGGGCCAGGCCACTCCTGCTGCTCTGCTAACAGAGCTGCCGTCACTTCCACGTGCAGGATGGAGCCTTGCTGGCCACCCAACAGAGTGGGAGAGGGGAAGCATACGCATCTGCAGTCACCAGAAGAGCAACACGCTGCCTCACGGCCTGGAAGGGGAGCTGTTCCCACCTGAAGTGTTTACAAGACCACTAATGTAAATAGATGTGTAATAAATGTCAGTGTTGCACAAATAAACTAGAAAACTGCTGACCTAGAAACTTTGTTTATTCATGAACATAATTTAGAAACTAACAATTCTGCTGAAGCATAAACATTAGCCATTACAGGATCTCCTTTAGTTATTTGGCATATGCCCATGCTAAAATATTCTCATTCTAAAAATACTAATATTAAATAAAAGTATTTTTTAAATCACCAAAAGGAAAAAATACTATCCAAACATCTGAAGACAATAATTATGGACATGCTGGTATATTTTCTTCAGACTTTTTTCTAGGTATATTTATTTTTACATTGCTGTACCCAGATGTGTACATAATTGTGGATCCTGTTATTTTGTTTTTATTGTAACATCTAAGTTATTGTCCACTGTATGAATATCATGTTTGTGACTGAATTTAATCTTGAAATTAAGCAAAAGTAGAGACAGTGACTCATTAGTGATTTAACACACAAAAAAAGAAAGTTCAAAGGAACATTTGCATCATTAACATTTCATCAGTATTGTCATAAGTACTTTTTATATTGTGGGACCCTGTGGAATTTAAAAGAGAGGGAGGGAGAGAAGGACAGGTCCTTAACAGTGTTAGCAACACTTTCAAAAAATAACCCATTTCAGAAATCTTCAGAGCTATAAACTGTCCTAGTGACAATAATGTTAGCATGGACTCCACTCAGAACATCTCAGATATTTATCAAAAACATATTCCAAGCACTGGCTAATGTCTACCTTGCTTCTTTTAACATCTAATGGGATCAAGAGAGAATTTTTGTATCAGTAATTGCCTGGGAGCTCCTAACAGCTCTTCACAGTTAGGTGAAGCAATATTTGTTTGCTTAAAGCCACTGAGTAAGGATTCAAGGAGATTTAACCTTGACAGTTAAGCCACTTACGTTGAGTGATACCGTACATTAGAAAAAGTTGCTTTGTCCAAAATGAAGGGCTAATATATCATTCTGCATGTTTATCCACAACACAACGTAATGAGCAAACTAAAGGAAAAATGGATACTTATATGAAAGAAAGGTTCTGAAACGGTATACCTTTCATTGAAATATATGCACATAATTAGATGCAGATCTAAAGTAGTATACCAATTCAAAAAAATTTCAGGCCATCATATTTCAATTAAAATGGCCTTTGGTTCCAAATCTAAGTTTAATATTTTGTGCATATGTCAAAACAAGTTCTGTCTTTGTGCTTTTTTTAAGAGAAAAAAATATACCATATTTCTTTTTGTTTGTTTGTTAACCCTTACCTGAGGATATTTTTTTCTGTTGATTTTTCGGACAGTGGAAGGGAGGGAGAGAGGGAGGGGGAGAGAGAGAGAGAGAGAGGGAAACATCGATGTGAGAGAGACACATCGATTGGTTGCCTCCCAAACCTGCAATCCTGGTACTTGCCCTTGACCAGGAATCAAACCTGAGACCCTTCTGTTCCCAGGCCGATGCTCTAACCACTTAGCCACACCAGCCAGGGCATACACATTTCTTTATCAATTTTCACATGAGCCTGTCACAACTTTACTAATGCTAACTATAAGTAACTGGATTATTACCAACAAACCACATAACATTACATTTTTCCATAATACATACAGGTATTGATACTCAAATAATTTCATCTTAGAAAAAGAAACACACCATCTCACCTGTGGGGAAAATATTACTATCTCACCCATACACATTAGGATCAGAGATCTGGCTCATGGAGAAAGATGTCTACTGAGAATCCCTCCTCCCAAATAGTCCTTCCAAATGAGTCAGAGAAGTTTCTAAACCTGGAAACCACTGTAGCCATTTCTCAAGAATTTTTGTAAAGATGCCCTCTTACTTGACTAATTAATATATTACCTTGCTGTTTGCCCTGAAAAAGATAATCCTGTTTGTTACAATGCTTCTTTTGGCTTTCTACCTTTCTTCTTTGTATTACCACCATTAGCAAAAGGCAGAAGGTAACCCTCAAAATGAGAATATGAGGACATCACAGGCATATTAATACTTGAAATCCCAAAGTCAAGAGACACACAGGAGAGAGTGAGTACACAAAGGAGGGGTTCACCACCATTGGCAGCACCAAGATGTGCTTAAGTGATGAATGGAGGCAGGATTAAATAACATTGAATTACACAGTGAGAAAGCCTTCCCCCTTTCAGTTCTCTTTCAGTCTTCCTGATTACATCACAGAGTACAACTAAGTTTGGTGCTTGTCTTTAACACAACTCTAACCAAAGTTGTGGTCGAATAGATGACCACAAGTCCCGTGCCATTCTTCTCCTTGAACCTGGGCTGGCCTTAGTGACCCCTTAACCAATAGAAGTGAGAGATACTATGGGACTTCAGAGGCTAAGTCACAGTGTCCATCCAGACCTCTTTGAACACTTACTCTTGGAAACCAGCTGCCATGTGTGACAAGGACAAGTCACCTGAAGAAGCAATGTGAAGGCACTCCAGTCAACTAAGTCTCAGTGAACAGTCAGCATCCATTGCCCAGCAAAGTGAGAAGGCCTTCATGACATCCAGCCCATTTGAGCCTGCAAATGACTCCTGCCCCAGCCACTGACAGAAATTGCATTAGAGACCCCAAGTGAGAACCACCAGACCCAAGTCAACCCACAAAACCATGAGAGATAGTAATAAAATATTATTTTTAAGCCACTAAGTTTTGGGTGGTTTGTTTGCAACAACTGATAACCAGAACATTTCCTGCCCTCCCTTTTCAAGAAAAAGAGAAGAGGCTCAGGTTCAGGAAGTGCACAGGCTAATAGTAGAAAGTCTAAAAAGACTTTTCATCTTATATATGTTTATAGCAATTGATGGGGAGGGGGGGTTAAGTTATAGTAATAATTAAAAAGAGAAACATCATATGAATATATTTAAGTTAAAGAGAATTTTTAAGATCAAGTAAATTATAATTTGACTTTGAAAGCTTATAACAAAAATGTGAATGACTGACATTTATGAAACACTGCACAGAGATAAAGAATGTTAACATGAAAAGGTTCTAACAGAAGAGAATGGATCAGAAAAAAGAAATCTGTTACTTTGCTTAGAGAAGTAAAATGGCAGGGCAAGATCCAAAAGTGAGTTTAGCCTACGCTTAGCACATTCTGATATTCTCTGTTCAGCTATCACCATTTATTTCTAAGTGTCCAATGCAGGATCTGAGGACAACTATGATCTCTCCCATAGGGGTGTTTTCAGGGCTCCATAGCATTGCAGCCCTCTTTAGAGGTTGAAAAATATCACAGAGAGCCCACTGGATTTTGACAGGTTATTTGCTGACATGCTGTGAAGAGCAAGTTCGCACACATTAGAGAGCAACAAGTGAGGATTCATAAAGATGAAAGAGAAAACAAGGTCCCTCAAAGGCAAACCAAAAGCCATAACAGGCAAACAACACAGTGTGAATATAATGAATCATGGTCTCCAAAACAAGACTGAATTTGATTCAGAATGTATTTAGAATACAGAAGAAAAGAAGATGGATGTACTGTGAAAGAAGTGACTTTAAACATTATATACTTAACAGCATTTGAAACAACTGAGTAGAAAAACTAGACCATTGGTTAGAAGAGAGATCAAAATGAGAAGAGACTAATGACAAAGATGTGGGAAGGGTTTAGCAGGAGATTGTTCTGCAGGCACTTGAGGGGGTGTTAGTCAGGAATGAGTGAATGAGTGAATGAAAAAACTATAATTTAAGTACAACTAATAGACCATTAACATTTGTGATGGATGTCCCTGGGTTTTCTTAAGTACCAGAATAGTATATGATTTCCTCTGTTAGAGACTTGAGAAAATGTGGGTACAGACTTTTTCCTTGGCTGTGAGCAACTCCAACAAACCAGCCTTGCATTCTCAATATTTATGATTTGACAGAATCATAAATCACTGCATTGCAGAGCTTACAGCTCATTCCCAAATACTGGAAGCTAAAAATGTTAAATCTGGGAAAGCCTACTGTATTCACTTGGGGAGAAATTTCTTTCCAGAAGCTGAACATGTATGACTGATTAAGTAATCCACTGGCTAGAACTGAACCACCCCACCCAAAATTCAAGCTGATTTTTTAAAAACTAACTGATGTTTAAAACTACCCCAACACATTTCCCAATACACTTTTATAGCATACAAACAAACCCTCCACAACTAAGAATTATTTTATTGCGTTGTGTGTTTTTTACTTTATCACCCAAACAAATACAGATTTTTTTCTAAATACTTAAACATTTTCTGTGTGAAAAATTGCATGCATTATTGATAATTTCCTAATCAGTACATTCATAAATTGGAGGTTATTAAGCATTATTACTATTCACAAAAGTCCATCAGGAAAAGTCAGGTGGAATTCTTAATCTTTTTTATTATAAACTACATTTTCTATCTTAAAAAAACATCCATTTTATGCTACATCTCAGGATAGTCTACTGCCCTAATTTGTTTAACAAATTGGTAGGAAAACCAGAGCTTGAAATCTGTATTCCCTTCACCTTATTCTATGTTCATTTCTAGATCGTCCTCAATTATCACGGAAACCCTAAACGTTTAATCTTCAGTCAACCACTTAAATCCTCAGAATATAATGAATAATTTTCTACTTATGACCCACAAAGTGAAAAATGTGTTTAACTGAGCAGCTGCCTAGCCCATGCTGACAGGCAGATCTGCATGGTGCTTGAGAGCAAGTCTCTGGAGCCAGTCCCAGCTCTGGGGACCTTCAGTAAACAGCTTAAGCCCTCAGTCTCCCTCTCTGTAAAGTGTCAGCAAAAACAGAGATCTTGGTAGGTAAGTACACATGCATTTCTGCAAGATTAAACTAAAAGAATGCTGCTTTATTTATTAAATTTTAACATATTTTTATTTTCAACTTTTATCTATTTGTTTAGTTAAGTTACATTGCCTTTATTAGAAGTTTACATCTGTCAAAATTAAATGTGAGTACATTTTCTGCATGCCGGTATTTATAATCAAGGGATATGTTCTTAGCACATCTATCAGCTTTTCACTTCTAAACTTTGAAAAGGAACCCAATTAATAAATGTGCCTCTTATTTTTCCATTTCATAGGTTCCAGTCCATTATAAGTAACACAACAAGTGACAGATGCCTATAACATTAACATGAGTGGCTTGCTGATATAGACTAAATATTTGTGTCCCCCAAAAATTCCTATGTTGAAACCTAACACCCAATGTTATGGTGTTTATAGGTGGGCCTCTGGGGGGCAATTAAGTCATGAGGGCAGAGCACTCATGAATAGGATTATCGCCCTTATAAAAGTGCTCTGCAGCCGTTTGCCTAGTGAGGTTTAGCAAGAAGATGGTCATCTTGAACCAGGAAGCAAGCCCTCACCAGACATCAAATCTGTGGGGTGCTTTGAGCTTGGGCTTCCAGCCTCCGGGATTATAAGGAGTAAATTTCTGTTGTTTATAAGCCACCTCAACTATGATATTCTTTTATAGCTGCCCAAATGGACTAAGACACTTGCTATCATTCAATATAAACCAACTTTTCAGAAGAAATATAATCACTAAGTACTTTTAAAAGCATAAAGTATTTTCAATTTTCATCTCTATATACTTTTTCATTGAGCTGGGAAATTAAACTGCTCATAAATCAAAGTACGAAGGGTTTGTGCCCTTTGGTTTGCAATGAACATTAAATTGGCTTGCAAATAATGCTAGATAAGCGTCCGCTTTTGGCAAACAGCTGCAACAAATTTACAGAAAATATGACAACTTATTTTATATACATGGTGTCCCCAAAAAATGTATACACACACTGTGAGTAATTATAAAGGCAGCATTTATTAAAACACATTGCATTTTCAAAATTGACCTATCAGCCATTAAAGTGTGTATACATTTTTGGGGGGGCACACTGTATATATATTCTTCTAGAGGGCACAAGACCATAGCAGGTGTATCTTTTTAGACTACACACTATCCATAATAACTACAGTAATTTGAGCACACTAATGTAAGTGAGCAACCTTAGGTACTTTTTGCATATTTTATTGTATACTTGTTCTATTTTGCAACCATTTCATTAATTTTGATTGTTCCATTTAGCAGAAATGTTACAATAAAGTGAAGCAGCCATTTGATTAATAATAAAGAAAAGATGAGGTTACTGTTTCAAGAGCTAGAAAAATAGTAATAATTTCTCATTCCGAGAAAGAAATGTGTCTCCCTCGGGCGCTCGGTGCTCGGCCTGCCTGATGCAGCCTCTCACTGCGCTGCGGCATCCAGTTTCCCCGTTTCACAAACCTCTCAGCATCAAAAGCACTACAGAGAAAGATGGTCCAAGCGGGCCTCCCTGGGAGCACTCGGAGACAGCTGTCCCTCTGACACTAGCTTCTAGGAATAGCTGTACTAATTTGAACAGCACTGTGCCCAATATATTATATTCAAAAGTACAATTTGTGGGACCGCTGGTATATTTTAAGTTACAGAACCAAAAAGACCAAAAGATAAACAAGGAACCAGTTGTTATTAAGTCTGTGTCAAGGGATGGCATATACATGTATTATTTTATTTAACAGACACAATCTTATGACATAGGTATTACTATCTTTTCCACATGAGGAAAGCAAAGGTTAAGGGGCTTCCCTAGGAACACAGGGATTATTCTATCCCCTGGCTTATTTGTAAACTCTCACTCCACCAGTGAGAAACCTGGCTCCCACCATCCACCCCTCATTTATTTAATTATTTTATTCCAGCATATACAGAGCAGTATCAGAATTGTTAACCCATATGCCTGTTGAAAACAACTTTTCCAACTAGATTAGTGCTTATGTATAGTTTATTTTGCCTTGAGTTTAACACACTCATTTTCAAAGATACTTAGGTCAGCACCTTTTACCAGTAAAGTTGTTTCATTTATTTGTAATAGTTACATTGCTTTGTCACATTCTGCATTCATACCTGAGACCCCAGATCTCCTAAATTATGTTTTAAATTTTCATTTATTAAGGTTCATTCTTTGTGCTATAAAGTTCTATGAGTTTTAACAAATGCATAGTATAATGTATCAACAATTACAATGCCATATAAAATAGTTTCACCAAACTAAAAAATCCTCTGTGCTTCATCTATTCAATCTTGTCCCTTTCTCCCCTGGCAACCACTGATAGTTTTACTGTCACTATAGATTTGCCTTGTCCAGATGTTGTATAATTGGAATCATACAGTTTGTAGCCTTTCACTTAGAAATATGCACTTAAGATTCATCCATGTGGCTTGGCAGCTCATTTCTTTTGATCACTGAATAATATTTCTTTGTATGGATATACCACAGTTTGTTTGTTCATTCACCTATTAAAAAATATCTTAGTTGATTCCAGTTTGGGGTGATTACTAATAAAGCTACCATAAACATTCACATGCAGGTTTTTATGTGGACATAAGTTTTCAAATCAGTTTGGTAAATGCCCAGGGATGCAATTGCTGGATTGTATGGTAAGACTATTTTTAACTTCATAGGAAACTGCCAGACTATCTCCCACCAGCAATGAATGAAAGTTCCTGTTGCTCCGTCCTTGCCAGCAATCAGTATTGTCAGTATTCGGATTTTTACCATTCTAGAAGATACACAGAGGTATCACATTGTTTTGAAATGGTCTTATGACAAATGATTTTGAGCATCTTTTCAAATGCTTGCCATCGGTATTTCTTCTTTAGTGAGGTGTATGTCCAGCGATAACTATTTAGCATAAATTATTTTCCTAGGCACTAGGTATCAGAGTCCATCCTTGATTTTCCCTTCACTCTAAAATTTTGGCCCAGTATTTGGTATGCAGTTTGAATTGGCCTTCTCAGACCCAAATAGGGTGTCATGCCCCTGGAGGTGAAGGCTGCTGTGCTGGAAATGATCATCAGGCTGTCCAAAATCCTTGCTGAGGATCTACCAGCCCCATCTGTGAAAGAAGCACCTGCTGCTAAGAAGAAAGATGTTCCACCTCCTTCTGAGTAACTCTCAGCGCCTACTACTTAACTGGGTGCTTTGTGTCCTGCTGTCACCAGGACTTTTTTTTTTTTAAATCTCCTTCTAGAAACTAAAATTTTGAGTTTGGGCAAAAACTTCTCATTATCCACAGAGTTCCTGAAAACTGACTTCTGATCATTTCTCCTCTTTCTGTAACATGTGACACTCATTCTTCATTTAAATGTGGGCAGGAAATAAGATTTGGACATCATGGCTTTCTGTAAAAAGAGACTGTTTACATACAAATCCTGCTGCTTAATTTGCATTGTTGACAATGTCATTACTTCTTTTACTGAATGATACTTGAGATCATGACTCGATATTGTTTCCAAACATTAAAAAAAAAAAAAGTTAGATTATTTGATGATTAAATCCCCTTCTGACCTCCAACTGTTTTAATCACTTTGATCTCATTAGAAATATGGGAGTGTTCTTACCTGAACTGAAAGCTGGGGAGTGCAGCCAAAACAAGAACTCAAGCTCTCTGGAACTCTAAACAGTATTTTGGCTCCTTGTGAAGGGTTCCATGTCCTTAACAATGTTTTAAACAAATGCTCCTTTATCCAACCCTTAATTCCCACAAGATGAGTCATGTTCCAGGTTACTTAAGGAGGAAGCAACAATCTCTGCTCAGCCACTGTGTTGCTTCCTTCCCAGCACTACCTCAGGGCCTGCTGTTCACATGTAACAAAGGGCACCTCCTAGAGTTGTGCAGCAATTGCCTTAGGTGGTGGCCCTACCCACACCAGCAAAAGTGGCCTGAGGGCAAGAGCTGTGCCCTTCACAGTCACCCTCAGACACACAGGGTTCTCCCTGGATAAAGCTACTTAACAGCATCTCTTTCATGTGCTGAGCAAAAGGCTCAACATGAAAATATAATACAAAAGCTGATAAGACCTACGTATTTGCACAAAAATATAAATCAGATATGCACTTTTCTCTTTTCCTTTGCACTCCATTTCACGAAGTCTATAATTTACATTCAAATGCTTCAGCATCATGAATATGTGAATTAACTTGAGCTCCACTAAAGTGTTTCAGTTACCTTAATCAAGGACTCACACTCCTGGGGTAGTTCACTAACATTTAATAAGAAAGGCCACAATATCAGTGGCTACTACAAATGCTTCAAATCTCTTTATCTCTGGTCACAACCAGAGGCTCTACTACTTAGAATAATGAATGTTAGAAATGGATTTTCATAGATAAAAATAATGGCTTACTATTTAGTATAATGAGTGTTAAAAATGGACTGTCACTGGCAAAAATTAGTGATATTTGAAATACACGAATCAATTAGAAAATATTACAGAGACACTCCCCACCCTTGTACGAAAAAGGCAGAGGAACCTAGGAGACCCTCTGCCTCTACCCTCCAAGATAGCACTGAGGGCTGACCTAGACAATGTTACGTTCAACCAGAGGTTTGGTGGATTCTGGGAAAGAGTTAACTGAATCCTGCCCCTAGAATATTATTGTCTTACCTGCCTTGGGTGAACCTGTTATGCAATGTGTAGACAAAGCATTTCTTCCCTGGTCACTTGCAACTTCATCAAGTTTAGAGAACAAGCTGTCTAATAAATGTTTATCTAAAAACATCTAAAATGTGTCTGTGTACCTGATGGAATTTGTTCCAGTCTTACCTTCATTGTAACCTGGTAAGAGATTGTAGTGGAGAAGCAGCTGAACTTTGCCCACCCCTAACTACTGGTAGCTGTTATCTATCAAAAATAACCTAATAGTCACCTGGCCGGCATGGCTCAGGGGTTGAGCATCAACACATGACCCTGGAGGTCACAGTTCGACTCCCCATCAGGGCACATGAGGGCTCGATCCCCAGTAGGGGGCTTAGAGCAGATCGATGATTCTTTCTTATCATTGATGTTCCTCTCTCTCTCCCTCTCCCTTCCCCTCTTTGAAATCAATAAAAACATATTTTAAAAATAAATTTTAAAAAAATAACCTAATAGTCCTGCTAACATATTGGCTTAGGGCAGTTTGCGACAGGCCTATAAACTGGTGGCTGTTTGCTGCTGCCTTTCTTTTAATGTGCACTTTGTGCTAAGAAAGCTTTGACTATGAAGCAGCTTTTCTGCCGCAGGCATCACTGGTAAGGAACAGAATGACCAGCGTCGTTAGGGTATGGGACTCTAACCTGGCAAAGTGGCCCCTGGAGTACCAAATATGATTAACATATACACGAAAACCTTCCAAGTCTTTTCACATAGGCATTTTGCCTCCAGAAGGAAAGAGTGGGGAACACCCATTAAATCATACCACAGGGAGCTATTCACTTCCTACCCTTTATGCTAAAAATGTACAGTTTCAGCTTTGCTCCCATCACCTTATCTCCATGTCTTTCAGCATAATCGTTGAAGTCGAAGGACCTTTCCCAAACCTAAATCTGATGATCCACCAAAAAAAAAAAAAGGTTTTCATATTCCTTGCCTAGTCAGAAAACCAAGTTAATGGTTCACAGACAGCACCCTCTTCATCAACCACTGTTTCATGTGACAGCTAAGGCAGTGAATAGAGATTCAGTATTCCCGCAGCACTGTCCAATGCTGCCGCTCAGATCTATCTTTAATGAGACTTAAAGGAAATAACCGTTCAGTTATTAGGAAATAACCCTGGACGTGTTAAGATATATGACACTGTAGCACCTCTCTCCATTTTCTTCAAAAGCATAACTTTCCAGAGATTGCTGTGCACGCAAGGAATGCATGGGGGAAGGGGCTGGAATGCTCCTCTGTGTGTTCTGGCAGAAACAGCAGATACTGGAGCCTGGGACAAAAGGCACAGGCTGTGCTGCAAGTCACTGAGCACATGCCCAATCATTTACTGAAAACTATTCTCAACCTGTTGTTCCGATCAACATTATAATCTAAGAGTGTTCGGGTACCAGACTCAGGGTATTATGCATTCCGCACAAATCAAGCAGGATACTGCAGAGAAGAAGAACGGGGGAATGATTGACAGTGCCCGAAGTCTGGAATCCTGCCTACCTAACACTCACCATACCAGCAAGCTATGGATGATCTTTAAAAGGCAAATAAAATGTCCTGTGCCACTCAGTCCTAATTTGCATTTAAACCTTTATCATCTCTGAAGGACATCTGATTTTTTTTCGGTTCTTGAAGAAAATCTGGGGTTTTTTTAGATATTCTCTCAAAGGTTTCTCTTTTCCAAATTGCTAAACTATTAAAGATCCGCTGAATCAATACATGTGCTCTTGGGGCTTTTTTCAATAAAGTGCATTGTGCCCAAATTATCCACATTCTGGATCATGATTCATTTTACAGTGTACTCGAATTTAGTTTGTTTTAAATGGACACCATATCCATTAATTCTATCTCAAGGTGTAAAGCTTTCGTTTCTGCATGGTCTTTGTTTATTCTAGTTTCTATTGTACAGCCTTGCCCAGCAACAATGAAGACATAAAGTTATTGGCCTCTGAAGTAACTACCAAATGTAACATGCGTTACATTAACCACAAAGCTATTTATTTCTCCAGTAGTTTATTGCAGGATATTTGAGTTGAGTGGAAAATATTAAGACATAAACTCTGAATTAACCTGGAATTTATGTTTAAGAGAATTTAAGGAAATCTTTCCAGGTTACTGGGGGAAAAAGTAGTTCAATGTGTGAGACCTATTAGAACAAAGAAACAAAGACTATTTCCAAGTAATCACCATCAAGTAGAGAAGAGACTGACATGCGGTGAGGAACAGAATGAAATGAGGTAAGGTCATTAACAAAAACAGAGAAAAAACTGAAAGGGCAAGAAAAGGAATAACTGTGTCTGAGGAGTGGGGGGTGGAGGAGGGCTTGGGACAGGCCTTTGGAGAAGGAATGGAGCTAACATTTGCTGAGTGCCTACCAACTGCTGTCCCCGTAGGGCAAGACGGTCCACTTAAATCTCGAGACAGTCCTCTGAGGATGACTCAGTTTTGCACAGAATGAAGCTGAGCGTCACAGAACACGAACGCTTGGGTGCCTTTAGTTAGAGATCATGCAGCTAGGAAAGAGCAGAATGGGATGGAGCCCAAAGAGAATGATTCCAAAGTTCATGCTCTTGTGACTAAAAACACTTGCTTTCCCCAGAAGATTCGTTAACCACTTTATATACATTAACCCACCTAATCTCATTTAATCCCCACCTGAAATCCTGTGCAATAGACATTGTTAACTCTTTTACAGATGAGGAAAACAAGTCCAAAGAAACAAATTAACTGGACCAAAGTTCCATACTTCCAGCGAGGATGAAGGCTCATACACAGGCCTGTTTCACTCGGACTGAACGGCCAGCAGAGCTGCGACGGGCGGGACGGAAGGAAAGGCACCAGGAGAGCTCCGTCCCACCTCCCTGCTCTGCTGCCTGGAGGTCGCAGTGTGTGCAAAGCCAGAACTGGAGATCCGCCGGCCTTTTCATTTTCCCAAAGAACATTTACTGTATCACATGACCCTTATCAAAGGGCAGACAGCATAAACTTTGTAAGCTGGCTGCTACCAGCACAACTTTTCCCTAGAGAACTCCACTCTCCAAACTTCCAGGCCACCATCCAAAATTCCAAATATCCTGTCCGAGGGGGAACTCTGAGGCAAACAGATCTCATCCTCAGAGAGTAAATGAGGAGCCTGTGACTGTGACTCAGGAGATCAGGCACCACCCTGACTCATCTCTGCAAAGGCTGCCCATGGGGTCGGGCTTCCCGGGACCACGAGTAGGAAGTGGGCCAGGAGGAATCGACAACTGCCACCCACAGACAAACATGTAAGTGCTATGAAGGAGGTGACCGAGGACACTTAGAAGGGTTCTCAGAACGCGCAGCCAGTCCTCTGTGTTGGAGTAAATCTCAGTTCTTCCAGGAACAAATTTTCAGTGCCTACTGCTGTTCCCTGGCTTTTAAAAAAAAAAAGGGGGGGGGGGATTCAGGAATGAACTTTTAGTAACATTCTCTCAAGCCAGAATGGGCGACAAAGGTTTTTCCAGCTAAATATGGAAACATGTCCTGGCTCTGCCAAGTACCTAAAGGAGACTCTCCAATTCTCTTCTGACATATGATTCATGATCTAAACAACAAATTCCTCACTCAAAACAGTTTCCAAGGGAAGAAAAGGGAGATTAGTTATACAAATGTGTGCATACCTTCCGGAATAGAAGCAGTGGGGAACGAAAACGCCACGCTTATCTTTTACAATTAAATTCTCCACAAGAGGAATAACCAAGGTCTCACGTTTGGCCTTTTTAAAGTGACTATAGTCTTCTATAAACTTACAGACTTTTAAATAAACACCGTCTTCACTCTTGAAGCAAAGGGCTCGAGTATTTTTCCACACTGGAATAACTTCTTAAGATAATTATTACTGATCTTTTATTCAACAAAGTATAATGCATTTTATATAAACTTTCAATGTTTAAATTTCATTGCATTTCTATTTTTTTATGTTTTTATTTTTTAATCCTCACAGGAGGATATTTTTTCCATTGCTCTTCAGAGAGAGAAGAAGGCAGAGAGAGAAACATCGAATTGAGAGAAACTCATTGATTGGTTGCCTCCTGCATTCACCCCAACTGGGGCCTAGGATCTAGGCTGCAACCGTGGTAGGTGCCCTTGGCCGGACTCAAACCCAGGACCCTTCAGTGGGCGGGCCGACGCTCTAACCACTGATCCAAACCGGATAGGGCTAATTTTTTTTTAATACTATAATGGGGTATATAAAAGAGGAAACCATGTATTTCAGGGGGGAAAAAAATCACCTCTGCAAACAAATATAGTGTTTTTAAAAAAGGAGTTATAATATTTAATGTCATTAGGTGAAAAGGTGATCAGGAAATTCTTATTCCCTTTACTACTGGAGTTTCCGGTATTTAACTGGCATTTGGGTTTTAGCTCCCTTGGTAAGAAAACATGTTAGAAAGTATGGCTATTGCAATCATGTTAAATGAGGAAATGATAACGCTGAGCCCAAGGAAGAGAACATTTGAGAATAAATTCCTTTTGAGGCACAGAAGTGAAAGTGGACTTGTTATGAATAGCTCCAAAGTCACAGGGGGAAAAATCACTGGATAAAGATTAGGAACAAGGCAGATTCAGGGTCAATATAAGGAAGGACATCTGAACTATTTTAGCTGTTCAAAGATAACATGGGTAATTCATTCTCTATTGCTAGAAACATATAAGCAAAAGTCAATAAGCATCTGGCAAGAATTCTTTAATATAGTGAGCACTATAGAATAAACCCCTATTCCAATTTTAGTCAGCTCTAATATTTTAGATGTCCTTTCTTATCTTTAAATGCATGTCCCATGGGTTGCTCAAATTATCAGTCTAAAACTGAATCATTATTTTCTCTCCTAAGCACCATGGCTATTTTTGCTATCTCAGTAAATGGCACCATCATCTATCCACTGAGCAATTCCCAAACCCACTCAACTATCCTGGGGAACAAGCTACATATGTATGAAAAAAAAAAATTGGAGCATTTGTGTAAGTAGATTGTAAAATGCTTTTCATATAGTCACCAAAGGTATAACCCCCCTCTCTCCACAAAAAATAATTAGATTCTAAAACGATTTGGGTACCTAGAAAGCAAAGAAATGTATCTGCATAAATCATATTCTAATATCTAATATTCACATATCTAGTATTCACAGATATTAAACTAGTTATGTTTTTAATTGTTGACCAAATATGATTCTTTAGATTGACCCTTTTTGTTTATAATATGCCACAAAATTCTTCTTTAAAAAAATCTCCAATTAGTATAACTTGGAAACATCATGGTACTATCACATGCATTTAGCTCTAAGATAAAATCACTGTCAGACCAACAGACCTTGCCATTCCTAGAAACAGCCCTGATTTACCACAGCAGTTTCCTCAGGAAGAGGGTGGGAGTAGGAAGCCACTGAACTCCCACACTTGTCTGTCAGCCCATGACGCGCTCTGCTCTGGAGCGAGAACCCAAGAATAGGCCATGAAGTGAATTTAAGTCAAACACTGTAGGGACTCGACTCTGGCTTCCTGGGCCTTCACAGCACGCTGCCAAAAACAAACCAAACGAGAAATCTGCAGCTATTCGCTAGGCAAAACTTGGCCATCTTTTTCTCAACTTTCCAGTACTAGAGAAACGTAATAAAACCATCTTAGAATAACTGCTAAACCCTATAAGAAGAATATGAACACACTGGGGTGAAGCCATGGAGAAAAACAGGGAATAAAGAACCCAAAATTCAGGAAGGTGGATGGATGCCTGTGGGGTGCAGGGGAAAAGGGAAGGGCCTGGGTAGGGGCCCATTCAGAGCTTCAAAGGAAATGGTAACCTTCTCTCTCTTAAACTGACTGGGATGGTTACACAGACGTTCATTTTATTGTAACTTCTTATACCTTCCACATCATCAAATGAATATTCTTTTGCAATTATTTAATAATGAAAACAATCTTTTAACTTTTAATGGAGTAGAAATATATTTAGATATCTGTCCCAAGCCTGACATTGTATAACCTTTAGTCACACACTTCTCTGAGATTTAGTAAAATATAGTCACACTTGCTTTTATAAATAAAAATTTATTGGAACATAAGCAAGCCCATTTGTTTATAAATTGTCTATAGTTGCTTTTGTGTCAAAACAGTAGCTACCATTAAGTATTTGCAATAGAGACCATACTGCCTCTAAATCCTAAAATATTTACTATATGGTACTTTAAGAAAAGATTTCCAACCTTGAGCTACAGAATTATTATGACTTTTCTTAACTTTTTCCTAACAAAGGCCAATGTTAAGAAAAAAAATGGCATCGAAACATGCTAATACCAGTTGGTGCACTAGTGAACCAAAATTTCTTTCTGGTACTTTTCATAAGTGGTTTGTTTCAGTTAACTGCCTCATACCCTGTAAAATCTCATGAACCCTGTCAACAGATATTAAATGTAAATTTTGTGCAAAATGTAGCTTCTCTAGATCAATAGTAACACAAGTTACAATCTCCTGCCCTTGGTGCTAAGGTCTGTCTCTAAAACCAAATCTCATAACTGAAATCCTGGTTGGGAAATCTCAGAACCTAAAACACCCACCCCTCTTACGGAGGGTCTCAGCTCACTTAGAATCAGAAAATTTCATTCCCATATGCTGGCCCAAAGATTATCTCTAGGAGATTTTCAGTCTCTTAGCACACACATATGTGCACCTGGAAAAGCCTGGCATTTGCCATTTTTAAATGCCAAGGGTGGTAAGTTCATCCGATTCTTGTCCCAGTAAGTTCATTTTTTACAATTCTTCAGCCTACAAAATGATTGGGGAGCTTCCTCTGCCAGAGATAAAGAACAGGGATATACTGTCTACCCAAACTTGTTCTTCTATAACCTTAACTGTTTGTTTTCGTCTAATCCCTCATGCAACACCAATGATGCAATCAATGTTGCAGTCCCACTTGAAGCTGACAGCTGCCAACCCTAAACTTGCCAGGCTGCTTGAAGTCCAGCAGCCCCACCCTTGGATGATCAAGTGTCAGGAATGGCCAGAAACCATTTTGAATGTCTAACTTCCAATTATGCAAAACTCATGAAATTAACCGAAACTAAGATATGGTTCAAAACTCTCCATTTCAGGGTCTATAGACCCAGAGTTCTCTTTCTTGGTTGTAGCAGGATAGCTGGATACCAGGCCTACAGAAACATTGTGATAGTAAAGATTAAAGGGACACCTACAGTCTCTTGAGCCCCAGCCAGGACACTGGCCTTGTTTAACACTGTGCTTCTGTTGTGGTTTTTCAGTGGAAAGTAATAAATCTCCTGTTTTCCTCTAAAAAATGCTTTATAAGGGTTCATCTGATTTCCTTTTTTAGCCTACGTTATCATGTTCACAGATCAAAGTTACATATTTGATGAGAAATGTTTAACTTCAAAATTTAATTTTAGTAGACAGGTCTTTGGGGGATTTTGACTTTTGCAAAGAAAGAACAATTGGAGCTAAAAATCACAGGACTGGGATTCTTGTATCAAACTGTAACTTTGGACAAAACCATAACCTCCTTTTTTTAAGAACAGTTTATTGATTTTTTGAGAGAGAGAGAAAGGGAGAAGAGAAAAACATCGATGTGAGAACATAACATCGATTGGCTGCCTCCTGCAAGCCCCCTACTGGAGATCGAACCCACAACCCGGGCATGTGCCCTGACCCAGCAACCTCTCAGTGCAGGAGACAATGGCCAACCAACTGAGCCACACTGGCCAGGGCAAGGCCATAACCTCTTAATACATATATCTCTGAAGTAAAGTTCTTGGAACAGGTGGATCTGAAGATAACTTCCACCTCCCTCTTTCTCAACAGATTACTTTGTCCCGTAATCTAATGACCTTGAAGCCATGAAAGAACCTTCTCTGTTCCCTTACTGAAGATTGATGTATTTGCCCTGTAGGTCTTTGTTTCTCCCCCTAAACTGGAAGTATCCTTCCTTTTTAATCACAGGTAAATTTTCCACCCTGTCTCTTGACTTTCCCTTCTGCCTCTTCTGAAACACTGCTGTTGCCTTAACATGACCCATAATTTTACACCTCCATGCCTCTGCTCATAAGGATTTCCATTCCATTCATCAACAAATCTTATTCTAGATCCAACACAGACATCATTTCCTGCCCCTTGCCTTTTCTGAACCTTGATTGGAGAAATCCTTCTGTCTTGTAAGCCTCACCAGCTTTTATTTTATTCATTTATTTTAGTACTCACTTGTATTGCAGTGATTATATATTTTCCTTGTCCTTTTTCATGGATTATAAACTTATTTCTTACTCAACTTCATATAATAAGGCACTCAACTACCTTATAATGTCGCACACTCAATAAGCATTCAACCTGTACTGAGTGATGATGAATAAAATAGATTGAAAGCCTCCTCATATATGATTCCAGAATAAATGCTTAACTTACATTGTCTGTAGGCCCTCCCATGAAAAGGGTACTCTATGAAATACATATTTTTTATTATTAAGTAAATAACCTGCTAGTCACAGATTCAATCCCCAAAACATCATTTTTCAATGTATATGTATCTAAGCCATTTTTGTTTCTCTAGTTTAGAGACATTTTTTCAAAATCCCAGCTGGTAAACCTGAGTAAGAGACATTGGCAATGAGCAGGGAGGAGGAAGGGTGTAAAAAAAAAGGAGAGGAGGGGAGGGGAGGGGAGGGGAGGGGAGGGGAGGGGAGGGGAGGGGAGGGGAGGGGAGGGGAGGGGAGGGGAGGGGAGGGGAGGGGAGGGGAGGGGAGGGGAGGGGAGGGGAGGGGAGGAACTGGAAAGTGCTGGGGAAAGGGCACTATTTTTGGCAGCATGGTAAGGGAGGAAGTGGGGCAGCAAACCTTACAAAAATCTAGGAGCATATTTCTGGGAGCAAGAACTTAATGCCAAAGCCCTGAGGCAGGAGCCTGCTTACTCTACTCAAGGAATATCAAGGGATCATTAGGAAATTCTATAGCTTATCAGATTATACCAGGTCAAAGACTTCCTTTAATTAAGGCTCAAACTTTCTACTATTTTTTAAATTACTTTCCCAACAGCAATGGCCACACCAAATGCAAAATAATCTAAACTGTACTATTCCCCTTGAATTAATTATTGCTGAATGCCAGTAGACATTCAGATAGTTCCAGATGGCCTTAAAACCAGATTCGGGCTCGAAAGCATCCTACGTGTGACATATGACTTTGTGTGGTAGTAATTCAGGTCCTCCAAAGTCTTGTTATTCTCAGCCTTAGTCTGTCTGAGTAAATGACATGACGACCTAAATTTACATAAATTGCTATTCAGGTATCTAAGAATTCGTCACTGAAACTATAACTGCTAACACTATACTTATTTGTCATTTCCTCCACTAGACCGTAAGCCACATGAGAGCAGAAGCTCTGTTTTGTTCAACACTCTCTCCCCAGTGCTGTTTATTAGACACTCAATAAATATTTGTTGAAATAGTAAGTGGTACTTAAAGGAATCAAATGAAGGCTGAAATTACTAAAGTGATAGTAAAAACACAAAAGTTAGTACTTAAAATAAGAAGCATGTCAGAGAGCTAGAGGCCTGCCAGTGTGAATCCCATGTTGCAGGGCAGGGAACAGGTTAATGAGGAGACCCTGGAAGCCATGGACACTAAGGTGTAGTGGGAAGGCCACCCAAGCTAGGTAATGTGGGTTCTACTGCAGACTTCCCACTCCTCAAGCCCTGGCTTGAGTGCCTCAGTAAGTAGCATTCTATTAACTACACTAAAAAAGACCAGAAAAAGTATATAATGAGTTAATTTTGAACAAATTGAGTCTGTGATGCCCTCAGGACATCAGGTATAAAGAAAAAATGTTAGTCTCATAGCATGTAATTATTACTAGAAGCTACTGGGGGGGAAACGAGATGTGTGTGTTTTTTTTCAAGAACAAGTGAAACAATTCAAATTATTGTATGAAATCTCTCAATTTTTATAAGCTAACAACTCACTTGAAATTTTTTTTAATTCTTTTCAGGCCAAAAGAGCCCAAGAGCATACTGGGTTTGACATACAGGACCCCAGTTTATAATCTCAGAGAAGAATAAGGGAGGAAAAAATGCATCAGAAATGGAAGCCTCAAAAATGATTTAAAGGGCAGACAAAGAAATCAGGTCAATGGTCAGAAAAACAGTCAGAAAGTTAGGAAGAGAATCAGAAGAAAGTGTGGTGTTAGAGCATTCAAGGAAAGAGAGAGTTTAAAGAAGGGAATAATTAACAGTTTCAAATACTACAAAGCACCAAGTAAGAGCAGGACCAAAGAATCCTTTAGATTTGGCAAAAAGGTCCCAGGAGATTTTTGCTGATACAATTTTACCAAAGTAGTGGAAGCAAAGCGTGGTTTCAATGGAGATTCTTGCTCAACACTCTATTCCTAGTGCCTAGAAAACATGACCTGAGCTATCTACTAGATACTCTTTAAATATTGAAGAGTAAATGGGAATGTGACAAAAAGGAGATATCAGTATCTTGGTCATTTTAGTCAAAGAGAGGATATGTTGGAGTAGTGATGACAATAACAAACCTAGTCAAAGAGAGGATATGCTGGTGTGTGAGTCCTTAAGGAATGGCAGCCACCTCTGAATGCTTTGTAGGGCAGTGTGCAACATGCACAACTTTATGGAGTAGGTGCTATTACTACCCTTATGTGAGAGCCGAGGAGACAGAGGCTGAGAGAGGTGCCCAGGACCAATCTGTAAGTGCCAGAGCTCAGATTTGAACCCAGGAGGTTGGAGTCAAAGAATAAGAAAACACACACACTTACACACACATGCAAAATCTTATTTTAATAAATTATAGATATTATGGGAAATGTTCTATCAGGAACCTGAATCAGGAAAAGAGCACAAAGTTAGGGATGAACAGGTACTTCTCAGCTGGAAGAAGAGTAAAGCATGAGGGCTCTCGGAGTGGTGCCAATATCAGCCTCGCTGTGTCTCTCATAAATAGACTGAGTAATCTGATGTTTCAAATTCTGCAAATGACACATTAAGCAACTCTGGGGTGTGAAATGCCAACCTGACAAAAATAAAACAAAGTAAATTTAGTGATGAGCTCTGAGTTCACAGGACCTAAGAATGGGATCTGGCAACCCCATGAAGCAGGTAGGTGTCTCCAGTTTCTGCTTCAGCGCTGCGTCCTGTTTCAGTGTGTTCCCATCCTCCCACCCATCAGCATCCTTGGTAACTTACCCCAAGGCTCAGCCAAGACGAAAGGCCCTGAGGACGCCAGCCAAGAACTGAAATTCAACCTAATTAAAGGCACGCAGTACAGGGTAGGATATCAAGTCCTGTGGACTAGAAAGAGCCTAGCAAGTCCTAGTTCTCAAGGGAGAAAAGCCAGAAGGCTGCAGCTCAGCTGCCCCTCCTGGAAGCCTTTTCAGCTGGAGTGCCTGGCTGCTCTACTAGAGACGGTGCACCTGCTGAACTCTACTGCAACGCATGGCACAAACCGCAACCAGGAACCTGTTTCAGAGCTTCTTAAATGAATCTAAATGGGATTTAAGGTAAACTAGGGCCGCTGCTAAGATGACAAAGAAAACCAGCTTCAGCTCCCATCAACATGTTTCTTGAGGCAATATTGTACATGCAGTACTAGGACGAAACGCATCACAGGTCTGAAGTGTTCGAAACATCAGCTAACAGACCTCAGAATAACAAATCTGCCCCTTAAGACTTCTAAACTTACAATGCATATTCACCTGACATCAGAAACCAACAAGCCTATGTTTCAGGTCATTAAACAAGTAATTAAAGCTTTCAAAAAAATGTTCAGTAACAATTATCTCTTGAATTTAAGCCAAAATTAATAATTTTTGTTTGTTTTCACTTAATCCATATCAAAGATACAGGAAGTAAGTACTCTTATTATCCTGATATTACACATATTACAGATAAGAAAACTGAGCCAAGACCACACGACTATTAGTGGGTGGAGCAGATACTCAAATCCTGGGCAGTTTGATCCCAGAAACCATATTCTGACAAGCAAAAAAATTTTTGCAAACGTATATGTTTAAAGTAAGTATAATGAAATTTTCTAAAGTGTTAATTGGAACTAACAGACCAAAGGGATGGTAGCATTGGATTATATTTTGCAATCTGCTTTATAAATATCACAAAACCAACTGTCTCAGAAAGCAGTCCTCTTGGACTTCATTACCAATTACATGAATTCCTGTCCAACCGTTATGCTCTACAGCTGAAACTAATATAATACTGAATGTCAACTGTAATTTTAAAAATTGAAAAAAATTACATGAATTTCTAAATATAAAAATTTGGTTACCTACATAAAAAAATATACAACAAAAAGAAAAAATTTAATGATCTTTGATTTACCTATATTCTTCTTTTAGATTCACACATCCAAATCAGTGTTCCTCTTTCAAAATGACCTTAGAATGGCACTTTACTTGCTCTGACTCAAGACAGCATATGGGTATGGGGACGCAACAGGTTCCATTTTGAGAGAGCACCTTTATCCTGAAGAGAGAGGACCTTTCTCCAATGTGATAGCTCAATGATCATTTAATTGGGTATTTGCTTATCTCTCATTAGACAGGCTTGCTGTGTATTTAATCAGAAGGGAAGTCTACTGGGCCAAAATTTCTAAATTACTTCCCCTTTCTGTAAGAAACAAAAACTAAATGTTTTTATCAAGGGAAATAGATAAACTGCTTCCAAGTTGAACAAGCCAGGGTGTTGTAGGGGAAGCAGGGAAATATAAAGAGGCAGGGGAACTAAAACACAGCAGACACCTTCTCTAACTGCAGCTCCACGGTGCTGCCAATCACATGTGTCACGTCACAAATGCTCCCTGCACTGCAATGAACACCATTACCCTCACATGAAAAATGAGGACACAGTGATTCAGAAAGTGACCCAGGACTACAACGCAAGTCCACCTGACTCCAAAACTCCTCTTCCTACTCCACTAACCTGGGAAAAGCACTATGTGTCATCACTTTGCTGCAACTTAAAGTACCTTTATGAACAGGCTGGTGCTTCTTTATAAAAATACTCAGTTCTAGGCAAACACACAATCCAAGACCTGCTGATCCTACACAACCACTCTTATAGACAGCAAACATATTTTAATTCCTATTCTTTACTAATATACAAGTATGCAGAAAAACAGATGTTTACAAAGGATGATTGATATATATATATATATATATATATATATATATATATATATATATATATATATATCTCACAAATAATCTCATGAAATAGATATGCTAGCAAAGAATTACACACTAAACAAAAAACAAAACACCCAACCTCTCAACCCGCCACAATGTAGTTACACCAAAAAAATAGGAGTTATTTAAATTTTACTTTCCCAGGAGGTGATAGAGAAAAGCTGCCTAGCACTCAGAAGCAATAATCACAAAATTCATTCAGTGGCAGGAATGTATCGGGAAGGCCACTGGATAGTTTATCCAATGCCGTTTGCTCCAAATGGAATTACAGTAGGACTGAGACAGACACTGTAGGCTCGCTCACTCAACACTTTGCCAACTACCTTTCTCCTTTGCCTACCTCTACTTCTAAGGTTGACAAAGCTAAATATTGACTGTCCCTGCCTCTTTTGTAAGGTGTGAGGAGGGGAGAGGGGGGAAGAGACTCAGGGACATGTGCCAACTCTCTAGCCAATACATCAATACCACTTAAATAGAAGTCAACTAGTAGAGTTTCTGAACAGCTTTTTGTTTTCCTGACAAGAGGGAAAATGAAGCCAGCGTCCCCACTACTGCACATACACGCCATGCCCTTTCTGCCCAAAGCTGAGGCAGCCATCAGGCAATTACGAGGAGACAAACAAGAGGATGAAAGTCAATGGGTACAAGAATGGCAGAGCAAAGACAAACAGCCTAGTCACTGAAGAACAGAACCAACCCCAACTGCCTACCTCCAGGTGTCTAGTTATATAAAAGCAGTGAACCCCTATTGTTTAAATCACTTTAAGTCAAGCTTTCTGTTGGTTAAAATTGAACACCTCACTAATGAATACAATGTCAGTGTCAAGTACCCACTTGAAGCCCAGCTAACCTAAAGTATTTAAGCACCTAGCCTACTTTGAGTTTGCGTTTTGCATGCTGAGATGAAGAACACACCGGACTCTTAAGTCAGACCTTGACAATGACTTGCCGTTGACCTTAGGCAAGTCATTTCACCTCTCAGAGCCATGGTCTTCTCACATTTCTAAAAGGGGTATGATGATGCCTGCCCTGCCTACCTCACACGATTGTTACGAAGGTCCAATGAAGGACCTGCCTCCGAATAAACCCTAAAGTGCTACGTGAATGTAAAAGTTGTATGCCCAGTGTATATATTTAGTTGCCACCTCTCCTGTCCACAGATCCTACAGCAAGTATACTATGTCACTGAAGTTACTGAAGAAAAACAAGAGAGTATTTAATAAATGTTTTCATTTTTCTTCCCTATAGGATATTATGCAACATAAAATCTGTACACCACAAATAGTTCAAATCAAATGAGAGATAGGATAAGTATAGTCAAGGCAAACAAAAGAGGTACTCTAAAGTTACAGATATTCTAAATCCTGCTTTTTAATTCATCTATTGGTTGTATGTGATTAAGGAATAACTACTCCAAGAAATAAGCAATGATGGTTTTGTGGCTCAATACAGTCAACCAACTTCAAACCTCTTATTTTGTGAAATCTCAGTAGCACTTCCCAGTTCTTTGAAAAGGTTTAAGATTAACTCAAAAATTGCATACATATATTGGTTGGCTCTGCACTGAAGCTTACACATAATGAATTGTGAGTAAATGGAATGTTACTTGCCAATTAAAGGGGCCAATTAAAATATAACTTTGTTGGAGGTATTACCATAACAGATTGCAAAGAGAACTTATTGAAGTCCTAAGGTTGTAGGGCACATTCACATGTAAAGAATAAAATAGAAACCCTCCTTAATCAAAAACCCTCTACTAACACATCTTCTATGCTAGTGGTCCATAGGTCATGGCCATCAACATCATCCGGGAACTTGATAGAAAAGCTAGACGTCAGCCTCCCTCCCAGACCTAATGAATAGGAATCTACATTTTAAGATTCCAGGTGATTCATAGGCACATTAAACTTTTAGAAGCACTGATCCCTGCCCAGCCAGTATTTAGTTCTGATTTATTATTGATAAAAATTATCAGCAAACCAAGAAGTTAATTACCTCTGCATAAGAAGCTGGGAAAATGCTTCCATAATACTACGCCTGTCAGATTAGTATACCTAAAACACAGTTCTAATAACGACACTCAAAACTTTCAGTGATTTCCCATCACCTACCAAATAAAGTCTGAAATCCTTAGTCTGATGGTCAGGGTCCTCCATCATATGGCAGCAACCCCCTTCCAATTCACTGTTCTACCCTAATTCCTTCACATGCCCTATGCCTATTTTATCTTTACATCACCATTTATCCCCTCTCTGCCCTCCTCCACCTCCATCTCCCCTCCCCTCC
The DNA here is from genome assembly GCF_054644295.1 of Miniopterus natalensis. Taxonomy (NCBI): domain Eukaryota; kingdom Metazoa; phylum Chordata; class Mammalia; order Chiroptera; family Miniopteridae; genus Miniopterus; species Miniopterus natalensis. The sequence goes on from NC_142088.1 coordinate 25,331,018, forward strand.
CTCTCCCGGCAATCACCACACTGCAGTCCATGTCCATGAGTTCTCTCTCTCTTTTTTCTTTTTGGCTCAATCCCTCTACCTCCCCACCCCCCAATACCTCCTTTCCCACCAGAGCTACCTGTCTACTCTTTATCTGAGCCTGTCTCTATTTTGCTTGGTAGTTTAGTTTGTTCATTCCGCATATGAGTGAAATCATATGGTACTTGCCTTTCTCTGACTGGCTTATTTCGCTTAGCATAATGTTCTCCAGGTCCATCCATGCTGTCACAAAGGGTAAAATTTTCTTCCTTTTTACGGCAGAGTAGTAGTATTCCATGGTGTAAATGTACCACAGCTTTTTATCCACTCATCTACTGATGGACACTTGCGCTGCTTCTAAATCTTGCCTATTATAAATAATGCTGCAATGATTATAGGGGTACATATATCCTTTCGAATTAGTGTTTCAGGGTTCTTCCAATAAATTCCCAGAAATGGAATTCCTGGGTCATAAGGCAGCTCCAGTTTTAACATTTTGAGGTAACTCCATATTGCTGTCCACAGTGGCTATATCAATCTGAATGCCCACCAGTAGTGCACAAAAGTTCCCTTTTGTCCACACCCTCGTCAACACTTGTTGTTTGTTGATTTATTGATGATAATCATTCTGACAGGTGTGAGGTGACATCTCATTCTGGCTTTAATTTGCATCTCTCTGATGGTTAGTGACGTTGAGCATTTTCTCATATGTCTCTTGGCCATCTGTACGTCCTCTTTGAAGAAGTGTCTATTCAGGTCCTTTGCCCATTTTTTTTCATTGGATTTTTGGGTTTTTGGTGTTGAGTTGTTTGAGTTCTTTATAAATTTTGGTTATTAACCCCTTATCAGATGTATCACTGGTGAACATGTTCTCCCATTCAGTGGGTTGTCTTTTCATTTTGTTGATGGTTTCCTGTGCTGTGCAAAAGCTTTATTTGATGTAGTCCTGTTTGTTTATTTTTTCTTTTGTTTCCCTTGCCTGAGGAGATATATCAGAAAAAAATATTCCTACAAGAAATGTCCAAGATTTTACTGCCTATGTTTTCTTGTAGGATTTTTATGGCTTCCAGTCTAACGTTTAAGTCTTTAATTCATTTTGAGTTTAATTTTCAAAGTGGAAAGAGCAAACCATCTGCAACATCACCACCTGGGGCCCTACCCTTGACCTTCTCTAAGAAATAAAACTAGGAAGGAGTGATCTCAACAAGTTTACCCAGGTGATTTTTGGGAAACAGTTGCCCATCCTTTTAGACTAAGTCTCTCAACATTGGTAAGTTTTCTCTCAATGCTCTCAAGCAGAGGGGGTCACTCCACCTTTAGTGCAAACACTGACCCCATGTGCAGCTCCATCGTTGTCTATCTCACACAGTATTTCAATTCTTAGATGTTTCCATGCCTATTTCTCCTCTGAGTCCCTGAATTTAAGAAACACGTACTGTGTATCCTTTTATTCCCAACATCTAGCACACTGTCTGGCAAAGTAAGTATTCAATAATAGCTGATTTACTGCAGCACTGTTTATACAGAAAAAAAGAAACTGAAACAGCCTTAAACTCCATCATTTGGGAACTATCTAAATTAATTACAGTATAATTGTCTAGTGGAATGCTGTGCATTCCTTTAAAATGAAGACATTGGTTATTTATTGATTGGAAGGATACCCAAGATATATGTATAGCAAAAAAAAGAAAATTGGCAACAAAGTACAAAATGCTCTTGAAGAATATATACCAATATGTTAACAGTGGTTATCTCTGAATGGTGGGGTTAAAAACTACATCATTCTCTTTTTTTAATTTTATTTTTCAATTATAATTTACATTCAACATTATTTTGCATTAATTTCAAATGTACAGCATAGTTATTAGACAATCATATGCTTTACTATTCTCTTTATATCTACCATTTTTTAAAACAGAAATTTTTTTACAATTTTTAACAAATTTTTTACAATTAGAATTTTTACAGTAAGCATATATAACTTTTTTAAATTTTAAAGCTATTCCCATTTTAAATGTTTATGGGATGACTGTTGTTGTAGTACATAATGGCTTCACTTATTTGGCTTCCAAGAACAGAGATTTCCTAAGGTTGGCAATGATCCAAAGGTTGGCAATGATCCAAAGGTTGGCAATGTTGTTGCTAAGAAGGGGAAAGCAGAAAATGGGTCGTCCTTGGCAACTGGCTCTCACCAGCGTTCCTCCTATTGTCTGTGATTTAGAAAAACATTTAAATGTCCTTTAATGTCTTCTTACATAATACTTTTATAATAAAAATAGTGGATTCCAGTGGAAACAATGTTGACAATATCGATTATTCTCAGCATAAAGAATCTGTTCTCGATTTTTTCAGATGGGAAAATCAGCTTTCAACCTCATCTTACCTCCCCTGATGGCTCTTCTCTCACTTTTCAGAATGCTCACTGTCCAAGATGAATTTGTTAAACACTGTGTTTTACTCTATTTACCATAATACCAAAGCTGGATGCGCTAGCTAATGGCAATGACTTTCAGATACTATCACCAAATTGAGGCATTGAGTGAGGAGGTTGAAGGGACACCTGCAACCTTTTTCCTTATACTAGAAGAAAAAGCTACAAGCAAAATTCATTTCAATTAATATTTTACATAAAATCAAGATGGTCTGAAGAAAAAAATTAAAATGAGACCCCCAACAACAGGAAGAATATGTCAATTAACCTGGTAGTTTTCCTAATTTCAACATTCAACCTAAGACAAAAGCAAATCTAAGATTTCCAAGGAGAAAAAAATGGAAATAACTTTATTAGTCACTGGTAGAACTCTATTCCAGTTTGGATCAACTTCGAATGCTTTAAATATATATATATTTGACTTGAATAATATCAACAAAAATATGTATTGTTATAGCTTAATAACTTGAACACATTTCCTACTTTGGTTCTCCTAAAATGAATTCTCTTTACCACATAAAAATGGTAGGCAGGATAGATAGCTGCTAGGGCAGGAGGAGGGGAATAGGGAAAAGGGGGACAGTTTATCTCACTCATGAACAAAGAAGTCAGCAGTCTTGGGACTTGCCAAGATAAAATCACCAGATGTTATCCTAAGTTCTGGAGAAAGCAACAACAATGTAAATTCAGTCTGTTGTCCAAGATATCTGGCAGGAGAATCTTGAAATGTACATGGGAGGAAAGTATAAAACCCTTGAACCCCCACCAGGCAGGGCGCTCAGACTAGCTGAGTTGCTCGCTTGTGCTTTATGGCAAGTGTATTCTTAATAAATTCCCTCGATTTGCTTCAACACTGCTTTCTGTCACTCGTCTGAATTCTTTCTCGAGAGAATGACGAGAGCCGAGGAGGGGAGAGCTCCCTGACTCAAGCGGCTCTCTCATAACAAAAACATAAAGTAAATAAAGAAAAAACAACTTTAAAAAGCTTGCTAGAGTTTCAGGTTCAATCCCAGTTGAGCACGTACAGGAGGCAACCGATGTTTCTCTCTCACATAGGTGTCTCTCTCTCTCTTCCCCTTCCTCTCTCTAAAATATATTTTTTTCAGTGTCCTTGGGTGAGGATTAAAAATAAAAAAGGTTTGCTAGAATATTAAAATTCAGTATAAATTAAAATATAAGAATTTTAAAGCCATTTTTTAACCTAGTTCAAAATAATCTTTAATAGCTAAATTTAACTAGAATTTATTAACCCCTAGGTTCAAGAAACATATCTGCATTTGACAAGTTTAGAAGTATAGCTATTGTCAAAAATGCCAAACATGTAGACATGCAACCTATGCATCCAAAGTGCCAAAGGATGGTAAAAGGGGTTCTAAGCTGGAAGAGAAGAGACAGAATGAGTTCTTCCCTTTGTTCTGCAGTGACCACATGACTCAAGTTAGTTATCTTATGTCTCAGAATTTCTGACTTCCTCATCTCTAAAACAACAGGCATCTGGTAGACCATGTCTGGGTTCTTTCCAGATCAAATATTTTGAAAGCTCTAATGCTACACATTCTCTCCACACATATACAACCTGAAAATATTATGTTTTTATAATCTATGAAAGTTGCAAATAAAAGAACTGCATTTTAGCAGACTTTTCCCACTAAAATTTTGAAAATAGAAAAAACATATGATTCTACCATTTTAACATAACTATTTCACTTTTCAATATTAGTATCATCTTTACTACTCATTAGCATTTTAAACCGTACCTTTTTTCCCTAGTCCCATGACTAGAAAAAATTTGTCTTTCCTAACTACTGAATCAGCAGGAATCATGAGATAAGCTAAAGGCAAAAAAAGTCTGAGATATAATGATAATTAGTTTTGTCTTGCAAAAAGTAACTGAAGAAATTCCAATTTTTCCAAAATATTATATTGCAATGTATAAGATAGCTCAGTTGTTAAATCGGTAATAAAAACTAATAGGTATTTGGTGCTATTTATATAGTACTTTCACATACATGACATACCTGTGGGGGTTCAGAACAAGTTACCCCAAAATGTGACTCTATGGTATGAAGATTGTTTGAGCTAAAGTCAACTTTAGCTTCAGGCTCAGGAAGAATTTCTGCCTCCACACTTAAATGCCTAGAAAAATTTGAATTAGAGGCCTTACACATAAGAGATTATCAGTGATAACCTTTTCCACCCACTTATATGGCAGGGTAAACTTCTATTTATTAGAAGTCTATTCTTCTTGCCTGGCTGGGCGTGGCTCAGTGGTTGAATGTCGACCTAGGATACAGGCGATCAGGGTTCGATTCGTACATGCCCAGGTTGCAGGCTCAATCCCCAGTAGGGGTGTGCAGAAGGCAGCTGATCAATGAAGTCCATCATTGATGTTTCTCTCTCTCTCCCTCTCCTTTTCTCTCTCTGAAATCAATAAAGATATATTTTTTTTTAAAAATCAAAAGTCTATTCTTCTTATCATCCTACGATGACCTTATAAAGCCCCCAGGGTACCTTACCTCATCCCTAGCTCAAGATGTCTTATATACCCATGTTCCTTTTCTGTCTCAGAACTCTCCTGCAGGTGGGGTCTCTGACTCTCTCATGTATGCAGGATTACAATATATATGTATTAAATCTGATTATTTTTCTCTTGCTAATCTCTCATGTCAAGCCAGGAGGAAACCTTGAAGGTAGAGAAAGTTTGTTCCTCCCCCACATTACTAAATTTTCATGAATCTATGGGGAAGTATTATATCATTTCTACTCTATCACTGAGGAAACTGAGAATCCCTGGCATTAAGTAATTTTCCAAGATCATAAAGCTATAAAGCACTAGATCCATGACTCAATCCCCTGACCTTTTCCTCTGAGTCTCTTTCCCTCTCTCTATGATGCCATTCCACTCCTTCAGAAACCTATAATTTTCAAAGGAAGCACACATTCCCCTAATTTTAGAGTAGATGGTTGCTCATAAACACCATAAACAATTACTTCATTGATTTCCTATCCTTAATATATAATGTGTCCTTTCAAAATAAAAAAAGGGGAGCCAAAAACTCAATAGAAAATTAAGAGAGAAAGATAACCGGAGTTTACAAAAACTTATTGCAAGTAACTTTGAAACACTTGAAGCAAAAAGGCTCAATCTCAGTCAACCAAATAACTGCAAGTAAAAAATAAACTTTTTTTTTCCCTATCTTATTAACAAACTTTAAAAATTGGTCATGTGCTGAACTGACCATCGTGTAGGGAAAAATTTACTCCTCTGCACCAGCAACAGGCAAAGCACAGTTCAAATCTTTTTGAAGGGCAATTTTATGGTATTTAACAGAACTAAAAACATTTGGCCTTTGACACAGAAATTCCACTCCTAAGCATTTATTTATTGTTTATTTATGTGAGCAAAGGAAAAAAAATGCTTTTTGTGTAAAGGATGTTCCCGAAAGCATCTGCCATTACAACAAAATACTGAAGACAACCCAAAAGTCTACCCACCAGAAGTAATTAAACAAATTTTGTATACCTCATACAATAGAACATTACACTCCAATGTAAAACACTACATTTTTTTTAAAAAGTAGAATAGTATTGTATACTCCTCATTTGTATATGAAAAAAGGATACAAGGAGATCACACCCTAAGATGGGAGCTGGTGCATGATTTTAAATATATCTGGAAGATATCCAAGAAATTCCCCTATAGGGAAGGGAACTGAAGATTTAGGAGTCTGGTTTGGGAGGGGAACTTACATTTCAGTTATTTGAAATTTTAATACTTTTTGAAATGTTTAATTCTTTGCATGCCTTGTGGTTATTTGTGGGATGCAGGCAGCTTCCATGCTTCTACTCAAGTTCGCTGATGTAACAATCCAATTAGATAAAATAATGTACATGAAAGCATTTTACAAACTAAAGAGAATATACAAAGGTACAATTCAGGAAGACTGTATTGCTCCAGCACCTAGTGCCTGGAGCTAAGCCCAATAAGCACAATTCCTTAATAGCTGTTTCATAATGGATTGAAGAATTCTCTATTAAAATGCAAATATCCACCCAGAAGCTAAAACCTTTAAGCAGTGCCTCTCAAACCTTTCCATCAAATTGTCCTAACGCCAAACAGACTGAGGTGTTACCTCAGAAAGCTAGAAAGTATATCAAAGGTCCTCAAATTTTAAATAGGTCCATACTTTATGGATAGAAAAATGTTTTTTCTCACAATTCTTGAAATAAGATTGCTATCCCAGGAAGATATCCCAGGAAGATAGGTTAATCCTGAAGTATTGGCCCAGGAACTGGGATACACCAGTTTGAAGAATTTGGCTTTAAGGATATGTGTTAACTAACATCTTAGGAAAGGAGAGACCTTAAATATGGGGGAAGGACATGGAGGGAAAAGGGCATGGAGGGACACTTGTGATTTAGTCCTCAGAATCACCATTCTTTCAACAAATTACTGAGCTCTTCCTGCAGCTACAGACCCTTGCCCTTGTGGAGCTAGAGTTTTTAGTTCTAATGAGTACTGTAAAATTGCCCTTCAAAGAGGTTTTAACCAATGCATTCTCCACTGGTAGTGTAGGCAACTGCTTCTTTCCCCACACCATGGTCAATTCAAGCACATGGACAAATTTTTTCTAGCTAGCAGAGCTGGGCGGAGGTACACGTCAAGCATGAAATCAAATATAATTTGAAAGTGATACAGAGGGTGACTTAGACATGGGGTTAGAAAGAACTACTTTAGCTGAGTGGTCAGTAAAGGCCTACCTGAGGGAGGGATGCTTGAGCTGAAACCCAACCTGTGGGAAGAGGTTGGCCATATGGAGAAGGGGAAGAATGTTCTAGGGTAAATGTCTGAGATAGCACTTACTTGGTAGATTTAAGGGACAGAAAGGTGTCCGTTATGATTGGAGCATGAGGACCTGGGGATGATTTTAGAAAGGCAAGAACCAAACCATATAAGGCCTTGTGGGACATGGAAAGACAGTGACACGTATTTTTATTGCAATGAGAAGCTATTAAAGGGCTTTAGGCAAGAGAATAATGTGATTTCAGCTATTTTTTGAGACAATCATTCTGTTTGCTAAGCAGGCAATGATCTGTAAGGAGGCAAGACAAGAAGCAGACAGGAGACCACTGAAATAATCCAGGTGAGAGATGACGGTGACTTGAATTGTGGACTTAACAGTGAAGATGGAGAGAAGGTTCAGATTTCAGAATATATTTCAGAGCTTAGGACTTGGTGATAATTTGGATATGGGGTATAATGAAAAGGAAGGACTGGTGAACGAACCCCAAATTTTCAGAATGAGCTATCTGGTAGGAGGAGGAAGGCAGCGGTGTTCTGTGGTCAAGGCTCCTAGGTCCCACCCAAAATGCATTTTCCATTTCTTCCTAAGTAACCAAACCCCATTTTTATTCTAGGTAAAAGATGGCATTTCCCAGCCTCTTTCTACTGCTGCATGAAGTTATGTAGCTAAATTCTGGCCAATAAGAAATAAGTGGAGGTATTTCTGAGACTTCCAGGACAACTGGAAGAGGGAACTAACTCAGTTGCACCTTTTTTGCCCTGTGCTCCATCTTCCTTCTTGCTGTCAGTAAAGAGGAAGATGCATAAGAATTAAGACAATAAGATACCACCTAGGACTTAAAACTATGGACTATTTCACAAATTAGCTCTGCCCACAAAACTAGGAGGTCTGTCCCCTATAAAACAGAGAAAATCTGATTAGTGAGGCAAGAATTTTACATTTATTTGCATGATTGTTGAGTGAACCTCTCTCTCTCCTAAAGTCACAGGGTTTTGTCACAAGTTGCTGAGACCTACACATCTGAGCAACAGAAATCCTAGTGGCTGAACTGACAAAATACAGCAAGTATTTACTATGAGACAAGAAATGTGTTAGGACTGAAGATACTGCAGAGACAAGCACAGTCCCTGCCCTCAGGGAGCTCACAAGCTGGAATAAAATTATTAAACAAGTAATTCTGAAGGAGAACCACAGGGTGTTCTAGCAACCTAAATTCCCTAGCACTGGACTCAGATTGACTAGCCTTTAAAAGGTACACTTCTGTGCATTTAGACATTTTCTGTGCATAACTTACAGAAATAAACCCCATAAATAAATAATTGAGGTATTCTAACTAGTCAATCATCAGGCACTAATAAAGTAAAGGCAATTGCCTATAAGAATACCAAAACAGCATTGGTAACTGTTTGCTTTTGACTATGATACCTATATTTTGAATATTATCCCAGGTGATGTTCCCATAAGGGGGCTATATGAATGACTTCCAAGGAGATTTAAGCTCTTTGCAGACAAATTCCATGTGTTTTAGTCCTTGTAGGACAAACTCACAGAGTAGGCACAGAGTATAAATGTACTTGATTAACATTTTGTGAGTAAAAGAACAAAGCAAGACCAAATTCCATATAGTAAAATGTCCTATTTTTCTTCTACACATAAATGGTTTTCATCTTATACCCTAGATATGCCAGATAAAATCTTAACCAGGCATATTCTCACCTCTAGTTCTTTTAAAGTAGATTGCCTTTTCTCTAAGACTAAGAAAGGAACTCAATTTTTTCCTTGTATTTTTCATTATACATTAGAACATCTGAAGACAAGTAAAACAATCATATAAGTTTAAAAAGTGGAAAAGCAGTAAAAAAAAAAAAATTAAACTCTCAAGGTATTTTGTTTTTACTTTTCACATAAAAATAGATGTTTCCTCTGGTCAGTATGAAAAAACACAGAAATAATTACTCTGTACCCAGAACATTCAAATGTATTTCAAAAAATTTCACTGCTGGTAGAAACTTAACAAGTTAAAGTGGTTTATTCAAAGTCTTTTGGCTGCCTCTATGAGAAAAGAAAGAAAAAGGGGAAAAAACCAAGACACCTAACTTCACAATCAGTAGATGACTTCTCTGTTCATAAATAAGCATTGCCCAAAATGATTTATAGATACACAGATGTTACTGATTTGGACATTTATAATTTTGTGGAACTTTTATTCCTAACGTTGGAGAATAATTCTCTCATTGTTAAACATTTACCCATTCCCACATTCAAATCCCGAGCTTTTATGCGATTATGCTTCTATTACATTGCCAGTCTAGCAGTACATGAAAACTAAATTGTTTTGAAGGATATATAATTGCTTCCAGTTACCACACCTGGAAAGTTTTTATTTTTCTTTTAAAAGTTAAATTCTAATTACTTTCACATTCATAACATTACTAAACACCTTATGTTGCTTCAGCCCCTCTATCCTAACTAAACTGCAGAATTTACTGGAATTAAAAATGGATTACATAGGCCCTGGATAGTTTTGCTCAGTGGTTAGAGTGTCAGCCCACAGACTGAAGGGTCCCCGGTTCAATTCCAGCCAAGGCCATGTACCTCGGTAGCAGGCTCGATCCCCGGCCGTGGTCAGGGCACGTGCAGGAGGCAACCAATAGATGTGTCTCTCTCACATTGATGGTTCTCTCTCTCTCCCTTCCACTCTCTGAAAAGCAATGGAAAAAATATACTTGGGTGAGGGTTAAAAAAAAAAAAAAATCGTTTACATAGACCTTAGATAACAAGATAAAGGCCTAGCCTCAAGCAAGCTGAATATGAGTTTTGGCAAGATTTATCTGTCTTCACTAGAAAGTATTATGTGGAAGAACTGGAAAAGAAGGCTGCGTGCATTTGCCTGGCCCTCCACGCTGACCAAAATATTTGAAAGTTTAGAAATTAGAAATTTGCAGCCTCGTGAATTAAACAGACAACCCAAAATCTATCAAATTTTCCCCAGGATTTTGTACGTTGTACTTTAAAGCATAAAGAAATTTAAATGTCCTGGAAGTGTACATGTTTCAATGCCTTTTAAATTAATCAACTGCTTTTCATAACACACACAAAAAAATTTCATGATCAAATTCCAAAACCAGCATGCACAATTTAGTTAGAGCAGCACTAAAATTACAACTTCAGACTAGCTTTGATAGACAACAGACACTGGATATTTGTTAGCAAAGATAAGCATTTTAGGCATTTATGTTCTCTTTAGCTTCACTCACTACCCATCTCAAAATTCAAATTAGGAATTCTAAATCTTTCAGACCAGAAAATGATTAGATTTGATGGCCAGATGTTTATGTAACATGAATAGTAAGGTTCACAAGGACTAAGAAGGTAGCTGCTATACAATACCTGGCTATTATTCATCAAAAAAACAAAGTGGTCTCAAAGGCAGCCTCAAGCCAGTCACAAAGCAGTTTAATGCCTCCGGCAGTCCAGCAGGTAAAAAACTGCGTGATTCCCTGTGAGAATGGGGGGGTACTTGAATCAGCTGCAGAAGGAGGCTGCAGCCCAGGGATGGGGAGAGGACAGCTGCCCCTCAGCCCCAAACAATTGTTCCCGTATCTTCTGATTTCTCAAGACAAGCCAGAAATGCAGATTAGCATGTGAAATATTCCTATTAAAATGTTGGCATAAAATTTTTAAAAGCACTGCATGGGCCAAATAAAACATGTCTGTGGGCAGATTCAGCCAGCTGGCTGCCAGTTTGAGATCTCAGGGAAACTATGGAGAAAGCTTGACTCTCCCTCCGCCAACTTGGTAATGCACAGTCTCGGAGGCCACTTGGGAGTCTAGTCGGAAGAGTGTTAAAGATGCTTTGGAGACTTCAATTTGATCCTAAGGGAGGCCACTGTTTTTCTACCATACTTTTTCAATGCACTTTACACACACACACACTTTTTCTCACAGATCCAGCCAGGGTCACCAATCATTTCTGAAGCAATTCCATCACTGAGTTAAGGGATATGCTTGTTTGTACCCAAGAAAATGAAAATCCATTAAAACACATGTATATCCCAAAAGATAGACTGACCTTAATTACAGTTGTCTTTGCTCATAACAAAAAAAACAAAATGTACATAACAGGTGCAAATTGTTCTCGGGGCTATGAAGTAACCCATTCAAAATCCAGTAAGCTCATTCTCAATGACAAGGCAAAAGCTTGCTGTTCCCAGGTCACCCTTGCTTTGTTTATCATTCAGCCTGTGTGATGTGGTACAAGCAAAGGGTGTTAACAGAAGAGTAAAGAGAAAAAAGTCCAAACTTCTGAGTTGCACACAGCTCTGATCATGGAGAATCTTATTTCTCACAGAGCCAGGCAACATGGCACAGAGGAAAATAAAAGTTTTGCATCTCAACCAACAAAATAAAATGATCGATGCAAGCATTTTAATAACATAGGCATCATTTTATTGCATTCCCAGAAATGTAAGCGCCTTTCATCTTTGTTACCATATACATGGATGTATTTTACAGGCTTGTTATGTTTTCCAACTATTTACCCACTATCTCTAATAAACGCACACTGGTCACATTGGTTTTAATCAATGGTTCTTAACTTTTTAAAGAAACTGATAAAAATAGAGGGCCAACCCTGCCCCTAAAAAAGGGCACACAATTCTAAGGAGTTCAAGGACCCCAGTGAAGAAGTCCATCCAAGGGCCCTTGTTTAAGAACTCCAGTGCAAAATCACTACTATTTCATTTTGTTTCATATATGCTAACCTTTCAAACACATTGACTTTAGAGTATTCTCTAAGAAACTAAGGCAGTTTATTTGCATGCATTTTCTTTTTTATTTACCTATACTTAAATAATCTCTCATGTTTGAGAATTACAATCATTTTTAAATCAGTCGGGCCAGGGCTGATAAATTAGGCTACTGCATTGGCTAAAAATAGATTACCATTCACTTGCTGAACTGTATGCCTTTTTTACTTCTGGACTATAAGTGCTTTTTCATTTCCATTATTAGTTTGTTACAAATATTTAAGTGGCATGGGAAAAAGGCAAAGTGTAATAGCACCACTTTCAAGAGATACTTCCCTCAGCTATCATGTAAGATGGGCCAATATTTTCCATTTTACTATTTTTTTTAATATGATTGACTTTCAAAATCTATGAATAAACATGGGGCCTTCAAGTATCCTTCGTTCACTTTATCACTAATGCCCTGCTCTGTCCCACTTAAATTTTCAAGGCACTCCTATTATAAAAAAGAAACATGATTTAAGAAATTATCAGTTTATTACCTAACTACTCTAGCAGTAATTATAAAATATTTTAGAGAGCCACCTTATAGTGAATGTCATTAGAGACGCTAGGATATGTCTATTGGGAAATGAAAAATAATACTTCTTAATAAAGGCTTTGATGCTATTACATTCCCCTTCTATAACTGAATCACACTGTTGAAATTTGGTTAGGTCTGACCTCTGTCAACAAACAAGAGATCATGTACTGAACCTAACTGAAAGAACATGATGATGCAGATATCCCGAAAAACAAAAATGTCAACCTTGGGAGGTCACCTGTTTGGGCATTATGTAACATACATGACATTTTGTTTCCTAGGAGGTTAAGCTCATTTAAACACCTATAAATTAGATCTATAGCATAGCCTATTTTAAAAATTATTACCATCAAAAGGCTCTATGTAGCCCAATTGGATTTATTTGCAACTAGATGTTGATATGCATGGTTTGATGGTATTGGAATATGACTGCAATAAAACATCTGAACAACCTTGAACCTAACAGTTCAGCATTTCAGATTTGCTGACAAATAAGGCAAATGTGGTATAAAAATAAAGAAATTACTGTTACCAAAAATAGCCCCTTCCACAGAGAACAGAGGGTTTTTAGGGCAGTAAAAATACTCTGTCTGATGAATACCTCTCTACACATTGGTCCAAACCCATAGCATATACACCACCAAGAGCGAACCTTGTTTAAATTATGAACTTTGGGTGATGATGACACGTCAATGTAGGTTCATCAATTTTAACAAATGTACTAATATGGTGGGGGATGTTGATAATGAGGGAAGTTCTGCATGTGTTGGAGGAAGAAGACAATAAATCTTCCACAACCAGGCCCACATGGTCTTAACAGACAAGCTACTATACTGCTGGATCTTATGAAAAATGCAAAGTATTACTAAGACCTACTGCCTTTAAGGGGCTTACCATCAGCTATCATCTCTAAAAATTCAATCTGGTCTTTCAAATTCTGAAAGATATATATCCTCTGAGAATCTGAAGTTTCCTAAAGTTGAGAAGTGGAAATATCAGAAGGGAAAAATATAGGAAATCTAACCTATCTAGTTTCAAATACAACCTTATATATTTAAGATTAGATTTAGAGCCCCCTCCTTTAGAAGACCTCCCGGATATTCTTTTCATCTGAAGCTGGTTGCTGACCCCTCCTCTTGTCCCACAGAATATTGTGCAAACCTCCATCATTTCACTTACCACATTGTATTATCATACCCCTGGGTCTCTTCCCCTGGAGGCTGGCACAATCCCCTGTGCTCAGAAATGTGTGTTGAATCAGTGAGTACCTTTCCCACCCTTGCAATGTGCTTATCCACAGCACTTAGAGCCAAATGTAAATTTAATCTACAAAAACATTTTCATAGTTAGTGCCTGTTTGTGCTCATGGAAATCTTTTTTTTCCCTGAGAGGCCAAGGTTTTTTGAAATTCTAAGATATCTGTGACTGTAGCAGAGCTCTATAATCACACAGCACTGAGGAATGTCAAAAGAACTGCATTCCAGTTCCAGGCTCAGGCAAACATTTACCCTCCCCAGGTCTACTTTCCTTATCTGAACAATGGAAACAGCAATACCAGCCTGTCTCACACATGTGGTGTGCACAAGCGCTAATAAGATTTATCAGTCATCAAGAAAATATTTTAAAAACTTGGAAATTTTATCACAATAAAAAAAATGGTAGCAGTTCTGCCTTTTTCTTTTAACCCCAATGCATTCTTGGAAACCATGAATGAATGACAGTAAAACAGATCATACTCCCCTAAGGAAATAATATGAAGATTGAATGTTATGTGGCTAGCAAAGAATAGATGTCACATAAATATGCCGTTTTAATAATTGTTTACATTTTTATATTGTATACATATAGCAGAGTATACAAATGTAAATGAAACTCAATAAATTATTTTTTTAATGAATAAACTTACATAACCACCACCCAGGTCAGCACATAAATCATTTTGATGTTCCCTCTTCCTTTCCCAACCACTAACCCCTTTTAGCTCCCCAAAAGTAACAAGTATCTGACTTCCTATCCTGATTATCCCAACTATAGTTTAGTTATACTTATTTTTAAACTTCATATAAGTACAATCACACAGTATATACACTATTTTGTGTCTGGCTTCTTTCAGATATTGTTTGTGAGATATCCATATTGTTGTGCATGTCTGTAGTTAACCTCATTTTCATTGCTGCATAGTATTCCATATAATAATGCAAACCATTATTTATTTTACTGTTAAAGAACATTTTGATTATTTTGACTATTACAAATTTAAATTAATAAAAGTATTCTCCCAACCCTAGCAAATAGGCACAAATATACCACATATTATCAATGTATAAGAAACTTCAGCGTATCATATGCAAATTGCATCTCAACACAAAATTATGCTACATAATACAAAAATATAACTATCAAATCACAAACTTAATCTAAATTTAAAACATCTATACAAGAAACACTTAATATTTAATTTGCATTATTTTTGCCTCTTAAAATTTCAGATGAGGTTTTTGCTTAGTTTATTTTAATGGTTTGTAGGACTCAAACCTAAGTTGAAAAATCTATCAAGGTTAGTCTAAACAGATAATTTCATTTTCTGTTAACATATTTCTCTGTAATAAACAGTAATTTTTTTAAAAGATCGCTTCATTATAAAAACCAAATTTTAACACTGGTTGTCTCTGGATGGAAAGATTTTTAATTATTTTATTTTTTTCTTTTTGCTTACCTACATATCCTAAAGTTCCTAAACTATTATAATTATAAAAGTTACTTTTTTCTTTCATGAAAATCATTTTATTAGTCTTCAGATTGCAATATTCAAAAATAATCTAGTTTCCTTTCCCCACAGAATAAAGTATGAGTGTTTGGATGAACCATCAAATAAATGGTTTATCCATTTATATTTATTTTTGAAAGAGGAAAAAATTGAGTTTATATCAATTAAGTAAATATTAACAAAGTGGGAACATTTAAAATACTAGGAAGGACCTGTGCCTGTATATTAACTATGGGAATGTTCCTACAAGCCACTGAGATTTGACAAGTAGCCATTTTCCTGAGCAAGTACTATATAATACAGGAAATTTATAAGTAAAATTTTATAAGCTTGCTTTGAAACTATGCTTACATTTTGGTTAAAGAACCATTCTAGATACTACTGACAGTATTGTTACTCATGTCAATGCTAGTAAATACAAAAATAGTTTCCTCTAAGAAGAAATGTTATCAGTTAACAACTGAGTGTGAAAATTAAATGAACTACACTGGGAGATCAACGAGAAATAAACAAATAAACAATTATTAAACAACTAGAAATGCTGAGTCACTGAACTTCAAAGGTTTGTTTTTATTTTTCCAGTCTAGTGAAGTCTTGTCCAGAATGCTCTGCATCACAATTTAAGCCGTAATTATGGTGTGCCAAGAATCTGGCAAAGATTAGCATACCAATTTCAGGTCTTTTATTTTATTTTTTTAAGATATTCCTATTCAAGGAAGGTGGTCTGACACAGTGGCAAGACACAGAGGTAGTGAAGGCAGACTGCCTGAATCTGAATGCTTTACTCCCCACTCCCACCCCTGGCTGTGTGACATTGTAGGCCATATGGATGCATGAGTTGTGACTCATAAGTCCCAGGGATAGCCACAAATAAGGGTTCCATTATTTGCATATGCATAAAACTGACAGCCAGATGGGTGGGGGTAGCAGATCCCGAGTGCTTTCTACTTTGCAGAGCCCAATTATAGCCTGGTTGTAAGCAGCCACAGCCCAGAAGAGCCTCTCTGATCAAGGGAGTTCACCACCAGAGTTTAGGGCCCTGACCATCACAGCTGATGGCACCTTCTGGCTGCAGGGTTCACACTGTTCCTCCACTGGCAAAGGTCACTGGACTTCATGCCAGTTATGTGGCCTAGCCAGCCGCCACAAAGAAAAAGAGCACTCCACCCCTGCAGGTTCCCACCTAGACGTTAAGATGCTGGGGGGCTTTTTACCCCTACCCCAAAGGACATGTGTTAGTGATATATTAATAGCAAAGTTTTTTGAATGATTTTCTAGTGCCCAATTTTTATTAAATAAATGTAAACTTCATGTTAAATAATTCTATAATAAAAATAAATAATTTGGAAATGCTCCCTCCATTATTTTCTACTATTGAAGCCAGTGGAGTGGCTAATATGGTACATGGTGGAAATTCTGAACAAATTACTTAGTCTCACTGTGCTTCAGTTTCCTCATCAGGAAAATGGGGTAACAGTCATAGTTCTTACCATACTATGATGATTAAATGAGCTCATGCATGCAAAGCACATTATAATGGTACTAAAACCTATTAAGAGCCTAATCAATGTCTGTCATTATCCAAATAATTGTATTTCAGCCAATCACCCTGTAGCCATTGGCTTCTTTTCTATTCTGAGAAATCTTTTTTCAAGTTTATCTTATATTATTTTAAACAAAACAGAATAGAGAAAGAGTTTATACAACAGCAACAATAATAAAATAACATTTATTATAATAACAGTAATCACAAAACCACCTAACACTGAGAACTTATTAAGTGCCAAGTACTTTATAAGGATTACCTCATCTAATCCTCTGAAACATCCTGTGAGGTAGGTATTGCCCTCATCCTCCTTGTCGCCGTGTTGTCGTTGTCCCCATTTTTCAGATAGGAAAACTAAAGCTTAGCAAAGTTAAATAACTTGATGAAGGTCACATGCTAGTAAATGATAGAGCTGGAACAGCTGGATCTGCAGCACAGCCCTTAACTATTAGGGTACAATGTCCCCTACCAAGAGGTGCCAGTCCTATGTTTGGTATAAACTTATGTTTGGCACTGTTGTCTACCAACAGTTTAAGTAAGTAAAACAGAGAGAGGACAGAACTGAGAGGGGAGGGAAGAAGCAGGCAGGCAGATATTTGAAACCCTAAATGCCTTCCACACTTGGTATAAAGGAATTAGGTGATTAGTAGTGTGCCAATTTTTCTGTATTTAATGTAAAGAACTTCCTCTACTTGCATGGAGGAGGAACCTTGCTGCCCAGAACTAAATGAAGGTCACTGAAGGACTTGAAGAACTAAGCAGAAAGCTTAGATTGGGGGGGGGGGGAAGGGACTTTACAAACTAATTTAAAACTGATATTTTAAAATTTTATGCCTCCTGCATTGTAAGTATTGGCCAAAGAGTTGCTCGCAAGATGTTTTTAACCCGGACTAGAATTTTTTTAAATTTATCTTTATTGTTGGAAGTATTACAGATGTCCTCCCTTTCCCCCCAGTGAACCGACTAGAACTTGGTATGGACATCAGTAAAGCTGCAGCACAGCTGAGCAAACTGAAAGTCAGAGGAGCTAAGTACCGTCCCAGCTTCTCACCACTGAAGGCAGGCTGCTTAGAAAGGTCACAGGGTTGACTGGCTAAAGAGCTTCTCCCCGCCTTTGTGGGGTGGTTGGCAAAGAGGGGAAAGCACAGATTTCATCCTCAAACGCATCTGCGCTGCGCTCCCAGTTGTCTTAGCAGCTGAATGGTTAACACCAGGCCCAATCAGAGACTTATGCAGAGCACTAGCGGAGGGGGCTACTAATGAGACCACCTAAGTTAATTTAGGTCATAAATTTTGTTGTTTGAGAGGGCTGGGCGGGCTTGGGGCAAAGGAGGAATTCAAAGAAGGCTTTCTGGGGCAGTTATGCCTGAGATGAATCAGGTATTTGGAGACTGCATAACAAAGTGGTTCACTGTTCTGGCATGGCTATCAGAGGGACCTGGGTTCAAATCCCTACACTGCTACCTACTATACACTGACAGTTCCTT
This sequence comes from Miniopterus natalensis, assembly GCF_054644295.1. Classification (NCBI taxonomy): domain Eukaryota; kingdom Metazoa; phylum Chordata; class Mammalia; order Chiroptera; family Miniopteridae; genus Miniopterus; species Miniopterus natalensis. The sequence continues at coordinate 25,349,403 of NC_142088.1, forward strand.
ACCCTTTCAAAATGAGACCACGATATCTCTCTCAAAGCATTGTGAACGTTAAACAAAATCATGTACAATTAAGCATTTAACACAGTGCTCAACAATTAGTGGCCAGTATTACAAAAATTCTAACAATGACTTGCTTTTTCAAATGTTTATAGTGCAAAATAATCCATCCTGGGCAGACCCAGAGACTAACACACCCATCTGAGGTTTCTAAGAGTGCAGTCCTAAGCCCACGTATTAGAATCACGAGGGGAGTTTGTTTAAAAGCAGGTCCCTAGACGCTACCTGTAGTGGGTTAAATAATTACCCTCAAAAGATATTGTCCACCCAGAATCTGTGAGTGTGACCTTAATCAGGAAAAAGGTTTTTGCAAATGTAATTAATTAAGAGTCTCGAGCTCATCCTGGATTAGGGTGGGTGGTAAATCCCATGACTGTCGTCCTTAGAAGAGAAGGGCAGAAGATACACAGAGGACAAAGGGATGTGAAGAAGGAGGCAGAGATTGGAGTGATGTGTCCGTAAGCCAAGGAACACCAAGGATTGCCAGCAGCTACCAGAAGCTAGAAGAGAGGCACAGAATGGGTTCTCCCGCAGAGCTTCCAGAAGGAACCAATCTGCTGACACCTTGATTTCAGCTTCCAAAACTACAGTAAGACAAATTTCTGTTTTAAGCCACCAACTTTGTAGTAATATGTTATGGCAGCCCTGGGAAACTAACACACTGCTCTTAGTAGATCCAGGTTGGTGTCTGGGAATCTGCATTTTATCAATGATTCTGGTACCCATGAACATTTGGAGAACCTCTGCCCTACACTATTCCCTCTGTCCTCAGGAGACTACCCTGCCCCTCCTCTTAGGACTCCCATTCTGAAAATGGATTCAAGAGACACCTGAAGCCAGGACTGTGGAGAAGACCAAGGACTTCTTCCCTGCCTCAGCACAAGATCTGGTTGGGGTCAACCTGGTGAGTCTGTAAGTCTTGATACCCCTCAACTAACCCTCCAGGAGAAGGAGTCTAGTCAGGGTCTAGAAATTTAAGTGGTCTCCTCATTCCTACTTGAGGGTAAGGGTCAAGCCTCTTTGTTTGGTGGTAGGCTCAGCAAAGTGACCCCCAACTCTAACACCAGTCCAAACATGAATTTCACACAAATATGTTCGCTCTTGGTCATATACTCTTAAGAACTGAATGTGTCCACCCAAAATTAATTTGTTGAAACCCTACCCACCAATGTGATAGTATTAGGAGATAGGAGCTTTTGAAGATAATTTAGGATTCTATGAGGTCATAAAGATGGAGCACTCATGAATGGGATTGGAGTACTTAAAAAGTGACTCTAGAAGACTCTCTTGCTCTCTCTCAGCCAGGTGAGGGTACAAAGAGAAGACAGCCATCTGGAAACCAGGAAAAAGGCTCTCACCAGACACTGAATCTGCTGGCACCTTGATTTTGGACTTCCCAGTCCCCAAAACTGTGAGAAATAAATTTCTGGTGTTTATAAGCCACCCAGTCTATGGTATTTTGTGATAGCAACCTGGATACACTAAGATACACTCTTACCCAGGGATGAGCATCTAAATCAGTTATTGGATATAGAGAATCAGAATGATCAGAATGGGGGGGTGAGGAAGAACAGAGGCAGCCTGGTTGGTTTGTTTTTTAATATTGTTTAAGAATCACTGCTCTAGGAAGAATGTCATTCCTGTCCACTCCCCCTCGATTCTATACCTGAGTAGAAGAACCTCTATTAGAGCTCAAGGAAAATACGGATCTTAAAGAAACACAGTTAGACCAAGACAGTGGGACTTGGAGGTTCAGAAGTAAAATAAAAAGGTTCAAAGTCCTCCACTATTTAAGGCTGACACTTTTTTCCCATTTTTTTTAATCTATTTTTATTTTTAAAATAAATTACATTAGTTTAATAAATTATTAAACTAATTAGTAAAATATATATTAGTTTCAGACATACAACTCCACGACTAGACATTTATGTAACTTATGAAGTGATCATTCAGATAAATCTAGTACCCATCTGACATCATATATAGTTATTATAATATTATTGACTATATTCCCTATGCTGTACTTTACATCCTCATGGCTATCTGTAAGTAACAATTTGTACATCTAAATCCTTCCCCTTTTTTCACCCATCCCTCCAACCCCCCTCCAACCTGGCAATAAGGTTGACACTTTTCTCTCATCCCTCCCTCCCAACATGGTAACACCCTCTGAGGCTTAGAAGTCCCCCACATCTGGGAGGTGCTACCATACTTAGAAGGCCTATGCAGGGGTTCCCAAACATTCGTAAAACTCACCAAGGGATTATATTCTGATTCAACAGGTCTAGGGTGGGAGTCTAACTCCAGAAAAGGGAAATATATGGTAGATAACTTAGATAGGCCTCTAGTCTATATTTCATGCTAAAGTAAAAAAAAACAAAGTCAATCTGGCTCACCAAGATACAAGACTAGATAGGGGTCTGGAGCCTGCATGAGTACTCCTTACATGGTATCCCTCTGGAATCAAATGGATTGATGACAAGATCAGAATTCACAACAGATCAAACCTTCTAAAAACAGGAAGGCATCCCCTTAGAGTTTACTCCAATTTCTACATGCTTTACTGATTCTAATTCTGGCATAAACAAACACTAATTAGTTTTGGTTTTTTTAACTCATTTTATCTAAAGTTCAGTAGAAGTACTAAAACCAGTTGACTCCAGAGAAAAACAAAACAGAAACTCCATAGTGCTTCATGGGCTCCCAGCCACGCTGGAATTTTTATCACCCTTCCTTTATGTTTGACAAAGTTTGGTTTCCATCATTTATGATTTCTGATAAATAATAACTACCAAAAAATGTATGCTCAAATCTTTTTACTAAATCAGATAAGAAGCTCGAAAATAATGTGGTTTTCTTTCATGTGCTCCTCAAATTATGTAAGAAGTCTCACCATGAAACTTCCTATTGCAGAATACTTTCTACTATGGGTTCTTGCCTCTGGGTGGATTAAAACCAAACACTAGGATACCATCAAAACTTCTATTATTCATTTCTGTCCCCGCTACTTTACTCTCTATGTCAGTGATAGCTCAGAAAAGAAATCACTTTTACATAACTATCTTTTCTCTTTAATTACTGTACCACCAGTGGTGGTTGCCACCATAATCTTGAAAGGGGCTCTGATGTTGTTCTGGCTGCTCCTTCCTTCAGGGGATCACTCACACAAACATTCAGTGAGCAAGTACCCGAATATGCGAGTCGGGCCTGAGGCCAGAAACAGTATTATCAGAGTCACAAACTGAATATATACCAAGTGGGAAAGTTACCTACATAAATATACCAAAATGATCAAGATTCCTACATATCCATCCAGGGGCAAAACAGATATAAATTCAGGAGAGTCAGAAATGGTTATTATTAAGTCCCTCTAAGGAGTTTATTACTCTTAAAGTGATAATTCCACTAAGTGCATTATGGAATGTTCCATATGAAAGCAACTTAGTATGACAGAAACAGCAGAGGCTTTTAAATCAGACCTTCCTGGGTTTAATGCCAGCCCAGTCGCTTTGAGTAAATCATCTCCTCATATGAGCCTAGTTGTTTTTTTGTTTTTAAATGGAAAGAATAATGTTTATCTCAAAGACAACGTATGGACGAGAGAGGACATAAAGAGAGCATTGTATTGCTTGACACATTAACAAGTACTCAAAATAAATGGTCAGTTCGAAGCGTACTAACACAATTGTTGCCAATTTTTCAATTAAAATGTGACTAAAATCCACTCTTCCACTAAGTTTAATAATCTAAGTACTGTATTAATATAGTTTCTATGTGATTTTCCCTGGTAATCTATCCTCCTCCCCTTTCTAGTTTATTACTAACCAGAAAATCATATTAACTGAGCCAAACCTGTTAAAATCATGTATAAAATAGAAAAGACCAGGTTTTGCATGGAAGTCTTCAAGGGGTTCTTTAGTCTATCGAGTACACTAGAATAGGTACTACATTGACACTGAGAGATCTCTTAGGTCATCTCAGAAGATAAAATCAGCTTCTTAGCTATTTCTTGGCTAGGTTCCACCTAGTTGAGGTTGCCAGATAAGCAACAGCTGATAAGAAAGATGCTGTGGTAGTCAGCTTGCTTGCCAGTAAATGCCTAACAATGTGTTTAAATAGAAAAATACATATATGGACACTGGTTTGGCTTGAAGCAATATTCATAAGCATATGTAGAGTATGCCAATTTTACTGGACACAAAAGGTTCATAGAACTTCCAGAAGGAATAATAATAGCTAAGTCTACACCCATTTCTAATGTGGTAACAGGGTAAGTACATTTTTTAAATTATAAAAATCCTTGCCCAGCAGGCATGGCTTGGCAGTTGAGCATCAACCTATAATCCAGGAGATCTCAGTTCAATTCCCGATCTGGACATATGCCCGGATTGCGGGCTCGAGCCCCAGAGGGGGGACTGCAGGAGGTAGTCAATCAATGACTCTCTCTCATCATTGATGTTTCTCTCTCTCTCTTTCTCTCTCTCCCTTCCTCTTGCTGAAATCAATAAAAATACATATTAAAAAAAAATCCTTGCCCCTTGTTCAATTATAATTTGGTATTTTATCTATAAGATCAATTATTGTCCTATTTAAGTATACAGTACACTCATACAGTTGTCAATGAAATGATTAAGAGCCGTTAAAGAGGTATGACCCTGAACCGAGAAAGGCATTTCATGGCATATAGGAATTCTCTCAATTTATGAGTATTTCTGTGAGACCCCTGCAAAAGTCAGAGTGACATCTCTAAGGAATTGCTGATGAGCACATCTGGTTGGGGATGGTGAGCCATGGTGGGAATCCTTGAGCAGAAGAGGGGAGAGGGGACCCCTGGGGATCCTAGCAAACCACAGCCAGAGAAGCAAGGTGCAGAATGGGGTATCTCAGCAGCATCTGGCCCAACTGCTAACCGTGAAGGCTGAAGATTTCCTTAGCAAATGAAAGTTCCCATTCACAAGACTTTGCACAGGCCTAATGAGAGATGAAACAAAAGATGAGAAGCAGTATTCATTTTACCACTATTGTATCGCTAGTTTTCAAAAATAAATAATTATAAGCAAATCTTGCCAAGGATTCCTTGAAGAGAAAGTGGAATGTTTGACAATGCTCTCTAATGCAATTACGACAAAGACCAGGGACCTTATGATCCAAAAGAGACCCACAGAAGCTAAGAGTAAATCATGTAACGGAATTTGATATACGCCTGACAGCACAATATTCAGGTCACGCAGCCCACTAACCAACAAGTCTTCACTATCTGTGGGTATAGCGCTGGGGAAGATTTAGGAATAAAGAATAAGACGAGATCATTGCCAACATCAGTCAGGCAAAGAAGGAAATGAAAGAGTAAAAGTAGTCATTGCAAAAATCCTCTTCCCTGGGCCATCGCCTCTGCAGCAAATCCAAGCTGACATTGTGTAAGGAAGGCTCCCCATCCTAACTTGAGTCTTACTCTCCAGGCTCAGGTCAGGGGCTTTCTTCAAAGGCCAGATCTGCTGTTCGATAATGTATCTCGGATCATGCTAGGTAACTCTTCCAATCCATTAGTGTGCACTGTTGATTCTGCGGGGACTTCTTTAACGGTAAAAACACTTGAGAACTCCTAAACCATGATCTCCACAGGGTTAATCTAGGAGGTGCATAGAAGTTAAATGACAACAATGCCTAATGTTGAGATTTGGGTTCTCCAGAAGCAGACCCCAAGACAAAAATTCAAGTGCATTTCGGGGGGCGGGGGAGAAGAAACAATGGTAAGGAAGAGGGGAAGGAAGACAAAGAAGGGAAAGCATGCAATAAAGGGTGAGCTCTCAAATCAGCTGCCAGGGTGTGTCTAGAGCTGAATTCCTGGGGAAACCTTGGGAAATTGTGCAAAACACAGTCTCAGAATGGTCTCACCTGAGATTGAGGGACCTGGGACATTTTTTATGCCAACACTAGAGAGTTATTAGATGAGGCCTACTGGGGAGAGGGGAATATTAATTCTCTAAACTGACCTGCTGATCATGGATAAATTGATCTTTGAGATACAGCCCTCAGACACAGGTGCAGATGCTGACAGCTGCAAGTCCACCAGAGCAGAGTGAAAGATCCCAGGGCCAAGGGTGGGTCCTGGCAGCATCTGCTACATCAACATTCAGGTAAATCAGCTCTATTTTTGTTTGTCCAGTAGAATAAGTGACAGATTCATTTAATGTAACAGTACTAGGAAATATAACTCTTTAAAAAAAAAAAAAAAAGAAAACTAGAGCTTTGTTCTTGCTATTTACACAGAACATCTTCAGTCAATGCAAATGTTCAAGATAAATGTAGTGTTTAATCTAAAACAGCTATCATAAATTTCTTCTTATTCAATTTTGTTCATCTTAACCTATAATAAATATTTAAAATATGGAAATACATCATTTGAAGTATGAAGTTTGGTTCCATTGATATGTTTCATTTACTTTAATGTGCTAATTAGCATTTTTATCCATCTTTGGGCCTTATTTTCAATTACAGATTACATTCAATATTATTCTGTATTAGTTCCTTTAGGCTCATTTTAGTCAAAACTGTTTTTAAAGATTTACAATAGGGTAAACTCAAGATCCTCAGCTAACATCTAGGCTAGCAAATGATGTGTCTAGTGTTGACATTTGTGCTGATATTCCCAGCACTACACTGGACTTTTAAAAAGGGACACAAAAGAAGTATTAGACCCAGCCCCCCTACCTATCCTCAAGGAGATCCCAATCCAGCAGATGAGGAGTCAGGGGGAGACCAATACACAAAACTGTGGAGATGGCCATAAGAACAACAGGAACTCAGAGCAAAATGAGACCAGTATGGGTTATGTTCATTCAAAGTGAGAGAAAATGAGACCTTAATTGGGCTTTTAAGAATGGAAAGAATTCTGAAACACACAAAGGAGAAATGGAAATATTTCAGTTTAAAGGGGAAACAGCATGAGTAAAGGCATCTTGGAGGGCATGATAAGGCAGAAGTCAGTGAGGAGATTGCCTGAAAGGAAACTGGGGGCATATAGGGTGTTACAGGATCTGACCCTGACTATCTCTCTAATTCCATCTCCTATATTTCTTTCCCTCAGTCTCTACCCTCCAGCCCCTCTGGACTTATTTCTGTTCCTGCCTCAGGCCTTTGTGTTTCCCATTCACTCTGCCTGGACTACTCTTTCCTGGATCTTGGCCAGGCTGCCCCTTCTCTTCATTCAGATCTTAGCGCAAATGTCAACTGCCCCAGCACCCTCTGTCTTAAAATTCTGTTTTGTCTTCCCATGGCATTTAACTGAATTGGAAATATTCTTAACGAATTTAACCTACCTACACCACTAAAAGATAAGTTCTGTAAAATCAGAGATCTCCTTTGCTTTCTTCATCATTTATCACCAGCCTCAGAATAGCACCCGGCACATGCCTGCCACGTGGTGAGATAATGTACTGAATCAATGACGGAAACAGAGTAACAAGAGTAGAAGAAGGCCAATTAATGGGGCCTTGTAAGCCAAACAGAGAAGGCAAAAAGAAACTACTGTAGATGTCTGAGCAGCGTCTTAGAAAGAGCACTACAAGAATAACACCTGCAACCCTGGCCTGCTGGCTCAGTTGGGTGGAGCATCGCCCCATACACCAAAAAGGTTGCAGATTCGAGGAAGACCTCCCAGCAGAGCACTGCATTGGGCAACCACACTTTGGATTTCATTTTGAACTCTGTTCTTCAGTAGGTCACTTATCTTGCTCTACCTTAGATTCTCCAATTATAAAAGGAAATGTGCTGCTTATTAACTTGATTCTAGCACTAACTGAGCGCGTAAGTGCAAATCATACAGAATAAGAGGGTCTCAGTGCAGTGGGCTGAAGAATCAACTAACTTTAAATAAAATGGCTTAATGTTAAGTGGCTCTAATTAAGGTGCAATTAGTATTAAGGGTACGGAAATGACTTGAAGGATAAGTACTATGTGCATTATATTTTCACAAGGAGAATTCCCAACTGTTTCTGTAATTGCTAAGTTTTATCATGTTTTTATGGCTTTTAAAAATGCTACTGACATATGAATTCACACCATTAAATATTTATGAAATGTCTATATTAGAACAAAAACTATACTTAACAAAGAGAGCTCACTCTTTAAGAAATAAAAATAAACAACAGAAATAGAGCAACAAAAAAGGAAGAGTTAATATGACATTTATTGTCTTCATTCTTTGGCCCTCTGTTAGTTACCATGATACTAAAATCTTTAATACCACCCAGAGACACGGCTATGAGACAGATAACTTCCTTGTGATATATTGAACTTTGCAAGGTCAAGGTGGGAAACAGTAGCAGACCTCTCAGTGTTCTTCCAACCTCCACAGCCTTATCAAGGTATTGTCAATTATGCCATCAAGATACATATCTTTATCAGGCATTAGTCTCATAGTTTACCTTGTGTAGTCTAAACTAATCTAATTGGTTACCAGGAACATGTTTAGAGAGATAAATCTGTCACTCAAAAAATTAATTAATTCTTCCTATTACTAAATATTCTGCCATAAAAATGCAGAAAGGAGTGGGACTTTGCAACACTATCACAATCTGTAAGTATTTAAAATATTGTTATCTCTTAAAGACAAACAATCCATGCCAAAAAAAAGTCAAATGACTAACAACTCACTTGTCAGAGTGCTTTACAGAATAAAAAATACTCTGACACTGTCCCTCATATAGAGAATTTAATATTAAGTTTACAGCTAATGAAAGTTACACTTTTTATACATAGGGTGACTCTAAGTTCTGGTTTGTCTAGATTACATACACTTGGTCTCCCAGTGTAATTTTTCCCTTTCATTCACAACAATGTCCCAGTTAAAACAACTGGTTATATGATCACCTATTTATACAGTAATTTGTGACAATAAGAGGTAACTTCATGATAGTTTATGGTATAAAATCCCTAAACTTCTTGAACAGGCCAAGCTAACAGGAGCTAATTCATGTCTGACTTGAATTTTACCAACAGGTAAAATAAATTAGAATATCTATTCTGGTTTTCAAAGTAAAATATCAATTGTGTCCAAGATTTCTACAAAAAGTATCATATGACCAGCTACCCAAAGATATGCAATAATATATCACATATATCTATCTGTTATCAGACTAACAGTAACAAACTATATCTTTAAAACTGATTGGGGCAAATATAACAAATATAGTAATCTAGTTTGAGTACTTTTTAAACAGAATTTACAAAATTTCCTAATGGAGAAAACATTTTCTTCTAAGTTTGTCCAATACTACATCAAGCCTCTTCATCATATATAGTGTCTTCCATCTGTAAAATGGGAACAATTATTATTGTTAAATACTAGGTAGAAGAAACATAATCATTAACAAATGCTTTGAAAAATGACCAGAAGGTGCAAATTCTTATCTGCATCTACTCAGCAGAATATTGAAAGCAAAATAACTACATGAAAAAGTACCCAAAATATATTTTGCCTACAACCATCTCTAATTCAAGACATATTATTGAGTTTCTCCTATATGCCAGGAATATGCATGTTACATTTGTAATAGACCTTAACTATGTTTGGCTTGCCATCATAGCTTTGCCCTACTTCTAGCAACAGCCCCCCACTGTTGTTTGGGATCCACTCTTTCCCAACCTGTCAATGCGGTTGGGTGAGGGTCCCCATCCCAGCTCCAGAAGAGCATGTGAAGCATAAGAGAAGGCTGAGATAATTAATGCATTTCACACTCGAGGCCATACTAGTTTGGGGATGAACAGACACGTGACTCACGCCAAACCCAACATGACTAATCAGAGATCTCAGGAGCTTTTCCTAAACACTCACTCTTTCCCACTATACCTAAACCTAAGAGAATAAAGAAATTTAAACTACTACAGCCAAATTGTTCCCGTATCAAGCCTGAGACTGGCACCAACACAGACGAAGAGACACAAATCAGAGAGAGAGAGAAACTGGGCCCTGATTTCCTACTAGGATCCCTCCATCCAGCTCTACCGAAACTTTTTTCTCTTGACTCTCCTTTATATGAGCCAGTAGTTTCCAATTTTTTGTTTTCTGTCCCTTGCAACTAAAGAAACTAAAGAAAACAAACAGCTATACTTCCTTTTCCTTTTATTTCTGAATCTCTTTTCACTCATTACTATCTCTTCACAGTCATAAAGTCATTACTATTCATAAGAGAAACACTTATTATTGTCAACATATAAAGAACAAGTATTTCAAACTAATTGTCCAAATGACTGTTGTTAATTGTGATGCTGATTAATATAATCATAGCATCACCAGGAGGACCTGGTTGGCTCTCATAACCATTTAACAGGCTCTTAAAAGTTATAGGTGCTATCAAAATCATTAAATATGGCATGTAACTCAGCTATGATTAGACTGATTGATTTAATTACCGAACAAGCAGACAATTAACTATCACTTAAAGAAGAAAATCCTAGGAGTTTCTTAATGCCATGTATGTAATTCCACTAAACTAGAAGAGTGCCGTGAGTCTTTATTGATAAACTGCTAAACATATCCCTTCCTCTATATTTTAAATTACTAATTCACCTTTATTTCAAAATCAAACTTTCTTTAGCAAATTCTTTATTTGAGATCAACTGCATAAAGGTTAAAACTTTAATGTTTTATATATAAATGTTTTTATTAAAATATTGTAAAAATCCTATGAGTTTTTTTAAAAGGTATGAATAAATTGAAAATTCAATCTAATTTAACTGAAAGATTAAGAATTTACAGGGCAGGGGAATTGGAGGAAGGTGGTCAAAAAGCACAAACTGCCAGTTGTCAGATAAATAAGTACTAGGGATGTCATGTCCAACATGATGACTACAGTTAACACTGCTGTGTGATATACATGAAAGCTGTTAAGAGAGTAAATCTTAAAAGTTGTTATCACAACGACAACTATATATATAAAACTATATGAGATGACAGATCTTAACTAAACTTATTGTGGTAATATGTCACAATATATGTAAGTCAAATCCTTATTCTACACCCTAAACTTATACAGCGCTATATGTCAGCTATATCTCAATAAAACTAGTGGAAAACAGAATTTACAAAATTAAATATCAGGCAAATCAGTGGAAGCCTTATTTATTTTTCTCTTCTTCCATGGAAGCCTCTCTTCATTTTGTGTTTCTTTGACTTCAGGAGAAATAAATTAACTTTATTTAACTGTTTAAGAAGCAAGGTGGGAAGGGGAAGAACGAAGCTAACATACATCAGCACCTTCTAATTCAGGCACAGACTTTGTGGTAGATTAAAAATGCCCACCAATTCTCTGCGGCTTATTCTAGGAGTCTATTACCACCCCTTAAATCTGGACTGATCTTGTGACTTGCTGTCACAAACAGAACGCAGCACAGTGGCACTGCAGGAATCGTAGGCCTTGCAGCTTTCCCTCCCACCCTCCTGAAATGTTGCCCCATCTGAACAGCTACGAGCTAGCCCACCGGCCCGGCCACAGGCAGGAGAGACAAGGTCATCTGACTGGCAGCCTGACAACTGCAGGCATTTCAGTGAGGCCATCTCGGATCATCCTGTCCTTGCCAAGCCACCACCTGACTGCTGGGAGTGAGCCCTAGAGAGACCAGCAGAAGAACCACCAAGCTGAGCCTAAGCCAAAGTGCCAATCAACACAAGCAAGAGTAAGCAGCACGGTTGTCGCTCTAAGCCACTACACTTTGGGAGTGGGCTCCTACTCAGAGACAAACAACAGACACGGTGCTCTGCGTGGTTATTTCACTTAATCTTATGCGGTGAACCAGGGCCAACCCAGGTATTATATGGAATGAAGTCTATACAATTTGGAAGTTCTTCTTCAGAAAAAATAGTACGCATAATACAAAAATAAGAAAAGAACACAACTTAAAATACAGAGGACGTAAATATATAATACTAAACCCACAAATGCCCATGGCCACTCCAGTTTCACCCCATACAAGGGGAAGTGTGATAGAAAAGAAATCAGAATGTAAAGAGGCTTAATAAAAACATATGGTATGAGAACACATGGCGAGGGCCCTTCCCAGGGGGCTCCATTAACTAAGCTTCACCAACTTCACAGGAAATTCACTTCAACAGTTAACATTACTGCTCCACTTTACAAAGAGGAGCTACAACCCTGAGTGGCTGTCACCTGTCTTAGGGCACGTGGACAGTGAGCTGAAGCGCCAGGATTTGAGCTCAGGTTCTTTTGTTTGCAAAACATGTGTTCTTTGTGCTACTCTTATGTTTTCATTTTTGCCTTGTGATCTACTTCATACCAAGTTTTATATCAACTGAAAACATTTCTACTTCAATATCCCCAAACATGTCCCCATGGAAATGGAAGTTCACTGAAAGAACCCATCTAAGCATTTCTAATCCCATGATATATGCTCATCAGGGGCAAGAGGGCCTGGCTTCTAATCCATTTTTCTGATTAGATAAGGAAACTACAGGGTGAGTGCCCTAAATAAGGGACCTTTTCAGTTTCCTTTATTTCAGAATCCTTTCTACTGTACGTCAACTGCCTTATACACAAGGTTATAAATGCCAAAAGATTGAGTACAGATGTCTTGCTCTCTTGTTTGTTGTATGTCTTTGCCATTTCATTTTTCTATTCATTCTCTAACATGGTCTCCTCCTGCCTGGTCTATTTATATCAAGGTTCTACACATGCATATCTAAACTTGCCTGTGCAGAAAAAGCCCAAAGTGAAGCCAGATTTTAATAATTTCTAATTTTTCTGTGTTCAGCTATATCTATCGCCGCTCCCTCTCCTTTCAAATGACCTCCACTAGAAAACCAGTGAATCATGACTACATGGAAACCAGATTTCTTCTCGTTTAACATTTACATAGACTGTTTGTTGGCAAGGAATTCCTAGCTTCTCACCTCACTAAGCTGACCTAATCAGCTGATCATTTGTTTTGCAGGTCTGTTTCAAGGTCAGAAGTCCTGATCAGCGGTACTGCAGTAGTTTATTCAATGTACTATTCCTATCAGAGAACAAACTTTCTGTGCAAGGTTTGACCTTGGGGGAAAAATTACATTACTGGGGGAAATAGCTAAAGCTCTCTGCAGAGGTAGTACTGGTGGTGATTTAAAAGCATGCCAGGCAGCCTGGTATAGTGGAAGGAATGAAGGAAGAAATTACAGACAACTGGCCACATGCTGTCTCTGGACCTCCAACTCAGACAGTTGGCCTGGGTGACCTTGCAGGCCCCTTCAGCTGTAAAATTCTATGAATCTACTGACTTTCTCCTTTATCAAAGGTATCTTATTTTAAAAGTGCTCAGTTCTCAGTAAATATTTTTTTTAAGTATTGGAATTTTAAATATACACCCTCCTTAAAGTTAAACAAATGTATTTCATCTGACTGTATTTCAAAAAGTAGTTTAAACAACAGAATAAATATCATGAGGAATAATGTAGATAATAAATGCTAAGTCACAAATATTACAAATCATGGCAAAATAATGGCTCGTTTCAACTTTATCTGTATGTTGATTATAGAAATTTGGCAACAAAGCAGTAAAATGTCCTCTAAAGTGGTTTTCATATCTTCTATGTTATATAAACCACTGGGCTAGCTATAATTCTTTGACTCCCAATTCAAATATTCCAGATTTGATCCTGGCCGGTGTGGCTCAGTTGGTTGTCATCCCATGCACCAAAAGATGGCTGGTTCAATTCCCAGTCAGGGCACACACCCAGGTTGCAGGTTTGGTCTCTGGTTGGGGTGTGTGCAGAAGGCAACCAATCGATGTTTCTCTCTCACATTGACATTTCTCTCTCTCTCCCACCTCCCTTTCCCTCTCTCTAAAATCAGTAAAAACACTTTTTTTAATTGTCTGCTATGTTCTTAAAGGTCAGTTCAGAATCACCTTAGAAGGTAAGGTTAATGCAATGGGAGGAAATGAGTGGTGACCTTTGTGCTTAGATATGGCTGAATTCTGTTTTAGGTCAAAAAAAGACAGCCAAGCTAAAACAGATGTCCTTGCTCAAATGGCACATCTGAACAACTGGTTGAAATATAGAGGTTAACAAGGACATTAAATCTTTTAGTGATCAAAAACACAAATATTGATAATTTCTCCACTGAATTGGTCTTTGGTTCTCCAAATCAGGACTCAGCTGAAGCAGGATGGGTCATATTAAGAAAGGCCTGGACACAGAGACCAAATAGACTCACCCCATTGGGGTGGTAATTTGGGGTGGGTGAAGGACATCAAGTGGGCAAGCCTAAGTTAGGCAACTAGTAGAGTTAGAGATCAGAGTAACCAATCTCTTGGCATTAAGAAGACATGGCAGTGGATAAATTAAAACTCAATCAACAGGATGTTCCAAAGAAGACTACAGAAGCCAAGTAAGGACCCAGGCCCAGAATAACTGCACCACCAGACAAGGTGGAAGAACTGCAATGAAGATAAGTTTGGTCACAAGGAACAAGAAAAAAATCTATTATCAGAATCAGGCAAGTGCATTGCAAAACCAAAGAAAGGTTGATTTGTTGTGAACGACCAAACTAACCCCTAAGAAGAGGATTGGTACCAAAAATCTAAAACAGCAGAATCCACATGTGCGAGGTTAAGTGGCTCCAGCTCTGAAAAAACAGCAGTATGGGGAAAGAGGGCAAAACGAAAATGATGAGTGGGATTTAGTTAGAGAAAAAAGGGTAAGTATTTCAGATGAGTGAAAACTAATGCCAGGTACCAACCATAAGCAAAGATGCAAGCAAAGATCTTATCCTCTTGGTCCAATGCTCAGTTTATCAAAATTTTCCTTGAACTAAATGAGGAACTAAGTTTATTAACCTGAATAGTTATAGCTTTATTAAGTTATTTGCTCCCAAAATATTAGCCGAAAGAGGGCCTCAGCTATCACAGGAATATTTATCATAGTGCCTGACCAATTCAGTTATCCAAAAGAATACTCACAATGACCATAAGACTGGCTGCAAAAATTCTGTTTTTATCTTAAACAAAATTTTCAGAATGACATTTAGCTAAGCTGTAAACTAATAAGCCAAAAATGGGGAGAACATAGCATTTGATTAATACCCAAAAATGTAACAAGCCATCCAATTGAACCACTCCATAATTAAGTAGATCCTGTTAGTAATTTCAGGCCCTTAGCTAATTCAAATTAATTTATATCCACCCACCTTTTATCCTTCACACTAATGTGCAAAAATAAACTTATCTCTTCTACACTTCAGGAAAGAAAAAAGTGTAGTCTACAAGTCCTAGTTTGCAAATATTATCCTAGTACATGAGTTTTTATATTATGTGCATATAAACTATTGCTGCATATATAAATGTTAATATAAATTATATCATCCAGAAAATTTAATTTCAAATTCTTGCATGATATACCTTTTCAAGCATTATAATTCTTAATAAAAGCTCATTTGAAAATATTTTTCCCTGGGCACTAAAGAAGCATTAGCCTTGAAAAGACTGGCATAATCTGAGGTGATTTAAGGTAAAAATGGCCCATCTCCTTCCTTTAGGAAATGTACAGACAAGGCTGAGGCGGAGAGAAGCAAGAAATCAATAAATGTTTAGAACCCCTGGATTGACTTGGCACTTCACTTGTTGGGAAAAGGTAGAGTTAATCCCCACTCCATACTAGTGCTGTCCATGCCTACTGTGGGACCCATAAAGGGCTTGTTCTACCCTCATTTCAGTTCTAAGTACCCGAATTCTACAATGTTTTCTGCATACCTACTGTGCCAGGAATTGTGCTCAGGGCTAGGATAAGGTGCAGAACTGACACAGAGTTTGTCCTCATGGGATCCCCTAACTCCCAGGCCAGTGTGCACAAGAGTCATCCAAGGTGAATATTTAAAATTCAGGTCCCCAGGCCCAGAGTAGGTCCCCAAAGCCTCCAAGTGATTGGGATGCAGGTGGTCTTTTAGAGCACACCCTGAGAAACTAGTCCAGAAGGAGGTCCTCATAGATAGATTCTGTGTATGTCTGTGTCACCACTGAATCCCCAGCCATTTGTACAGAGTAAATATTTCAGTATGTATTGAATGAATCTACAAACAGGACACAGAGGATTAAGGAGACAAAATATGGTAGGTGCGATAATAGAGGTGCCATAAAAGCATAAAAGGGGGCATGTAATACAGCGTAGGGAGAAGCAGGGACAACTTCCTGGAGAAAGCAGCCCTTGGGCAAGTCCTATAGGATAAGTAGGAGGGAGCCTGACAAAGGGAGGAGGGAGCCACAGACAGGCAGCCAAAGCAAAGGTGAGAAACAGCAAGGTTTGGGCAGAAACTACCCGTTTTGTTGCTACGGTCTCTTGAAATGATACTGGAGCTTCATGTACATTATCTCTAAACCTCACAACCCACTCTAGATTAAGAACTATTATTCCTATTTTACAAATAAGGACAGTGGGCTTAGAGAGATTAAATTTGTCCCAGGTAATAGCTCAGCAGTGTTAGGCACTAAATGGTTGTGCCCCCCCAAATGTACATGTTGCAATCCTAGCCCCCCATACGGGGGTATTAGGAGGTGGGCCTTCGGGAGATGCTTGGGTCATGAGGGTGAAGCCTTCATGAATGAGAATAGTGTCCCTATAAAATGAGGACCCAGAGAGCTCTTTCATCCCTTCTGTCATGTGAGGACATAGCAGAAAGATGGCAAATCTGCAACCAGGAAAAGAACTCCACCATGCTGGCATCCTGGTCTCAGACTTCCAGCCTCCAGAATGGTGAGAAATAAATTTCTATTGTTTATAAGCCACCCAGTATACAATATCCTGGTCTCAGACTTCCAGCCTCCAGAATGGTGAGAAATAAATTTCTATTGTTTATAAGCCACCCAGTGTACAATATTCTATTACAGCAGCTCAAACTTACTAAGACAGTCAGCTCCTCAAAAAAATTAAACATAGAATTACCATATGACCCAGCAATTCCTCTTATGGATATATACATACCCGTAAGAATCAAATGCAGAGACCTGAACAGGTTGTTTGGAGGCCCATGTTCATAGCATTATTCATGGTACCCAAAAGATGGAAACAACGTAAATGTCCATCAACAGGTGAGTAAACAAAATGTGATACATACATGGAATATTATTCACCCTCAAGAAAGAGGAAATTCTTTCCCATACTATAATATGGATGGACCCTGAAGACATTATACTCAGTGAAATAAGCCAGTCCCAAAGCACAAATATTGTATAATTCCACTTACATGATGTATCTAGAGTAGTCAAATATATAGAGACAGGAGGTAAGTAGAATGGTGGTTGCCAGAGGCTGGGGGAAGGGAAGGAAGGGGAACTATTGTTTAATAGGTATAGAGGTTCAGATGGAGAAGATGAGAAAGTTCTGGAGATGGTGGTGATGGTTACACCATAATGTGAATGTACTTAATGCCACAAAACTATACACTTAAAAATAGTGAAAATGTTTAAGTTCTGTTTTGTTTAGTTACCACAATTTTTTTTAAGTTTTTTGAGTTTTTTTATTTGTCCTAGTGACTGCACTGGGATTCAAGCCCAGCCCTGTTTCTTAGAGAAACCAACTGGCTTCATCCTCAGGGCCAAAACAGAAGAGGTTTAAAGAAAGAATTCTGGCCAAAGCTACCAACAACTCTGCCACCTTAGATTCATAATATTATCAGCGACTGGCACCTATCAACATCTCTGTATGTATTTGAATATTAAAGAAAAATCCATGCAAAAATAGGATTTTTGTTACTGAAAAGAAGCAACGTGATACATTAATTCTGAAAGCAAGGTGATTTAAAAAGACAGCTACAGACCTTTATCTCCTCTTTTTCATCTACCATAAATGCAGATGAATGAGCACATTAAATGCTGCTCAACTTTTTAATCATTACATGCACGAAGACTCATTCAAAAGGCACAGTAAACAGATAACAGTTACAAAGGCAGTAAAATAATATGTAATCAGATGACAATCCAGAGCCAAGGCTGGTTCTCTCCAGCTGATGTGTCAGAGCTTGGCGGCCAGAGCAGGCTGCTGCACACAGTGGTGCCATCTCCCTGTCATCCTCCCTGCTCCCTCCCCCACCCTGCCACACTGCAGCTGTGCGGCAGGGGTTGCCAGGAATTGAGAGGCACATGACACTTTTGCCCTCATTCTGCATGCTGTTATGTCCCTCCTACCTCCAACTATCACCACTCAGTACATCAAAAACATGGCCAGCGCCTATCGTTGAATTCATTCGCTCCATTTGCTGCAGTTTTCAAGTACACAGCAAAACCAATGTCAACCATCCTTATTTACACATAAGAAGCATCATTTGAAAATCGCCCTGCATTCACCTTTTATTACTAATGGCAAATCCAAATGCCAAGCCAGGAGCAACCTTGGCCCCACACTAGTGCAGAAACTCCACCATAATACACAATCATCAGAGCTTAGGGGAGAGGGAGTCAGGTGAAGAAACCAGGTGACAGTTCTCCTTTGTCACCTTGTGTGGGTTTAAAGGCCCCTGAACTTTGCTCAAAGCTGTACCCTCCTACCCTCCTAGTCTCCTCTGCCACGCCTCTTATGCACCAGGACCTAGACGTGAGTGCTGAGATAAGTGAAGTCACTTCCCCTGGAGCCACTGTCTTTTCTCCTCCACTGTCTCTGCTGCTTTTCACCACTTTCTCCAGTTCTTATCTCTTCTCTCTCCTATCACTTGTAGTTGGGTTTTAGGTATCCTTCAGAAAGTCTTTCTTGTTATTACTTGGATCATAGGAAGTATTTCCCAGAGCAATAGCCTTAAACATGGTAGTTCAGGTATCACGCCTTCTCATGAGCACCAGTTATTTCATATGCTTCTTCAGATAGACCCCAGCAGCCAAATACAACACTGCTTTCCTTTGCAACAAGCTAATCTATGTTTCCGTCACCATGCAGTTGAAAAATTTTCAGGTTCTAGGCTGGTTGCTGCTTGAAATTCATAAGCCATGTTCATTATCAAAAACATCTGTACTAAGTTTTTATGTTATTTGTACTATGTATTTCTATATATAGAACTGCTCCCAAAGTCTGAAGTTTCTAGAAATCCTATCTCCATATAACAAAAAATTGCATTCACATACAACAGAAAATGAAGACCTTGAGTAGCTAGGTGTAGCTGTATAGACAGTGTGATCTGTCTTCTTCAAGATAGGGACAAAGAGAAAATATAATAAAGTAACTGCCCAGAAGTATATACAGTCGTCCGGTTTATTCCACTTATGATACCCATATTCTTATCAGGTATTGCACAATCTTAATTCTTTTCACTTCAGATATTACTAAAAATTGAAAGCTTGCTCATTGGTTTCCATCTCTTGTATGTAGTTCTCTATTTCCCACAAACACACGCTCCTATTTATTAAAACAGTTTAGTAATCACACGTTCTGGATTCCAGGCAGAATTTACACCTTCTCTAATCATTCCTGCATTTCTTGAGTTCATATGTTTGAAAAAGCACTTTGCTCACAGTCTGAACAGGGAATAGTTTAATTACCTTGGGGGCAAGAGGAAATGGTGGGGTGAGACAGAGAAGGGGAGTGTGAGACCAATGCCTTACGACAAGGGTTAGAGCTGAACTGAACCTGGCAGAAAAATAGGATTCTATCCCGTCAGGCTCCTAACGAGGGGACTGCTAAACCTCAGAGAGATTAAGTTACTTGCCCAAGGGCATGCCACTGCCTGGTGACTGGGCCGGGTTTCCTGGCTGCCAAACATGTGTGTTTATATTTGTTTAATGGAAACACTGAAACTATAGGAGAGAAGGCAATTTCAGATTCATGCTATAACAATTAGGGGCACTTCAGGAGCACTTCGGTGAACTTGAAATCAGTCTCTCAAATGATAATCTCTCATTTTAATGATCTCCCCAGAGAGATCTTTGTTTGATAGATATTTCTACATTCAACCCAAATTAATTTCAGGCCAATTCCACACACCCTAAAGGAGACATGTCCAAACCTTCTTTCGTACTCTTTGAATGCTCTGGATTCCCTGAAGGTCTGTGAAGTTTCTTTCCCTATCCACACCACCCAACCATTAAATATTTTAAGAAAAGAATATTTTTCTTTAAAATAGCACTCTTTCACTTTTATGTTTCTCCAAATTTCTTGCTTTGGGCCTGTATTACTTTAGTCATTAGAAGAAAAAAAGTGATACTGATATACTTTTAAATGTCCATTACTCTGTGTCAATGGGCACCTGATAATTAGTTTGATCATATAGATAGGTAAATGTTCCTTTATTCAAGGCAAATTTTAAGAAAAATCCCTCCCAAAAAGACCTGTTTTCTTTTCTATTATTATTTTGTTGTGGTTTTTAAATTATACATATGGGAGAATGCCAATGGTCCTGTAAACTGTTCCCTGCATTTACTGTTCTCCTGCCTCCTACCATCATCCAGGGAATTAAAGGAGACAGGGAGGATGGTTATACTCTGTGGACTGTGGCCTTGGGAACAGAGCCCCGCCTACCCTTTAATTCCCTCAATGTCAAATCTTCCGCTTCAACTCAGTCAAGCACCCAAAGCATTAAGACGTACCTTGTGAAATGTATCACAGAGACACAGATCTGCACACGAGGTGGCTGCAGGGACCATACCCTCTGGTTAAAGAAAGGAATTTTCTTTCTCTTTATTTCCTGCTCTATCCCCAGGGCAGGCAGTATTTCTTCTCCCATCCTCATGGCCCTATTTCTCCAGGTAAAAGTCTGGTTTTCCAGACACCATCCCAGGGATCAGGCCCAAACCAATTTCCAGGCAGCAACACAACACCTCTAACTGGGTTGATGGTCGCACTTGCCCAGAAAAATCCTGACCTGTCTATTTCCATAGCCATTTGTTCTAGTTTATCTTCTCCATCTGCTCTTCTCCAGGATCTGCCTTGGATAACTTTCCACAAAGTTTTTTGTTTATTTCTGTTTTCTTTTGTGAGCAGTGTTCTCCTATAGCCATCCATTACAGTCCTCATCAAATGACTTTCCACATTTACATCAAGCATACTTCAGTCCAGTCCTTATCTCCAGGAAAATCAATAAGAAAAACTCTCAGGATAGGAAACCTTTAGTAAGCTATCTTCATGTCTCCTTTTACATGAATCCATTTCCAAGTTTCAAATCCCGAAGTGTTCCCACTTGAGCAGGTAAGTTGGATATCTACACTTTCTTCTACTTTCTTTTCAGAAATCTTAGTCTCCCTTAATTTTCAGGATAGACAGCATGCTCGTGTTGGAATTCAGTGGTTGAGTGCCAAACACCCACCTGTGCCAAGAGGTCTGCGTGCTCCCAAATCCAGTGTTTTCCTTTCAATGAAACAGTTCCGAAATTTCAGTTCACCTGCTCACACTGCGCCTACCGGGTTTCATCTGACTTAATTTCACTGCTATACTTTAGTGTAGCAGTGAATTTATATCCTTTAGTCCACATTCATCCATTTCATTCTACTGTAGCTCGGTCAACTTTAACACTTTAAAAATCTAATTATGCCCGGCCGGTGTGGCTCAGGGATTGAGCGTCGATCTAGGATCCAGGAGATCACGGTTCGATTCTCAGTCAGGGCACATGCCCAGGTTGTGAGCACAATTCCCAGTATGGGGCATGCAGGTGGCAGCCAATCAATGACTTTCTCATCATTGATATTTCTATCTCTCTCTCCCTCCCCCTTCCTCTCTCTGATATCAATAAAGACATATTTTATAAAAATAAAAATAAATGTCTAATTGTAATTTTACTTCGTTTAGCTCTCTTTAGATAGGAAAAATCATCTTATATTGCACAGCTGTACTCTCTGAGTCAAGCTACTTAGCAACTGTCAAAATACAACCCAAAACCACAAAGGTGTTTGAAGCTATATATGAAAGCTTATTCTAAAAGAGATACTACCAACTTTTCCACTATCTTATATGCAGCTGTCATTTCAGCACAAATACAATGGGAGACAGCCTTGAGAGTGAGGAAAAAGTGTTCTGATGGTCTAAAATTATTGAATATTCTCTCTTGCATCATTCAGAATATAACATAAATGCATAATTATAGCCAAAGCATTAAGCTCCTATGTTTTAGGCATGAGGATGGAAGCTATTAATTTCATTTTTTCCAAGTGTTGGTATCAGTGAGGACATATCTTCACAGAAATCCTAATATCTATGTCTTTTAGGTCAGAGTGCTTAATCTGGCTCCTCAAAACTCATGTTTCAAAGGCACCTTGGAAAGAGAAGTTAAAGAGCATTTGCTGACTGCATTGCTGGGGAACTATAGTCACCTTTAAGCCTTCCAGAGATAAAATAAAACTGTTTTCACTAAAAAATAAAACACCCATTGTGTGAAAGACCACTAGAAACTGTTAACAGTGGTTGCCTCTGGGCTGCTGGGGATCTGAGGCTTAATATTCATGATATACTCTCTTATATTAACTTTTTTCATGTTCACTTGTTGCTTTTACAATATTAAAACAAGCATTAAGAAATAAACTGACTTAAATGTTGCACAGGTACACTGATGAGATTATCCTCCTGGGCTAAGGAATGGAAACATATTTATGCTGGTGCCTGCAGACAATCACAGGTTCCTACAGTAAACACTCCTCCCCCAGTGCTTCTGACCATATTTAAGAAATACAGCTTTTCTCACTGAGACTACTGAGAAAATAAACCGGAGTTCTATTTTGAGAATCCAAAGTACATACCATTCATGCAAACCAAAGAACACACACATTTGCTCAATGACCTAGCCCATGACTTCATAGTTATAAAATGTGGAAAAGAAGTCATAAGTCTCAGATCAGCAGTACAACTGCACAAGCCCCCAGATCCTTCCTTAAAGAACACGATCTATTTTTTATCATCAATGTATTAAACCCATAAAACATCTTTGAGGGTCTATCATCAGTATATGGCTCTGCCTTGCCAACTTTTACAGTCAAATCACTATATTTGCACAACTTTTTTTTCTTACCCTAAATATTTACACTACTTCTTTCTTATCTATGTCAAATTAAGTTAGGAAATAATTATTCTATAAATTGCTGGGCACTTGTGCATCACAAAATACTTTATTCTTTATCCCAATTAAGTTCTTTACTGGATTTAACTGTCAGCTTCTTAAAGTCAAGGGGATTCCATTTTGTTCATATTTGTCATTCTTCTGAGAAAATTATATGCTATTCTTCAAAGGTGGGAATTCAGAGCTCCTGACTCTTTTTTTCCCCTACATGTTGACTTCTTATCATATGGATACAAATACTACATGATTCAAATCTGAAAACACAGCAATAAGATTGAATAGCTTGTTAATCTACTATAGCCTATATACACAGCACCAAAACAGTCACCCAGCTAATGTGTGCCTTGAGCTGAACTGGATAAGACATATTTATCCATCTACATCTAGATGGATATTTCATCTTTTATCCAATAAAGAGCTTAATTGGGATAAAAGATGAAATATTTCGATGATAGAGAAGATGAGATAAGATACGATAAGATGGAGACAGACAGATATTCTATGGACCCAGAGACCAGGACCTCTATCCTATCCTTCCTTGCTTTGTGTATATTTCAGGAGAGTTTATTCATCCTATTTTTATAGAAGATGGTGCTGAGAGTGGGACTCTCCCTTTTATCAGAATTTGTTTGGGGGGGAAAAGCTGTGCCAAAATCTCTTACTTACCCACTCTCAGTCTCCCCATAATACACAAAGCAAAGAAGCTGGAAACAGTGGACTTCAGTGAGCAAACAAAAGCTAACGAACAATTCTACATAAAAAGTGAGATTGGAAAACATATTTTATCTCACCTATGGCATATGTGAACAGATCTGCAAAACTGACAAAACTGTAATTATTTTCTCACCAAAAGGTTGCTATTTGCATTTTAATCAACCAGTGAACTTTTGTAAAACCTCTAAAGATGAAGTCCCTTGCTGAACTGACATGGGCAATGTAAATTGGGTGCAAAAGTGCTTCCAAAGAAGGTGAACTGAATTATCTTTAATTCGTCCCAAAGTATCAAGCTCTGTTTCAGAAATACCACCAAGTTTAAGGTTAAAATAAGGAAATTTCCCTTTCCCTCTAGCCAGTTATTTCATTCACCCTTCTTAAAATACATTCTTTCCTTTGAAATACAGAATCTTTTGTATTTAGAGATGACCTTACATTTTCTACTATAATACGTTGTAGACAGGAGAACAGTCTTCCACTGCCATGTTTAAGCAGTTCTTGTAGAAAAGAAAAATACATTCAGACTGAGTTTCTGTTTACATTTATTTTCCTAGAATTCATCTCTAATAGGCATTTCTAAATGTGCTCTCCAAAGGTTAAAACCACAAAATAAATGAAAATGCAGCTTTGGAACATACTAATGCAATTTTAAAAAAATAATATATGAATAATTTTTCTGAATAGTCTAACTGGCTTAAAGTATTCCCTAGAGATATGAAATATAAAACCTGTCTCTTTAAACAACATTTTACTCTATAATGCACTATATTGTTGCGTTTCATATTAAAATGGCTTGTTAGAATTATTATTTAAAGCATAAGTTTGTTTGACATGAACTATGAGTCTGGTCTATTTCTAAAGTTTGTTTTCAAAGTTTTTTATAAAACTACCCTGTACACTGTTGACAGGAAGATATTAAATAATAAATCTTGCACTAGTGAAATGCTTTTCTTTTTAAGTATTTAAGATGGTGTTGAGAACAACTGTTTTTTTCAAAATTAGGTATAAGAAGAAATAATATTAAATTTTTCTTTTATAAAAGTTGACAATAGAATTAGGGATTCAAAAACTATATAGAGTGGATACATAAGATAATACCTTTTCCATTTACTAGCATTCCACTTAAATGCATATGCACTAAAACAGTGGATTGTTCATCTTTAGATTTTATGCATTTATATTTATAAACGAATAAAAGCAGAGAGAGAGATCATGAATTATTGCAAGGTCTCATATGTGGTACCTGCCTAATTATTAATGAGGGCTAAGTCATAAAAGGCAGCCACCGTCATTCATGGAGAAATAATGTGTCCTATAGCAAGGAAAGAGCACTGGGTGATTGATGGCTACAGCAGAAGAGTCAGAGGCCAGCCAAGCTACAGAAACAAGCACAGCAGTGTGCAGCTCCAAATTGTGGCTGCTTCCCAGTTGCATGGTGCAAAAACAGTAATTTAGTCTTAACAGGGAAATTAAAAGCAAAGCACTATTAATCATGCAGCAAACAAAAACATTTGGTTAAACTAATGAACACCACTTAAAATAGAAGAGCAAAAATCTACATGTTCTTTGAAAATTCTAAAGTCAAAGAAACCTAACTTTAGAGAAGAAAAAAATTCAATTTATTAACTAAGTTATTTTCTTAATATAAAATAAAAGATGTATTTTATTGACTTCAATGATGCAAAACTTCAATATAATACAGGATGAAATAATGTGGAATATCAGAACTACTTTTAATTTCACTAACACAAACACCAGTATATGAGAGGCAGTGACAGAGCATGGCTCTTGAGGCTAACTCCCTGGGTTTAAATCAAAGCTCCAGACTGACTTGCCAGCTGGGTAACCAAGATATTCTTTATTTAATTCTGGAGGAATTTTAAGGAAAATTTCTGTTCCATCAGTAAAATCTGTTCCTTTACTATATTTTACCCAATCACCTACAGCTAGGGTTGCCAGTTTTAACAAATGAAAACTCAGTTAAATTTGCATTTCAGATAAACAATGAATAATTTTTGCATAGGACATACTTATACTAAAAAATAATGTATTGTTTACTGAAATGCAAATTTAACTGGGTATCCTGTATTTTTGTCTGAGGACCCTACCTACAGTACTTCCGCTATTAGCCACACTTTCTATTTTTCATTCTTCTATTTAGTAAGCACCCTGTAACAATAGCATCATAAATCATGCTTTGTGCCAAATGGCATGCAATTACACAATCAACTGGCAGCCCATGAAAAGAACGAATGGATTCAATAGGATTCCTAACTTTTGAAAGAAAGTGGTAACCATTTATAGAATTGTTTTAAGACAGTTAAAGACACTCTGTTTCCATCTGTTCTTAATATGCTTCTTAAGGGCACATAACAGGTTTTAGTATTTGTTTTTACCCAAATGGTAGTGATTAGAATATTCTATTATGGATATATGTACATAATTATAAAAGTAATCGCAGCTATCAATTTTTGCCCATACAAGTACATTTCACATCACTATGTGGATACTTTTACAAAGGTTCCCTTGACATGGCAAAGCCATGAGAAGTGTTAACAGATTTGTTCTAAACTTCCATATTACCATTACTGAATGTCTTTCCAAAATCCACACTTGATTGTTAAATAGTAGTCATCCAAGCATAAAAATTTTTAAATCCTATGCTAGATAACAACTCTACTTAATCAAATATTGAATTAACAAAAATTAAAATTCTGAATCCCTATTTAAAAATCAAAGGCACTAAATAACATGTTTGGGTTTCTTTTTACTGTCAGTTTTCTTAAATTTTTAACTCAAAGGTAATTTTGATCATCAAAACATCTCAACAATATAGGAAAATCTTTTATGTAGTATTTATACTATTCCAAAGATATCTGACAACAATTATCAGATAAACCAACCAATCACCTGCAAAGGGTTTCATTAAATAAAGCAACAAACTTTTCTCTATTCATCTCTAAGGCATGAAAACTTTGATTAAATGATTCGACCTCAAGTTGATAACACATTTGTTATGCTAGACACAAAATGTTAGCTAAATTTTATTTCCTCTCTTATACACAAATGCATTTGCTAATGTGAGAGTAATAGAAACATAGACTTTTGACCACGTAAAGATAAAGATCAGTAACCTAAAACAGTTACAGTCCCCATGAGTCATCATATTCCATTGACTACAAATCACAATTTAAGGAAATTCTGTAGCCAAGTAAACACTTAGCAACAGTGCCTTGACCATATGCTGGACTTTGAAAAACAATGTGAATCTTGAAGAGTGAATATGGCAACTTTTCTAAACTAGATCATAATCTCAGGAAACAATAAACTTAAGATCCAATGGAGTCCTTTTTTGAATGCTACACTGAACTATTTTTCAAAATCAACTCCCTAAAAATGTTTTTCAAAAATGTAATGGATTTAATAATTTCTTAATCTCTATATCATAGTATCCATTATCCATTTAGTTACCAGCATCTAGAATATTTTATTATATCCTCTTGTGAACCCTCAACTTCTTTCCCTTCCACTTATGTAATGCTCCTAAAATCTTCTTTTCCAGCAGCGCCACACCACTTCCAGAGAAGGCACACTGAGAATAGTAAGAATACCTAACACATAATGAGCGTCTCTGGCAGGGCACTAGGCTTTACATAGTGTTATCTCACAGGCTGGAATGTGAGAGGCAGGAAGTTGTAGGAGATGGAGCCCGAAAGATAAGCAGGGTCCCCATTGCACTGGGGCCCCAACCATGTCAAGGGATTTGCACTTTAGTCCTCAGGCAGTGGAAGTCGTCAAAAAGTTTTAAGCAGGAAAATTCTAATTAGATTTGCCTTTTAGAAATAAGACTTCAGCTATTATTCTGGATAATGAATTAGGGAAAAGGAGGCGGTTGGGGGCAGAAAGCCAGCCAGGAAGAAGCCATGGTGATAAGAGCCAAGTGTGGAATTATCCTGAACTAAGGCAGCAATAGGAACTATTCAGGAGACAGAACTAAGAGAACCTGCTAGTCAACTGGATGTGATGGGAGTGAAGAGAAGGAGCCAAAGATGATGCTGGGGTGCTAGTAAGGGGCACATAGGGGGAAGGAGACTATTATGTGATGGGGAACACAGAGGGGGCAAATCTGGGGATGTGGAAATATCCAGCAAAGAGATAAACAGGCCTGGATTCATTTATTCATTCAATGAGCATTTTTAAGCACTAGCTTGAAGCTTAATCTAGATCTGTTTTATAGTACCTCTCTTCTCTGTGTGATTAGTTTTAATACACTGCGTATAAAGTCTGTCTTCCTCACCTTTGAATTTCTATATTACAAAGAATAGTCTTGTTACAAATAACAGAAATACCAATGAACAGACAAATGAGTGAATCAGTCATTAACAGTAACTTTGCCAAATGTATTATATCGCGGAAAAAAATTGATGAGCATTGCCAAAAAGGCTGTTAGTACAGTCAAATTTCAATGGCCTTGGCTGCAGAGCAGAGATATTAAGCATATATTTAAAGATTTAATAATGTAAAACATTAAATGATGAGACACAAGGCCCCCATCCTTCCCCGCCCTGATATATGTATTATATATCAACTCAACTTTCAATATGTGAGTGAGTCCAAATCTGTCATAACTAAGACATTCCTTTATATATAATTACCTAAAAACTTAACATGTTTTTATGTTAGTTGGATGTCACAGAATGAGGTGTAGGTAGATGACAGGGCTCAGATGCCAGACATGGCCCATATTCACATATATTAGTTTAAGAGATTCTGGGCAAGGCACCTTAAGATAACAGAAGGATAATTTGACTAAATGAATGATTAAGATAAAGAGATGGTGTCAGCCAATAGGACTGCTTCTTATAGCACTAGTACACTGCTGTTGTGAGGTTGGGTGAAAAGCCACTCAGAAGGAAAATACTGACCACAGATGCTGATAAAGTATATAAACTGTGTCATAAAAATTTTTGTAGAATTATATATTTGTCATTAGTACCCAATAGACAGTATTTTTATTTAGAAGAGTTGCTAGTTAAATGGGTTGTCATGTGCTCTCCTTTTTAGGTATACCGCCTAAAATATATCTTAAGTATATCAACATAGATATATCGTATTCCTCACCTCCAGGCCTACTGCAAACTTGCAGGACGGGCATCATAATTCCCATTTAACCAGTGAAGGAACTGTGCCTCAGGAAATTTTTAAAACTTTCTCATGATCACACAGAAAGTAGCAAAGCTGACATTCCAGAATCCCAGACCTAATTCTCAAGTCTGTGTCTTCTTCCCCGCCCAGGTTTAAGTTCCTGTTAAGTAAAGGTAACCTAGCAATGGTAGACAGCATTAACTCAGGTCAAGGATCCTTTCAGGAATGTGAAAGAGAATAGTCATCTTGATTTACTTTGGGGAGAGAAACAAATCAATATGTACCTAACACTTAGGAGCTATAGAGGAAACAAAAAGCCTAAAATGTGTTCCCCCTCTTCAGGGTTTGTGAGATGAGCCTAATAAAGAACAAACAAAGAACACTGTAATAACCCATGTTTATGGGTAGTTTCTAATTTATTTCCTTCTCGTCAAAATCAAGGTTATAGCTGATAAGCTTAAAATAGGCCCATTGTCATTCAGGAGCAATGTATTATCTCCAGTTCTTATTACAACCCTTCAGATTGAATGCATGATTGGTTTTCACAAGGATTCAGGCCAAAATTTCAATTGTTTCAGGATGCCTTAATAAAGGAAGCTGTGGAGTCAGCAATTCCACTTCTGAGCATTTATTCTAAGGAAACAAAAACACTAACTCAAAAAAAAAATCTAGCCCAGTCGGCATGGCTCAGTGGTTGAGCGCCGACCAATGAACCTGGACATCACCGTTGGATTCCCAGTCAGGGCACATCCCCAGGAGGGGTCGTGCAGGAGGCAGCTGATGGACGATTATCTCTCATCATTGATATTTCTCTCTCTCTCCCTCTCTCTGAAATCAATAAAAACATATTTTAAAAATCAATTATATTTTTAAGTAATATCTACATCCCCCATGTTCACTGCATCAACATTTACAGTAACCAAGATATGGAAACAACCTAAGTGTCCATGGGCAAATGAGTAGATAATGTGATATATACAGGGTGAGGCAGATGTTCACATGGAAAATAATACATTAATAAATAATTATACAAGAATAAACTGTGTGTTGCAACAACATGGATGGAACTTGGGGCAGTATGCTAAATAAGTCAGACGAAGAAAGATAAATACTGTATGATTTCGCTTATACGTAGAATCTAAAAAAAAATTAAAAATTAATTTATGGGGTGGGCAAAATGGGTGAAGGTGTCAAAAGGTACAAACTTTCAGTTATAAAATAAATTAGTCCTGGGGATGTAACATACAGCATAGTTAATACTATACTGTATATTTGAAAGTTGCTTGAAGAGTATATCTTAAAAGTTCTCACAAGAAAAAAAACTGGAACTATGTGTGGTGATGGATATTAACTGAACTTTCTGTGGTGATTACTTTGCAATATATACAAATATTGAATCATTATGTTGTATACCTGAATTAATGTCATGTTATATGTCAATTATATCTCAATTTTTTTAAAATGATACCAAAAAAATAATAATAAAGAAAGCTATGTTTAAATCTAATGAGATTTCCCTTGAAAGAGACAGAAAATGTTACATTCTTTATATTCTCTTCACCTACTGAATTGTACCTCACCCCTAAGAGCCTGGCAGGTGGCAACACCTAAGACAGAAGACTGGAAGGAGGCTCCTCAGATTCTCAGCAGCCTTGGTGGGAAAAGATGCAGAAAAAAGTAGACAGCATTAACCATGCTATTACTCATAATAAATTGAGTAATAGTTGCCAATTTTATGGTTCACTCCTTTCCTTAATGTTAAGGATTTATGTTTTAAGATTGGTCATTATTTATTTAAGGCCCCCATCTTTACAGAGCATTACACTCTCTCCTTTTGTGGTCCCACAAACCAAACAATTTGAAAGTGTTCTTGCTTTTAAGGAATTTGCAGTCTAACAAGGAAAACAGAAACCCAAACGCAGAAAATCTGAGTCTGGGTCAGGAATGGCTTTTTAAATACTCAGTCAATTTTTCATTCTCATTTTGTATATAGTCACAAAATTTCCCACAATGCGCCTGATTCCAGGAGAAAAGTAAGGGGTCTTAAGTAATTAGCTGTGAGAGGTCTTCTATTCAATTAAAAAAAAAAAACAAAGATTTAGTGTAACTGTAATGTGAAATCAGTTCAGCTAAATTAATGAGGAAGCTATTTCTAGTAGATGCCTTTAGCAAGTTTTAGGTATCCCTTAAGACTGAGCTGGTGTCAAATGGGTGTTATGGGGGCTTTTTCTGAAATTGTAATCAACTTGAAGCAGAAAAAAAGAGCTTCATTATACACTTTCATTAAGATGAGATTTTAGACAAGAGAACAAAGTCAAACACACAATACTGTGTAAAAGTCACTTGCTGAACTAAACGGAGCAACACTGAATTCATATATAGCTCATTCTTTTATTCTAGTGTTTGAGGACGTTGAAAACCATCTTTGCACAAACTTGACTCTAGCAGAAACTAATTATTTTCAAGAAGCAGCAAAGAGGACAACACTTACACTTTGATTTAAAAGTTGAATAATTCATTATAATTTGTGTTTGCTTTTAATTTTAATAGACAATTTTGAATATTCAACTATAAAAATAGAAAAATAATTCAATTAAAAATTTTTTACAGCCCTGGCCGGTGTGGCTCACTGGTTAGAGTCTCGACCAGAGCACCAAAGGGTCTCAGGTTTGATTCCTGGTCAAGGGCATTACCTGGGTTGCAGGTTCAATCCCCAGCCCAGTCGGGGCACTTGTGAGAGGCAACCAATCGATGTGTCTCTCACATCAATGCCCTCCCCCGTCCCTCCTCTCCTCCTTCCCTCCTTCCCTTCCACTCTCTCTCACAATCAATGGAAAAATATCCTTGGGTGAGGATTAACCCCCCCCCAAAAAAAATTTACAGTTTTTTTCCTTTTTAAATTTATTTTTACCAAATTTATTGGGGTGACATTGGTTAATAAAATTAGATAGGTTTCAAGTATACAATTCTATGACACATCATCCGTACCCATCACCCAAAGTCAAACCTCCTTCTGTCACCACACACTCAACCCCTTCAACCCATCACTTGGGGTAAATTCTACCCCAGTTTACCTCTGGTATCCACCGTATTGCTGTCTGTCTATAGGTTTTTATTTGTTTGTTTGTTTGTCTTGTTTGTTCATTTGTTACTTTCAGTTTTACATCCCACATATGATGAAAGCATACGGTTCTTGCCTTTTTCTATGACTTATTTCACTTAGCATGACATTGTCAAGATTCATCCAGGTTTCCCAAATGGCAGTATTTCATCTCTCCTTGTGGGTGAGTAGTATTATGTATATGTACCACATCTTCTTTACCCAATCATGTATAGAAGGACACTTTGGTTGTTTCCATGTCTTGGCCACCATGAATAATGCTGCAATGAGCACAGGGGTGCAGATATCTTTGCAAATAAATGTTTTCAAATTTGGGGGGTAGATACCCAGAAGAGAGGTTGCTGGGTCATATGGTAACTCTATTCTTAATTTTTTGAGGAACTTCCATACAGTTTTCCATAGTGGCTGTACCACTTTGCATTCCCACCAACAGTGAATGAGGGTTCCTTTTTCTCCGCAACCTCTCCAAAAACCCCAAATAGCCAAAGCAATCCTGGCGGGGGGCAGGGAGTACACTTTCTAAAGGCTGGAAACAGGATAGTTTATGGAGGATAAAAACCTAAATAACTGATGAAAACTAGTCGTTGAAGAAAAACTACAAAGACCATCCCTCAAGGGTTAAAGCACCAAGATCTATGTAGAAATAAGACAAATAATCTACCTTACTCATCTACTTGATCTTTAAAATGTTCAAGCTATTTTCAACTGTAGAAACTAAAAAGCATGGTACCACGAATAAGAGTTCAGAAAGATTTAAGTCATAATCAGATCAACACAAAGTTACGCTTTTATGTCCAAAGCAATGTTTTTGTAATTTATTAAAAAAAAAAAAAGCGGAAACATTTTAAAAGATAATAAGATATTAGGCATAGTTGTTAAAGGGCTTAAGCCACGGTTTGGTTTTCCCCAGGCTTTGCTTGAAGGAGTTCAGAACAAACAAACAAAAAAATCCTATGCAGAGTTTTCATTCTATATAAATAAATATATAATATCTACATTCAGGAAGTTTTATGATTCCAACTTTTCAAATCTTATTTAATGCCACTAAATCCACTACATCCTCAGCTGATCCCAATGTGAATGGAAAGTACTGTTTTTCTTCTCTGGCTTTTAAAGGGCTTTACAAATGGAAAACATTCCACAATCTGGTCTTAGTATCCATGAAACCAGATAGCAATTGGTTCTCTGTGATGTGCGCTTGCATGGGAATTACCCTTTTTATATATGAAGCACTGAGGAAACGATGGGCTTTATTCTTACTTTAACATCTTACATTTCCATACAGGCTGGAAGCCCCCTTACCATGACAGCACATACAGGAACACAATAAGGACTCGAGGCCCAGGTAAGCATGTGTTTTGTGTATGGATGCCTCTTATGTGTAGCTTATACAATATGGTCCTTCTAATGAGATATTCAATAAAGTTGAAAAGGGGGGTAAGATAAGAAGTTAATTTTACACATTAGCTACCAGGACTCATCAAAATATTTCTTAAGGAAAAAATAAATAAAATTAAGATTCATCCCAAACAAAACTACCCACACACTTTTAACCATAGAAAATCTTCCTCTGTCTGGAACACCATCCTTTTTTTCCAATTATGATTTGTGAAGTTTTATACTTTTAACAATGAGGATAGAAATGGACATCTGCCCAAATACAGAAATCAGTTGAATCAATTTTCCCAGAGTTTTCAGAGGTATATTCTATTCAGAGTCAAATCAAACATACAAGAACATTGTGTGAAGCTGAAAATTGTCCTTCAATTCTTGTGACGGGTATAATTGTGAATAAAATCCAGAAATCTGAATCCCTCCTTTTTAAATCTTATGAGGTCATTAAAAGTTGGAAGACATTTGTACCAGTTTTACAGCAATTTGCTTTATGATTTGAGGAAGTCAGTAACCTCTCTAAGTCTCAGTTTCCAAATTATAAAGAGGTAGATTCAAGTATGATAAGGTAAACTCTAAAGATTCTTTCAGTTCCATTTTCTATTTAAGTTCTATATGTTAAAGTATAAAAAGTATATCATGTAAGACTGCAGATGCAGTTAAAAATAAAATGTTCCTAAAATCCATAAACTAATAGTTTTTCTTTAAAACTATCATCAAAACACTAAATCTTAACACAGTGGATTTTTTTATATTTCTTAACAAATTATATTTTCATTTAAAGAATCTAATAAAATTCATCTGTAGTTGAAAAAAAAATTGCTATAAAATTATCTGAAACTAGGATGTGATAGAATGTCCCCCAAAGATTTTTATGTCCTAATTCCCAAGAATCTGTGATTCTGTTAGGTTCTGTGGCAAAAGGGAATTAAGATTACAGATGGAATTAAGATTGCTAATCAACTGATTTTAAAATATCTTGGGTTATCTGGGTGAGCCCAATATAATCACAAGGATCCTTAAATAAGGAAGAGGAAGACGGAAGAGTTAGAATGGGACAGGGTCAAAAATAAAAGTTAAGGTGGTGTGATATGAAAGACTCCACCAGCCATTGCTGGCTTTGAACATGAAGGAGCCATGGTCAAAAGAATGCAGGCAGATTCTAGAAGCTAAAAGGGGCAAGAAAATAGATTTTCCCTTAGGACCTCCAAAAAGGAACACAGGCCTGCCAATACTTCAACCTTAGCCCAGTGAGACACATTTCAGACAGAACTCTAGAACTGTGAGATAAATTTGTTTGAAGACACTAAGTTTGTGCTAATTGGTTAGAGCGGCAATAGGAAACTAACATTTAAGATTTCTAAAATGTAGGTTTCAAAGAGTAAGAAACTTAAACCTCCAATCTAGGAGGTGTGCCAACACGGTCATCTCAGATCTATGGTTGTTTCTTAGATCCCTCTGACTTCCAACTTAAATAAAATGATGTATGTGCACCTAGCTCAATAAATGGTCGTTTCTTTTATTATAGAACAATGCAAGGTTGAACCACTTTAACTTTGTTTTCTGCCTAGCCTCATTCCAACCAGATCAATATATTCTTAAATCATTGTTTGGTTTTGGAAATTTGGGATACTGGGGGTTGAAGTTTGGGGGGACAAAGAAAATGGGGGACATTCTGTCCTTCCCCCCCACTCCCACCCTACCATCCACACACATACCTAACAGCTGTGAGATCTGGAACAAGTTTCCATACCTCTCAGAGCCTTGGCTTCCTCATCTGTAAATTTATAATGATAATCATAGCTATGTCATGCCAGGCTGTTATAAGAAAGATAATGTAAGATCTTGGCTATGTTCTATTCTATACCATGAAATCTTAAAAGATTTCTATTATCTATCCATGGTATCACAAACAATCTCTCTAATGGCTCCCTGGAAGAATGGGGGAGATGATGAACAGCCATGCTTAGTAAATGAAGGTGTAGAATTAGAGAACGACCTCTAAGCTCTCCACTTCTACAATAATGTAATTAAATAATTAAGCACTCTCAAGTTGTTGGAGAATAAACATGTGAATTGTACTTATCCCACAACTGCTCCCTCCCAACTATGCCATCCCGGATCCCTTACCCTCAGATACTGCAGTTACTAACCAATAAATCGCTCATATTCCGTAATGTTTTATCATCTTTAAGTTATTGGAAGGGTTCTTTCAAGTCCTTAAAAACTCAGTCCTGTTCATTTTATAATTTTAATTTCTTGTTCAATTCAAGGTCCTCTTTCTACCCCATATCCCCCAAGGCTAGATAGGATGGTGGTTGTAGTGGCCGGAGCCAGGAGTGGGTCTACTCAACCCACTTCTCCCTTTTTCTTCTTTCCTGCACTTCCCTTTTAGGGTTGGGCTGGAAGAGGGATAGGAGAAGCCACGATCTCCCCATAGGTGGCCCAATAGGGATATCTCCCACCCCAGTAGGTTGGTTTTCTGTGCTCCTCAAGCTAACACTGAACTGACCATTGGAACTCTCTGTGAGGCAGGCATCCAAATCCTGGCTCTGTGTGGAGCTGCTGGTTCTCCAGAGTACCTTTTTTTCCTGCACATTCATCATACTGGTGTTAGGGATCTGACTTGGACACTGACCTCTTCCTCCCATTCTTTACCCAGCTCCCACCCCAGCCTTTTGTTACTAGAGTCCCTCTGCCCAGATGGCCTCTTTGAGCGGGGCATCAGCAAGATGACTGGTCATCTTCTACAGTGTCCTCTTTCTCCACACTTAGGATTGCAGCAGGGGCTCTGATGGTCCAGTAACTCAGTATCTTCCAGAGAAGAGATGAGCTTCAGTCCCAACTTACAGGGAAACCTGGCAGAGAGAAGACATTTGGATGCCACTACCATTCCCTGCCCAATCTTTACACATGATTCTGGTGAGTCCTTTCTTTCTCAACCTCACAAAAAGTCATGAGTTCTTCCCCCCACAATGAGGAAAGTGGAAGAATAGGCTCTCTTCAAGAACCATAACCCCCTTCGAAGGTAACCACTTCCCTCCCAGGCCTCCCCTATTTAGCCTGGGCAAGAGGGGAAGGCAAGAGCAGTAGTGAAGGTCGCCTCTCCATA
The DNA here is from genome assembly GCF_054644295.1 of Miniopterus natalensis. Taxonomy (NCBI): domain Eukaryota; kingdom Metazoa; phylum Chordata; class Mammalia; order Chiroptera; family Miniopteridae; genus Miniopterus; species Miniopterus natalensis. The sequence goes on from NC_142088.1 coordinate 25,385,953, forward strand.
ACCTGGAGGTGGTGGCTGAACACAGCAGTTCACAGTCCCCTAAATCTGTAAAATCTTAGAGTCTTTTGCTCTAAGCTGTGATGGTTAATTCCAGTACTCGCAACTACTTTCATCCTGCTACACCAACTTCTATGATGACTTGTTTGTCAGAAGCCATTTCTCCGTATTTGTGACCCTGTCATTCTGAGGGTGCAACTATGAAGAATTTCCTTGGACTTTCCTAGGACTTAAGTGAGGGGTACAACAAAATAGACAAAGCTTATCTTTTAATACCCAGCATTCCCACCAACAACCCAGACCAATCCTTCCTGGACCAGGAATCTCTATGCTCAAAGAACTTTCTGCCCAGCAGTTACTATTAGGTGTGCTAATGTGTGAGGTGTACATTAGTTAAAAGGCTCTTCAGAAAAAGCAAAAGTAGTCAACATTTTAAAAAATTGAATTCCAAAATGTACAAATTCTGGCAGAATGATCTAGGTAAAGAAACATTTGTTGAGCCATTTACCCTGCCCATTTATAAATATGGTCCCATCTGACTCCATTCCCCTCTAAGCACGCCTTCATTCTTTTCTTTCTCTTCTCCCAAACCCCAGAAATCTCAACTTTGGTCAAACTTAACTGCTAACACTTCTGAGTGTGATTTCTCACAGACCACACAGCTACTTTTATAATGAACTTGTCTTTGGGTAAAGACCATCATTGCAGCAGTAAGACAGAAAACTGGGGATCAAGAGGTCATTTGCTGCTGAAGATTCTGACTTCCAATATGTCTAGCACAAGCGTGCACACACATCACACAAGCACACACTACTGCATTTATCACAAACCCAGCTTGATCCCATACTAATTGAGCATGAGAAAGTACTAGGAAAAAACTTTTTTTAAATTTCAAATGTTTGGGAAAAGTCTTATTTAAAAAAAAAAAAAAAGAACACTATAAGAGAATATGACTAAATACTTCATTGTACAGGTGCTGCAATAGAAAAAGAAAGGAAGGAAGAGAGAAAGAAAAAGCCAAAGTTTCTTATTCTTTCAATAATTTAAACATAACTGCAGAGAGATAATTAAAGGTGACTTACAAGTGTTTCAACAAGAGAGCTGACTGGGCCTTAAACAGCTGGCCAGTCTCCAAGTGATGGGAACAAACCTCTGGGTACCATTTGGCCACAGCACTGTATCTCTGCACAGCAAAATGGGCTCATTAACCTTCAACATAACAAAGCAGCCACAAGCACAGTAACTTCACGACACAATCATATATTTGAATTTCCCACATACTGACTTTGAAATTTTTACCAAGAGAAAAGGACTTAAATGATTAAACAGACTTTCAGTTTAATGGAATTCCACAAATATCTACTGAACTCCTGCTATGTGTGAGGAACTATACCTACCTCAAATGTAATTGGGAGTAAATCTCAATCTTATAACGTCATACCCACTGCCACTTAACAAAACTGCAACTTCCTTGGATTAGAAACTGATACTTTTTATTGATTTATTGATGATATAAGACAAAAATATGAAACTACAAAATAAATCACATCAGGTTTAGTGATTAAGTAACTGTCCATCCTTAGCTTGTATAAATTATACCAAAGTTGGATCATAAATTCTTGCTTCATGGTAAAGAAGCTAATTCTGCTCAAAGAGTAAAAATATACTAACAGGAGTCCCACTCCTCTCAAGGGAAAGTGGAATATGTTATGTAAAGTCATGGGTATCTTACATGAAATGTTATAAAACTAAGAAAAATGTGTTCAAATAATCCTTAAGAGAGTTTCCCAAACTACTTTTAGAATTTTTTTGTCAGTTAAACCTAATTTTTAAGATAGCCATAGTATGTTTGCTATTTCATCCACAATAGCTAAGGTTTAATTTAATATTACTTAAGAGGATGTATAGCATAAAGGTAAAAAACAACCTTTGGAGCTAGACATTTTGGGTCTATTTCCTAGCTGTGACATTTACTACCTATATGACCTTGGGCAAGTCACTTATCTGTCCATCTGCAAAAGTGAAGGTAATTAAAAAAATACTCACCAATAATGGTTATTGTAATGATTGGCTGAGCTAATACACACGTAGTGCTAAGAATAACGCCAGACTCATAAAACAAATTATATAAGCATTTGCTACTATTATAAAGAAAATTTCTCAACAGAAAAATTTCTTCAAGATGTTACTGTGTGTTTTATCTACTAGATGAAACATAAAAAGAAAGCTATTTAATTATTAATATCATTTCTAAATATATAATATTTAATATAGCACAGAATCAATAAATCCAAAATATTTCAAAATGGGAATTCACCAAACGCGGAAGATGTCTTTGCATCTTGTATGTCAACCTCTAGGGGGAACACAGACTTTGCCCCCCACCCACACCCCTACTCTTTCCTCCAAAAATTAGCCATGATAAATGATTAAGAAACTTCAAGGTCAAGGATATTGATGGGCTATTTTATGGAGGTGACGCTTTCAGAGGAGATAAAGGCAGAGTGTACATCACATGGTCTCCTCTCTCTTCAGCCCAACAACCCGGCTGAAGTGGAGGGAAGCAGGTTAGCGCAGTTTGCACTGACTCCTCAGATCCAGCTGCCCTTTTCCTCTGAGCCAGACCCTAACCCAGCCTGAGCCACATGGGAAGAATACACATTCCCCTCCTGTTGACACATTACTCTCTAGCCCTAGGGGGTGGGCTGCCCAGGAGCACAGATCTTCAGCCATCAGATCTGGGGTGTCGGGTGTATGCTTTAAGATGCACAGGCTATTTGGCCTGCTTTGGTTTGAAATCACTTGGGCCTTAGGGAAAAGCACCAATAAAGTGATCAGATCCAGCTTTCTAGAGTTCTGCCCAGTAATCTTGGTCCCAGCTAACAGTAAAGTGTTCTTTTGTCTCTTTTTTCCTTCCTTGTGCATTTATCTCCCTCAATACCTCACAGGGAAGGTGTTCTGATTACAATCTTATCATTTCTAACCATTACAATTATCACACAATAACACAAGTTTGCCTACTTTACATAGTGCCTTGTGCTTAGTTTGCTACAGATTTAACATCTTTTTAAAGGCCCTTGAATAGGTCACAGTGAAAGTATTAACAAAGCAGATATTCTCTTTCAAAGTTATTTTAAACTTTTGGATGCAGAGTTGCATGGTTAAGGAAAACAAGAATTTTTTTCCCTGTAATAGCTACACACGTCCATAAATTTATAAATACAAATTAAGAAAACTTTGAAAACACTTACTGAAATAGTTTAGTTATTCTGTTGTTTTGTTCTGAATGGACTGTATTGTTTTCAAAATTAATTTGCCTTTCTTCTTCCCAGAGTGATAATGATAGTATAAATAATGATTATTTTCTACTCACCACATACAATCTCACTTTTCTCAAAGTCATGCTAGATTATCAGTGAGGTGAGTTGAAATGGTACTGTTAAAAACAAACTAGATTATATCTCTCTTAAACACATCCACATAAGATTACCAATGAAACTACAAATCAAATCCCATTTTAAATCCAAGGGACTATTTCAATACTTTGTCACACTATGATTTTGTTGCCATCAAATGTTTGCTGAAATACAGGATACACTGTCCAAAACTTAAAACAGATTGTTGTTGTTATAGAAGTTGATCATTTGGTCCTAACTTATTATCTCGTTAGAATACTCATTAATTGTAATAAATTTTGTCCATTGTATCCTATTATAGAGGTACAGAAATGAATTGGAATACAGAGATAATTACGATAAATAAGAGATAAATAAAACTACAAGTAAACTTTTTTACATTATTAAAACACATCAAAATATGAGACTTTGTAAAACTGACAGGTTTTACTATAATAAGGTTTACTGATTTACTGTCTTAGATTTATTGTTAAAGTGCAATCAAATCATCTTCTCTCCCTACCTAATAACCAATAGCTCATTTACTGGTACTGAGATCCCAAAGGGAAACTCAAAAAATAACTTTACCCCTGCCTCTTACTTCTGTTTAGTCATTTTAAGCTGGATAACTTTTTTACTGTACAATCTTATACATGTCTCAGTTTGGACATTGCTCTGAAAAATGGAATTATGTTTCATGCTCACAGTTATTAAAGCTCAACAGAAGTCACTCCAGAAGCAGGGAAGACTGCTGCAATTCTTTCTCTGTGTTACTCCCAGGCCTACTGCCTGCCCGGTTGCCCCGGCATTACCTAGAAGCATTAATGGATTGTTTGTTCAGTAGCACCCAAGGTCAAGTCAGTTGTCCCCTAATGTCTTTTCATAGCACCCGATTGTGCTTGAGGTGTTATCTGGCAATACGTGTTCAATTGACATTTTACTGTACAAAATTTCATTACCTGTTTTCTCCTCAGTAAAGGGAAAAAGGCTAGGAAAACAACTATTCAAGCCTTAATTGCAATGCACGTTTGTTTAAAGCCCCCAACGCTCTGTAATTCGCTTATATTTTTTGAACTTTAATACATTTTCCAAGGAAAACAAATAGTGAAAATTCTCATAGTAGCAGCAAAAACTAATCAACAGGCACTTCTAAAATCTTTCATCAAAATATGACAAGGCTGTTTATCTAAATTTCATTCCTAATCCTCTTGAGAAGTGCTATAAGAAATCACATCAGCAAGGCACCGCAATGAGAAGTGACCCTTTCTGAGGTGAAATATGACCATGCATATATGGCAGTTTCAGAGGAAGTAAACACTCTGACAGAAGTTACTGGGATTATAAAATAAATCCACCCCAAGAAGTTCAATGCTATTTATACAGCTTACTCACACCTCAGGAGGAGCACCCTTGACTGAAGCCACAGAACATGCTTATGGCACCCCTCAGAGCAAAGGCTAGCCAGCCCCATTGTACAATCAGGTTGTTTCCCCAAAATCTACCCATAAGTTGATTATTTTGTACTTTTAAAACATATGTCTAAAAGCAACAACAAAAAAAGCCTATAAATGATGATTGATTCCCAGGTCAATCTATAGAAGCCTATTTAACCTATAGTGTGTATAAAATTTTTACATCAGTTTTCAGTCACACTTAACTTCCCTTCATAAGTGTCTCTATCTTTAAAAATGCTTTCAGAGCTCCAATTTAAGATTCCCTACTTCATCACTCCATAGAATAATACATACCCTGAGCCCCAGGTGTTTGTCCCCCTGTCTATCAGTCTACAAAAGAGAATACAACCCTTCCCAAGCTCACTGTCCCCGGGAGCATGGGAGAAGTGGACCTGGTGTGAAACAACAGGTGTGCACTCCACGTATTGATAAGTAGACCACCTGCCACGGTGCTCTCCTTTTAAAATACAATGCAGGCCTAACAGAATGACCAAAGACAGGAAAGTTGGCTGTCCCTTTCTCGGGTCGTCCACCTCCATATGTCCTAATCTGGGGAGGAGTGGGCAGAGAAAGATTAACTTACCCAACAAGCTTTGGGACCTAAGACTCAGGCTCTTCTGCCACTCTCTTACATGTCCATGTTGTTTCTAACCTAGAAAGGATTCATGGATCGTGGAGAATCGGCATAAGAGCTCATGTTCTTCAGTTAAGCAGACACATGAATCCTAACTCTGCACTGTATCAATAGCTCTCTGTGCCTCCCTTCTCTACATTAGAGGGTTTGCTGTGAGTATTAAATGATATAATGTATGAAAACCCCTAGTTTAGTACTTGACTAATAGTAGGCAGCACTTAATAAGTATGAATAAAATTCCCCTTGCCCCTCTGAGTAGAGCCATAATTTTAACATGGATAAGCAGGTAACCAAGTCACATTTGCAGCTCAGAAAGCCACTACACCAGCCTCACAATGAACATGACAAAATGAGACTGGCCATGATATAAAATAATGAGACATGAACAACACTGAAGCCATTACTTTAGCTGCTTCAGCTCAGGTCTGAGCACCTCATTCCCAGCTCCCCAATCTTCATCCTACGCACCTGTGTCCATGAGACACAAGTCATAATTTCTTCCAGAGGATTCATACTTATGTAGAATCAAAAGGAAATGAAAAAAGTCGAACCCTTCAATACGTTCCATATAATAGAAGAAAAATCAGCCTATTTAAAAACACGTGCATGTATCTCAGTTCCCACCATCTAGTATAGGGTATAAGCTACATTACTTTCTATTTCCAGAACATTGCAGAGTTATAGAGCTGTAAACTGTAATCCAAAATGTTAAGTATTTTAAACATATAAGTATGATATCAAGTGCCCAATAGACAAATGGTCTAATGTCTTAAGTAGAAATATATTCAAATGCAGAATAGTACATAATTGTTAGATATTATCAATTTTGCATATAACTAACTTGTCATGTTAAACCACAAGTTATCAAGAAGCAATAAAGATATAGTCTGTTGCAATATTGTGGTATACAATAATGCACTTACCAAAAACATGCAACATTTATCAATGTCAATGCTGTCCAAAATAATCACACAGGGAAAATGGACAAATTCAAGAGAACCTTGTTTAATTCTCATGTTAAATGTTTTTAAATTTAGGACTGGGCATATAAGTGAAGAAACACAATTATAGTAGAAAGAAGACATTCTGAATATGTATGAAGATAAATGTTGTTATTATTTTCAACAGCTATGAAGGAAATTGTTTTCTCAACTAAACACATGTTTTCATAAATTAGAGAGGGCAAATTTGCTAAAAACATTCCTCTTATTAATATACAAGACAGTCTGTTTTCTGGTATGATAGAGAAATGCACTATTCTGATTCATCTAATATTCAGGTTACTAGAGAATTTGTATTCAGACAATTAGAATAGAAACAATGCCTTAATTGAGCTGAAAAGAATTTAATATTTGATGATTCACAATCTTTCAGTGGTTTAAGTGATTATCATGAATACTAATTATTACCGAAGTAAGGCTATTTGGAACAACATTTAAGAGTTTGATTAATATAAAATGTACAAAAGTCTTTCTTTTTGTGTATGTTTCAAGGCCTACTAAAAAGAACTCTCGGCAGCCTGGCCAGTGTGGCTCAGCGGTTGAGCATCGACCTATGATCCAGGAGATGAGTTTGATTCCCGGTCAGGGCACATGCCCTGGTTGCAGGCTCAACTCTCTTATCATTGATGTTTCTATCTCTCTCTCTCTCTCCCTTTCGCTCTCTCTGAAATCAATAAAAATATATTTTTTTAAAAAAAGAACTCTTGGCAAAACTATGAAGAATGCATTATCTGTCAATACAGAACATGTGCTATATATTTCTCATACGATCTAGACCTTTTTAAGAAACTTTCATTTTTACTACACTAAAGTAAACAAACCATGGGGCAGCAGATTCAAAATGTCCACAGAAAGGTCCCTGATATCTGAGAGAAAGTGAAACAGAGCCCATCGCCTGATTCTTTCCCCACTAGAAGGGAATGAAGGCCTCTGGGAACAGACCCCAACGTACCACCACCTATGACCTACCAAGTTATACTTGAAGATTAAATGACCTGTCTCAATGACCTTAGACAACCTTCTAAGCATCAAAAATGTTTGGAGCAAATCTGAAGATAAAATGTCTGTAAAACTCTAACCAAATTTTATTATATAAATTAGAAGCTTCAATGGTTCACCACAGATATATATAGATACATGTGCTTATATATGCATGGAATATTTCTGGAAGGATACAGAAAAAAGTGTTAACAACTATGGGGGTGGACTACATAAGTGGGAGTGTGGAGTGGCTAAGAAGTTTCCCTTCATGCTTTTTGGCAACATTTGATTTTTTTATCATACGTATACATTACTTTTTCAATAAAACCTAATTTTAAGTAATAATAATTCACTTCATTCTCTAGCATCTTTAATTTTAAAGGCTGTTTATTAAATGCTTATTTTACTATTAAATAGGAGAAAGATCAAGTTGACATTCTGTTCCTTCCCTTTTTTCTTGTCCAAAAAAGAAACTTCAAAACCAAAAAGGCACCATTACCCAACAAAGACCCTTCTGAGGATATTAAACCAGCACATGGTACAAATTAAAAACTGCAATTTAATTACAAGAATCTGTGTATTTCTTATACTCTGTTCCTTTTATTTATTTATTTATTTACAACACTATAGATCCCAACTGCTTTTTATGATGGTATATTTTAAACTATTTTGCAGTACTTGTTTTTACACACAGGACCACATTTAGTATCAATCTTAAAATCCAAACTGTGTGTTTCCTCAAATACTGCGATCTCACTTTTACGTGGAATCTAAAAGGAAAAAAATATACAGAGAACAGACTGGTGGTTGCTAGCGGGGTAGGAAGGCAGGCAAAATGCATGAAGGGAGTCAAAAGATACAAACTCCCAGTTATAAAATAAATAAGTCATGGGGATCTAATGTACAGCATGGTGACTGTAGTTAATACTATAATGTATATTTGAAAATTGCTAAGAGTGTAAATCTTAAAAGTTCTCATCTCCAAAAAAGGAAATTTTTTAACTATGTATGGTGATGAATGTTAACTAGACTTATGGTGATCATTTCGCAATATGTACAAATAACAAATCACATTGTACACCTGCAAATAATATAATGTTGCATGTCAATTACACCTCAATTAAAAAGTATTTTTAAAAAAACAAGAACAAAATGTATATTTCCTAACTGATGTGTTTTAAGCTTCAAAGTAACATGCTTTCTAATCTGTGGATTACAAGGGGAAAAAAAACTCATCATTTCCTTTCTACCCACACTCACACCCAGAAAGGAGCACTCCCTTTTCACAAGCTAAAAGTCCCAAAATAAGAGAAACTACTACGAGTCATCTGCGACTACCGCCCACTCTTCGTTGACCATAGAAACCTCCCGGTGGCGTTAACCGCCCAGCGCCGGTGCCCGGGAGCCTGGACGGCGCAGCCTGCGCGCCCCGAGCTGGGGCTCCAGTTCCCAGCCCGAGACAGACACAGTGCGCGGTGGGGACGGAGCGTGAGCCGGCCACGGCTTTGGAGTGTCCTAGCCCGCCGTGGACCTGAAGTAAGTCCCAGGTCCCTGTCTCGCTGCACACACGCAGTGTCACACCGGCTGCCCTACCCAGATCGATCGTATTCTCACGCACGTGACCAGCCCATTCATTCTCGCTGAGGCCCTTTCCGAGGCCTGCGGGGGGGCTCTGCCGTCCAGGAGACCTGGCGGAGATGAAATCGCGAACAGGAAACAAGCCCCGGGGCGGAGGGCAGGAAGAGGTGAGGGGGGGCGAGGCTTCCAGACGAATGGGGAGCAGCCCGGCCGGGTAGCCGCGGGCTCGGGGTCGCCACGAGCGCCCTGGACGGTGCCCAGGGCCTGGAGCGCTTTCGGGTCGCGCCTTCTGCGGCGCAGAAGCTCTGGGCTCCGCCGTCGCTCCAAGGTCCCCTGAAAACTCCGCCTGCCTCCCCGGAAAGTTCACGCGTCTTGGGATTTCGGGACCGTGCGGATCTAGAGGTTACTACTTTCACTCGAGGGTAAACTGCATTTCCTTCACGGTGGGGGAGACGGTCGCCCTTCGCTGGAGAGCGGAGCACCAGGGTCCCGCGGGCCCGCATTGACACCGAGCCCTCCCCTTCTCCCTCCACCGACAGTTTAGAGAAGCTTTCGGGGAAATGAGGGAAAGGGCCATCAAAACGCAAAGCCGCCGAGCGGAACTTTCCCTCCGCTGTCAGGAAAAAGTCGTTTCTGTTTCTTAGGGCCAAGAGCTGGGTCTGCGAACCTCCGGGGGGGAAGGAAGGCTGGGTACGGAAGGGGGTGGGAGAAAACAATGCCGAGCCCGCGACGCCTCGGGACAGCCGCCACCCTGCCCGGCCCGCCGCCCACGCCCGCGGTCCCGGCGCGCGGCTCCTACCTTGATGATGCTGCTGCGCCGGGGGGTCGCCCGCGCCGCCTCCAGGAGGCTGGCCTCGCTGTCCGCCGGGGCCCCCGCGGCGACCGGCACCACCACGCCGCAGCGACGGTCCCTCGACCGGCCCCCAGGGGCCGCCGCCACGCCGTCCCCGGAGGCTCGGTCCAGACCCACGCGGGGGTCGTCTTCGCCCCCGGCTGCGTCGGGCAGCGCGAGACCATCCCTGCCGGCCGCGCCCTCGGCCATGTCGGGGCGCGTTTCGGGCTCTCGGCGGGGAGACGGCACGCCTGGGAGCGGAGTCCAGCCGCTGGGCACGGTTGCGCTCCTGCGCGGAGAGGCGGCCCCGCCAGACTTTGTTTCACCGCCCGCCGGCAGCGGCGGCGGCTGCAACTTTCTGGACAGGAGGCATCGCTCGGGCAGAGCCGTCCGCGGGCTTTAGTCCAGGAGGCCGGCAGTCCGCCGGGGGGCGGCGGCGGGTGCGGGGAGCGGAGTGCACGGGAGGGAGGAGAGGCGAACAGGAGAGGGAGGTGTCCGAAATGTGATGCAAACACCCGCTCTGCGCCAGACAAAAGGCCCCGGGCTCTGGCTGGGCGGCCTCGGAGGCCCGGACGCGCGCAGCCTGAGAGGGGCAGCAGCCGGGCCCCGCGGCCCCGCGCACCGGCCACCTGCCCGCGGACAGCCGCGCACAGACCTCGGGGAGCGCGGCGGCGGCGGCCTCCGCTCCGCTCGGTTGTGACAGGGAGGGAAGACTTGTTTTGACAGCCGTGGGGACTGGCAGGCGTCTGAGCCTCTCAGGAGTCTCGCCCGGCCGGGCGGGGTGGGCCCGACCAATCCCCTCCGCGGAGGGGTGTGCCCGAGCGCAAAGAATGGAATGCGCTCGGCGCCCGCAGCCGGCCCGCGGGGCTCGCGGATCCAGCGAGGCGGAGCGCGCGCGTGTGCGCACCCGCCGCGGCTCCGTGTGTATTTTAGGAAGTTTAGATATTGGAGATGAGCCTGAAAAGGCAACAAAACTGCGGGATAGAAAAAGGAGGGGCCAGGCGAGGGGTGAAGAACCTTTCTTATGCAAAGCACAGCAATCTGGAGGAAAGGGAGCGTTGAGTATTAATGGCAAACCGTTTGGGATGATGGAGTGCAGCTTCGCACCATCGGGGGTTCATTGCAGGCTCTGACGCCAGCCCTTAGAAGTCAAGTCCATGCAGAGATGGACTAGGGTTTACTGGGGCCCTGGAGTTGAAGAATTTGCTTAAGATTTGATGAAGAGATTTTCAGTTCACTCTGCAATGCGAATAAATGTGGCAAGGCAAGGGCATCAGATAAAACAGGTGAGAGTAATAGGAGGTTGAACTAAATCCCCGTGGAGAGTGACTTTTAACAAAGCACAGATATGGTGGATATTGACTAAATACAACGCGAGGTGGGGGTTTAGTCTATATCCGGAAACATTCCTGTTTGATAATGGTTCAAGCTCCTTTCTCTACATAATCCTGTGTAAACATATTTTGCTCGTTTCCAGCAAGCTAGCAACCAAGAGGGGAGATATCCTTGGATGATGCATTAAGTCGCGAAAATTAACCACAACATGCTCAGATAGATGCAAATGATGGTTCTGAGGCTTCCCTGGTAGAACAGAAGACTTGACATTTTAATTTAAAGGCTTTTTAATATTATGACCTATATTAAAACTCACTTATAACATTAAGTTATATTTTAATTATTAATAATTTAATACTTTGAGATGTTACTGTTCCTTTGTCTGGACAAGAATATGAGAAATTCTTCAGCCTTTTAAACCCAGAATTTGTTAAAATCTCAGAATTTTAGAGATGCAAGATTTAAGGATCATACAGGACAGCCCTTTTATTTTGAAGATAAGATGAAGGCTTAGGGAGGCTCAGTTTCTTGTCTACTAGTTAGTGTAGGAGCTGAAATTAGAATCTGCCACTCAACTCCTCCAGTAATCTCTTCAATACTTTATCTGGCTCCTCTGGGGCTGCAACCAGCCAGAACTGGATGAGGCCCTTGGGAGTTTTCAGACTTGACATTTACCAACTTTTAGGTAAAACTAAGAAGGCTTCAGTTTACATTTTCATTTCAAATACAAATGCAGCCCAGTAATGAATGTACTGTATTAGCAACCTATGGTTTTAAAACCAACACTACCCTCTAGTGAGATTCTGAGAACTGCATTCATAATGGCAAATGCTTTCTTCTTTCTTTCTGATACGTAAAAGATTCCGGGAAATTCAATTAGTTTCCTTTTCAGCTGTCTGCCTTTATAACCCATAGAGGAAGGAAGTGAAAGGGCATGCAAACATCAAACCACCATACAGGCCCTTCATCTCCACCAGTTCAGGGAATTCTCATCTATCTTGTATAGGAAATATTTTCACTTGCTATCCTCACAAATATAACATATTTTAGATTATCATATTTTTCTTTTATATTCAACTATTACTATGGTTTACTTCTGGCTTCTACAGAACTCACCATTTAATGAGGAGGCTTTTTTCTCTCCATTGTGTTTTTGGCTCCTCTGTCAAAAATTATTTGTCCATACACATGTGGTTTTATTTCTGGGCTCTCAATTTTGTATCAACTAGATGATATCCAGTTGGACTCCTCTCTTATCTCTTCCCACCTTTAGCAGCCTTCTCTCTCACCCTCAAGTGACAGCAAACAAGCACAAGCGCGCACACACACACACACCCCACTCTGAGTGTCTGTTCATAAAGGCTGTTGTCTAATTCATTCTGCTTTGAGAAAACAGTTGGACCCTGATCTAGCAAGTCTTTCATACTGTTGTCTTCTAGCATAAGCTCAGGAAATGTCTCCTGATATTCCTGTTTACAGTTTAAAAACAAACCACCAACAACAACAAAAAACCCTCCACTGAAACTGCTCCTACTGGGGGACAGATTCTACTCCGTGGCCACACGCCCAAGATTGAGAAAAATGTTTAGCCAGATTTGGTTAGGTCAGAAGCCATGGACACATTCCTACCCCTCCATTAGCAAGCCCTCTTTTCAAATTACTATCACCCACAAATCCTGCCTCCCAACCTTTCAGCAAGTAACATACTCTAATCTCTTGCTTGGCAAATTGGAAGTTGGGGGCAGTGAGGGGGGGGCATGGAGAAAGGATGTGAATAAGAGTAATGACTTGGCAATTCAAATACCGCCACCTTAGAGAGGTCTTCTCTGACCACAAATCTCAAGTTACCCTTTCAACCCCTAAGACATACCATGTTACTCATTTTGTTTTGCTTTCTCATAGGATTTTATCACTGTGAATAAACTGTCCTGTCCATGGAATTGTTTACATACTTATATATTCTGTCATACTGACCTATCTCTGGCCCACTGAAATGGAGAATGTAATCTCCATGTGCACAAAGACCCTGTCTATTTTGTTAATTGCTATATCTGCAGACAGCTCCCAGAACCATACTTAGCACAGAGTAGGTGCTTAATAAATACTTGAGAACAGAATCTTCACATTTGCAGTCCTCTGACTGAATAAATTAACCACCACTTCTAATAAAGAAAAACGGCTCCGGCCCTGGCCATTGTGGCTCAGGTGGTTGGGTGTCATCTGGTGCACCGAAAGGGCACTGGTTCAATTCCTGGTCAGGGCACATGCCCAGGATGCAGGTTCTGTCCCCAGTTGGGGTGTGTGCAGGAGGCAGCCGATCAATATTTCTCTCTCACATCAATATTTCTCTCTCTCTTGCTCCCCCCTCTCTAAAACCAATAATAACGCATTTTTTTAAAAAAGAAAAATGGTTCTGTCACTGCCCACTCAACAGGACTTCTCATCTTCAAAGATCCTAGAATTCCTCCTTAGGACAGAAATCAAAGCAATCAGTTGCAAAATTAGGACAATTATATATTGGAGTAATTTGAAATCTAGAACTAGACTAAAAGGCAATTAACTGATAGGAACCTGGCCAGCCTAGCTAACCTGAAAACACCTAGCCCAGAATCAAAGACCAGCTACGTCAATGTAGTCCTTCCAGCCCAGGGATGTCACTCCAGAACCCTGGGCCTAAGAAAACTCCAGTGAGAATATTAAGACTTTCTAAACATGACCTGGTAATCACAGTTGGGGAACAGAACTGTCGTTCTGATAACTACTTTCTATGTACCAGATAATCTTCTATGGAGTATTCTGATCTCCACTTTACAGATAAGGAAACTAAAGATCAAAAGAGTCAATTAGCTTGCTCAAAGTCAGAGCCAACAGGAAGTGATGGAACCAGGATTTGAGTCTCAGTTGGTGACTTCAAAGCTTTCTCTCTTCCTGCTAGTCCAGTGGCAGTCCTGGAAACTTCAACTATCTGAAGAACCACTCCTTCAGAACTGGGACCACTCACGTTAGGCATAATGATCTCAACATCAGCATTACCTCTAAGTCATCAAGATGAGAGAATGAGGTTGATTTATCAGTGTGTGAGGAAACACATTTATACTCTCATCCACATAAGTGTAAGAAGGATTATCTTGGTATGTTCTCCTGGTAAGTTCAAAGATGCACTGAACATGAGTACGGCATTTTCGATTGAGTCACATATATCTTTATATTAAGTTATAAGACTCCCCAATACACATTGTAATCATTTCAATTTGTAGTTCCAGAAAAAAAAATTGCAAGGTAATCTGAGGTATAGATATAAAGAGTAAATATATACAAAGTCAATAAAAGAGAAGAAAACTTAAATATACCCTCTTAAAATTCCAGGTGTTTGGGGTTTTTTCTTGAAAGGTATTCCTTTGTTCCTTTAAGTAGAAAATTTTAGTAACTAAACATAAAAATCAACTACTTCTACTTCAAAGTTCAGGTAAACTTTACTCCATGATAACGGTCCTATAAAAAGTTACAAATAGTTAAATCTAGATTCTCCAGTTTAATCAATCTTCAAAATACTAAAAGGCGATAAATATAAGAAATCTCTAATCAAGCCAATATTTGTCAGTTTCTGATGGCTGCTGCTTCTCTCGGGTGTACTAGCTACAGGAGAGCAAAATGTCAGGGTCCATTAACACTGCCCCTCAGGATACACCCCGTGTAGAGACCCTGAGGCTAAGGTACACTATCGGGATCCCCAGGCCAATCATCTGGGAACAGTCTGTGTGCGCAGAGCAAATGTCTTTTAAAAGCAGACAGTTGGCCTGATCAGAGTGACTCAGTTGGCTGAGCATCATCCCACGCACCCAGAGGTTACCGGTTCGATTCCTGGTCACGGAACATACCTGGGTTGTGAGCTTGATCTCCAGTCCAGGAGAGATCTACATTTCTTTCTTTCTCTTTCTCTCCCCCTGCCCTCCCCGCTCCGCCCTTCCTCTCTCTAAGCATGTCCTCCAGTCAGGATTACAAAAAACAAACAAAACCCAGACAGTCCATGTTGATTTGTGTATTAACTTCCTTTGATATGGATCCTGGAGTTGGAGGCTCATGTCAAGGTTATGTTCCCCACCAACGCATAAGCCACAGAGGCATTGTGAAAAGTACCACTGGAATGGCACAATGAGCCCCCAAGAAAACTTGTTTCTCTTCTTTCTCTATTTTATTTGATAACTTGGATCTCTTCCAGGTGTGAAGTTATAATAAAAACCTCTTCAAGTCAACTCCCCATGCATGACACTTGCAATGCAGGAGTTAATACGAGGTAGGTTTCTTCTCTTCTCCCCCATCCCAAGTTCATACCCCAAATCTAATTCACCTGCATGTGAGGGAGTTTTTCCTCCAATTTTTGTCAAGACATGAAGTTTATTAATACTTTTCAGAATCATAGGACCCATAGGAAGAAAATACAAAGTCATATTTCTTTCTCTAATACTTTTTCCCTCATAATGTATGACTCATACCTATTTTTTGTTAAACTTATTAATATGACTTTGTTGCATTCTACCTCAAATACTTTGAGAGAAAGAAGCAGAGAGTAATAGTACTTAAACAAACACAAAATCGTAATGCATGTTCTAAATTAAAATGTAAGACAAGGGTTGTCCTGGCCAGTTTGGCTTAGTGGGTAGAGAGTCGGCCCTCGGACTGAAGGGTCGTGGGTTCCACTCCAGTCAAGGGCACATACCTTGGTTGCAGGCTCGATCCTCACCCTGGTGAGGGTGAGAGGCAATCAATCGATGTCTCTCTCTCACACTGATGTTTCCCCTGTCTCTCACTGGAAAAAAGATCCTCAGGTGAGGACTAACAAATGACATATATATATATTTAGAGAGAGAGATCCTGAAGCTAAGGTACACTATCAGGATCCCTAGGCCAACTGGGAACAGTCTGAGCGCGCAGGGCAAATGTCTTTTAAAAACAAACAGTCCAGCCCATTCACATATACATGAATGACAAGGGTAAAGTATGGTCTCTTTTGTAATCCCTTTTTTGTTCCCAGTAAGTTTTCAGGTGTACAGGTCTTTTGTTAAGCACAATATAAGTTTATCTGCTTTCCAAAACTTTTTCCAAAAAAAGTTTCCTGTCTTTAAAAAAAATGTTCATTTGACACCGAAGGCCTGGTGAAAGCTAGATTGCTACTATTTGCTGTCATTACCCCTGTGTGAATCCCACAATTCCCACCCTCACTTGACTCCTATAGCTCACCATGGCTACAGCTGCCTCTCCTCGTAATACTTCTGGTAAACCCCTCAGACTTGGGAGGGTCATTCATTACTGTAGTATAAACTAGCCTCTCCTGACTGATATAGGTACATAAATTTACTAAAAGCCCTATGTATTTCACAGCCATGCAATTAGTTCGAATAGTCAGATACTATTAATTTATATAGCAAATAAACATTTACTAAACCAGTTAACACTAAAAATTTTTATATATCCAGTAAAAGTGTGCAAAGTTATTTCCATTTCTGTGATTTTTTTTTTTTTCTTTCCTTGCAAGCTGCCCCTGATTCTGCCTTTCTTATTAGGTTTAGAAATGATAGCATAAATATATGCATGGTTTTTTTTGGTACACTTTTTTCTTATCTTCTTTTATATATCTTGCACATTTCTCTCCTCCACCCACATCAACCCTCCCACTCCTGGCAAGGTAACTCAAGTTAACCTATTATGGACCTTTTCAGCTTTGGTCTACATTCATATATGTGTATATATACACATATAAACAGAGTGTGTTTCTGTCATCATTTGATTTACCAAAAAAAAGTAGGGGGAGTGGAAATGTTTTTATACATAATCTTCCTTTTCTCACTCAATACTTGGTAAGAATCCCACCATCTCATTTACAATACCTACTAATTCATTTTTTTTAGATAAATGCATAATATTCCATGGTATGGATACAACGTAATTTATTGGGGCATTGCCCTATTTGGGGAATACAATTTATTTCTGTACTTTTTCACCACTACAAACATTGTTATAATAATCATTTTTGTACATGTCTTTATGAACCAGTTGTTTAATTTCCATCACATAGACTTCCAGGAGAATTTGGGGGTCTAAAGGTATATGTATTTTTAATTTTAATAGATAATGCTAGATAGGTTTCTCCAAAAATCACACCTCACACTCCACCTTAACAGATTTATAATAATTTCTGCTCATCTTATAGGTATAAAACTATATTCCACTGTTATTTTTTCACTTTCCAGATTACTAAGCATTCTTTCAAATGTTTCTTTGCCATTTGTACTTAATCTTCAGTAAATTGTCTATACATGGGTTTTGCCTAAGTTTCCATTGGATTGAATGCCTTTTTCTTTTCAGTTTCTAAGAGTTCTGTGGTAAACATGAAGATGCCACATTCAGGTCCTGCTTCAATAAAGAATTCACTCTCCAGCTGTGAGGCATATGGTTGTTTCACTGGCAGCCTTCAGCTATTTGATTGTTCAGAGTCTATCTCAACTTTTAAACCAAGATCATATTCTTCTGGGGGCAGCCCCTTGCCAATGAATGAGTGAGGCATTGATAGCTGAAGGCAAGCTCTTCTCTTCCCTGGGCAATTTCCAGCCAATGGGCCCTAGCCATTTCCACCACAGCAGGACTCCTCCAACAGGCAATTATTGCTCCAAAGCTTCCCCTTGGGCTGGCTGAGATTTTGTCAGATCTGTATCTAGGCTCCTGCCCAATTGTGTTCCTCCCTTTCCCCTCTATGTGTGTTACTTTCTAATAAATCTTTTGTACGTCTAACTTCACATGCTTCTCAGAGAACCCAACTGGCATATTATAGATGTAATCCTTATTATGCCACATGCTTTAATATTTTTCCCAGAACTATTGTTAATTGGCTTAGTTTATAGTGTCTTTTGCCTAGACATTACATTAATTTTCATATACAATAATCAAATATGTTTCTCTCTTCTTTTCAGCATTGGTTAAGAAGCACTTTCCACCCTGGCTGGGCGGCTCAGTTGGTTAAAGCGTTGTCCCAATATGCCAAGGTTGAAAGTTCCATCCCCAGTCAGGGCACACAGAAGAATCAACCAATGAATAAATGAATGGATTGAATAGCAAATCGATGTTTCTCTCTCCACCCCACCCCCTCTTCACCGAGCCCTTCCTCTCTCTCTCTGAAATCAATAAATTAAGAAAAATCACTTTCTAACCCCTAGATTGTGCATGTAATCTTCTACCTTTTCTTGCAAGATTTTTATTGCTCTTTTTTTAAATTTAAATATTTGTTCTTTCTATAATTAATTTTTGAATTTAGCTTGTATGTGTATATAAGTGTTTATATATACTAAGTATGCACAAATGTTAAATAAGTTTTTAAAAATAAGATGCCCAAGTACCCATCAGTAGATGAGTGGGTAAAAAAGCTGTGGTACATTTACACCATGGAATACTATGCAGCTGTAAAAAAGAATGATCTCTTACCCTTTGAGACAGCATGGAGGGACCTAGAGAATATTATGCTAAGCCAGTCAGAGAAAGACAATTATCACATGATCTCACTCA
The DNA here is from genome assembly GCF_054644295.1 of Miniopterus natalensis. Classification (NCBI taxonomy): domain Eukaryota; kingdom Metazoa; phylum Chordata; class Mammalia; order Chiroptera; family Miniopteridae; genus Miniopterus; species Miniopterus natalensis. The sequence goes on from NC_142088.1 coordinate 25,404,714, forward strand.
TATGTGGAATCTAAAGAACAAAATAAACTGATGAACAAAACAAATCCAGAGACATAGGTGTATGGAACAGACTGACAATTCTCACAGGGAAGGCAGGGGTGGGGGTGGGGGGGTGAATGGAAACAGATTAACCAAAGAACTTATATGCACATATGCATAAGTCATGGACACAGACAATAGCGTGGTGAAGGCCTGGGATGGGGGTGGGAAGGGATAGAAGGGGTAGGGGGAAGGGGACATCTATAATACTTTCAACAATAAAGATACATTTTTTAAAACTATGGTGATCATCTTTTATTTTCTTCATTAAATAATTTATTCTTTTCTCACTGAATTGAGTTATCCTCATCATATGTTAAAGTCTCACATGTACTTCAATCTACTACTCGTTCTCATACCTACCCACAGTAATTTGGTTATAGAGACTTTTCACGTTGTAGCTAGAGGGATTTACCTAAATTACAAATCTGACTCCCCATTATGAAGGTTTATTGGCTTCCCAGTGCCAGCTGGAGTCCAGGCTCTTTGGTACATGTGGACACGGCTCTTATCTACACCCCTGACTTCAGTTCTCTTCCTTCATACTCTAGGACTATGAGGCAACTTGAAGGCCACTGAATACTACATGTTATTTCATACTGTCACATTTTGATTATATGAAATATCTTCCCCACCTCTCTTCACTACACTAACCATTACTCTTTCTTCAAAATTCAGACATTATCTTTTCCAGGAAGCCTTTCCAAACCCACAAGTTACAAGTTACACTGCATTAATATGTTTTGTCCCTACTAGATTATATGGATACATCTTATTAAATGTGTCTATCTTCTGCTTTACAGACTGTAAAATTCAGATCTTATTCATTTTCGTACACTGATATTTAACCCTATGACGATACAAAACAGGCAGCCAATAAATTTTTCTTAAACTACTGAACTACAGCAGTGGTACTCTGGGAGTCTGGAAAGAAAATATAAGGACTTCTATTTATATTTATCTAAATTTAATAAGAAGTAAATGAAATTTTGCCCATTTTTAATATGCAGATTCCACTTACACCATCACTTGAACCCTACGTGGGTGAAAGAGGTATTTTAAGGAAAGATTGGGAGTTTCAGAACATGGAGAAGTTGACAGCACTAACTCATTGCCTGATACATAAACCCAGTCAAATAAATTTTTAAATTATATTGTGCAGTTTAAACTGAACCTAAAATATATGGAAGGCTTAAAATATTCCTGGAAAAAATCATGAATTAAAAATAAATAAAGATAATTCTAATAGACATTTCAAAAACAGCTGGGCTGACCCTTCTCCTGTTCCCATACAAGGACATCTCCAGCCATATTGTAAGATAAAAAACAATAACAATTTTGGACAAAACAAGGGCCACATACTAAACCTGATGAACTCAGGGGGAGGCCTACATGGCAGGCCTTACTAACTTAGAGACCAAAGTAACTACACAAGCTGCTCTGAACGTAAAAATTCCTAACTAAAAGCAGGGTAGTCAAAACCTAAGCTTATAGCTTCCTTGACAAAGGTCAATCTTTAATTTTCAAGTTGTCTGTTGCCTCTGTGCATCTAAGATAACATACCTTAGAAATGTCAGAGTAATCTTCTTTTCCAGACCCCTAGAAGGCACAACCCCTGGTACCAGAGCACAAGACTACATTATTATCCTGTTGCCCACATATCATCTCTGTGTGCTGTAAATGTTAACTATCCGGCACCCACCAATGTAAAAGTATGTGTCTCTCTGGTTTTATTTTTTATCCAATCTCAGCGATTACCACACTTTACTTTCTCCCACCTCCCTAATCTACCACCAGTGAATTTCATGAAACCCTCCTTACATTTCTTCGTTTGATTCTAACATAAAATAAGCTGTAGAACTGCCATTCTCTCGAGCATTTTCTCAATCCCTTGAAATTTTGCTTCCTGGCAACTGTCATCAACTGGCTTAAATAAACTCTTATAATACTTTTTGGAGGGAGGCTGGGTGTTCTTTCACAGAAACAATACATGACAAGAAGTCTTCCACAAAAAAACTGGCCTTTTGATATATGGATGTACACTCACTTCTGAAAACAGAAGGCCCTAAATGGGCACACTGTCTTAAGATATTAGCTAATGGTAGTATGAAGCCATGACCATTAGCAAGACATTTTAAAGTGATGTCTGCTTCCTTTTTAAAATTCTGTTTATATTTTATGATGTGCATAAATACTAGCAGAAACATACATATAATAGATAAATAATAAGTGAAAAAAACCAACAGGAGTGTGCAAACAAAAGTGTGGAGACTCCTGCAGAAAAGTGAGGTTCTCAGAGTCTCCTATTTTATTAGGTCAAGAAGGTGGAGAGCCTGGCTGGCATGGCTCAGCGGTTGAGCATCGACCTAGGATCCAGGAGATCGTGGTTCGATTCCCAGTCAGGGCACATGCCCGGGTTGTGGACTCAATCCCTGGCAGGGGCATGCAGGAGGCAGCAGGGGTGTATCTCTTTGAAAGGCTCAAGCACAACTAGGAGCCTTTGGAGCCCAGAGGCCTCTGAGGGGCCCCACTGCATTCCCCTGGTGTCTGGCTTCTGCTTGAGCCTCTCCCTGAAACCACTGGCCATTCTTTTAACCACCCTGGAGCCCTCTCCCATGCATTGGACCAAATGGAAACAACAAAGCTTTCTGCATCAAAAAAACAAACAAACAAAAAGATTGGAATCTGTAGCTAGAAAACTCGAGGCAGGAATGAGAGAGCTGCCAGTAAGGGAAGGGAAGCAAGGAGGGCAAGCTTAGCATCCCTGAAATAGTAACTATGCTCTGAACAGACTGTGCGAAGAATACACGAGAGAAAATGGGATACTAGCATAAAACGTAAGAAAATGGGATATTTAGGTTTGCAATTTGTTGTATATGTACTTTTGTATCTCCAGTATCTGAAACTTGAGACTTCTGAATGATCCTCAGAATCCCTCCCTATCATCACCCATGCCCAACAGTCCCAGTTCCTCTTAAAAACTGTTCTCTGGTCTGAGAATATCTTCCTAAAATTTTGGCTCTGATCATGCAACTTCCTAATTCAATAACCTTCAATGGGCTTTTATTTGCAAAGGTCCCCAGAATATAATTCTAGTCCTTGTTCCATAGTATAAATAATATGGCAGAGTACACTATGCATTGGCAATGGAGTCAAGCAGAACTAGGTTTTGAAAACTACACCCACCACTTAATAGGAATGTGACTACACAAGTCACTTTTACCTCTCTAAGGCTTAGATTTCCAGAGAGAGAGAATAATAACTAAGAAGATTAAAAGAAAATGTTCCTAGCCCAGTGCTGGGTATATTACAAGGGCTCAGTATCTTTCCTCCCACCTTCCCACCCAGACCAGTATTTCAGCCTTGATGGTGCCCTTACCCAGCTCCCAAGCTGTCCTCCGTGCTCCCACAGACATAGATAACAGTTCATGTATCACTTATCCTATTCTGCTTGTATCTTATTTATTATCAGCATCTTTAAATATAATTATTATTTTGAGTAGCTGGTCTTTTCTCCCCTTCTAGATTAAAAACACCTCAAGGACAGAGGTGTGATTTACTTATCCTCTTATCTCCCATGGCATATAGTATCATGTACTGCACATAACAGGAACTCTATACAAGTCTACTAAGTTGAACTGGATAGTTTTGCATAATTTATATAAGCTTTACCATTTGAAAAACTACTTTTGGTGTGAAAGTTAAGAGTCAGAATTAGAAGCAAAACAGCAAATTGCTATATCTTATATATAGTACATCCCCCTAGCACCCAACACAGGTATTGAAATAAAGTCAGTGTTTCCTAAAATTTTGTTAATTTGTGACTACCGTGGTGAATCTGTCTTCAAAAATAAATATTTTTAGTAAACAAACAAAAAAAGACTTGGGGAAAAGAGAGAATCTATCAAATCCATCACTACTACTACGAAAATGCCCAAAGAAGATCAATGGTATCAAAGAGCATAATTATTCTGCTCTAGAGTATGTTTTAATTTGAATCAGTTTACATTATTTCCACAGATGCTAAAACTTGAGAAAATGAGCTTATGCTGCATGCAGAAATGTATAATGACTTTTAGGGTGCTTTAGCTCAACTGTATTCAATTAACAAAAATTCTTTCCCATTTTATTTCTGGTAAATAATATTAAGAGCTCGTCTTTAAACAGATTAAAATAATCACACTGCTTATTTTTAAACCTTTATCTTGAAAGTAAAATAACACAGTCAAACTTTTACAACAGAGAACAAAAGTTACTACTTTTAACAATTATTGCTGCTGATTCTTTTAAAATATATGGCAAAATGGTTAGTTAAGATCATGACCAGTTGTCAGAGAGGCCCCTGCTAAAATTTCCTGTAACTTTAGACCTTGACCAAATTATTTAATCTCCAATTCTCCATTTCCTCACCTGTAATATGAAGAATCGCACACCCTTTGGGACAGTATGGATGGACCTGGAGAATATTATGCTAAGTGAAATAAGCCAGGCAGCGAAAGACAAATACCACATGATCTCGCTTATACGTGGAATCTAAAGAACTTAATAAACTGATGAACAGAATACATTCAATGACATGGAAGCATAGATGAGACTGATGAATGTCAGGCGGATGGAGGAGGGCGAGTGGGTGGAGGGGGAGAGAGTAACCAAAGAATTTATGTGCATATACACACAACCCAAGGACATGGACAATGGTGGGGAGAGGGACTGGGGAGGGGGAAGGAACGGGGTGGAACGGGTCATTGGAGAGAAAAAAGGCCATCTGTAATATTTTAAACAATAAAAAAAATTAAAAAATTAAAAATAAATTTAAAAAATAATAAAAAATAAATAAATAAAAAATATGGCAAAATGGTTAGTTAAGATCATGACCAGTTGTCAGAGAGGCCCCTGCTTAAATTTCCTGTAACTTTAGACCTTGACCAAATTATTTAATCTCCAATTCTCCATTTCCTCACCTGTAATATGAAGATAAGAGGAGCATCTACTTGAAGGATTGCTATGAGAATGAAATGATTAAACGTACTGATTATAAAGCACTCTGCTTGGCACAAAGGGAGGTCTTGATAAATGGTAGCTATAATAATCACCATTAGTACATAAGTTTATCTAGTAATTATTTACAACTTGGTTATGCATTATATTATATATTACCAATACTGTATAGCATATCCTCAGCTATCTTTTGGAAACATTTTTTACACGTTTATCTAGTTACATAAACCTATCTAGTTGTAATTACAACTCAGATATGCATTCTGTTACATATCGCCAATATAACATACCCTCAGCTCTCTTTTAGAAGTATTTCTTACGAAGCAGTCTCCTTTCAAAGGAGATTCCCAAGTGGCCGGTCGCGCGGTCCTCACCCTCTCCGGCGTGCGGCGGCTTCGTGGGCGCCGGGCTCCCGAGGCTGTGCGTGGGCCGGGCAGCGCTCAGCAGGGTCGGGCCGGGGCAGCCGCTCGGCGCGGGCCGGGGCTGCCGCCGGAGCCCAGGGTGGGCCGAACTGCGGGTCCCGGCCACGCCGCCCGCCCCTCGGATGAGTGACGGCGACAACAGGTGCAGCGCGGCGTCCGCGGCCTCTCCGAGCCCCCGGGGGTCAGACTGTGACTCCGCAAACTGCCGTCGTCGCCGTGCGCCAGCCCCCCGACGTCGCCCCTCGGCCCGCTCCTGCACCTTAGTAAAGCCTAAGGTCACCCCCACCTCTCGCCACCCACCAGGTCCCAGAGGCCTTTTCTCCCACGGGGAGGAGAGGGGGAGGCGTGCGGTGCATGGAGCTTAGCGTAACCGTCGGCTCTCCGTCCCAGCCGTCCGAGAGCGGCCCCTGAACCCAGCCCGCGACCCGCACACGCCACGCCCCCCCGACCGCGGCCCGCTCTGCCCCGCGACGGCTCGGCGGGGCGAACACAGGCCCCCGCCCGCCCGCGCCCCTCCCCGCTTGCGGCGCCCGCCCGCCCCGCCGCCCGCGACGACGTCGCCTGCCCCTCCCCTCCCCCTCCCCTGGGGGCAGGTTCAGGCCCGGGGTCCGAGCCTGCGCCCCTGCAGCTGCCAGCGCCGACGCCGCCGGCAGAGGGAGAGCCTCCGTCGGGAAACGTGGCGCCTCCTTGGTGCGACGGTGCTCTCAGACTTTAGGTTTATGGTCCTTTCCGCCGGGTTTCTGAAGAGCGTAGAGGAAGATGGAGAGCGAGTCTGGGGCGGTGAGTACAGCGGTCGGGGCCCTGGGCCCGGGGGTGGCGGGGAGAAGGGGCAGCGTGGACGCCGGCCCTGAGGGGCCGGAAGGGAGCCGTCTGGAGCCCAAACGCCCGCAATCTTGTTGGGAAGAAATGTGGCCCCGGTGCCCCAGGGAGCACAGCGAAGAGCGGAGCGTCGGCAAGCCGTCGGATTATGTCGTGGGTTCGGGAAGGCGCGGCCACGGGGCCTGGCCGGGTAGGGGCGGGCTGGGCGACCTCGGAAACGGCTGGGAGGTTTCGGGAGGCGGCGGGGGGCGGGACCCCGTGCACCAGACCCGGTGGGGCCTGAGGAACAGCTTTCCCGCCGAAACTGGCTCGGCTGCGTCTTTGACGGTCGCCCCAGCAGGGCTCAGCCCAGCCGCCCGCTGCGAGGGGTTGTCAGGGCGGCTGACAGCTCCCCTCCCCGCCTGGTCAGTGGGGACCCGAAGGCCTGAGCGACGTGGGAGGAGGGTACCCGTGGCCCAGGCCGGCCCGGACACTAACACCGAGCGCACGCCCGAGCGGATCTGGGCTGAGCGGTGGGGGGAGGGGCAGAAGACGGAGCGGGCCAGGCAACACGGAGCCCCGCCCCGCGCCGCCGGCAGCCAATCAGCGTGCGCTACACGAGGGCCGCGGGGTTAGCTACGCACGAGACCGACGTCCGGTCGGTGCCGTTGAGGGTTCCCGCCACGGCTGCTGGCGGGTTTGTGGGGCAAAATTTCTCGCTGGTTAGCCTTTTTTTCCCTCCCGCACTTTGGTGGGGAGGGGGTGGATCCTCGTGTCAGTGCCCAAATTCACGATGACCCGAGAGAACCCGAGGAAGTTGTGTCCGCTGCCATTTCCTCCAGCACCTCGACTTGCTGGCCTCTCAGGGGAAGGAGCTTCGAGGCCGTGACTGCGACGGTTAGCCCGCCCTCTTCCTGTTGTCTTCGTTGGCAAAGTAGATGATAGAGTTCAAGGTTAATTCTCAAGGGGGGAGGTAGCGAAGGTACACTACTTTGGAGGAAATTTTTAATAAACTCTCTGGTGCTGGAAGTTGACGCAAAGGGCCCTTATCATAACCCAGTAACAGCATCTACCTACATACACTTGCTTTTTCATACATTTGCAAAATTATTGCCGGTGGGATTTGAGGCTTTAGTGTTTAACTCAGTGCATTGCTGTGCTTCTCTAAGGAGTTTAGGTGTTGCCTCTACCTGAGCCTGGTTGCAGCTACCAAAGTATTTTTTAGGTTATTATTCATACTGTATTCTAAAGCCTGCAGACTACTAGTTGGCATATCATGAGCAAGAAGAAAGGATTCATTCGTTTATTCATTAGTTCAGCAAGTATTTACTGAGTCCCTGCTATGTATCATAACTACTTTAAATGCTGTAGTGAACAAATAGGCAAAACCCCTTCCCTCGTGAACATAACGTTATAGTGGAAAGAGACAGACAAACATAAGTAAATTATACATTATGTTGGAAATTGATAAGTGGTAAAGAGAAAAAGCAGTTGGAACCCACAATAGAGCAGGAGCCTTACAAACTGGAGAATGAAGTGTATTGCATGTAAAAAGTTGATGTCTGTCTTTTCTTGGTATCATTTAACTAGTTTCTCAAGATTGGAAATAAAGCACTGTGTTCACTTCTGTTCATGTCATCCCTTAATGAAAAAAATAGTAATAATGGTGTTTACTTTTATTGAAACAAATTTGAGAACAAATGCGCTCATCCATTGAATTAATTTTGCTTTTAAAAAGAATTTCATGACTGATTTTTTTTTTTTTAATTGCAAGTAGGTAGTTTCTACACTCTCTAAACAGGCAGAGAGCCAATACTATATCATTATATTATTTCTAACAATACAAATCTGCAGTTGAAAAAATTAAGCATCCTAGAATCATCTATTTTGGGCACTATGTCCTACAAGTAAAGTCACTGAAGTTACATATAACCTCCAAATGCCCAGAGAAGATGCTTATGTTAAGATTGGATTCCCAATTTCTTTAATTGGAAACAACAGTAATTATTAAATGTGACGACTTCTCTGTGGTTTAATAGATGTTTTTATGAACTCCCTTATTAGAGAGCTTGTGTTTTTCCCTCTTAAAACTAGATGGATAATAGAGCCCATAAGGTTCAGCCTATAGCCTCATAGTCACCACTGGCCTAGTCGTTTGTACATTTGCAGAGACTAATTTAGAGATGATGGTTTTATTGGCTAATGAAGTGAAAGAGGAGAATAAATGTGCAAAAGAACATTCCATTATCTAAAATGAAATTCACTTTATGTATTTGTTTCTCAGAACTGAAATTATGAACTTTAAGCTTTTTAAAGCACTCATTTAGTACGTTAGACTGTCCCAGAGGACTGTTTTGTGTTCCTAGAAGGAAAATAATTAGCAAGTTCTTGAATTGGTTTCTCTTCAAAATTCTGTTCTCAAGTCTTCGTTTTTTTTAGATGTCTACTTAAGCGTCTACTATCTTGCCACTATGCAAAGGCTTATCTGTTAATGTATATTTATTAAAACCTAAATTAGATCTCCTGACAGAATTGTTAACATATGAATATACACTGAGTGCAATTCTTTGGTATAAAAATTCATACTTATGAGTTATAGGTATATAATTTTTTTAATCCTCACCCAAGGATATGTTTAGAGAGAGTAAGAGAAAGAGAGAGAGAAACATTGATGTGAGAGGAAAACATTGATCAGTTGCCTCCTGTACACATCCCTGACCTAGGATTGAACCCTCAACCTAGGTATGTGCCCTGACCTGGAATTGAACCCACAACCTTTTGGTATAGGAGGGATGTTCCAACCAACTGAGCAACCTGGCCAGGGCTAGGTATAGTATGATTTTTTAATGAAATCAGTTAAATCATCAAACTGACAAGTGCATTTAAAAATTGAATGTTAGAACTGAAAAACAGTGAATTTGAATGTCATTGCTTATTAACTTGTCAATGTTCTATAGCCAAAGACCACCAGGAACACACCTGTAGTTTAATAAAGTTGGGTCTATTGAATTGTTGCCCTTCGTAGGGCATACATCATGGGGCCTCTCAGTAAGATGGTGTTAGAAAGAACTTACAGGGTTTAGGCTGGTGTTAAGTGTTTTTAGAGTGGGTTCAAGGAGAAAGGGTTTTGCTCTGAAATACATGTTGTCAGGATGTAGGAGTAATTGTATGATTGGTACCTTAATTCTTGTAGGCAAGAAAAATATATAAAGGCTAAAGCTGTGACTGATAAAGAAGGAGCAGTCACTCGTAATCCAGAATAGAGGGATATTTGGTCATTCTTATGGTTTCGACAATGCTTTTGTTTTTGCCAATGTTCAGACATGATTATGGAGTGGTCTTATTTTTATCTTCATCCATCACAATCACAGAGTGGCCTTGCATGATCTGATGTTGGTGCTCTTTTAACAAGAGAATACCACAGCCTAGCTGTGAGTTCTAGGCCAACTTCTAACACACCAGGACCTAGTTGGTTATGCCAGGCCAGCTCCTAGCTTCCCAGGGCTACTTTTTTCTTTCTCAAACTTCTTTTTGAGTTTAATATTCCTCCTTAATATTTATAATATTTAAATGGTATACTTAATAATAATTAACTTAAGTATGTTAAATAATATATTTAAGATTTTCCCTGTAGTGGAGTAGATTCTGCATTTCCTATGTTTATGTTGCCCCCAAAACTTACTAGCTTTAACTATAATCTTCATAAATTAGAATAAAATTAAAGTCTAAAATACATTTTATTTAAATGACTTATCTTTTTGAAAGATACATATTTTCAGCCTGCATCAAAAGTTATATCCAGTACTAAAAGCTTAAAAGAATTTTGTTTTACAGCAAACATCAAATCAGACACAAACAGATTCATTATCTTCATCCCCTAATCCTGCATCACCTGTGCCTTTGAATAACCCAACAAGTGCCCCAAGATATGGAACAGTGATCCCTAATCGCATCTTCGTAGGAGGAATTGACTTTAAGGTACCTATTTATGCATACAACATGGTGTGTTTTTTGCATTAGAAGTTATTTTATTTCTCAGAAATTGTTTCCTTGTGCAACCATAAAAGTAATAACACATTTGCTATTTATACAGTGATTAATAAGTTTCAAATTGTCTTAATCTAAAGAATCTTTTCAAAAACAATGGAGATTAAATAGAGCAAATATAATTGTGCAGTTTCACATACATGGAAATTGAGACTCATTGACCTGTCTGTAGTCTCCGAGCTACTTAGTGACAGAGTAAAGACTAGAATCCTAGTTTTCTGACTTGTAGCTCCATATTCTTCATTTCACCATATCACACTAGTTATACTTTCTTGCATAGTACTCTAGTAGCCCAAATAATAAGTGATGATAATTTGCAAAAGAAGACTCAAAAAAACACACATAAGAAATTTGTCCTATGAAATCCTATTTCTTTGCCCCAACTTTTATTTCAGATTCCTGAGTACCCTCCTAGACTTTCATCTTTCGTAAATTGCTTTCTGTCACCTAATTTAAAATTTGATCATCTAATCAGGCCTGTGCTCTTGTCCGAATAAAGCATCCTAATAGTAATATATTTAAATAATATAATCAGCTATATCAGAGAGGCATACTTTGTGATATGTCTTGTAGTATCCCCATATGGAAGGTAGTAGTAAACACCTACAGAAAAGGAATGCATGGACATTTTAAGTGGAATATACCCTTACTTCCAAGTGGATATATGGAAGGATTTTCAATCTTCCATATTTTCTATTGGAAATTACAGGGAGAGTCGCCTTTCTTAATAAAATCCTATGCCATTAGAGTATGATACTTGACCATTATAACTCACTGTTTCCCTATAATCAGTGTCACAATTTGAGTAGAATTATTTTTTTCCTGCTTAAGAAATAATGAATCTTAAGCAATTATATAATTGGTTCACTAAAAATAAAGTAAGAAAAATGATTTCTTATGAAATGCTTATTTTTAAAAAGATTTTCTTTTCTGTGGAAAATGTTAATGGCAGACCATAAATATTCAAGTTAATTATTCTTTCTCAGCATTTATATTACAGCAGCTTAGTATATTTTTTTAAATAAATCATCAATAAATGTAAACCTTTGTATGGCTAGGTTACTCTAACTTACTGAAACCTACAACTACAAAATGAATTTTGGAGGCCATTGTTAAAATGCAGTCATAGCGTTGGGGTAACTACTAGAGTTCCCTCCCTTATACTTAAACCTTTTCCAAAATCATAGATAAGTGCCCAAAATGAAACAGTTTACTGTAGCAGCAAGCAGTTGAAACTTTTTAAAACTCTTGTTTTTAGAAGCCTGTAGCTCATCTCTGTAATATTTAATCATCTTGACTTTCTGTCTCCTTAACTTTTCAACAAAGTTGAGTTGCAAAATTGAGCTATTGATTCTTCTACCAGAAAATACTTTGAATTAATTTGTTTTCAAATCTTTAACAGAAATCCTTATTCTGGTGTTGATTCCATTTTGTATGTATTGAAATAAGAGTCATTCATTTATTCTTAGGTTAACTCAGTATTTGTCATCATCCAGTTTAGCAGGTTTAGGTTACTAACTAAAAAAACAATAATATATATAAGTAGTGAGGTAGCAGTGGAACTCAAGAGGCATAGCTGTGCTCTTAGGCATCTGTTTACCTGTGTCTATAAAGAAAATTTTTTTCTAGGGATATTTAAAGCTTCTCTTAGGGACAGTTATAACTGAACCAGAAAATGAAATTGCAATGAATTTAGTACGAATACTGTAGCAAAGGTGGTATGGGTCTATTCTGAGACTAATTAAAACCAGATATGCCAAAACCATCTTTGTAGACATCTTGTACCTTATAGTCTAGTTTTGACTCAATTTTTTATTTTGAATAACATCATAATGTCTGTATTTAGCTGAAATGTATATTGAGTATGATAAAGCATCTAAAAACTTTAAATCTTGTAGCTGCTTCATTGTTATCACAAATTGAGTTCAAGTACTTTTGGAAATACATGCACAGATGCATAACCCATGGACACAGACAATAGTGCAGTGAAGGCCAGTAGGGGTGGAGGGGTCAATGGGGGATAAAGGGGACATCTGTAATACTTACATTGATTTTAATAACCTAGTGGTTTCATGTACTGTTTTATTGAGAAATATTCTTATATTCATTCATATTATTATTTATAAAGTTTTCTGTCTCTAAAACAAGCATAAGAGTTATTTTATCAATTTAAAAATGTTTTTTGTGTTTTCTTTTTATGTCATTAGACAAATGAAAATGACTTAAGAAAATTTTTTTCCCAATATGGGTCTGTAAAAGAAGTGAAGATTGTAAATGACAGAGCTGGAGTGTCTAAAGGGTTAGTATCACTATAGATAGTACATAGAATTAACAATTGTATTTTTATTGGGTTACTAGGTTTTGTATGCTATCTTACTTTGGTTCCATTTTTTAAAAAGAGAATTTTGTGCACTCCTCTTTCCTCCTACATTTTGATCTTAAAGGTATTCTTGCATGGGCTAAGGGACCATTCAGTGTTACATAGCAAGCACTTAATTTTGAGTAGGTATTGTCCAATAGTTAAGGAGCCAGAAACTAAAGGAATCAGATACTTTGGGAACTGTATACCTGCTTTAGACTACTAAAGAGAGCTTTATTTGAAAGAAGCTGACACAAAGGAATAGCTGTAGGTTGTACCTCAGAGACCTAATGATGGGACTGATCTGAGAAATATAACTCAGGAATAATTTTTAATTTATTAATCAAGGAGAATGAAAATTGAGAAGAAAGCAGTAGGATTTTTCTGGAAATGTCTAATGACCTTAGAGCTGTTTCAGGGGCTTGAATGTATATGCAAAAGGCAAATTTCAGAGAACTAAAAGGTATTTATATAGTGTACTCACTTAAGAAATTTGTGAAGTTAAAGAAAATGGTTAAGGCACTTGAGATCAGTGAAAGATTGTAGTTGTTTTCTTGAAAGAAAGACAAGACATACATATTTATAGGCATGAGAGAAAGGACCAATGAGGTGATAGAAAACTAGATTAGTGGGAAACAACATATGACAAATGGATACTTTGGAAGAGATGAGATTCTGCAGAGAGGTTATTGCTAAACAAATGAGATACTTCCTCAGACTGATGAACAATCTTAGGATAAAGTGAGATTGTACTTCTTTTGTTTGGCTAATAGAATTTGCAGTATTTTGGTAATGTCCATATTTTATCATTGAAAATCACATAGAAATACATATAAACTATTTTGTGCTTTTTCCACTGGGTGGTGCGTGTGTTCTACCAAAAAATTTAGTGTAAAAACATTTCCTTAACCCTTGTTTAATGTTTAGGCAAATAGTGAAATAGAAATTCATTTGTTAGAAAAAGAAACTTTATATATAATACAATAATTGTGACTTTAAGAAAATAAGATACTTAGCACTACCCAAAAAAGTTTCCTTAAGTTATCTTAAATAGAAATTACATTTTGGAAGGATAGGCTTTTTTATTTCTTTCTTTTTGTCTACCTATTTTGGCTTTTTTGAACATGTATTTGTATCTTGAACATTATATGAATTATACTCTGAAGGTGACAATTATATATGAAAAATAGATGTAAAGTTTGTATTGTACATATTTCTAATTTAATTTGCTTGGGAAATATATAATAATTATATTATCAGTTTATATGTGCTCATAATAGTAATTAATACCTTTGTATACTTAACAATGTAAAAATGTTTGTTGTGTTGAAATTTTTTAATTAAAAATTTTTTTCCTACTTTGATTTTTATTTAAGCCAAACTTCTATTATTTTAAAAAGAGATTATTGCTCTTGACTAAAATTTATTGCATCCTAATTTGTAAGCTAGAACATATATCTCATGCTCTTCTGCCTTATACAGTTCAAGTCTGAAACTGTTTCAAGAACCCTGAGTTATTTTCTTTTAGTTCCCTGACTGTAAAAGAAGGTGATAGTGTTTAGTTACACTATCCTCCAAAAATTCTCCTGTTTTTTATGTTGGTGCATCATAGAAAAATGCTCACTCCTACAGTGGCCCATTCTTAAAAAACAAAATTTTTTTTTAAATCTTAATATAACTGTAAAGTAATGTTCTAAGAAAATAATTAATTCATTTATTTAGGTATGGTTTTGTCACTTTTGAAACACAAGAGGATGCGCAAAAAATTTTACAAGAGGTAAGATCTTTTAATGTATTTAACTTTATATTTGGAACTTCTTTCTTTGAAAATAATTGTTTGTGGTATTTGCTTTAATAGTAGGGTTAGTACAATGATCAATTGCTTAAAAAAATTCACTTATTTGCATCTTAAGATTGGCATTGGTCTCCAAAAAAATTGAATTAGTAAAAAATTACAGAGGAACTTTATCTGCAGAAAAACAAATTTCAAGTCATTACATGAGTATGGTTGTGGAGTTGTAATATAACTTTTCGCTTTATTTGCTTTAAACTAAGAACTTGAGGATATATCTTTTCTGAGTGTTAATAGCACTTTGAATTCCTCAAAAACAGTACAAATATGGATTTTTTAGAATGAGGTTATCTGATGTTATTTCCCTCCTATGAAAAACTTTATGTGAACTAAGAACAGTTGTAGAAAAAATCTGTGGCCTGCAGTTCAGTATAATAACTTGAAATTTGGCAAATGTAACATTTGATTTTTTAGAAAAAATAGGTTTTGAGTTGTATATTATTAAATCATATGCACTCAATTCTCCTTGCTTGTAGCAACAATATTTTATAAAGTCACTACAAATACTGAATTAGCAAATATTGAATTGCTGTTTCTAGAAGAAATACAGGGCTAGGTCCCACAAGCTTCTACCCACAATATTTTCATCAACCAATCAATACATAATTTTGTTTTATGTATGTTTCTGTTTAAAGATATACTTAATATTTATTATGGATTCATTAATATTGATGTCATAGCCAACAGCACTATAACTCGTGCCTGAGTTAAGCCCATCTAACCTTCTCCATAAGGCACATGGCAGCCTTCTTACACTTAAGAACACTAACCAGCACTTCAGCATTACACTCAAAGGCTGTTTTAAGTAGCAATATCACCAACATGACAAAAATGCAAAACACATGGCACTAGATAGAACACAAAAAGGACACTTATTTACAGTATAAAAGCTGAAATAAGGCAGTGTCTCCTTCTCTGACCTCAGCTGGGACCATGTGTGTGAGGCAACTCAAATTTTTCACCTCTCTCTTCTTCTTGGCCAATAACCACTAAATTGCCACAAATATTGATTTTGGGATTACAGATAAATTTTAATGAGTAGGTTAATTTCCAGAGTTCCGTGAATAGAGGATTGACTCTTTCAGGTGAGGAATTAGAGTCAGAGCACTGGAACCAAGATTTGGACCAAGATCTGTTTAAATCCAAAGACTTTTGCCCTTTCCACCATGCCTTGCTGCTGCTATCAAAGAATGTTACAGTCTAAATTTTAAAAAATGTTTCTAACTAATTTTCCTTATTGGTTTTATAAACAATAGTACCAAAATAATAAAATAATTTATTTTTTCTTATTCTAGGCTGAAAAACTTAATTATAAGGATAAGAAACTAAACATCGGTCCCGCAATAAGAAAACAACAAGTAGGGATCCCTCGTATGTATTGACAACTAATGTATTTTTCAGTATTTTTACATGGTTCTTTTTTGAAATATTAAACCTTCTATAGAATTTCATTAAAATGTCAGGTTCCTTTCATTTAATAAAGTTACTTTGGCAGAGTTAGTGGCCAAATGAATATTTCTCATCACAAATTAATATATATTAGATTGGGGAGGCTAGGGGAAAATTAACCTGAATAATGATGCTTAAATATAATCCATATAGTTACATCTTTGAAGAAAAAACCAGATAAAAATAGAATTTGAAATTGCAAAAGTAATTGGAAGTAATTTAGAGTCACTAATTAGAAACTTGTCTAATTACAAAAGTAATTTAAAATTAGACTAAAAGTACTGAACGTTAAAATATAGACCCAATATCAGAAGCTTGGTTGCATGATTTATTCTGTGTCATAATTATCAGAAGGAACAGTCCCTAAAGCTTTAAGAATTGGCCAAGTTATGTGCTGTCCTTAAATTTCTGTAATGCTTTAGCTCTTCCCTTTTTTCCCTCACTCCCATTTATTAAATTAGGCATCTTTACAGTTTTTACCTATAATATTTATTAAAATCTCTAACAGAGTCTTCAACTAGAAGGTGCAACTTCACATTAAATTAGTAACTAAATTTTCTTTTAATTCTCAGCCAAGGATATTTTTTCCTTTGATTTTTTTTTTAGAGAGAATGAAAGGGAGGGAAGGAGGGAAAGAGAGAGAAAAAGAGAAACATCAATGTGAGAGACATTGGTTGGTTGCCTTATGCACGTGCCCCAACCAGGGCCAGGGATCAAATCTGCAACTCAGGTACATGCCCTTGACTGGAAATTGAACCCGCAACCCTTCGGTGCATGGGCCAGTGCTCTAACCACTGAACAAAAATGGCCATGGTAGTAACTAAATTTTCTTATTCTTTATCTCTGTCCTGGCGTCTACTGGAATGTTTAAAACATTAGGTACTTATTATATATCTGTTTACAAATTAATAGATTGTAAGTTAACAGATATCTGCTTTAATTTTGATTTGGTATTTATCAATTTAGAAGATAACTGAATTGTCCTCAGTAGGTTGATACTTCAAAATGAAAAGCATTAAATATGGCAGTCTGCTGAATATTTATAAACTGCTGTTAGTTGCAAGAGTTAAGTTGTACTATGTAGTAATGGTTCTTTAGAAGCCCATTATCACCAGCAATAGGTACAGGTTCATATTATGGTCATATTATGACCCACACGTTGCTAAAAATAGAACATAAATCAGAACTATGGAGAATGCTTTCAAACAAATGAATAGTTATTTAAGAACTATTCAGTGCAAGGGTCAGTGGTACAGGTTTTCCTTTATTTCATTTAATCTTTACAGCAACCCATGAGGTATTATTAGCTCTATTTTATAAATAGAAAATTCCGTCTTAGAAATGTAAAGTCATTGTTTTAGACACATTCCTGCTGAAATACTCTTCATTGTAGAGGAGAGTTAATCTTGGCATGTTGTGGGTCTTAACCCAATGAAGCATGCCATAATTACAAATTTTCTCTAAAGTCTCGTATTGTGTAAAAGTATCATGCACAATTTGCATTCTGTTCCATAATGTTGTATTATTTATTTTAATACTAAAAAATGTTTCCTAAAAATAATTATTTGAATAAAACTGATTCTGTAGGAAGATCATTGTTCAGCCTGTGCCTTTTCATATTTCCTGGCATACCATCTCATGCCCAAATTTGAGAAGAGTAGGGTTAAATAACTTAACTAAATGCTAGCCTTAGCCTTCAAACCCAGTACTGTTTGACTCCAAAGCTCTTTTTACTTTTCTACAAAGAAATAATAATTATTGAAAGTCCATTTGTAAAATAAAAGGGATTCTTATCTCAAATTTTTTTTCAAGTCTTGTCACTTCTTTTTTCTGTCCCCCATTACCAACTTTCTAGTGCCAGCTGCATACCTTGTCCAACCCATCAGACACAAGGCAGCCAGAGCAGTCTTTCAAAAGTTCACATTTTGTCATGTTGTTCTCTGCTTATTTTGAGCCGTTCTTCCCTTTTCTTTCCATGCTTTAGCCATCTCTCCTCCTCTAAGTTTCAGAGCATACCATACTCCTAAAATACTGTTTCTTTGCCATCCCATCCCCATCCCATTTATGTTTTAAATCTCAGCCCAAACATTATTTTCTCACAAATGCTCCATACATACATACATACATAATATGTATGTATATACACATATATATTAAATGTTCAGCTTAGTAACCTTTACTACCCAGCATAATACCCTGTACTACGTCTTCATGTGTTTATGAAAATTGTATTTAATTAATTAATTGTGTAATTAGCTAATGACTGTCTTCCCCATCAGAACTTCTATGAAGATAGAGACTATGGCATGTCCCTTTTTTTTTTCTTTTTGACAGTATCACCAGGGCCTAGTTCAATGCCTTGTAATATTACTCACTGAAAATTTATTTCTTTCACAGATAAATCTGTGGTTACTTGATGATCTTTGGAGGGGAGGGAAATCCACGAACCTCCTGAATTGTATACAAAATTCTGAATGTATATGACTTTCATCAGAATCTATAAAGGATCAAGTTGAGAATCATTAAAATAAGCAATACTAGATGAAATGCAGTGAAAATGTAAAAGTTGAGAAGTAGTAGTACTACTTAAAGTGATAGGCCAGTACTGCTTACAGTGTGCTATACAGCCAGCAACTGTTCACTTGGAATCTGTCAAAATGCAAATCCTTAGGTCCTGTCTCAAACTTACTGAATCAAAATATTTGGAGATGGAGTCTTGGAATTTGTATTCTAATAAGCTGTCTATGCAACTCTAATGTATGTTATATCTTGAGAGCAGAAGGAAGATTGCCAGTTCCCTTAATTTATATAAACTTGCTGGTCAGGTACTTAATCTAACTTGGCTAATATAAATTTTAAAGTCTCCTGGACAAAGATGATAGGTGATGATGGTCGATAAATCATGATGATAGATGATGATGATAGATAGATGATGATAGATAGACGATAGATAGATGATAGATAGATAGATAGATAGATAGATAGATAGATAGATAGATAGATAGATAGATAGATAGATAGATAGATAGATGATAGATAGATGATGGATGGATGGATGGATGGATGGATGGATGGATGGATGGATGGATGGATGGATGATGGATGGATGGATGAATGATAGGTTGATTTTGGGGGGAGAGTATACCTAACTTAGACTGGGAAAAGAGATGAGGAACCCAGAATTAGCCACATGAAGATTTGTGGTCATGTTTGCAACAGCAGCAGTTGTAGCAAAGGAAGATTAGAGCATAAAAGAAAATCATAACATGAATGAATGCTTGCTTGTAGTAGATCCAGAGAATTTGTAGAGTGGAACCAAAATATTCAAGAAAGTAGAATCTCCTCCAGGTTTACTGCCTGCCTCCTCATTGGCCTTTTACAAATAAAAGGTCTTACTAAAGTCTTAGGAACTTCACTATAGTGTCTATATAGTAAATAAATTATATATAATTTATATTTGTAAAAGTAATGTCTTTGCTGATAATCTATTTGTTAAGTTTTGTGTTTCATTTTACTGATATTAAAATCTGAATTGGTGAAATTTTAAGATTCCTTACTAAACTTGTTTCTTTTTTATTCACCTTAAGCTAATAAAAACTCTAAGATAGTAAGTCAATTTTTACTGTGGCTATATAGGTGGGTTAAGATAAACATTTTTCAGTGTTCAGAAATTACATTTTTTAAAGTTAAATTTAACTTTTCAATTATTACTTAATCTTTACTTTAGGTTCCAGTGTAATGCCAGCAGCTGGAACAATGTACCTAACAACTTCAACTGGATATCCTTACACTTATCATAATGGTGTTGCTTATTTTCATACTCCAGAGGTAACTTCTGTCCCACCACCTTGGCCTGTAAGTAATTTCATTTTAGAGGGTTTCCATCTATTACTGTCAATTTTTTTTTTTTTTTAAATATATCTTTATTGATTTCAGAGAGAGGAAAGGAGAGGAGAGGGAGAAAGATAGAAACATCAATGATGAGAGAGTCATTGATCCACCCCGCAACCCGGGCATGTGCCCTGACCGGGAATCGAACCCTGTTCGCCTGGATCCTAGGTCGACGCTCAACCGCTGAGCCATGCCCAGCTGGGCTATTACTGTCAATTTTTAAAATATTTTATTTCTGAAATATGTCAACCACAGACAAGTACAAATAATAATATAATAGCCAGGTAGCTACCACTCAAGTTTAGTATATGTTAACATTTTGCCATATTTAAGTTTTTATAATGGGGAGAAAAAATATGATAAATTCAAATAAAGTCTCTTTGTCCCCATTCTCTTACCCTCTTTTCTTCCTCAGAGGTAAGCAGAATATCTTTCCTATTTTATATGTTTTTACTACAAATGTAGGTATGCTTGAGCAATATATGGTATTACTTTAGGTTGTTTTTAAACACATATATAAATAAGTCTTTGAGATTAAACCATGTTGATTCCAATATTTCTAGTTCACTTATTTTTAAATTTTATAATATTCTATTGTATGAGTGTATATTGAGGGACATTTTAAGGTTTTTCTACAATCAGTACAAAAATGAATATGCAGATCTTGTATGTATTGTATAAGAGTTTAAGACTAGTCTTCGAAGCTTTTTGCTTATATATCTTCTAAATTTTTTTTGAAAAATTATGAATACTCTCATTTTTAAGTTGATATCTGAAATTTATCATAATTTTAAATAGTTTAGGCGTATTATATATATACTGTGGATTTGCTTTAGATACATTTTTTTTAAACTTTGTAGCTATAGATTTTGTTTAAGAATAGAAAATGTCCTCTGTGTGGTGATGGATGTTAAACTAGACTTATTGTGATGATCCTTTCGTATACATATATCACATTGTTATGTTGTACACCGGAAACTAAGATAATGTTATATGTCAGTTATATCTCAATTTTTAGAAAAGGAAAAAGAATGGAAAGTATCTTTTCTATAACTCAGTTAACAAAACTAGTCAACCAAATAATACTGGTTAATCAAAATTTATTTTCTCTTTTAAACTTCTGACTTTATTTTTAAGTTCATATAAATGAGTTAATATGTACCCTTTTGACCGTCATGTAATTTTTTTTTTTACTGGATGAAATAAGGTATTTCTCCTTTAATATTTCTTATCCAAAACAAGATGGCGGCATAGGTAACAGGTGTAGCCGCCGCCTCCCACAACCACATCAAAATTACATGTAAAATACAGAACAACCATCACTCAGAACCTCCTGAAGTCTAGCTGCACAGAAGTCCTACAACCAGGGAACTGAAGAAGCATCAAGATTGGTAGGAGGGCCGGAAGGGCGGATTGGGGCTGAATCCTGAAGACTCGGCCACAGTCCCGTGGTTTAAACCCGGGAGGGATATCTCAGCGGTGGAGGTTTCCCAGAGGAGTGAGGGGTCCCAGCCCCACATCAGGCCCCCAGCCCAGGGCTCCAAGGCCGGGAAGAGAAGTCCCCACAACTTCGGGCTGTGAAAAACAGCGAGGACTGTCACTGAGGGACGCAAGACTGCAGGAGTCCCAGGCTTTCCTCTTAAAGGGCCGGCACACAGACTCATTCAGACATGCTCCCTCTGAGCTCCAGAGCCGGGTAAGCAGCGTGAAAGGAACCTGGGACACTTGGGGAGGAACTAACTTGCCTGAAATTGGGGCGAGAGCTGAAGGGGCAGCTTTCTCCCAGACAGAAGAGCTGGCAGAGGCCATTGCTCCTTTGGCAAGCCCTGCCACCACAGAGACAGCAGGCAGGCGCCATATTTGAATCTCCAGCACCTGGCTCACACCTTTGTCCCCACCCTATTGATTCCCGGAGACCGTGCCCCTCCCTACCTGCAAGCTCATCCAAGCCATTTCCAGTGGCTTTTCTATGCAAGTGGCCTCTCAAGCCTCATGCTTAGGATTTTCCTAAAATCTCTCAAGTCACAGCATGTCCTGTACCACTTGATAAGTGGCCCCGGCCTGGCACTAGTGGCAGCCTGTATTGGTTCATGGCTTGGCCTCTCCTGGACACCTCCAAGTCCAGCACAAGTAGCAGCCAACTACAGTTTGCTGTGTAGTTGGGTGGCCCTGGGCAAGGCACTGGCACAGGCTGACTTTGCACCTCCCAGGAGCCCCAGAGACAGTGCACCTGGTGGTCAGACTCAACCATGCTGGATTCTAACCCTAACACATCCACAAGTTACACACTCAATGGGCGTACTTGGTGAACACCAAAGCTCCACTGAAGTAAATCCTGCTACATAGGGGTGTCTCTAGCACAGCAGCCCTTTGGCTGTAGCTGCCAAATTGACCTGGGGGTCAGTTCCTCCCAGTGACGCCAACAGCAACCAAGACTCAACTACAACAGGACAGTGCACACAGCCCCCACAGGGGAGCACCTAGAAGGCCCAGCTCAGGTGACTGGGGAGGCTGAGCCACTGGACCCTACAGGACACCTACTACACAAAGCCACTCTGCAAATTCCAGGAGACGTAGCAGCTCTACCTAATACATAGAAACAAACACGTGGAAGCAGCCAAAATGTGGAGGCAAAGAAACATGTCACAAAGGAAAGAACAGAAGAAATCTCCAGAAAAGGAACTACATGAAATAGAACCAAGCAAGCTACTAGATACAGAGTTCAGAATTATGGTTGTAAGGATGCTCAAGGATATTGGTAAGACTATTACAAAAACAAATGAGAAAATCGATGACATAATAAAGTACCATTCAGAAATGAAGGCTACACGAACTGAAATGAATAATTTACAGGGAATCAACAGTATGGTAGAGGACACTGAGAATCAAATCAGCAATTTGGAACATCAGGCAACAACACTCAACCAGAAGATCAAAAAGAAAAAATAATCCAGAAACATGACATTGAAAACCTATTTAAAAAAATAATGACAGAAAACTTCCCCTACCTGGGGAAAGAAATAGACTTACAAGTCCAGGAAGCACAGAGAGTCCTAAACAAGAAGGACCCAAAGAGGCCCACATCGAGACACATCATAATTAAAATGCCAAAGGTTAAAGACAAAGAGAGAATCTTAAAAGCAGCAAAAGAAAAGCAGTTAGTTACCTACAAGGGAGCACCCATACGACTGTCAGCTGATTTCTAAACAGAAACCTTGCAGGCCAGAAGGGAGTGGCTAGAAATATTCAAAGTGATGAAAAACAAGAACCTACAACTAAGATTACTCTACCCAGTAAGCTATCATTTAGAATTGAAAGTCAGATAAAGAGCTCAGACAAGGAAAAGCTAAAGGAGTTCATCACTACCAGACCAGTACTACATGAAATGTTGAAGGGTCGTCTTTAAGAAGAAGCTAATAAACAAAAGGACCTCACAAATGAAATAGATCCAGAGACATTGACGCATGCAACAGATGATCATATTTCAGAAGGAAGGGGAAAGAGGGGTGGAGGGTGGGAAGAGATTAACCAAAGAAGTTATATGCATATATGTATAACCCATGGACACAAACAATAACGGGGTGAAGGCCTGGGGAGGGGGTGGGAGTGAGTTGGGGGGGTCAATTGGAGGGGAAATGAGACACCTGTAATACTTTCAACACTAAAGGTAAATTTTTTTTAAGATGTATAACAAGGAAATAGGATGTTGATTATTTACTAGTCAGAAATCAGTGGCAAAATCAGCTATGATTATTCATTCACTTCTAAATGCGATATAAACATCAACTATCTACTGCTGGTCTCCACAATGGAAATAGGCAGTGAACCCTTAAGTCTAGCTGCCATCTTCCTCTGAATATTCTCTTAGAGCTATATTTTTATAATCTTTGGACTAAAAGCAACTTTTCTGGTGGTGGTTTTAGCATTTCTATAGAAATGAAACTGCATAGAAGTAGTCATGCTGTGATGATTTTAACAGACTTAAGTGGAGTTGGTAGTATCAATAAGTGGTGGAAAAATGACATTTCCAATCATAAACTATAAGTTGACTGGGTTTAGGTAACAATTTATTATAAACTATTTTAAAGAATTTTGCCTAAAATAATTTTTCATTTTCTTTCCTCTTACAGTCACGTTCTATATCTAGTTCCCCTGTGATGGTAACTCAGCCTGTTTATCAGCAATCTGCGTATCACTACCAGGTAAACATTAAATTATACAGTGAAAATCCTTGATAATTTTAGTCCTTTTTTGAGTAATTTTCATTTTATTCTTTCTCATGCAAATACTCTAGTAATTTAGAAAGAGATAGTTAAGCCTTTGATAGCAGTGGTTTTTGTTTTGGGGGGGTTTTATGAGAGAAGTAAACTATGTCTTACAGGAAGATGGACTACTTGCTTCCTTTTACAAAAGGTAATGAGATTAGTTTCCCTCGCACCCCCTGGCTAGCATTTAATCTAAAAAGTCTTTAGAAATAATTCCTTAGGTAAGACACAGATATTCGACCACAGGCTGAATTTTTAATGTTGCTGTTAACATGTTAGTTTCTTGTTATTATATTTAATATAGAGTTGACCCTGGAACAGTGAGGAGATTAGTGCACTGACTGCTACCACACATTCGAATATCCAAGTATAACTTTTGAGTTCTGGGAATTGGTTCCAGGACCCATCCCCACCCCCCATGGATACCAAAATCCTTGGGTGTTTAAGTCGTTTGTATAAAATGACGTAGAACAATGCCTACAGTCTATCCTTTACATCCTTGGATTTCCAACTACAGATTGTAAATGCTGCTTTCACTCCTCTATTGGTTGAATCCATATATACAAAACCTGGAGATATGGAGGGCCAATATTTATATAAATGGACACGCATTTCAAACCTTGTTGTTCAAAGGTCAAGTGTAATATACATTAAAATAATGGTTATATTGTGATTATATTATGACAGCATCTTTTGGTTAACCTGCATTCTTCTTTTCATTAATTCTTATGGGAGACTGGGATCAGTGAACTGTAATGCCAGACTATTTTAATGTTTTATAAATAAGGCACAGTTGAACTAAAGCCATATATGTCTACATACTGTCTATGGCTGCTTTTGTGCTACAGTGGCACAATTGAATACTTAAAACAGAGATATTATGACCGGCAAAACTTAAAATATTTATTCTCTGGATAACTTTCCAGAAAAAGTTTGCCAACCTCTAGTCTGTGGCATTCACAAATAAAACCACATTCTTTCATACCTCTGAAATAGTGAAAGAGAATTCATTTGTTTATTTTTTATTATTCTTTTTGAACTTTTAAAACAGACCCACATGAAAACGTTAAGGTTATTGGAATTCTTTTTAGTATTAGACTGGATTTGGGGGAGGTCACTTATTACTAAATTATATTACTATGCTAAAAATAAAACTATCTGAAGTGTTTCTTTCTTTTACTAAAAATAGAAGTAACTTAGTGGCATTTATTTAAAATATATATGTTGCATGAGTTTCCCTAAATTGCCTCAGAATTTCAGGAGAGGCCCTAAAGACAGAATATTAGGTACCAGACCATTTAACATGGGAAGCCAATTGTGAAACCAGTTTTGCCCACCTTGAGCACATATGAGGGGAGGATGAGATTGATAAGATTGGTAAGGAAGAGGCTTTCTTTAACAAGAGAGTTGTTAAGAGTGCTACGGCATTTCCCCTTCTCAACCAAGTGAAGAAGACTTCCGAAAATGTCTAAGAGAACTTAATATTCCCTTGAAATTTGTGAGGTGGTACTACTTGGACCTGACCTCTCCTAGTTAAAAATATGGAGGGGTCTATGGAGGCAGAGCCCCTAGAGAAGGTCTATAGCGGAAATGTGTTAAACTTCTACTCACAGCAAGCAAAGGTTTATGTTTCCCAAGAGCAAGGTGTGAACTTAACAGAAGAGACTCTTTCCAAAAAAACTTTAAGGTGACCCCAATAGAGAAATAATCTGTGTGAAGTAAACTTCTAGAATCAAGGGCTAGAATTGCAGTCAAAAGTTCTCAGCAGGGAGATCACCAAAGAATCTAGTAAAGTACCTATTTAGAGGGTCAGAATTTGGAATCTACCACACCCCAAAAAGTGATCTGTCCTAATTTTTATCCAAGCACAAGAATGAGCAGCTCAACAATGTTTTTATTTTTTATTTTTTTTAAACATATCCTTACTGATTTCAGGGAGAGGGAGAGAGAGATAGAAACATCAATGATGAGAGAGTCATTGATCGGCTGCCTCCTGCACGCCCCCGACTGGGGATCGAGCCCGCAACCCGGGCCTGTGCCCTGACCAGGAATTGAACCCTGATCGCCTGGATCCTAGGTTGACGCTCAACCACTGAGCCACGCCTGGCCAGGCTCAACAATGTTTTTAAAATAGCATAATGAAAAAGAGTAAAGTTGCTTTTTGTTTGCACCCTATTGAGTCCAGCTCCTTTTTGATTAATTAACATACAGCTGTAGCCCACTTGACATAGCAAATGTATTATGGAAATTTTCTAATACATTTTAATTTTATACTTCAAATCTGGTTTTCTACTTGATGCAAATTATAAAATTGGAAGTATGTTACCTAGATATACTCAGGAAAGATTTTGGTACCAATTTGTAATATATTTTACAATATAAGAAATAATTTCACTTCACATATTTCTTTTCAGTTATATATTCATCATCATTCTGCCCTTAAAATTCCCACTTTGATAAGAATAGTCCCTTGCTCTTTCTTTTTACGAATTCTAAGATTAATAGCTTTATTGGTTTTTGTTAGTCAAATCAGTCAATTCAAGGTTTAATCAGTTTTTATCTCCTTTGTATTTCTCACTTCATAAGTAGATAGTGATTTCATTTATCTAACAAATCTACATATAAATCATTTTATTTCAGATGTTTTTATTAAAATATTTTCTTAAGAGATTATACATTACCCTGCCTTTCTGAATGTAGTATACAGAACATAAACTTCACATTATCTTGGTCATCATTACAGTATAGTGATTTCATTAGCAGTTGAAATGGTCAGCACTAAACTAATAGTGATTTGGTTTAGACAGCAGCTCTATGGGGTCTTCTCATTCTTTTTTTTTTTCTTTAGTAATAAAGGACTTTATTAAAAATGGAAAATAAAGATGAAAACATTTATTAATAAGAAATAATACAACTAATTTAAGAAAAAGTCTGTTTTATGTTGTCATATTACAATAAGTACTTTAAAAAAGGTGACCCTCTTTTTGAAAAAATAACAGCTTTATTTAGATATAATTCAAATACCATAAAATTCATCTATTTAAAGTGTGCAAGACTAGTATTTTACTAAATTCAGAGTTGTGCAACCATACCACAATTTTAGAACATTTTAATCACCACATACACACACACACACACACACACACACACACACACACACAAATACTACCCATTAGCAGTCACTCCTCTTTCCCTTTACACCCAGCTCTAGGCCACCAGTAATCTCTTTCTTTATATATTTGCCTATTCTGGACATTTCATGTAAGTGGAATCTAAAACATACGGTTTTTTCATCATAGGTAGGTATCACTAATAATGTCTATTTATTATTTGGTTGAGTGCCCCTTATTTATTATTTATTTTCCCTTTATTTTGATGTTTTCCTTAATTACTGGTTAAAGAAAATGAACATTTTATGTTCTTAAAATTGTCAATTTGGAAAAGCCATTCTTTATTAATATTAAATTATACAAGGAAAAAATGTAGGAAAATGCCCCTCCCAAAATTTATATTTACCTTTTCTTCTTTGATTAAAACAATTTTCTTCAAACATCAACATTCAAAATAAAAATATCATTTAATCCTCCCCAAAAATAAAGTAAAATAAAATGTGATCTCTTATGACTATTCTTTCACCTAACATAATATTTTCACTATTTGTCCATGTGGTAGCATGTATCAGTGTTTCATTCCTTTTTATGGCTGAACAATATTCCATTATATAGATACACTACATTTTGTTTATCTGTCAGAAGATGGACATTTGGATTGTTTTTACTTTTGACTGTTATAAAAATTCTGCTATGAATACCTGTGTACAAGTTATTGTGCAGACATGTTTTCATTTCTCTTAGGTCTTATACCTTGGAGTGGAATTACTGAGTTCATAGGATATGTCTGTGTCTAACCTTTTGATGTCACACTGTTTACCAAGAAGGCTGCACCATTTTACACCCCTACAAGCAGTTTATCAGAATTCTGATGTCTTCACATCCTTGCCAATACATTGATTTTAATGTTGTTGAAGTTCAGCTTATCTTTTTTCTCTTTTGTTGCTTTGTTGCTTCTGCTTTTGATGTCATAATTTTAAAAATTTGCCGGATTCAAAGTCACAAAGATTTGTGCCTGTTTTCTTCTAATCGTTTTGGAGCTCTAGGTCTTAATTTTAGTCTTGGATCCATTTTGAGTTAATTTTTGTATATAGTTTGAGATATAGGGGCCCAACTCTATTTTTGGCATTTAGATATCTAGTTTTAACCCTGTTTATAATCCTCAGGGTCTTTTTTCTTTCATTTTAGGCCCCTACACAGTGTCTACCAGGTCAGTGGCAGTGGAGTGTTCCTCAGGTAAATACTAACTTTTTCCACTGTGCTTTTGTGAAGACTGCATGAATATTAAAGGCAGGAGAACTAGATTAGATACCTTTGTGTTATTAACTGTGATAGCTTTGGCAGTTTATTTAATCACTATATTTCTCAGCTTCCCCATTTGTGAAATGGAAGTAATGATATTACTGTACCTTTGTAAGTTTTCTCATGATTTTTGTGACGATCAAATGAGACTATGTAAGTGAAGACATTTTATAAATGAGTGAGTTTTGCATAAACATGAAAAATTAATTCTTTTTTATTAGTATTGGACATTTTAACATTTTTCTAGCCTTACTTAAATACCGTAGGTTATATTATTACAACCTTTAATAGTGATCTTAATATAATTATCTGAGTTTATAAATG
The DNA here is from genome assembly GCF_054644295.1 of Miniopterus natalensis. Classification (NCBI taxonomy): domain Eukaryota; kingdom Metazoa; phylum Chordata; class Mammalia; order Chiroptera; family Miniopteridae; genus Miniopterus; species Miniopterus natalensis. Next base: position 25,433,570 of record NC_142088.1, read on the forward strand.
AGGTTCTGAAGGACTGAGAACTTTTAGTACTTACTAGTGATAGAGTTCTTTTTTTCTTTTCTTTTTTAATCTATCTTTATTGATTTCAGAGAGAGGAAGGGAGAAGGAGAGAGAGAGTTGAAACATCAATGATGAGAGAGTCGTCCTTGATTGGCTGTCTCCTGCATGCCCCCAGCTGGAGATTGAGCCCCCAACCTGGGCATGTGCCCTGACTGGGAATTGAACCTCGATCTCCTGGATCCTAGGTGGATGCTCAACCTCTCAGCCACGCCTGGCCAGGCAGTGATACAGTTCTTTAATAACAACTACACAACTGGAATTTATAACATCCCAGAGTTCCTAATTTGTTGCTGAGATATTTCTATGCTATCCCTGAAAAAGAACTTCAGGAAAACATGAAACAAATATTTCATCTGCTGGGTAAGTCATTTGGTTTAATTGAAATAACTAATCATATTTGAATTAGAACTATGGTTTTGTGTTTCAGTCACCTGCCTCTTCTGCTCCATTCCTGTACCTACAACCATCTGAGGTTTTTTATCAACCAGTGGAAATTGCACAAGATGGAGGATGTGTTCCTCCTCCACTGTCTCTGATGGAAGCTTCAATTCCAGAGGTATATATTATTCTCAAAGTAATTTATCTTTACCATCTCATCTTACATTTATTTCCTTTTCTAAAAATACTTGTTCAAGACCCTCACTGAAGCTGCATGTCTTATGTTTTATTTGATCTCTTCAGCTCTGTCCTTTTCTGTATCTAAGAGTGCTTCATCTTAGACTTCTTCACTAACTAGTTCACAATCATTTCTCACGTCAACTGTTCACTTTACTAGGCTAATTCCTGACCCATCCTCCTTTAAAAGAGGAAGATACCAAATACTTCTTGTGATTTGTCTGTCAATATTATTGCTAACATTCTGTCAATTAAAAGCATATAAAAAGTAAGTCAAGAAAAAAATATTTTGCCCCTCCGGGCATGGCTCAGAGGTTGAACATCAACCTAGGATTCAGGAGCTCATGGTTTGATTCCCGGTCAGGGCACCTGCCCAGGTTGAGGGCTCAATCCCCAGTCAGGGGCGTGCAGGAGGCAGCCACTCAATGAATCTCTCATCATTGATGTTTCTCTCTCTCTCCCTCTCCTTTCCTCTCTCTGAAATCAATAAAGATATATTTAAAAATATATACATATTTTAAAAATTCTTTTTTCAGAAGCTTAAATTTATTTTATAGCTACAAATGGTAAATACCATCTTCAGCATCTTTAAATTATATTCCTGAACCACTATTAATAACTACCATCTATTTGCCAGGAACTGTACATGGCATATTTTAAATCAGTATTGTAAAAGATTAGGAAATTAGCACCCACCTCCCAATTAACGCTTATAATATTATAATTTTGTTCTGGAACAATAAATTCCACAGTTGGACCTTAGTGTTTACTAAAAATACCTTTACTAGGATTTCTCCATTCTTTGTCTCATCCTCCATGTATCACTTGTTTGACTGAATCTTCAGGTACTCTTTGTTAAAAGAAGGCTTATGGATGCTATGTTCTTTGAGTTCTTATATGCTTCTTCAACATGTTTTTTGACTATAAATCTGAAAGAAAATAAGACTATCTATAAAATAATTGCATCATACTTGTACTAGTTTACAAAGGCTGATAGAACAAAGTACTACAAACCGGGTGGCTTAAATAACAGAAATTTATTGTCTCCCAGTTCTGAAGGCTAGAAGTCTAAGATCAAGATGTTGGCAGGATTGGTTCTATCTAAGGGCTGTGAGGGAATGATATGTTCCAGGCTCTCTTCTTAGCTTGTAGATTGCCATCTTCTCCCCATGTCTTTACATTATTTTTCCTGTCTCTGTGTCCAAATTTCCCATCTTATAAGGATACCAGTCATACTGAATTAGGTTCCATCCTAGTGAACATACTTCAACTTGGTTAACCTCTGTAAAGACCCTATCTCCAAATAAGGTCACACTCTAATGTACTGAGGGTTAGGACTTTAAGCCTGTAAGTTTTGAGGTAACACAATTCAACCCATAAATACAGGGGTGGGGAACGTCCTGCCTGTGGGCCTTATTTGGTCTGGCCCTGTCCAGCCATCACATTAAGGGTGATTTAACTGAATGTTTGCCCAAATATAGGCGGCTAATTTTTAAATTGATAATTTTGTATGGCCCAGGAATGATGTTTTAAATATCCAGATCGCCCTTGGCAGAAAAATGGTTCCCCGCCCTTGCCATAACAATACTTTTTTCTCTTAAAATTTCCAAGTTTAGTCTTTTCTGGTGTTCAGTGTAGCCATAACAAAGTTTAAAGCTGCCTGATTTTCCCTCTTGTGAATAATTTGCTTTTTCCCCGTGTGCCTAAAAAGTTCTTCTTAACTTGAAGTCACTTCACCAGCATATGTCTTGGAACTTAGCAGTCTTTATAATATTTTTCCTGGGAAACATTTTGCCCTTTTGATTTTCTAACTAGGTTTTAAATATGTGGTCTTTTTGTTTACTTTCTTTTTCCTGTTAGAGCTTTGGAAAAAAATTTGTTCAGGTTCTGTTTCTTTTATAGATCTAAAAGAAAATAAGACTAGCTATAAAATAACTTCACGATACTTTTATTAGTTTACAAGGGCTGATGAAACAAAGTACCACAGTCTGGGTGACTTAAACAGTAGAATACAAATTATACATGTGTTAGATCTCTTTTTGTGTCTCATATCTATCATCTCATAATTTTTTTATCATGGTATTTTATGTTGTTTTATATGATTTTTCAAATAACTATGACTATATTTCTCCTTGTGTTTATTCTATTTTTTATTATGATTAATGAGGCTTTCGTCTCTTAATATTTTTTATCAAAACCTCTGTCACTTTGCTTACATCATTGTCTGTAAATGTCTGTTGGTTTAAAATTTCTGATCCCCTTTTTTAGAGATCGTGTTACTATAATTTCTTTAAGATTCAAAAGCATTATATTTATCTCAACTTTTCTACTTTTTCTAGGGTAATTTCTCATCCTTTTCTTCAGCTTTTGTCTTTCCTTGATGGAGTTGGAGAAGAGGTAGTCTACATGCTTAGGTGGCTCACTTTTCCTTTCTACCTAATCTTTAAAAGATATTTGTCAAAGTATAGGGTGGGAAGAGCAGGTTGTTGTCTGAAGCAGCTTTCCACTATGTTGCTAAGTCTCCTGGTTGAAATGCTCTTCCCCTCAGTTTTTAGCATTCTGGGGATCATTTTCTATATTGGGTTGTAGTAATTGCTACTTCTCTTTCTACTTTCACCCTGTTTCACCTCCAACAGTGTTCCTCAGCTATAAGGCAAGGCAGTAGATAATAAAAATGGTGAAAAAATTATTCCTCCTTCAATTCCACATCCCCTGCTATTAAATAATACAAAATTGGATCATGGTGTAGATATTCCCTGCTTCTGCATTGGCCTGACATATCTCTACACTTGAGGCTCTGAATGGGTCTTTTAGAACACTGATCTTTAGGCAAACCTTTGTTCTTCCTGCTGTCTGAGGAGGCTTCAGTCTTCCCTTATATGGGTCCAAATTGCATAGCATTTGTCAGACATTCTATACTGTTTATGGTTTGGAGATCATGGGTATTTCCTTGTTTAATTGATGATGGCACTTTTTTAAATCTATCTTTGGTTCTTTATTTTGTTTTCTGGTTTTCAAGGAGAGGGCAGTGAGGTAAGAATTATTTTATAGTAGACTTTTAGCCACAATCTACATTTGGCATTAAACCAGTGGACTCTAAAAAAGATTTTTCTGTAACTATTATTTATATTAGCTTATAACTTATACTATTAATTTTTACAATATTTCCATACAGAATGATATATACATGCTTTTATTTTAATACTGTTTCTGGAAGAAGGTATAGGCTAAAATATAAATTGAGTGGGTTACTAAGTAGAAACCACTTTAGATAGAACCATTTAGCTTTCTGTCAACATTATATCACTACTAGAAGTCCTACAAATACCTCATATTTTATACATTATAAACCTAACTTCTCTCCCACCCCCTTATACACAATTACATAAGCATCAAACTTGCTTTTCCTGTATTCCATATCTCAACAAATGGTCCCACCATCTGTTGGACAAGTCAAAAATCTTTTACATGATCTGTTCCCTACCTTTAGCTCTAATGTCTCATCTTTCAGCTGTCTTTAAGTGTATATTCTTCCTTCCTGCCAAACCAGACAACCTGCGCAGATCTTCCAAATGAGATGAGCTCTTGGTTGCCTCTGTTTCTTTGTACATACTGTTCCCATCTTCTATCCCTAATTCTTCAAATTCAGGCTTCAGCTTCCCTAGAAAACTTTTCCTGACCAAGTTCCCAACTTTCTTAAGTTAAATCAAGTAGTTAAATTATCTTTTCTCCTATGAATCCCTATACATGTCTCATAGGACTTGTAATTTTTTTAAAGTATATTTTTATTGATTTCAGAGAGAGGAAAGGAGAGGGGAGAGAGAGAGAGAAAAATCAATTATGAGAGAGTCATTGATCAGCTGCCTCCTGCACACCCCCCACTGGGGATCGAGCCCACAACCTGGGCGTGTACCCTGACTGGGAATTGAACCGTGACCTCCCAGTTTCATAAGTTCGCACTCAACCACTGAGCCATACCAGCTGGACTTATGGTAATTTTGACTACGTCTGTCCCTGATCAGTCTACAAGTCAAAGATAGGGGATGTGTTTTTCATCTGTGTTTCTCCATTGTGTAGCAAAAGGCCTAGTACTTGTAATGCTGAATAAATATTTTGAATTAATAAATGAAAGGTAATATATTTCATTTCTTTTCTTTTCTTGTAATAGCCTTATTCTGATCATGGAGTTCAAGGAACATATCACCAGGTTTATGCCTCAAGTGCCATTGCTATGCCTGCACCTGTGATGCAGCCTGAACAAATTAAAGTAAGAAGTTTGTTTTGACTATTTTTGGGATGGGGGGATTCTTGCTCATATTTTAAGTTTTCCAACTTTCTCTTCTGAAAGGAACAACTTTCGAGATTTATATCCCATGTAATCAGAAGTACATAATTAGTGAACTCTTTCATGTGAAGGAAATAGAATCCCAAATTAACTAATTTCTATTGATTAGTTATGAGCAATTAATAAACCACACATGGTCAAAAATGCCTTATTTACTATGGTAAAAAATATATAACAGCATTTTCTATTCTTAAGTGGAAAACTAAATGGTAATTACTACATCCATATTGCTGTGTAACCATCACAACTATCTATTTCCAAACTTTTAATAATCCCAAATGGAAGCCCTGTACACATTAAGTAGTAACTTCCCATCCCCGCCCCCAGTCCTTGGTAACCTTAAATCTTTCTGTTTTTATGAATTTGCCTAGATATTTCATATACTCAGATTTTTATTATCTATGTTAATCACATGTAAATTTGTGGGGGAAGATCCAAGGTGGCGGCGGAGTATGTTACACTCACCTTCTTCCAGGACTAAACTGGAATTACAACTAAAATATAGAACAGTCAACCTGGATAACTAATTGAAGACAAGCTGAACAGAAGTCTTTTAACCAAGGATTTACTGAAGAAGCCACATCGAGACTGGTAGGAAGGGTGGAGATGCGAAAAGGGCTGACCCTGCTCCCATGGGCAGACACTGAGATTCCAAAGGGATATCTCAGCTGCAAAGGTTCCCCCTGAGAAGAGTGGTTTCTCAACCCCAAACTGGGCTCCCCAGCCCAGAACACTGGATTCGGAAAGAGGCACCCACATAACATCTGGCTGTGAAAATCAGCTGGGATTCTCTCTGCCAGGGAGAGACGGGAGTCTTCCAAGAGACACAGTGCCCTCTTAAAGGACCAATGCACAAAATTTCATTTGCAGCCACTCACCCTGGGCTTCAGCAGAAGGAGGGTGGAGCAGACTAGAGTCTGGTGAGGAGAGACTGGGGTCTTTGGCTCTGGAGAGATAGCAGAAGGGACAGTCACCAGGACCCTTATGCTGAATCTCTTCCCCACACCACAGACACCATATTTCTTGGGTGGGGCACTCACCTTCTTGTGGCATCACCCTGGGGTAATGCAACAGCCCTACCCTCTAAACTCCCTATCGCCTCCACCTTATGGGGCTCATGCCCTACTGATCAGTCAGCTATCTGGGCTGCAGTGTAGAGGTCTGGGCAGACTCAGAGGTGTCAGTGACTAGTAGGGCTTTGGAGTGAGGGCCATTGCCCTCACTTTTCCATGAACCTATACTAGCCCCTCCCAACTCCTTGTGGACCCTCACTGCCAAGGTCTGGGAAGAATCCAGACAGAGTTGTGTGGCTCTAGGGGAAAGAATCCAGACAGAGTTGTGTGGCTCTGGGGAGGAGCCATTCCTCCCACCTTCCCTAAAACCTGACTGGCACCTCCCTCTCACAGAAGACCTACTAGCCCCACCCTCCCAACCCTGGAAAACCCTTGCTGAGCTCCAGCTCCTGCCAGGATCTTGAACAGACTCATTTGTGTGGCTCTAGCACAGGGGCCATTTTTCTTTCATATGCCTGACCAATGCAGAGCCCTCCCATCACACAGCCAAGTCTTGGTCAGCTTGGGCTAATAAACTCTGCAGGCCTCACCCTGATGACTCTGAGGCCCCAACCTACCACAGAGGTCTGCAGGCAGCCAGCATGGTACAGCTAGACTTACTATATCCTGGGATGTTTGCTGAGTGACCTCAGACCCAGCACTGGCACTGAGTTTCAACATGTATCTGGTGATAACCACTGACCTCTACCTAGTGACTCACTGAGAACCTACCTCATGCAACTCAAGTACCACCGGAGTCTCTTTCAATGACTGAGTCTAATAGGCAGCTGGCAGGTGGAGGCAGGCAGAGGTGGATCTTGGGGTGCATTGAGACTTTTGCACACCTGCCTCCGGGCCTAGTGCTAGTAAAAGCTGGCCTCAGAGCACAGCATGGTCCTTCCCACAGGCCCAAAAAAGGCAGCCACAAACTATATGGCTTTGTAGCTTCAAAGAGATTACCCAGGGCCAGTCACAGAGGCTTCTAACATTCGTCTGCACCAGAGTTCCTCCCAAAGGCCCCAGAACCAGCACAACCTGTAGCCAGCTTTAGACAACAACAGAGTATGATCCAATAAGCTTCACAAGCAGCATATCCACGGGAAGATCTCATCAGGCACCAAAACCTGCTAAGTCAAATTCCACTTCATGTGGTCAGCACCTGCAAGCAGCTTGTACACTAGTTAGGTCGATCCTCACAGTCAGCCAGCCTAAGAGTTGACCCCACACATGAACAGCCAATAGCAATCAGAACTCAATTACAACAGGAGGGCCCACATAATACACACAAGGGACATTCCTGGAGAACCCAGCTGAGGTGATCAAGGAGACTGCACCACTGGGCCCACAAAACAATTACTACCTAAGACCACCCTACCAAGACTGGGAGTCATAGCAGACCTACCTAATACATAGAAACAAACAGAAAGAGGCAGCCAAAACGGGGAGAGAAAGAAACATGCCCCAAATCAAAAAACAGAAGAAATCTTCAGAAACAGACCTAATGGTGGTGGAGGCAAGTAATTTACCAGATACAGAGTTCAAAAAAATGGTTATAAGGATACTTAAAATTAGAACTCGACAAAGAGATAGCAAGCATTAAAAAGGACACAGAGGCCATAAAAAAGGATCAGTAAGAAATGAAGAATATACTACAAGGAATAAACAGTAGATTGGATGGAGAGGATCGAATCAGTGATTTGGAAGAAAAGGTAGCAGAAAACGTGATCAGCAGTAAAAAGAAAATAGAATGAGGACAGTTTCTGTTTGTTTTTTTAAAAATATATATTGATTTCAGAGAGAGGAAGGGAGGGGGAGAGAGAGATGGAAACATCAATGATGAGAGAGTCATTGATCGGCTGCAGCCTGCAACCCGGGCATGTGCCCTGACCAGGAATCGAACCCTGATCGCCGGGATCCTAGGTCGACGCTCAACTTCTGAGCCATGCCCAGCTGGGCCGAATGAGGACAGTTTAAGGAACCTTTGGGACAACATGAAGCATAGCAACATCTGCATCATAGGGGTACCAGGAGGAGAAGAGAGAGTGCAAGGGATTGAGAATTTGAAGAAATAATGATGGAAAACTTCTCTAACTTGGTGAAGGAAAAAGACACACAAGTCCAAGAAGTGCAGAGTCCCAAACAAGATAAACCTAAAGAGTCCCACACCAAAACAAATCATAATTGAAATGGCAAAGTTAAAGACAGAGAGAAAATCTTAAAAACAGCAAGAAAAAGACAGTTACTTACAAAAGAGCTCCCATAAGACTGTTAGCTGACTTCTCAAAGGAAATATTTCAGGCCAGAAGGGATTGGCATGAAAAACTCAAAAGTGATGAAAAGCAAGGACTTAACAACCAATATTACTTAACCAGCAAGGATATCATTTAAAATTAAAGGAGAGCTGGGCCAGCGTGGCTTAATGATTGAGCATCAACCCATGAACTAGGAGGTCATGATTCAATTTCCAGTCGGCGCACATTGCCTGATTGTGGCCTTGTTCCCCAGTAGGGGGTGTACAAGAGGCAGCTGATCACTGACTCTCTCTCCCTCTCCTTTCCTCTCTCTGAAGTCAATAAAAATAAATTAAATAAAATTGAAGGAGAGCTCTGGCCAGTGTGGCTCAGTTAGTTGGAGCGTCGTCCCCTACACCAAAAGGTGGCAGGTTCAGTTCATGGTCAGGGCATATACCCAGGTTATGGGTTCAGTCCCCAGTCAGGGCACGTGTGAAAGGTGGCCAATCAGTGTTTCTCTCTCTCTCTTTCTCCTTCCTCTCCTTCTCCCTCTCCCTCTCTTTCTCCCCCCACCCTTCTGTCTTTCAAATCAATAAAAACATATCCTCAGGTGAGGATTAAAAAATACTTTCTTAAAAAAAATTTGAAGAACAAATAAAGAGCTTCCCAGACAAGAAATAGCTAAATGAGTTTGTTGCAACCAAATCAGTATTACAAGAAATGTTAATGGGTTTGCTTGAAGAAGAAAAAGACTTAGAAGAAGAACAACAGATGAACATAGTTAAAAGAATAAAATGGTGGAGATTAAAGGGGACGGCAGACTGAGTGGAAGCTACACTGACACTCTCCCAGGACCAATCTGGATTTACAACTAAAACATAGAAAAACCATCCTGAAAACCAGCTGAAGACGAGCTGGAGAGCACCCTCATAACCAAGGAGGAAAAGTAGAGACCACATAGAGACTGGTAGGAAGTGCGGAGGTGCAAGAGGGCTGGCTAGGCTCCCACAGGCAGCAGCTGAAGGTTCAGAGGGATATCTCAGCCATGGGAGTTTCCCACTGAAGACTCTGGGGCCTAAACCCCAGGCTGAGCTTCCCAGCCAAGAGCACCAGAACTGAGAAAAGTGCCTACATCTAGCTGTGAAAAGCAGCCAGGTTTCTGTTTGCCAGGGAGAGATGGCTGGAAATGCAGGCACTGTCTTAAAGAACCAACGCACAAAGTTTCATGTGCAGCCACTCACCTTGGGCTCCAGCAGAGGGAGGGCAGAGTGGACTGGAGCTGTGTGAGGAGAATCTAGGGTATTGGGCTCTGGCGATAGAACTCAGAGGGCACCTCTCTGGACTACTGCAGAGGCAGACATTTACCTTCCAAGCAGCTTTTGCCTGAGGGGGAAGCAATTGCCCCAACCTGCTGGAAAACCTCTCACCTTACCCAGTGGAGTTTCTACAGCCCGAGGCTCATTAAGAGACTCATAATAATCAGCCTCCCCACCCTGCAGAGTCTCTACAGCCTGAGACTCATTAAGGAATCAGCCTGCAGGCAGAGGCAGACTTCAGAGTGCTTTTAGTCTTTGCCTGATCTGCTGCCTGACCTGGGCCTTGGAAAAGCAGACTTTGGTGGGCATCTTGGTCATGCCCAAATGCACCCAGCCCCAACAGAGCGACCTCAAGCTGTGGGTTGTTGATAGCTGCAAACGGTACCCAAGGCCAGTCACAAACAGCATCTGACATTGGCCTGCACCAGAGACCTTCCAAAAAGACTGAGAGTCCTAGTAGGCATACCTAGTACAGTGGTACCTCGGTTTTCAAATGTAATCCATTCTGGAAAACCATTCAAGATCTGAAATGTTTGAAAACTGAGGGATCAAGAGCTGACAGCTAGGCCTCAGGATCTTGCACTCAGCAGAAGCCTTGTAGCATGTTCGACTTCCGAGGCATGTTGGAAACCGAAGCATTTACTTTCAGGTTTACGGCATTCGTAAACTGAAATGTTCGTCAATGGAGACTTTCAAAAACCGAGGTACCACTGAATATAGAAACAAACCCAAATAGGCAGCCAAAATGGGAGACAAAAAGCCCCAAATGAAAGAACAAGAGAAGTCTCCAGAAAAAGAGCTAAATGAAATAGAGATAAGCAATCTATCAGATATAGAGTTCAGAATACTGATTAAGGACGCTCAATAGCATAAAAAAAGATATGGAAACTATGAAGGAAATTAAGACTGACATAGTAGAGCCTGGCCGGGCGTGGCTCAGCGGTTGAGCATCGACCTAGGATCCAGGCGATAAGGGTTCGATTCTCCGCCAGGGCACATGCCCGGGTTGCAGGCTGCAGCCGATCAATGACTCTCTCATCATTGATGTTTCTATCTCTCTCTCTTCCTCTCTCTGGGGTCAATTAAGATATATTTAAAAATAAATAAATAATAAATAAAAAGACTGACATAGTAGAAATAAAGAATACATTGGAAGCAATAAACAGGAGATTAGAGAAAGCTGAGAATCAGATTAGTGAATTAGAAGATAAGATAGAAAAAAATTACTCAATCAGAGATCCAAAAAGAAGAAACAGTTAAAAAACAGGACAGTCTAAGGGAACTGTGGGACAACATGAAATGTAACAATATTTGCGTCATTGGAGTGCCAGAGGAAATGGAAAGTAAGCAAAGGTTAGAGAACCTGTTTGCAGAAATAATGGCAGAAAACTTCCCTAACCTGGTCAAGGAAAAGGTTACACAAGTTCAGGAGGCACAGAGAGTCCCAAGCAAGAAGAATCCAAAGAAGCCCATGCCCAGACTCATCATAATTAAAATGCCAAAAATTCAAGACAGAATATTAAAGGCAGCAAGAGAAAGGCAATCTGTTACCTACAAAGGAGCTCTCACAAGGCTGTCAGCTGAATTTTCATCAGAAACTCTACAGGCTAGAAGGGAAAGGCATGAAGTATTCAAGGTAATGCAAAACAAGAATCTGAAACCAAGACTACTCTATCCAGCAAGGCTATCATTCAAAATAGATAGTGAAATAAAGAGCTTCCCAGAGTAAAAAAGGCTAAAGGAGTTTATCACCACCAAACCAGCATTGCAAGAAATGTTAAAGGGACTGCTGTAATTAGAAGTAGAAATAGAAGCATTGCAAGAAATGTTAAAGGGACTACTGTAATAAGAATAGAGAGAGAAACATACGCATAAAGAATTAAAATGGCAATAAATAAGAACCTATCAGTAATAACCTTAAGGACTTTGAGGGAGAGATCAACATCAATACAGTCATAGTCGTGGACTATAACACCCCACTGATTTCACTGGATAGATCTTCCAGACAAAATATCAACACTATCTAACCCTACAACTTAAAAAATTAGAAAGCTCTAACTGTGAAGCCGTCCAGACCAGGGCTTTTGTTTGCTGGGAGTTTTTTTTTATTACTGCTTTAATTTCATCAGTTGTTATTAGCCTATTCAGGTTTTCTGATTCTTTCTGATTCAGTTTTACATGATCTCACTCATATGTGGAATATAATAAATAAAATAGACTGAGGAACAAAATGGGCCCAGAGACATAGAAGCATGGAACAGATTGATGAATCTCAGTGGGAAGGTAGGGTTGGGGAAGTGGGTGGGGAGAGATTAATCAAAGAACTTATATGCATATATACATAACCCATGGACACAGACAACAGTGTGGTGAATACCTGGTGGGGGGTAGGGGGGATATCTGTAACACTTTCAACAATAAAGATAAATTTCAAAAAAATAAAATGGCAATATGTGCCTATCAATAATCACTTTAAGTATAAATGGCTTCAGTGCTTCAATCAAATGACATAGGGTAGCTACATGGATAAGAAAACAGGACTTTTACATATGCATGCTGTCTACAAGAGACCCACCTCAGAGTGAAAGACACATACATATTAAAGGGATGGGAAAGTATATTTTATGCAAATGGAAAGGAAAACAAACCTGGGGTAGCAGTACTTACGCTGACAAAATAGACTTAAAAGTTACAGTAAGAGACAAAAAATGATAGTGCATAATGATAAAGGGAGCAGTCCAACAAGAGGATATAACCCTTGTAAACATTTATGGACCCAGCACAGCATCACTTAAAGATATGTAGAGCAAATATTGATGGACATAAAGAAAAAGATCAATAGTAATAGTCATAATAGGGGATTTTTACACCCCATTGACATCAATGGATAGATAGATGTTCCAGACAGAAAATCAAGGAAACAGGCCTTAAAAGATACACTAGACCAGATGGATTTAATTGACATCTTCAGAGCATTTCACCCCAAAGCAGCAGAATATATATTCTTTTCAAGTGCACATGGAACATTTTCTAGAATAGAACACATATTAGGACACAAAACAAGTCTCAATAAATTTAAGAAGATTGTAATATCAAGCATCTTGTCTGACCATAATGGTATGGTCAATATCCAAAATTTCTAAGGAACATATAAAATTCATCACCAAAAGAACGAAATGGGCAAAGGATCTGAATACTTGTCCAAAAAGGACATACAAATGGCCAAAAGACATATAAGAACATGCTCGGTGTTGCTAATCATCAGAGAAATGCAAATTAAAACCACAATGAGATGTCACCTTACACCAGTCAGAATGGCTATTATCAGTAAATCAACAAATAAATGTTGGCGAGGATGTGGAAAAAAGGGAACCCTCATGCACTGTTTATAGGAATGCAGATTTGGTGCAACCACTGTGGAAAACAGTATGGAGTTCCCTCAAAAAATTAAAAATGGAACTGCCATATGGCCCAGCAATTCAACTTTTAGGAATATATCCAAAAAAAACAAATCACCAATTTGAAAGAATATATGCACCCCTATGTTCATTACAGCATTACTATAGCCAAGATTTGGAGGCAACCCAAGTGCTCATCATCAGATGAGTGGATAAAGTTACTCCACCATAAAAAAAGGAGATCATACGTTTTGCAACAGCTTGGCCTGTAGACTATTATGCTAAGTGAAATAAGCCAGACTGAAAGAAGAATACCAAATGATTTCACTCATACGTAGAATCTAATGAACAAAATAAACTAACAAGCAAAATAGAAACAGGCTCATAGATAACAGACTGACAGCTGTTAGAGGAGGAGGGGTTTGGAGGCTGGGTGAAAAGGTGAAGGGATAAAGCAAAAAACAAAAAGCTCATTGACACAGACAACAGTATGGTAATTACCAGAGGGAAAGGGGGGTGCAAGCAGGTAGAAGAGGGTAAAGGGGATAAATTGTGACCGAAGACTTTAGGTGGTGAACACACAATACAACGTACAGATGATGTATTATGGAATTGTACACCTAAAACATTATTAACCAATGTCACCCCAATAAACTCAATAAAAATTGAAAATAAAAAATAAGCCCTGGCCCTAGCCAGTTTGGCTCAGTGGTTAGAGTGTCTGCCCATGGACTGAAGGGTCCTGGGTTCGATTGCAGCCAAGGGCACGTACCTCAGTTGCAGGCTCAATCCCCAGCCTTTATCAGGTCAAGTGTGGGAGGCAACCAATCAATGTGGCTCTCATATGGATCTTTGTGTCTCTCCCTTCCACTCTCTCTGAAAAGCAATGGAAAAAATATCCTGGGATGAAGATTTAAAAAATAAATTTTTAAAAGCCCTGGTCAGGTGGCTCAGTTGGTTGGAGCATTGTTCTGTACACCAATATTTTGTGGGGTTGATTCCCAACCAGGGCAAGTAGTAGAGGCAAACCGATCCATGTTTCTCTCTCACATCGATGTTCTTTCTCTCTTTCCCCTTCCTCTCTAAAAAAAAAAAAAAAAAAAAAAGTCAATAAAATGTATCCTCAAGTGAAGATTAAAAATAAAAAATAAAATGTATGGAGAGATGAAAACAGTTAAACTCTTCTAGTTTAGGAATTGTCCCCATGTATCCTATATCAAATCCAGGCCAAAGAGTGATAATCAAGTTGGATTTGTGTATATGTTCAATAGATTTCAACTGTCTAGTAGATAGCAAGGAATTCTGCTTATTCCCATATGACCTAGTTTGTTAGTGAAATGCTTGCACCGTTACTATAGAGAAATGGGACTATATCTCTAGCAAAAAAACACGCATTGATTAAGTTATAGTAATATGAATCATGCTTGCAGTGTACCTTGGTAGGGAAAGGCATACTCTTTATAGTTAAATGATAGAAATTAGCTTTCACACTCATATTTATGCTTCTGACCCATCCCAAGTGTTGGAACTCCATACTAAAACGGTCTATTTTAAGGAGCCTTCTCACCCTTTGGTATCACCTCACCATCATTACTCACTGCATGCATTCACTGCTATTATCACTGTATTGCAAACATGAAACAAAACCATAATTTTAGCCTAGACTCAGAGTCTACAGTGTTACTAAAGTATTGAAGTTTAAAACAGACCTCCTTTGATGTTAATGTTTTCTCCAAATAGACTTCTCTAGAAATAGCTCCAATAGCCATTTCATATTAGGTAAGTGCTATTTAAGATATATGAAAAGAAGTTTGACCTTAGGAGCATTTAGGGAAATGAAAACCAAAACTACAGTGAGATACCACCTCACACCTGTTAAGAGTGGCTATTATCAATAAGACAGACAATAACAAGTGTTGAAGAGGGTGAAGAAAAGGGAACCCTTATTCACTGCTGGTGGGAATGTAGACTGATACAACCACTATGGAAAGCAGTCTGACAATTCCTCAAAAATTAAGAATAGATGCCCTGGCCAGTTTGGCTCAGTGGTTAGAGTGTAAGCCCGTGGACTGAAGGGTCCCAGGTTTGATTCTGGCCAGGGGCATGTACCTCCATTGCAGGCTCAATCCCAGCCCGGTTGGAGGGTGTGCGGGAGGCAACCAATCAATGTGTCTCTCTCACATCAGTGTTTTTCTCACTCTCCCACTCTCTCTGAAAAGCAATGGAAAAAATAACCGCAGGTGAGGATTTAAAAAAAAATTAAAAATACAGCTACCATACAACCCCAGCAGTAATACCCCAAAAACTCGAAAACCTGTATTTGCAAAGATATATGCACCCCTATGTTCACTGCAGCATTATTCACAGTGGCCAAGACATGGAAACAGCCAAAGTGTCCTGCAATAGAGGACTGGATAAAGAAAATGTGGTACATGTACACAATGGAATACTACTCAGCCATGAGAAAGGATGCATTGCTGCCATTTACAACAACATGGACAGACCTTGACAATATTATGCTAAGTGAAATAAGTCAGAAAAGGCTGAGAACCATATGATTTCACTCATATGTGGGATATAAAACTGAAACTCGTGGACACAAACAGCAGTGTGATGGTTGCCAGAGGGAAGGGGTGGGGATTAAGGGGGGAAGGGGGTTTTAATATATGGTGACGGGAGAAGATATGACTTTGGGTGGTGGACACACAGAGCAATATACAGATCTTGTAACATAGAAACCCACACCTGCAACCTATATGTTCATATTAACTATTGTCACCCCAATAAATTTAATAAAGTGTTTAAAAAGTGCTATTTACTTTCAGTTGCATATTTTATATACATATATACAAATGATTGAAGCTTTTCTGCTTGAATAATTCCAATAGAGGATGAAGTGGTACCCTATAGGATAAGAGAAACTTCAAAAGAACTTAAATGTTAAGCATGGTTTTTCAGTGACACTTTATTTTGCTTTAATATTTTTTGTCTTTTTCTGCTTTTGAAATGAGTTCTCAATTACAAAATATCAAACTACACTCAAATCCAGCACTGGCACAATATGAAGAAGCCCACAAGTAAGGACAGATAGCAGCAGCAGGCGGCAAGAGGTGGGAAGTGACTAAAACAGTGGTTACAAACATTCATAGATAAAATTATCCAACAGGTTGTACCTTAATGTAGCACAGGCTGGACTAGTTACTGCCTTGGTGGGTGGGTTCAGATTCTACATGGCAATACAGTTTCTTCCAGCTAAGAGTTCCTGGCTTGCACCAATCAGGGCGGCCAGAGGACACCCAACTAGTCTATTCCTTTTTCAGAATGCTGTTGGAGACCTGGTAGATGTACTGCAAGACTTCAGGAGCTCTACACTTCAGCAACAGTGTTTAATTGCGGTTTCCTGGCTGGATGCATAGCTCAGCCAAGATCCAAATGCCATTGAGCTTCAGAGACTGGTATAGCATGGTCCTGTCCTTCCACATTCATCTTTGCAATAGTATAAACGTTGTTTTGCAACTTGCTGGAAACAGCATTTAAATGACATTCCTTAATCTGAAACTAAAGTTCATTTTTATTGGCAATAAACATTCTTCCATGTTGCAAGGAAGACCTGATGCCCCTTTTTCCATCTTCTACAAAAAGTACATTGAGTGGGATGAGGCAGCTGAAGTAGAAGACATCAGTATTTTTCATAGCTACCTGCACGTTATTTAAAGGTTCTGTTTTCATGACTGGGCCCAACATGTTGAAAGAGAGGGAGACATCAATGCTCTGGTTTGGCATCAGTGGTGTATGGATGGCCAAATGTTAAGCTGAGGATGACACCTGTTAAACTGGATTGCAAAGTTTTGTTGGTGAAGTTCATTTCCATATAGATGTGTCCTTGGTGACAAGTAAATGTTCTGGAAATCTTCAAGCCTGTTAGCCTTTACTGCAGGCAGCCAGAGAGCTTTAAGAGCCACATGTCCACCAGGTGTAATGCCTATCCCTGTAGAGAGTTCAGATAGATCATTCATACCATTGCTGACCACAGTAGGAGTATGTGAAGGAGCAGAGGTTGTATGCATTGATGATGGGATAAAAGATTGTTCCACTTCTGGACTTCCTCCAGTGCCCCTCCCCCTGGCCCAAGGTCACTGCCAAGCAGACTATCTAGTTCTCCTTCTGAGAGACCCACTACTCCCATCAGCATGGAAGATACCTGTGGCACATTGACTGGGGGACCAAGATCAAGGTTTAAAAGGTCCCTCAGGTAACCGTGAGAGGGGATAACTCAAGCTGTTCCAGGTTGGTGGCAGTGGTGGTGCCAACAGTGCTCCTATGGTGTATTGGCAAGTGTTTGCAATGGATTCCATGACTTCCTTCCACAAGAGCATTGGGAGGCTTGTGGTACACAGAGGCCAAAGAACCAATGTGGCAAATTAGCTCATCCAGCAAAGTTGGCTCAGTAAGTTCTGTTTCCTCAGACACCAGTGCCTTCTCAGATACGACTTGCTTCTTTGGCTGTGACAGGGTCCATTGAGAGAAGCCTCCAATAAATATAGCTCTGTCTCAGAGGTCATGATTATCATAATCCTGTGCTACCAAACTCAAGACCTGCTGTACCAGCTCCTACGTTTCTGATGATTTCTTGAGAAACAACTATGGCAGTAAGCAGAGTGAGCTGCACCTGGGTGCTCTCATCATAAACACCCTTCAGGAAGGTCTCTAGTAACTCAAATTTGTATTGTCAATTCTTTCTGCATATTCTGCCACAATCCAAATCTTAGCTGCCCAGGTGTCTGGCTCACCCAGCGAGTATGTTTCCACACACGGGGGCCATGATAATTTCATATGTGATATATTTGGGGAAGATGTTTCTGATGACAGTGATCGCCTCTTGGACCACATAATTTACTTTGGTCTGGATGAGATCAAGCAATGTGCTTACACAGTGTTCTGCAGATTGTTCCACCTTGATGACACACCATCCAATGGCCTGCACAATGTTGCGAGCAAAGTCAGCATCCACCTCTGTGATTATTCCTTCAGTTCGGCAGAAACTTAGCAATATTGGCTTGGGATGCCAAATGAATCATGAGGTCCAACTTCTTTAGTTTAAAACAGACAGGATCATTATACTTCACAAAGAAGACTCAGATTCC
Organism: Miniopterus natalensis; assembly: GCF_054644295.1. Lineage (NCBI taxonomy): Eukaryota > Metazoa > Chordata > Mammalia > Chiroptera > Miniopteridae > Miniopterus > Miniopterus natalensis. The sequence goes on from NC_142088.1 coordinate 25,451,731, forward strand.
CTGCTTCAAGTTTTCAGGCCTTTTCTAGGCAATTAGGTTGATTGTCCTCAGGGCAACATACTGCACCGCTTGCTCCCCAGACAGCAAAGTGACAAGTGACAAGTTGAGGGGCAGCAGCATATTACAGTAGTCAGAGTCCTTGGGTAACAACTCTAGAAATCTCATTAGGACTTTCACTGCTGAAAGCACTGCTGAGTTGGCATGAGATAGGGAGTTATTGCTTACAGATGCTCTGAGCCTCCCTTTCATCTTTAGGGTTGTAATTGGGTAGGCAGCCCAGGATGAAAATCTGGTCCTGTTAAGGGCTATAGGTAGCTTATTAATTTTGTGTGGGTTCAGATCCAGTAAGTTGCTGTTTGGGTGAGATTCACTAAATGACTCTCTAACTGATTTAGAGAAATTATACTGGCTATGCTCTCTGACTAATGATGAGTGTTTCAAGAAGAGCATTGTGTAAGGGAGAAGTATTGAGAGAATGACTCTCTTGGCAGTCAGGGTGGCCTAGTGAAATGGCAACAAGTGAGTTGATATAGCCTAGATGATAGTGCCATGCTGTCCCCAATATGGTTGTAGGCTCCCCATGAGCCATTTGAGGTTAATTTTAATTTTAGATTAAAATTAAATGCAATTTAAATTTTAGTTCCCCAATTGCAACTAACCACATTTCAAGTGCTAAATTGTCCCATGTGACTAGTGGCTGCCATACTTGATATCAACATAGAAAGTTCTAACAGACAATACTGCTCTAGAGATCCTGGAATAAATAGGGAAAGTTTTGAGCCTATCCAAAATTTAAAATATGTCATACAACAGCTTGATTATTCCCTAAATTAGGAGCTGGCCTATGCCCAAAATGCCAAAAAGCTAGTATCAACTAAGTTGTTTCTTTGACGCAAACTAATCTTAACACACCAAAAAAAACTCAGGATGATAGATATATGGGATTACTCTATTATATGGCATAGATATTTATATGTCTGTCTACCAATGCCAACTTAAAGGATACATTTAGGGTTTGGACAACTTTATAAATAGCATTCTGCCAAACTACTCCCCGTTTAAAATCATGTTTTTAAAAGCCACCTAATGATGTCCCCAAAAATAGAAGGAATATTGTAACAACTCATTTCTGTGTTGACCTCTTCCTTATTTTATATACTAAACATTTATACTCTAACTGTAGAAAAGAGATTGTCTAAGGTAGATTGTAAGCAGAGAGACATGCCTGGACTCTGGGTGTCACCAAAAGCTTTAAGTAATGAATTAAGGTTGGCTTTGGAAGCCAGTAAAAAGCCCCTGGGAGATGGCCTGGTACCTTGCTTATTCACGTGGTCCATGGCAGTCTTCTCAGGTAAGGAATGAAGATTGCTTTCCTAGGAGATGGCAAAGAAAGAACATCAAGACATTTTTGGGAACCTCGAGAACTTGAGGAATTCACCCAAATCTATAAGTATTGTAGACAAAGCCTGATGACAACTTTTGGCTTGGTTTCTTTGCCCTGAGGGGCTAATTAAAGCTCAATCTGGAGGTTCCTTATGAGATTCCAGCAAAGCAGGTTTAAGAGAGCCTATATGATCAATTACTATTCTTGTGTTTATGCAAATAATAACGCCAAATGGAAATTGGACTAATGTGGTAAATAGTTTTGATTTGACTATCTTTGGTTAAAATAAGGGTGATTTTAGGGGGAAAACTGTTTCAATAGAACCTAGCCCTGGCCACATAGCTCAGTTGGATAGAGCATCATACCGATACACCAAGATTGTGGGTTTGATCCCTAGTCAGGTCACATACAAGGAGCAACCAATAAATGCATAAAGAAGTAAAACAAATATCTCTCCCTCCTTTTCTTTCTCTAAAATCAATCAAAAAAAATTTTTAAATAGAATCTGTAACGCACCATTGTCTATATTAGATACTAAAGTTTTATTTTTCACCTACAATCTGAACTTGATCCTGAATTTTTCTAGTTTTCTTCCAAACTAATGTTTCATTTTTCTCCCATCCTTTGACTTGGAATTATTGAAAACTAAAAATTGTCTGTCCCTGCCCCCCCAAGTTTTGTACTTGCAAATAGTAACTGGTGTTATGTAAACCATGCAGAATTTACATCACCAGAGATATTTAAACTGCAGATAAGGAGGATCTATCAGATTGTCACTGCTTGCTTTTATTCCAGCAAAAGAAACTTTGAGCCTTGCATCTAAAATTCTTCTCGACATCTTTACAGACTCAGAAACTGACTGATGAACAAAATAGATTCAGTGATACACAAGCATGGAACAAGCTGACGAATCTTAGAGGGAAGCTGGGGGGGTGGGGGTGGGTAGAGATTAACCAAAGAATTCCTATGCATATATGCATAACCCATGGACACAGATAATAGTGTGGTGAAGGCGAGGGGGCGAGGTGGAAGGGGTCAACAGGGAAAAGGGACATCTGTAATATTTTCAACAATAAAGTTAAATAAATTCAGGTTTTCTAGTTTATTAGACAAGTAATTCAAATCACTTTTGTAAAGTTACTACTTGGACTTTTCAAAATTGAGCAGGACTTTCTAGTTAATGATAAATAGGACTAAGAAATATGCACCATATTTTTCTTGTTCTCTGTTTCCAGTGAGAAGTTAGAGTGTAAGAAATTGGAAAAAGAAACTGGTTTATAATTTGCTGTGATCATTAATCTTTGTTTTTCTTTCTGTTTTCATAGGCATACCTCTTATTAAATACCTGATTGCTTGTTTACACAATATAGGTCTCACTTTAGGAGCCCATCTGCATCATGGCCTCCTGAAATGAGACTTTTTTTATTTATTTATTGTGGTGGTAATGGTCAATATGAACATATAGGTTTCAGGTGTGGGTTTCTATGTTACAAGATCTGTATATTGCTCTGTGTGCCCACCACCCAAAGTCATACCTTCTCCTGTCACCATATATTAAGACCCCTTTTACCCCTTAATCCCCACCCCCTCCCTCTGGCAACCATCACACTGCTGTTTGTGTCCACGAGTTTCAGTTTTATATCCCACATGAGTGAAATCATATGGTTCTCAACCTTTCTAACTGACTTATTTCACTTAGCATAATATTGTCAAGGTCTGTCCATGTTGTTGTAAATGGCAGCAATGCATCCTTTCTCATGGCTGAGTAGTATTCCATTGTGTACATGTACCACATTTTCTTTATCCAGTCCTCTATCGCAGGACACTTTGGCTGTTTCCATGTCTTGGCCACTGTGAATAATGCTGCAGTGAACATAGGGGTGCATATGTCTTTGCAAATACAGGTTTTCAAGCTTTTTGGGTGTATACCCAGGAGAGGGATTGCTGGGGCATATGATAGCTCTATTCTTAATTTTTTGAGGAATCGCTAGACTGCTTTCCATAGTGGTTGTATCAGTCTACATTCCCACCAGCAGTGAAGGAGGGTTCCCTTTTTTCCACAACCTCTCCAACACTCATTGCTTATCTTGATAATAGCCACTCTTAACAGGTGTAAGGCGGTATCTCATTGTAGTTTTGATTTGCATGAAATGAGACAACAATTTAACTGAACTGACTTATTTTCAGGCCTACATAATTGAGTCAATGAAATATGAAGCAATTACCAACTTTGCTTCTGCAATGATACAACAATTCCGTAATAAGATGATGATGCTTTGGGATTCTGGCCTACCCCTACTTTGGAAGAATCAGCTGACAGCCTCTCTATTGCAGTCTCAAATCCCATTCCCTTGTCTCCCTTAGATCAGGCAGGGAGAGACTTCCGTACCTTGTACGCTGGGACCACAGCTCCTGTCAGCGGGGAGCAGTTACTGAAGATGGATCACCCTTTCTCATCGCCCCTAGAAGATTTCAGGGATGGAAGTCTCTGAGGGGAGAATGAGACAGGCTAGTAAGACCTGATGAATAGCATAGGGAAACAGTTCAATGGCCAAGCAGTTCATAGCCATCTAGGAAATTGGAAAATCCTATCTTCTCTAACCAAGGACACTTAAGAGTAAATAGTTTAGACTTCTCCTCCCCAACCAGAGGCTAAATAGCTTAAATCACTCAACTCAGGGAGACAGAGAGCAGAAATCCAATTAGTGCCAATTGCCAGCCAAGGACAAATGAAGTTAAGGGAATAAATCTCATTTTGGTACATCAGCATAAAACTGAATATTCTATTGAGATCCTCCCCTAAACTCCCAGACTTTAAAAACCCTCAAAACAAAGGTTCTGGGGTGTGCTTTCCCTGCAGGGAGCAGGTCTGCACCTTTCCCTTCCCCCACTTTTTCCCCAATAGGCGTACATCTCCTAAACTCTAAAGAACCCCACAAGACTTCCAACCAGCAGGGCAATGGGCAGTGGCAGCTCGTTCCAGGCTAAGCCCCTGAACCTGTCTCCAAGGCCCCCTTTTCTCTGACTTCTCAGTGAGCCAAAGCAGCCCTGACTAGGCTCTCTCCTGTTGCTGCTTTTATCCTAAGCCCTTCTTCCTTGTTTCACTGTCCCCAACTTTAATAAACATACTAGATAAATAAAATAGACTGTAAGCTCTCAGCAGTGAGCAAGACTTTGCTGAGTTCTGGCCCCCTCCTAATCTCTAGCCTCTCACTTCATAACACACTAATAGAATTGGTATCACATGTTCTGCAGGTGTTCACTAAATGTTCACTGATGTCCTATACTCATCTACTCCAACATACTTATTGCTTCTCATGCAGTTTTTCTGACCTATATTTTATTTCTCTTTCTTAACAGACAGTGTGGAGCATTCATTATTAAGACAAATGGGCAGCTCTAGTCCAGCTCAGCTGATTTCTTGTCCAATGATCCTTGTGTGGCCGAGATCCAACTTCAACCAACCGGCTAGAAGCTGCCCATTGTGAAACTTAGGGTTAGTTATACCTCGCCAACTTATTTATTCCACTATAAACTGTCTAAATTTGATGAAATTTGCTTTTTCAGCTGTTCTACAAAATTATTTAGGTAAATGTGACATGTTGGTTTTTTTAATGTGTTAATCTAACTGTCGTGACATTTTCTACATGTTTTATCCATTCCATAAATAATAACCACAATGAGAATAGTGAGGTGTCTTTCATTTTCTCTGCTTTGTGTTATTTCTTCTCAACCTTTTAGAAGTTATATTTCATATTTGTTGCTATCTATTTTAACATTTAGGATAAGAGTCATATCTAAATGTAATAGAATTTTTAATACTTTAATGCTTTTTAGCATGTCATATATTTAATCTTAATGATTCAGTTCTACTGCTTTGCTATTTTGTCACTTAATATGCTTTTGTCTAACTTTTTTATTTTTTTGTTACTACTACTCTTTAATTTTGCTCTGCCATGGTTTTCAAGATTTGCATAGTATTTATACTTTTTGATAACATTTTCCAAATATTAGAAATACCATCAACATGATCCGTTTTCATGTGATTATTATTATATTACATGTTTTCTCTAATATTGGAGATAATGCTTCAGGCTTCCTATAACATAAGCCATTTGGTATCAAATTTTATATAATATGGATCACCTAATAGAATTATCTTGATAAAAGAAGGGCTCACCTCTGACATGATCCCATAACACTGGCTAATATTCCACTGTATTTTATTGTTCTTTGAGTGCTTTAATCTTTTGACCTTGTCTTCTTAAATGTTACCAATATATTCAGTTATATATCTTATTAATTCTTAAAGGGCAATTAACTGTTTTTTTAAAAAGCAAAACTATTCTTACACCAAAGGAAAACTTTAAATTCTGATTCTAAAACCAAGTCTTATTATAAAATTGGGAAATAGGCAGGGAGGAAAAGCTGTTGTTTAAAAGTTACAGAGCAAATCACAGTGTTATCATTAAAATTTCTGTAGTAGTATAAAAAAAATCCTTACATTCATTTGCAGTTCTTTTACTGACTTCCTAATTTTAGAACAGAAGGGGGATATCCATAAATATTGGTATTACCTTAATAAATCTATCTCTTCCCTCTCCTGTTCCATCCCTAAATGTCTTCCATGCTCAGCAGCAGCAGCAGCAGAAATAATAGGACATAGACCCCAGGTTTTCCTGGTGAGTCAAATAGGGTGTTTCTTTTAAAACTATAATGAACATGTTTGCAGTCAAGTTGTTTCATGAGCCCAGTAGGCCATATGAACATATACTAGCATGTAAGGATCCCATGTACATTAATTATCCTCATTTTTAAATGTAAGTAGACTAATAAATTCCACAATGAAATTTCAAAAGTTTTGTTTTGTAAGTAAAAATTATTAGTCACTGATGTTATAGATCTTCTTTTAATAGCACTATCCTGAGAGCAAAAAAAGTTAATTTTTTAATTTTCAAAATGTTAAACACAATGCTAAACAAATCCTGGACTATTAATAAAAATTAATGATGCATTATTAGATAATGGGCTTGGATAATAACTGATGACCAAATGTGTTTCTTCCACAAAAGTATATAGATTGTATGTATACACATATATACATATATAAATTATATGCATACATACATATATTACATATATACACATATACATTATTTATATATACACACTTTCTTAGAATTTAGTTTTACTTTGAGAAGCTAGTCAAAACTGGAATTATTGTCAATCTTAATATATAGAGAACATTATCAACCTTCATGGCATAGCTTGATAGCCCAAACATGTTTTTTTTTAAAACATATAGATTAGAAGGATGAAAATTCTCCTTACATATAGTAAGTAAAGGCTGTTTTGTTGTTGTTGTTGTTGTTATATATCTTCTATAGATAATTTGTAAAGTAAGTTTTTACTTCCTTAGTAGTCATTTTGGAAGGCAAACCTAAAGACATCTGAAATTCACTTTGTGTTAGGTAATAGTTTTGCAACCTGTTTCCCAAAGTCTCTGATACAGTCAGAGATAGAAAGATGGTAGCACATCAAAAGATAAAGGATCTTGGAATATTAAGACTTTAACTTCCTCTGTCAGCTGATTTCAGAAAGATGGTTTAGAAAAAGAGGTGCGATTTAGTTTATAACATTGCTTTATAAATGTCTGCCAATAACGGCAGTACAATATTTTCAAACAAATTTATATATAACTCCCATATGTAGGAGTGTGTTTCCTGGATTTATGCTATATTTAACTATAAAGTAATAAATTGGTGCCAAAAATTCTTTGTATCTTTCCCAGAGGTAGTGCTTGGATAGTATTAAAATATAGAATTAAAAGACTAGGAAAGACATTAGGAGGGCATACTAACCAACTTTGATATCATGCTTCAACATGCCCTATTGTTATAAAATAAATTGCTGGCCCCAGCCCTATACTTTGACTAAAATTTATTCTAAATATGTATAGACTTAAAAGAGGAAAAGGGCAAGATTTTACCCAAAGGATGGATATAATAGTCATAATTGGTACTGTTTCAACTCTATTCAGTGTTTTTATTCCTGTGCATAAATTCCTAAAAATGTTACCCGCTTTTGCCCTTTTATGTTGAGTACCACTTTCTGATTAGCAACTACAGTTATTGCTATTTGTCAGACCTGCTCTGTGTTTCTGTCTCTTTGTTTATGCAATACATAAATTTGCTAATATTGTCTGCATTCTCCTGGTTCTTCTCAGAAACCAAGTGCCATCCAAGATGACTTGTTTTATTTCACACTGTCATTATTTTTACTTCTCCTTTCCATGTGACATAACCCTTCTTCAGTTTCTGTATAGTTTCAAGGTTATCTTGATGTTACCTACTTTCTGACCTGTCAGGATCTGCAAATATAAAATAGCAGGCATCAATTTCAAACCAGTAAACTACAGATTAAGGATTTCTAGTTTTATCATTCTTTTTAGGCTGCTGCTTAAGACAGTACCAACTAATATAATGTCAAGCATGATTATATTTAAGTGAATGAAGATACATAGTAACAGGCCAAATAGTCTTTAAGACATTTTACTTAGGATAGTGAGTGGTGATATCATATTCACATCTGATTTATTTTTAAAACGTAATTAAAATTTTCCATCTATTGATTTTGTCACTTTTCCTCATTTTGATACGTATTTCTTAGTTACAAGAAGCCAATACTTGATTATTTACCAATATTTTGGTGCATAATTGCCTTAGGCCAGTATGTTAACCTCAGTTTTGCATTTCTATCAAGGTGTGTGCCCACAGGATATTGTTACTTAGTATTTCTCTAAAGGTGAACATCTTGGTATATTTCTTTCCTTTGGTAAACAGGAGTGTGAGAAGCTGCCTCTCTGTCCTTAGGGACTAAAGCCCTTCCCTGCTTCCTCTCTTCAGCCCTTTTACATATTGGTTTTTGTTCCTCGTCAGACAAAATTTGGGGGCCCTAGAACCTCACATTTCTTTGGGATATACCTACAAGATTCTAGTATGCCCTTACACCTAAAGAGAGAATTTCTAATAAGAAAGCCCCTTGATTAGATTCTTACTTTTTCTTCATTTCCTCCCTTTGTGGAATAGAGAAGATAAAATAAATTTGTGATAGTTTTTCTTTTCTGGGGAAAATAACACTTGTCAGAAGATAGTAGTCTTTGTGTTATTATTTTGATTTGTAAGGAAAGTCAAGTTTCTGCTCCAAAGTATAAAGCCTTCAAAGTAAATGTCTCAAAGTTTTTAGCATTTATTTCTTCCCATTAGTTACCATCAACAAGCTTTTTGCCATCTTTGTCTTTGATAGGTTTCAGTGCTTTAAAAAGTTTTCCCTTTGGAAAATTCCAAGCTAAAAATCAAGCTATTCTTCCCGTCCCATGAATTCCCTAAGCCTACCAGTTGTCCTTTTTCAATCTGGAAAGTATATCTCCTTTCCAATTTGTTTTCCAAGTACCATACATATCCTTGTTGTTTTAATCAATTAAAAAACAAAAATATCCCTGAGTATACTGACAATGAGAAAGACTTCTCTTTATCTGGCTTCCCCTCTTCTGGCTATTAGCATTCTGACGTCCTCTATTTTCTTATTTTGGATAGAATTTCTCCAGATTTTTAGAGCCCTTGAGTCTTTCCATATCCACCCAATTCAGTTAACTTTGACTGAAAATGATAGGCTTAAGGATGTTGACTATGTAGCCAGTACTTAAGTGCTGTCATCTCTGCTTTCATTTTCAAATACGGCTCTAAACTGAAGAGAGAAAAAAAGAAATGCAATCAAGCACACTTAATTTTGGAGGAGTTTTGCCCAATTCCAACCATATTACCAGCGATACTTAAATTCATAGTGTATTCTCACAAAAGATGTCTCTGTTGGACTAAGTATATAATCTAATAATACTAACTTGAATTCTAGATTTTGGGAATAAAAGCAAAAGAGAGAAAAGGATCTTTCTGTGCCTCAGCTTCACTTAAGAATAGTGTTAAAGAGCATGCCTACTAACCCAAATACTTAATCCAATTTGGTAGAATTTCCATCAGCATAATGGGAAAGATATTTTTAGTTTAAGGAATCCAACTTAAAAGCAGCTGATTCATACTTAAGAGAGTGTCATTCTTGGTTTTCACAGCTTCTGTCCTTCCCTTTCTGAACCCATTGGTACTCTTTCAAAGCTCCATGTCATTCGCACTGGTTCGAATAATAACAGAGTGAGCATTTTGGAAGAATGGAAAAAAGAGAACCAGAATAGCTTTTGCTTGAACATGGAATATTATATCCTATTAATCCTCAATTTCTTTTGCTTTATACAAGTATTACAAATGGAAATTTTAAAAGATGATGATTAAGCAAATAGTTACCTTTTTGTCTAATTTCTAAAAATCAGATGCAACTAGAAAGGATATATTAGTTAATACACATCTTTTTTTACATCTTTCTCTTATCTTGATTTCAAAAAGCTATTCTGTTTCCTCAAAAGGTTTCATAGGTACAACCCTAGGTAATAATGAATTGAGACATTTTGTGTTGTACTTTAGCAGATTTGTATTTTTTGAAGTTAAAAACTTCTTATAAAGATTCTAACTCTGATTTAAAATATAAACCTAACACTATACAATTCACTCAGTCTGTTTGCTTGCTTCTTGAAAATAACTTTTTAACCCATTGTCACCTTTGATTAAATTTTGCATAGCCATTACAGAGAATTCAGCTTTCCTTACTTTCTTCTAAATATTGAATTATTTGGGAAAATATCCAAAATTTATTCTAAAGATCATTTCTTCATAGAAATCATCTAGTTCATCTACTCTGTTAAACATCCTTCAAACCAAACATCTTCATACACTCTAGGTTAAGAATATAGTTTTTACTAACATGATTTAATCTCAGATCATGCAGTTCCAAAAGAATCTTGTATCGTTAATAAAGTACAATTTGTTCAATTATAGTAAGACAAGCTTGTATTAGAATATGTCTGAATAGGGTTGTGTGTAAGAATGTAACTACATCTTTTCTCAGAGGTAATTCCATTTTCAGAGACTTGCCAAGTTCCAGTATAAATATGAGCTTAACCTTCTCTGAAATACGAGTATTTGGATCCAGAGTTAGGAATCCTTGTTCTCCAATACATATTTCTTGAATCTCACTTCCACCTTCACTGATGAACAGCAGACAGACTAGATATGATTTTCTTTATAGAAATCAAGGCTACTTACCTATAGACAAATTCCTTTCATGTTTATCAATCATAGCAAGTTCTGCTTTACTTCTGCTCCTTGTAGTAGTCAGAAAGTTCTTTACTTTGCTGATCTGTGCTCCCAAGTTCTTGTATGCAGAAATGATACATTTACCATTCAAATCAGGACACTTGAGAGTGAAAGGAGTCACCAAAAATAATTAAAATTACTTTTGAAATACGAACTATTGAACAACAAAGAAGTTTATCATATTAACAAACCTGTAAAATCATTCTATTCAAAGACTATTTTTCAAAAATGAAACACTAATAATAATACAATAGGCAGAAACCTACACTGTCACAGGGAAATTGGAATGTAGGTTACCCTATTAATATATTACAGAATGAATGTAACATTATACTGGGATCCAAAAATACAGTCTGAAAGGTATTATGCCATAAGAGATAGGCCTGAACTCTTCTATTACTTTAACCCTGGAAACTTTATGGTTTCTGGTTTAGCCACTGATACAGCTATATAAATAGAATTGTGTTTAGGAATAAAACTGTTTCCCTGTTATAAACATGAAATCATAGAATCATATAACTTAAGAACTAGAGCCTATAATGTAAATAATATTAAGATATTAGTTTTAAAATATTGATAACCCTGTGTAACTAAATTTGCTATGTACTTACTAGGTAGTTCTAAAGAGAAGTTTTGGTTAAGTTATTGAAGATTGTTTAAAGTCCATGATAATATTCCTTATAAAAGCTATATTAACTTTGTTGATATTGATGATAATCTATTATAAAAATCATACTTAGAATCGCATTTTTGCTTACTATATTATTCCATGGCCAGAATAACACCTTATATTTATATAGCACCTTAAAATTTATGATAACTTCACATACATTATCATTTTATCCACTTAATGTTTTTGTGAGATAATCAGGCAACTTTTTATAAGAGAAATGAGACTTAGAAAAGTTAAGAGAATTGCCCAAGATGATATAAATATTAAGTGGTAGGACCCAAAACTTCTAATTAATAATAAATTGTCACCTGTGAGGAGGCCAGTGATTCTGGGTAGTGGGGAGGGTGAGAGGGGAAGATCCTTAAAAAACACAATACTTTCAGAAATAATTTTTGTCTCATCCATGAGTTATCTTTTGTTGGATCACTAAAATTAAATCTTAGACAAATTAAATCTTAGACACAAATAAAATGTCTATCCTAATCCCTTAATCATCTGAGTTTGGATCAGAAATTATTTTAATTCTAAAATAAACAAATTGTGATAAACATGAAACTGTTTAATCATGCTTTTATCAAGTAACCTAAGTATGAACAGTTTCCTGACCAAAATAGTGGAAATAGAATTATTCTAGAATTTAGTTTAGATTAGTAATCAAAAATTTTCTTTAAAAGTGTTATAAAACTCATTATTCTGGGAAATATAAGAAGGAAGACAAGTTAAGAAAGGCCTTCTAAATTATCCAGAAAAACATTAATCCCTCTGATAGCAAAAGATAGCGATAGGTGGAGCCATCTACTCTTTATATTTGGGGAACATGGCACATTTCCACATTTTTGAAAGCATAAAGCCCACCAAGAAGAACAAATGAAGCTTTGGTTGCTTTTCTTCTTTCTTTCCATTCTTCTTGCTAATAACTACAATATAGGTATTTATCAGTCTGTATAAACCCTCCATGAAGAGTTTGCTATTTGGGGAAAGGGTTATTGTAATTTAGGGTGTTTTTTTAAACATCCTAATGACAAGTACCAAACTCATGCCACTTTTTATACTGACAAAATGCATGTGGTTTTAAGATAAGTGGGGATCATTAACAGAATTGCCTACTGAAGTCTCCTTAGCTCAAAAATTGCAACAGTGCCTAAGGTTAAAGATAGCCTGATTTCATTGGAGTGAATTTTCTCACAGCACTCATTTTGATAATTATCTTTATTTTACAATAATTCATAAATGTTTCTTTTCTGGTTAGAAGTTTTGTAACTTCACAAAGTATCATGAAGTGATATGAATAAGCTCTGTGTAATTGCACTATTTAAAACATTTTTAACCATAGAAGCATCAAAGTCTCATGGTCCATAAAAAATTACCCATTGTTTTTATTAATTATTCCTGATAGTTACCTATTCTGGCATTGGCAAGTTGTTAAATAGGCATGCTCAGAGTCTTGGTAGATCAACAGAGTGCCAAATGTTCCCAAGTCATGGAAGGTATAATGGTACGTTATCAAACATCCCTCTTTAGAGAAATTTTGCTTTTTATCTTAGACATTTTAGTTAATTTCCCTTAATTTTGGTTGCTAGTTTTTAGAACTACTGGAACACTTGGTATTAGATTTCTGTTGTCATTTTCAGGCTGGGTAATTGATTTGGCCTACATACTTCTTTCAAGTTCTATTCAACTTTGTGAAATAAACTCAGGCTCCATGATGCTTGCATTTTTCTTGAACAACAACATTCAAACTCAAATAATGAATGTTGGCAGGGCAAATGATGAGATTTTCAGGCAAAAGAATCTGGCTAAACACTGATGCTCTGAAGTAGGCATTAGTCATTATAGATGCCTTTGCTGAAATTTTCCTATTTGAGTGTCTTGAGCAAGGCATTATCTCCAGTAATCTTTATCCTCAGCAGTGTGTTGAATAAAAATCACTTGTTGGAACAGAGTCTGTTCATTGGATGTTTTACTTAACACTAGGATAAAATATTACTCTGTTCACGTGAAAGTTTATTAATAATTCCCTGATTTTCTCTGGATAGTTGCTTTCTCAACCATAGGATCTGACTCTAATTTTGTATATCACTAAGTATATAAATCTTTTTAACAAATCTTTATCAAAGATTATAACCTAATAATTGAGAAATAGATATGGCTATTTTTAGTGAGTCTTTTTATAGCCCTAGAATGCCTGCCTATCCAGCAGCAGGTTATAAGGTAACCTACTCTTCCTAATAGGATCTCCTAAAGCATTCCTTGTCTCCTCAAAATCCAGGCCCAATTAACGTTATTCTTAAAATCCTTCCCTTAAGTAATTATAAAATAAGAGCCATTTAAAATGCATTAAAACCCTGATTTTCTTTAAATCTCTTAATAGGAACCAAGGTTGCATTCTGTGAGAAGACGCTTTTCTCAATCTTCATCCGTAGATCTGAAACCTCGATATTCTCGAAGCCCACACTTCCTTCCTAGAAAAGACCTCAGAGCAGAGGGTGCAATTCTTATTCCACCTTCCTCTGTTGATTCTGTTAAGTAGAGTCTGGGATAACTATTTTATCCAATAATACAAAACAACTAGCCCTATGTGTGGTCTGGTAACAAATATGAGGGTTTTGGATGTGGTTAAGGTTGAATATTTTTGCTTTTTTAAGGGAATTAAATCTTAGTAGGCAGAACATTGGAGGTGTAGGATAAAATCGTGGTTTCCTTTACTACTTCACACACACTAAGTAACAAATAGAACAAAGGATATCTGTAAAACAAATATCTTGGTAAAGTTTGAAAAATTCAGTTGTCATCTATTTCATCAACATGATAATGTAAAAAACAACCACTTAAAAACATCTTTAGTGTTTGCATTTTTCAGTTTTATTCCAAATTTTTCATATATGTAGACATAGCCATGGCATATACAGAATATACATAGCAACAGGCCATTTGTTGTAATGTAGAAAATTTTTAAAAACATAATATATAAAAGATTCTAGCTTCTACATCATTTTGGTTTCACTGTATTTAGGTTAATGTATATTTACCCATATTAAATGTTTTTTATAAACTGTAGGTTTACATTAGAAATTTTGACAGATATTAATACATTTAAAAATAATTTGTATATATAATATATGGAAATCTGTCATATTATGACCATTTATTTTATACAAATTACTATGCACAAAGTTCACACTATTCTTAAGTATACTTAAAGATATCTCCGTATCTATTTGTGGCCCTCTTTTGTCATTCATGCAAGAAGTATAGGGTTCTTATAGCATCTTAGCAAGTATAAGCATTCACTGCATACATCATGTCAGGTTCAACACATATTTCTCCCCTTAACACAGTGACATTGTCAGTATTCCTTTTTATCTTCCATTCAGGTCTTAGTTTGTGAGATTATTTTATTCAGGTTAAATCCAACTATTTGTGAGAACAGTTTTCAATTAAAATAATACATTTAATATCCTAATGTCTATGCAAAAGGAAAAATGAAAAACTCAGCAACAATCCTATGTTTACCAATAGATTTTTATGCCTGTGCCCTAGCTATGTGTCTGTCTTTAGAGAATGACTTGTTTAAAACTTTTGAGTTCAGACTTACCTACCTGCACATATTGGATGTTTTAAAAACATCTACCTCTGCAAACATATCAATGATGAGTTTTGATAACTTGGTTGGATTTGGCTAATGCCCTTCTCACTACTCTCCATGTTAAGCAATAAGTTTTCACCATTTTTCCTTTGTTTTTCTGTCTGAGATCAGGTTGACTTTCAAATTTTTACACTTAGGTACACACAGTTATACATTTATACTGGTTTTTGTGCCCCAGAACTGATAGCTCCACTTTTAGATGGTCTCCATGAATTATGGAAAAAGGAAGTGCTATATACTCTCCTTAGGCTAGAAAACTAATTTAATGACATCAGTTACATCCAAAAATGTTTTATTAAAAATTTGTTATGAATTAACTACTTTCTAGAGGTTGACTTAATGTGGACATTTTAATAAGAAAAAACTTTATAGTTTGAAGACTGATTACTATTTTTTATACTAAGTCAGACAGTGTTATAATGAATGTCAAAAATATTTCCTTTATATTTAGCAAAAAATACTCCTTCCAAATCCTAAAATGGTGTGAAAATCCAACCATCAGCTTTTATACAATTAACTATACATATTTTCAATACTTCATTTTATTTTAGTACTTACAACTTTCTTCTATAATACCAAAATAGGCTTCTTACATGTTGTAACTTGATTTATTTAAATGCATTCCAGTAATGAGTTATAAATAAAACTAAACTCAGAAATAAAAAGTTTTGTTTTCTAAAAATGTAGGGAGTTTCCATAAAATAAGTTTCATAGAATTTTAAATATAAAGTTAGTGCAGTAATTTCAGTTTACCAGGATTGAAGATTCTTTGCTTTATGAAAGTCTTCATAAAGTCATTTACTTAGTGACTTTTGAAGGTAATCAAAAAATACCATATATTATTTATAATACATACATCAGTGTGATTCTATTAACGAGTCATAGTCTGCAGTGCAAAAAATACTGGAAAAGTGCCCTTTGTGCCTTGCTAACTATAGAACTGTGTAGCCTGAATTTAAAGACTTTTGATGAAATCATTTAAAACATAAAGATATAAGTGTTCTTGGCCTTCCAAGTTAGCAAGAACTTAATACCTTTTGATACATTTTAAAAAATACAATACAGATGATAGCTAAGTTTTATATAAGCATACGTTTTATCACACTTCATCAAGGTGTAGCCCATGTCCAACATAATAGCTACATTTCATAAAACATGTAAAATATGACAGAGTATTCTTTACGCAATTTATAATAAAGTCTCTAATTTGGGGAAGTTAGAATATGTTTTGATCGTCATATATGAGATTATATTTTAGCAGGAATTATCCAGTATGTATCATTTTAGCTAACGGGGTGGTATATGCTTTGATAATAACTGGAGTCAAAGGCATTTAATCTGGTTTCTGCAGGCTTGTTAGGAAAGATGTCATAAGAATACAGTAATAAATGTTCAGTAAATTCATAGAACTTAAACTGTTAGCAAATAGCTGAGTCTTTTAGTAAGTTCATTTGTATTAAAACTGTATGTATGAAATGAAAAAGTTTCAGTGTTTGTAACCTCTAATAAAATTCTCTGGCCTTGTTACTAAAATAGTTAATTCAAATAAAACTTTTGAATATTGATGTTTTCATGTATAGAGATAAATGTGTATTTTAAGTATCAATTAGTAAAATGTTGTTTCAAAATACTTAGTTTCATGAATATAATATACTTTCACTTAGAGAACTGTTGGAGTCAAGATTAGGAACACTGTTCTGAAAATCAGAAACAAAATAATCTTAAGGAAAAATAAAAATAGAGACTATAGTGTTATTAAAATTTTTTTAAATTTACACCAGGACACATAAGCAGGTTTAGACTAATAAAGGAAACTATTGAAAGCAAAAGAGAAATATATCATATTTTATGATAAAGGTAAGAATTTTTTCTAAGTTTCTATTTTGGCTGTCATGTTTCATAAGCTAGCTTTCAAGAACTAATTCTTCATTTTGAAACAATCATTGATAGATTTCAATTAAGGATTCTTATTTAGACTTTTCATCTTCAGGTCTTTGGATCTGTTATACTACTCCCTCCTCCCCACAGTACAGTGCCTTCAGTATATATACTCACTGATGGATTGTGGTTTTGGTGACAAGGATGGTGCTGAAGCTCTGGCATTGAGACAAGTTTGAGTCTAGGCTCTCCTGTTTTACAAGCTGTTTAACCTTAGCCAAGTTACTTAATTTCTCTGTGCCTCACGTTTTCACGTTAAACAGAAATACAGAATAAATGGGAAAAATAAATGAGAGAACACAAATAGAGAACATAGAACTTTTGATTCTCTCCCTTCACCTTTGCTTATTACTGAACCAACAGTTTTTAAAAATGGCAAAACTATGGACAGGAGCTTCTCCCTTTTTAATCTATAGGGAGGGTTTACTGAAGGGGTAGTGTATTTGCTGACATTTCTATTCAAAAAGCAATTTGTTGTCACAGAGGCATGCATGGAAAAAGACCAAGTTTTAGTCACAAAACATTGCCTGCTATAAAACTGTTATTGTTTTTCACACTTAGCAGTGATTCGCTTGGTAGTGAGCACTGAAGACTGAAGTGCTAATATCCAGTGTAAGCTATTTTTACTTCCTCATTGCATGGTTTCTGAATTCATGAAAGGCAGTTTTTTGTTGGGTTTTTTTGTTTTTTTTACAGACTTCAACACTTCTTGTCATTTTCAATTTTAGCTTTAGCTCTTTACATTTTGAAGCTGTTATTAGATCATACAAGTTCATAATTCTTTTATTCCTTTTATATTGTCTCACTTTATCATTAGTAATGATTTTCCCTTCAATATAGATTGTCTACTATTAATATTATACCAGCTTTCCTTTGGTTAATATATGCCTACTGTTTCTTCATGTCATATCTTCTTACGTTTAAGTATATACCTTTTAACTACATACAGCTTTTCAAATTTAAGCTTGAACACTGCTGTCTTTTGACAGAGGTTCATCTTAGGATGTTTTATTACAATTACTGATATATTTGTATTTATTTCTGCCATATTATGGGTTTTCTCTTACCAAATTTCTTACTTTTCCTTGCCCTTTTTTTCTCATGTCTTCTGTTGGATTGTTTTAATATTTCATATGACTTGAAAGAAATACATTCTGTTGGTATTTTAATGATTAACCTAAAGTGTGTAACATGCTTGTTAACTTTATATTTTTTAATATTTATAGCTTTTTAACCAATAGACACTTCTAGACTAGTTCAAAGGAAGCCAAAGTACTGAAACTATCTTATTTAACATGTTCCAAAGTAAAAGATAGTACCTTTTTTAAAAATTTTAATCAAGCCCGGCTGGGCATGGCTCAGCAGTTGAGGGTTCACCCAGGATCCAGGCAATCAGGGTTCGATTCCTGGTCAGGGCACATGCCCGGGTTGCAGGCTCAATCCCCAGTTGGGGGCATGCAGGAAGCAGCCCATCAATGACTCTCTCATCACTGATGTTTCTATCTCTCTCTCTCCCTCTCCTTTCCTCTCTCTGAAATCAATAAAGATACAACTTTTTTAAAAAGTTCTCTTAAAAAATTTTAATCAAGAAAAAATGTAATTGGTCATATTTTTATTGAATGTGTTGAATTAAGAGATAGAACTATGGTTCCAGTCTATAACAATCATAAATTAGTTTTTGAAGGTTTGTCGTCATGTTAAAGTTACAAATCAGTGATTGTCAACTAATGCGGGTACATGCACAAGGCATAGCCTTAGGAGTGGTATAGCATAAGGTCAGTACCATTTTCACCATACCATACACTAAGAAAGGTGGCATCATCCATTTCCACAGTTATTCCTAAATCTGTCCCCTCCAGTTTACCCAGTGAATCTTCCAGGCCTCCTGCAGACATTTCATCCCAAATCCTTAATGACTTGAAGGCAGGGCTCATCTCTCCTTGGAGCTATAATTTTCTTCTTGCAGATGGCACACTTGGTTTCCTGAAACATCCTGACATCTTTTATATCATCTTGTTCGTAAGTGAGGAAGGGTCATGTACTTTAAAATCCATGGTGAGTTAAACTGTGTCATAAACCAAATGGAGGTTAAACTCAGTTCACAGCCAAGGATGGAACTTCTATACTGTAGCCTCACCTTACTTTGGTAAAGATTCAAATACAGCTGAACCTCCCAATAGCAATTCGTGGGAAGAGGCACAGACTATATTATTTCTAGTCATCAAGGCATTGAAGGATCTTCTTAGTGGACAGCTCTTCCCAATTCCCTTTCCTCATCATGAAAATATAAGTAAAAACTGATTGATGTAATATAATCTTAAGCAGGTATTTTAAATGTGGTCAGTGATTCCTATTAGTTTCCTTAATTCAGAGGATCTATACTGGGTAATCCAGGACTACCTGAACATGAAGGAAGAGCCAATTTCACCTCCAAATGGGTTAGTGCTATAGAGGAAAGCTTAGGCTGGGCTGCTTTTTTCCTTTGTCTCAGAAAAGAATAAGACACTCTTCTTGAGAAGTTAAAATCCCTACTAAATAACCTTTATTAACTTGGTTGTTACTGTTCTGGCCCTTCCAGCAATATTAACCTTCAAATTTGGTGTGTTACTATTGATAAAAGCTAACCAATCCTATCCCCAAGTTCCTGTTAGAGAAAGGGGCAGGACTAGCTGTGTTATACTGAGATGACATATTTGATACTGTCTTAGTTTTGCAAGGGACTCAAAGGCTTTATTCTAGAACTGATCCCTGTAACCTGTGCTCTTGGTTACCCTAACCTGTCCCGTAGCTCCCCTTAAGCTCTACGAACTAGTAAACCTTTGCTGCAAAAATAGACACATTGCTGTCCATATGTCGACACCCTTTTAGGTCCTCTGATACTCTGGCAAAAGAGAGCGAGGATCTACCAAGGTTTATAGTACCCCATATCTTACCAACAATAAGTTTTATATTTGTTTTTTATTTTTAATATATCTTTATTGATTTCAGAGAGGGAGAGGAAGAGAGAGAAACATCAATGATGAGTCATCATTGATTGGCTGCCTCCTGCACACCCCCGACTGGGAATCGAGCCTGCAGCTGGGCATGTGCCCTGACCAGGAATCAAACCACAATCTCCTGGATCCTAGGTCAATGCTCAACCACTGAGCCACTCCCGGCCGGGCACACAATAACGGTTCTGTATCTAGTAGAACTATGGAGGCATTGCCTCCAGGAGGCAGTTATAGATTATCATACAGCAACTTTATGGACGAAATCTTAGTGAAGAGGCATGGCTCCCCCATAACTCAGTGTTACACCAATGCAGGCCAACAATGCAACTATAATCACTAGGGGTCAGGCAGAGTTCTGGGAAACCATCCCTACCATAATGCCCAAGGAGGAATCTGCTGAATGCTTGGTACTGCCACATGCTGCCCAAGTTACTTTATAAGTTATCCTACTTGGAGCCCCACACCCGACCAACTAGACTTTATTTTGGTTTTAGAACTTCCCAAATCTAAAGAACTATGTCCCTATCACAAGTACAACTACAAAAAAAATTTAAAAATTGGCCTGTGCCCCAGGGCCCATGTTTCAGCCTAGGCCTTCTTGAGTACTTCAGCAATCAACTTAATAGTCAATTTATCAAGCTCTTGGCCCCTACAGTCACACAGGTCCTTAAAAAAATAATGAGGCCTACTTCCAGAATAACAGATTTCAGTGAAATCAGATTATATTTATTTCTTGTTCCTGCCTATTCTTGACCTCCGTACAGCCACAGGTCATCTGACTTCAGAGATGCCTGATCTATGAGTTCACTTGTGGAACAGCCCTCTAATATAGAACGATGCCTCTTGACATACACGGTGCGTTGCTCACAACTTCTTGCATGACTTCATAGATAGAACTGTAGTCTACTGAGTTGACAGCTTGTTATTACTGTAATGGACACTCTATGAATACCTGATCAGTGCTCTATCATAACCTTCTGCAACACTGTCTCCAAGAATAACCTAAAATGAAAACTTGAGAGTTTCAATAGTAGTATTTGAGAGAAACCTTTCTGGTAAAGGGATCCAAAGATGCCAGATAAGGTGTTAACAGTTCTGGCGTAGGGGGATTCTTAGATGCCTACAAGTTTATCATCTCCCAAAAGTGGTTAGGATGCCCTCTCTCAGGAGTGCATGCCCTTCAGTTTTGAGTTTTACCTATCCTCCACTCACCATTCTTAAAGTGCTGGGTCAAACTGAATACATCCAGTACCTAAAGGATATCTGCTTTACCTCCTACAGAGAGAATCAAACTGGTTCATCTTCCATATCACCACAGAATAGGCCAGACCCAACTTACCAGTTTTTCATTCAAAATAACTTATCTTCTGTAATAATTATGCCTTCTCCTCTTATAATCCCCTATTTCCTTGTGCCCTCCAGTACCACAAATATTCTGGTAGCCAGTTAAATGCCTGCACAAATGACAGACTGCACAAAAGGAACTCCATTAACACCCAGCAAGCAAAGGTCCAGTGTACTGACCAACACTAGGCCATAGGAAAGCTCAGTCAAGTGGAAGACACACTCTCCATTCATGACAGGAACTGTAAGACTGCTTAAAGGGCACTGCAAAGGCAGAGGTTATCATTCCACTGGTTTCCCAAGTCTACTTTCCATCACCCATATAAACACATCCCATGTCTTTCACCACTCTGCTCCATCCAGGATATTCTCAATCCTAGGCCCCAGTAATCTGCCCTAATAATCCCAGCAGGTAACTGGAATATGTCATATGGAAAGCCCAGGATTCCAGTGTAACGAATAAGGAGGGTCTGAAGGAACATTTGTAGAAACAGTCATTCCACTTTTAGAATGCCTTCCAGCATTATTTTTTAAGCAGTGTTTCCAAGCAAACAGAAACCTCTTAATGGAAACTGGAGCCAAATAGCATATAAATTAAGTCTGGGGGACTAGCAGCCTAATAGTTTACTTCATAGTAAGCCCTCTCTACTTGCTACTATGCTTAGAATGGATATTTCAAGGCAGGTTCTCATTTTAAACTTTGGCCTAGCTGTCCAGTCAATCTCCTATCAGATACAATGCTGGCTTACTGTGTAGTCATTATATAAATTAATACCTTAACATCTTCTTTGTGATGTTCCTATGGAGCCTTGGAGAGATCCCTAAATCCAGTTTGAGATTCTTGGAGCACTGATCATTCCTCCCTTCACCATCACCTTCAACAAATGCAACAGTACATATCTGAATAAGGTACTTATGAACTCCTAAACTTTAATTACAACTTAAAAGAGCGAAAGAAATAATCAGTAAAAACACTTAAAAGTAAATGTATTAACATTTATAACTATTCTACAATTTATTGTATTATAGATCCTGACTGATGAAAATAAATGTAAGGCAAATTATGTATGTGAATAACAAAATTGAGACTAATATAAAGAAAACACTGCCCTTTTGAACCATTTATAGATTTCTTTAATCATACCTCTAAATCTGTTATTAAAGTTTAAAATTTTAACATACCAAGTACCTCAAGAGAGCTTTAGAATTTATCATAGATAGTCCAAACAAACTTAATGGATACATTTACTTATTAGCTTACAAAACGTTTAGAGTAATGTCCTTTTTCAGTAGTCTGAAGAAAACTGAGGATTCTGATCTTTTTTTATTGCTTTCTGTAAAACAGCAGTGGTTGCAGTTATCACTCATTTTAAAGCAATAAAATTTTTCTTTAAATTCGGCAAAATTCTAAAGATTCTGAAATCTCAATGCTAAGTAATTCAACATGTGAGACTAGAGCCATCTACTGGTTGAAGTGTAATATTACAAAGCACAACTACTAGACTATTAATATTAACAAAGTATAGGGAGTCATGGTTGTAAATGAGACCCAACATATGTAACAAAGTAGGGCTAAAAGTTGAGGTAGGGGGCCTCCAATCCCCACTCTTAATTTGCCCAGCAGAGGCTAGACCAATGGAAAACAAGGCAATAGAGGTAGTCTGGGCAAATAACCTAACTGGTTTAGAAGGAGGTACAATAAGAAGGAATAGTATCAGCAAAGTTGTCTCTTAACCATCTTTCCCCAGAGACGTCTTAGAGACAAAGGACAGTAGTTAATGGACACAGAGAACTGAAGAGTCCGGGGTGGGCATCTGAAGGTTTTTAACCTCTTCACAGGGACATCACTTAATGTGCTCATTTGATGCAACATTTTAGAAAACATTAATATAACTTTCCTGAAAATGCAAAATAAAATAACATTTGCTTTTTTACCACAAGTCATAAACCATAAGAATGAGTTTCTAGGTCCTATGAGCTTTCACCAGCCAGGCCCTGGACTGGTCCAATCGTGGAAACAAGAGCCCAGTTTCAGGTCCCAGACTCCTCCCTTCAAAAGGGCAAGGATGTCCATAGAATCGAGGCAAGAAATTGAGCTCTCCAAGGCCCCTCTCTGTGGCAGAAACCCCCAACCTGGACAGCAGCTTGTCAGCTAGGCTTGGGGTGACAGGCTGGAGCAAAGTTCCAAAGACTCTCAAGCATTCCAAGGCCACATGAAGCACAGTACCCAGCCAGGGAGCATCCACTGGGCTCTCCCAGTTCAATTTCCATGGTGTATGCCTTTGGACAAAGCCATTAGTTTGCCGGACACAGCTGGACACTGCCTCCAGAGCCTTATAGATCTGAAAGTTAGCATAGTGGTCTGCTACCTGCTTGGGCAAAGTGGCCACTGCACTCACCAGAGCATAGTCCTCTGCCTGGGCACGAACTGATGGCCCCGCCAACCCTGGCTCACTGGGAAAGCAAGTAGTGCAGAAGGCCGGGTAGGTGCCAGAAGGATTTATCCTATTGGCAGTGCATCGGTTCAGGAGACCTCCCAAAGCATCTGCCAGCTCAGAGTCTAGCAACTTAACCACCTTTTCATCATAGTAATCACAGTCCCAGTTGGGGACACCCTGACGGAGGAGAAAGTAGCGGAAGCCATCCACAGTGTAGCGTTCAAGGCAAGTTCTGGGATCCACGACGTTGCCCAAGCTCTTAGACATCTTTTGGCCACAGACTGTCCAGTGAGAATGGACATAGATGCGGTTTGGTGGGCTCATGCCTGCCCCTAAGAGGAGAGCAGGCCAATAAATAGCATGGAACTTGAGGATGTCCTTGCCTATGATATGAGAGGTGGTCGGCCACCATAACTTGAACTCAGCATTCGGGTAGCCAATTACAGTAAGGTAGTTGACCAAGGCATCCAGCCATACGTAGATGGTCTGCGAATCGTCCCCGGGCACTGGAATGCCCCAGTGCAAGTGGCTACTCCTGCGAGAGACTGACAGGTCCGGCAGCTCCTCCTCCAGCCACTGAAGGACAGCGTGCTGGAAAGGCTCGGGGGTGATCACCTGCGGGTTGTCCCGCAGCCACCGCTGGAGCGGCTCCCGGAACTGGGAAAGCCTGAAAATGTAGTTTTCTTCCTTGGTCCAGGAGACGGGGTGCCCGCTCTCGACAGATACAGGGCAGGGCTCCCCCGACGGGCCGGGCTGCCGGCTGACCTTGGTCTCAGGCAGGAAGCACTCGTCAGAGGCGCAGTACCAGCCTTCGTAGAGCCCCTTGTACAGCAGACCCCGCGCCTTCAGCGCGCCCCAGAAGTGCTGCACCGCCGCCCGGTGCCGGGCCTCGGTGGTGCGGAGGAAGTCGGTGGAGGAGATTCCGGAGTCCCGGAAAAGCTGCTGGAACTGGGCCGAGACCCGGTCGCACAGCTCGCGCGGGGCCAGGCCCGCAGCGGCGGCTGCCTGCTGAATCTTCAGGCCGTGCTCGTCGGTGCCGGTGGAGAACCGCGTGGCGCCGGCGCCGGGAGCTTGGAGGCGACGGTGGCGGCACAGAGCGTCCGCCAGCAGCGCCGAGTACAGGTGCCCGATGTGCGGCGCCGCGTTCACATAGAAAATGGGTGTGGTGAAGTAGGCGCGCGCTTCGCGAGCTCCGTCGCGGGCACCGAGAGAGCCGGAACTGTAGAGACGCGGGCTCGAGGCCTCCAGGAGCGGCAGCCCGCTCGCCCAGGAGCGTCCCAGCAGCCGCTCGGCGGGAAGCCGCAGCATGATGCCGAGCGGGCCCCACCGGCGGAGGGGGCGTTCTGAGAGCGCGTGGGACGGGCGCATGCGCAGCCGGCCCAGCCGCTGCTTCCGGCTCCGAGCGCCGGCCCCGCCCGCCGCCGCCCGTCCCGCGCCTGCGCCCGCGCCCGCGCCTGCTCCCTCCGCCCTCTCGGACCGCGGAGGTTTTCGCCGGGAGTCCCGGCGGCGTGCGGGGCTGGCGCTGGTTCCTCTAAGCCCTAGCGGACCTGGGCTCAGGGGGCTGTGAAAGCGGGCAAACCTGTATCTCTGCGTAACTTCCTGTATGCCCTGCTTTGGGTGGAAGTTTTAAATTTACGGATCTGTTTTCCTCTCACGGCCGAGCTGCTTGTGGGCGGGGATTTTGCGTTCGGGCGTCTCCGCCGTCGGCGGCCGGCGCGGGGGGCGCGCGGGGGGCGCCTCTGCGTGGGCCCCGCAGCTCCTCAGTTTAGTCTCGGGCCCTCGTGGGCACGTCCGGGGGGCAGGGAGAGGGGCCGGAGGGAAGGGCGAGGACTGGAAAAGGAAGGGAAATCTTCACACGCTCAGGGTTTGTTGAATGAACAAAAAAGGTAGATTTGTAGTGTGTTAAGCCTTAGCCAGAGATTATTTAGAGCCAGAGAGGTGGGATGGACTGTGTAGTCACTGCACAGAAGGACTTGTAACTCTTCCAGTTTATTTCCCAAAGTAGTTGTTAGTAATTTTCTTTTAAAATGGCCTTGGAGTTGTTCTTGGAGCAGTTTTTTCAAGTTTGCTCTTATTAACGGAACTCTAGCTTTACTGGAGGGGATGTTTCAGGAGCCCAGGATTGGATTAATATTAATCCTTGTTTTATGACATGCTCTCACCTTTGGTCTATGACTAGCCGTCTTTTTTTTTCTTCTTTTTTCATTTAATTACCATAGCCATTTCGTAATAAAATGGAATAGAACACCTGTGAGCCCACGTCTCGACCTAAGTCCTGGAAGTGTTTCCCCCGCACGGCCCGGAAGAGCAGCTAGAGCAGCCCCCCACCCGCTGAAGCGCATATTCTTGCCCTGCCCCACCCAGTGCCGAATCAGCCTGGGGGACCCGGCCGCCAGGGGGCGTTAATGAGCTCTCCAGGTGATTCCGAGGCACGCGAAGTTTGAGAACCGCTGAACTCCATTACCAGTGACTTAGTGTGTTCTTTTCTCCTGGGCTTCCTGTTCTCCCGGAGGTAATCATTGCCCAATTCTGTACTTTTTTTCTTCTCACTCATGTTATCACATATGTAGTATGTCTAAGCAACATACTGTTTCATTTCGCTTGTATTTAAACATTTTTAAAAGGATATCATGCTACATGTAGTCTTCAGCTTGCCTCTTACTGAGCATTTTGTTACTAAGATCATCCATGCTTTTGCCTGTAACTCTAGCTAATTCATTTTGACGGCCTTGTAATAATTCATGAATGGAGGCATACAGTAAGCTGGATCTGATTTCTGTGGTGACGTATAAAGCGGACCATCAAATTATAGATAAGCACAACAGATATCCTTTGGGTATTTAGCTGATGTCCTCCATGTGACCCAGCAGTTTAAGAAGGGCAAGTGAAGGATAGGTAAAACTTTGAACTGGAGGGTATGTACACCCTCCAGAACTAGGCAACAAATCCAGGCTAAGTGTCAGAGAAATCAGGTTCTCCAACAACTCGGCCCCCCTCCTCCCTGCTCCCTCACGTTGCATGGAATCTATTCTTCAGCATACAAACATACTTTTTTTTCCTATCTTAAGAAGAAATAAATTCTCAACCACTGCTGCTCCATTTCTTTCCTTCCCTTTGTAGCAGAGCTCCTTGAAACAAATGGCTGTTGATGCACATTTGAGTGGTTCAGGTTTTTCCTGTTAGTAACGTTCTCATATATATTTCCTGGGACTTATATGCTAACGTTTATCTTGCATATATATCTAGGGGTGATATTGCTGGATCATAGGGGATGTGAATGTTCGATTTTGAAAGATAATACCAAGTTGTTTTCCAACATGGCTGAACAAACTTACATCCCCATCAGCAACGTACCATTAAAGAGGCCTCTCCAGCACTACTACTTAATTTTTTTGCCAAACAAGTATAAAATGCTATCTCGCTAATGTTCATAGAAACAATATTCACAATAGCCAAAAGGTGGAAACAACCCACATGTCTTTCACCTGATGACTAGATAATCAAATGTGGTGTAGCCATACAATGGAATATTATTCAGCCATAAAAAGGAACAGAGTACTAATACCACCACATAGATAAACCTTTAAAACATTATGCTAAATGAAGGAAACCAGACACACAAGACCACATACTGTAGATTCCATTTGTACGAAATGTCAAGAATAGACAAATGCATAGAGACAGAAAGATTAGTGGTTACCATGATGTGGGAGAAAGTTGGGAGAGTGAATGCTTAAAGGATATGGGTTTTCCTCTTAGGGCGATGAAAAGTTCTGGAGCTAGATAGTGATGACCACTGTACAATATTGTGAGTATACTTAATGCCTGAATGGTACACTTTAAAATGGTAACTTTTATATTATGTATATTTTATGACAATAAAATGTTATCTCACTGTGGCCTTGATTTGCATTTCCTTTAATAGAAGTGAAGTTGAGGCATCTCTCCATATTTTTATTAACTATGTATGTTTCTTTGCCTGTGAAGTACCTATATATATTTTGTGTCTACTTTTCTATTGGCTTGTATTTTTCTTCATTTGCAGGAGTTCTTTATATATTCTTGGTACTGTTCCTTTATTGGTTGATATTTTGCAAATATCATGTACCAAATAGTATCTAGTCTCTTCACGTTAAAGAGTGGAAGTTCAGTCATCAGCTATGAACTAGACGTCTGCATTTTTCTCCTCACTGACTGGCCTCCCTCCATTCTTGCTCCCCTGCAGACCGTCTTCCTCAAAGCAGCCTTAGTGACTCATGGAAAATATAAACTGATGTTACTTGCCAACTTCAGACTCCTCCTTGAGTTTTTTTCATTTGATTATTTGATTCTCCTTTATTGCCTACAAAATAAAGTCCAAATTCCCTTTGTATGGCACGACCCATTACAACGTAGCTCCTGCCTCCCTAACAGCTTAGCCTTCTTTCACATTTTATGTTCTACTAATTTTTAACTGCTTCATGTCCTTCAAGTGTATGCCATACTGTTTCATGATTCTGTGATACTGCTCATGCTTGTCCCTTTTCCTGACACATGCTTCCCACCTTTTTTTTTTATTTAATTGATTTTAAAGAGAGAGAAACACCGATTTGTTGTTCCACTTACTTATGCATTCATTGGTTGCTTCTTGTATGTACCCCAACTAGAGGTTGAACCTGCAACCTTAGCGAATCAGAATGACGCGCTAACCTACCAGGCCGGGGCACTGCCCATCTTTTTTTTTTTTTAATCCCTACCCAAGGATATTTTTCCATTGCTTTTCAGAGAGAGTGGAAGAGGGGAGAGAGAAAGAGAGAGAAACATTGATGTGAGAGAGACACATCAATTGGTTGCCTCGCACACGCACCCCAACCAGGGCTGGGGATTGAGCCTGCAACCGAGGTATGTGCCCTTGTCTGGAATTGGACCCGGGACCCTTCAGTCTGCGGGCCAACACTAACCACTGAGCCAAACCAGTAGGGCCACCTTTATCTATCTTGTGCCTACCAATCCTCAAGACAGTTCATATATCATCCTCCAAGTTGAGTTGGAGGCCTCTTCTTGGGTTCTATAGCATCCCACGCATGTTTTATCTCAGCAGCTACCAAGTCAAATTGAAAATATCTGTTTATAACTCTGCTTTCACCATTAAACCATAAGTTTCTTCAGTCATCTTGTATACCCAGCCTTCATCTAGTTCAGTACCTGGACGATAACAAGCACTTAATATAGTGAGTACTTAAATAATCTTTAGGCACTGCAATAAAAACTAGTGAACTTCAAATATTCCATTTTCTACCATCCGGGAGCTCTCAGCCCATCATACGAAGAGAACATAAAAAATGGCAGGTGTGAAAGCACTGTGAATAGTCTAACAGGTCATACTGGGTCAGAGTCTGCGGTCTTTTTAGCCAAGTTTACCCAGAAATTGCTTACCACGAACCATGCTCACCCTTGAGAATGACAGACTATGAAATTTTCCTCTGTTAAAAACATTTCTGAGAAGTAAACTATTTAAAGACAAGTAGCCAGAAGGAAGAGACAAGAGGTCATAGTGATCTACAAACTAAATAATCCAACCCCTCCTTTTGAGAGTTTTCACGTGCACTCTTCAACGTGATTGAAAAAATCTTTTCAGGCTGTGTTTCTAGAATCCAAAATGTGATCAGGGTTTGTTTTGTAAATAATGGGAGTGGTGGTAGAATCCCTTCCTTCCTATTACTACTCTCAACCCTGTTTTATAATGTAAACACATTAAATTTATTTTGTGCTATTAGGCAGGCATAGTGTTAGGAGGTGAGATAAGATTATCTCATTTGACTGTCATAACAAGCCTATGAAGTAAGTACTATTGTTAACTCCAATTTATAGGGGAGGAAATTGAAACTTGAAGAGGTCAAGTAACTTGCCCAAGATCACGTCTCTAGTAGGACTGAAGCAGGACTGAACCCAAACCGTCTGATTCCAGGGCTCTCAGATTGGATGAACGCATCATACCACCTGACCTGTAAATGCTAAAATGCAATAAGCACTCATTACAATTGGCCCGTCATAAATTGTTTTTGACTTCAGGCAAATGACAGTTTATAAGACTGAATGAATCAAGTTGTCAGTTTTGTTGTGGTGTGTTTTTTAAATTATAGCTACTTTGGGACCTGCAGAGTGTTCTTAGTTACTATCATAAGCCTTCTAAAAGCAGAGTATTTTAAACTTTAAGGATCTTAGGAAAACTATCCACATATCTGCCTCTCCTTTGCAATTAAAGTATTTTTATTAAAATATTTTAATATTTCCTTTTTATTTGGCAGTTGTAATTATTATATAATTTTTCCAGCAAAAAGAACCTTTGTGTCAAAAGAAATCCTCAAAAGTGCTACCTAAAGACTAAATTGTTTGCTTTAAAAAAAACACACAACTTTGCTTTCTCCTTTTAGAGTCCAGAAAGTTTCCTCATAAAACTGACTTCCGTTCTGGAAATGATTTTTGTTTCCAATCATGTTGAGAATCCATTTCTTCATTCTCTCCCTCTCCCTCCCTCTCCCTCCCTCTCCCTCCCTCTCTCTCCCTCTCTCTCTCTCCTTTTGCTTTCCTGGTAGTAGCGGGGAGGAAGGAGGGGTGGGCACAGGAAAGAGGGGAAAAGAGAAAAAAGAAAAAGAATCGCATGCTCCTGTGTCTGAATATATCCTCTGCTCGTAGATATTTCCATCTGAGTTGCACTTTTGCGTTTTTATTTCCGCTTTGGGACACCTCTTTTATCATCCAGCCAACTGGAATAGACAAAGCACAGTTGGTGCCCTGAGCGACAGAACTCTGGTAGGGGGCTGGCTGTAAATTGACGTGGCAGGGAAATTCTCCGCTAAGTTGTAGCAGCTCGCATGTTTCTCCTAAGATCCAGCCCAGCCTCCCGGAGCTGGGGCTTACTCATGATGGGCTCAACGACTCTACAGAAAAATGGATAGAAAAAGTCTTCAGCTCCGCTCCTTGGACTCAAATGTTTTCTGTTTGAGCATCTATGGTTTAGCTGAAAAAATCAAAGCAGTTAAGTCCATAACTTTCTTTTTGCAGCTTAAACAACAGAATTTGCTGCTCTCCCTCCCCTGTCCTGCAGTTTAATTCCTTACAGATTTTGCAATGGGGTGCGGACTTAGAAAGCTAGAAGACCCTGATGATAGCAGCCCTGGAAAAATATTTTCTACCCTGAAGAGACCGCAAGTGGAAACAAAGACAGAAATTGCTTACGAATATGTATTGCTGGATTTTACTTTACAAGGTACTTTTTCCTTCTATTTTACTTGTTAAATGAAATGTTTCAAAGATAAGGGACTGCTAGTTTTTTGGGGTGTTGGTTTGTTAATTTTTAAAGTGTTCTTCATAATCAGATTGCATAATCAATCTAACAATAATGCTTTGTCTCTTAATTATATATTGAAAGATTTTGTTTTGTTTGCTTTGTTTTTTGTAACATGGTTCACATGTACTTCATAGAATTAGAAAAACTGCTTAGAAATATTTCTTCATTTTTAAATCAAATGCTTATTTGTAGAAGGGTACATGGAAAATGTTTGATTTCCAGGCCAAATAGCTGTAGCCTTAATGACAGTCTGTGTTTTGAAAAAGACCCGAAAGGCACAAGAAGGTAGCATGTAGGAAATAATACTTGCATCGTGTGGGAGTTTTTGCTAAGCCAATTCTGAGGTTTCCAGCTATGTTAAATTTTGTGATTGTGCTAGTTATTGGATATTTTTGACCAAACTAAACTTGAAGTTTGAACATACAGTAAAAAAGAAGAAAAGACAGCCTTCTGTAAGAGCAATTCCTTTGCTTGGTGCCCTGTCCGAAACAGAGAAACTCCCTGTTCCAGAAAGTTGGAAACACAAATAAACAAGCCCAGATGGCAGCCCTGTGGAAGGAACAGAGGCAGCTCGACCTCACAAATACTTTGCCTCACTTCTTTCGGAAACTTAAGAGTACTGTACGGCAGCCTGGATAAAACTAAGTGTTTAAAAAGCAGAACTGTATCTTTAATAATGGGATACTAAGCATGGAACTTAGAGTGTCTTGCTTACCGTTAGAATTTCCAGATATCAGTATTTTAACTTCTTATTACAAAGTTATACCTGTAATTTTAAAAAGCCACACATTTTACCAGTGACTAGAAAGTTTATACTTTCTAAGCATATTATCACATTGGGTATCATCTTAACTTCTTTTCAACTTAAACACAAATTCTCCATTTTTGGGGTCGCTCTGTGAACAGTGCATCTTTGTGCGAGAAACAGGAGCAGCCCATTTTTCTTTGTCAAAAACTGAGCTGGCCAGCAAGCAAGATCCCTTCCAGGGACATACCCAAAATCTGCACTTCTGCTTTAACATACTCACATTTCTATTTTTATCTAAGGCTAAGGCTACCGAAGAAAAAGTGTCAGTATTCTTAATTTTCTTTATAATTATGAAAATTAAAAGTCGATTAAGATAATGGTGATCAAAGAAGTAACCAATCATGTAAATTTGTTTATACTTTTCCAAAAACCATTATTTGAGAAAATTTCTGTGATGTGGTGCTATGCTTTCTCCATTGATTGTCCATGTTGATTATTTTTTAGGACTGGTTTCTGTAAATCCATAGGACACGAACACACACTCTCCTTAAACTTATAACCTTGTCTATTCATAAACTTTAGGCCAGAGCCATTTTGAGCTGCACTTTAAGGTTTGCTGCACCATCCCCCATAGGATCATGAGGCTTAAAGTAACTTGAATTTTTTTCTGATTTATTTCCTTCCCACAGTGTTAAAAATCTCAAGCAAACTGGTATAAATGCAGTCATCCTTAAGTCAGGGCGCTCTATAGCATTTTTTTAGAAGTCATTTTGGTTTTGTTATTATCAGAAGTCCTTCTCTCTGTGAAAGGAATGTAATTTCTACCTTCCACACTAGGGGTTTGGAGGAGGTAACAGATTACTACGCTATATATAAAGTATAAGTATGGCATAGTTTGCAAATGTTAACACACAAAGCAGGCACATATTTTAAACTTGCACATGGTTCTTATTTGGTCCAGGCGCCTGTCTCCTGGTGTCCCTGTTCTCTTTAATTATTCCACATGTTTTTGTTTTGTTTTTGTCTTTGACCCAGAAGCCAAAACTGCATCACCCAACTCCACACCATCTTCCTCTCTCCTCTCTGACCTCCACCTGCCACTCCAGCTTCCAGGGGAGTGAGTCAAGGGGAGGCAAGAGCGTGCCAGCCTTACATTCAGCCCTGGCGGTTCTGTCCTGGGGTCCTGTGAGGAGCACAGAATAGTGGCCCCTCCTGCCTCTCAGAGGCCACTGTGCAGTGAGCTATCTTTCAGGAAACAAAATGGTCTGGTGACAGCTGTGTGTACTCATGACAAGCCTGTCTCTTACTTTGTCTTCCTCTGTTTTTCCAAACACGGGACATAAGACAGAGAGTAGACGTTACCCAGTAGGGCAGGAGGAGGAGACTCTGAGATTCCCAGTGCCCTGTTATGGGGGCTGTGATTATCTGAACTTATTTATTTTCCGTTCAGTTACATCTCCCTCCCTCCTCCCCCTCCCCTCCCCCACACTTGTTTTTTCATGGGGGGGAGGCATACTTTGAGCCATTGTTTACATCTCTATGGGAGAAATAATATCATAGTCATTAAGCATATAAGGCTCTGGAATCAAAATTCCTAGGTTCCGAATCAAGGCTCTTTCGCTCACTAACTGTGGCAAGTTTTAAACTTCACTGTATCTCAGTCTCCTCATCTGTAAAATGGGTGTTCCAATGGTGCTTGTGTAAGGGAGTTGTTCTAAGGATTAAAGGAGATAATATAAGATAATCTACTTGAAAAGGTACCTGGCACTTTAGTAAGCACTTAATCAAAGGTAAACTATTATTATACCACCTGGCTTTATGCCTGGTCTACCAACTGCACTGCTGAGATTCCAGTACATTTTTTGTGATAAATGTTCTGTTTTACTGTATAATAATCTATATGTGTGTTTTTATCAGAGTGTGTGTGTGTATATATGTGTGTTAAATATAATTTATTAATGAAAAGTTAAATTAACTCTGCAAATTATCCAAAAGGGTTAGCTTACCTCCTTGTACAATCCTAGAAAACAATCTAAATAATAACAGCCTTAAGGATTTTTAGAGCATGTATATCTTTATGAGTAAAAGGGGTTTCTAAAATACTAAAAACCCAACAGGACAGATGGTAGGCTCCTCACTGGAATTTCGAGTAGAATTATGTGAAATATATTAAGTAAAATGTTGCCGGCCTCTAGCTTGCTTCCTTATTATTAGAACAAGAACCTCTCATTGTCTTTTATAATCACTGTTAACAGCAATAAACACAGACGAGGTATGTCTTCTGTGGAAGACGCCGATGAGTACTGGAAATACAAGGAATAAGGCATGGTTCCTGCCCTCCCGTGTTTTATATTCTAATTGGTCAAACTGGACAAGATCTTGAACTCCTCAAGGTCAGGAGCTGTATCTTAACCACCTTTGTTTCTAGCACAGTGTTTGACACATGGCCAACGGCCAGCAAGTTGTGTTGAATTAATAAATGAAAAATTGCAATACATGATTTGGGAGGTGTCAGGAAAAGGAAAAGTCAGTTTTGAATATGATTAGTTAGAACTCGAGTTAAGACTGTAACTGACCTGAAGAAAAAATAGGGCTTCGACACCAGAAAAAGACTGAGGCTGAAGCATGTTCAGGGCTATTGAATGGAGCAGTGAGCTGGGGCTGTAGGAGGAAGCGGAACGTGAGGCTGGGAATAAGGGCGGATGGGACGCTCTGGCTTGGCCAAGGAGGGATTCCTTGATTCTCTGGGGAATAAACAGATGTGAAGGCCTTTGAACAAGTGGTTGATAGACACGGAGAAGTGTTTTTAGGACGTTCGTGTGCGATCGCAATGGGGAGAGACGGGAGGAAGGAGAGAAGTTAGAAGGCTGCTTGTAGTGGTCAAGGCTGACCCAGGGCCTGCCTGAGGGGCGGCGATGAGGGCCGAAGGCAAGGGGTCAATGTAAGGTCTTAGGAGGGAGGAA
This sequence comes from Miniopterus natalensis, assembly GCF_054644295.1. Classification (NCBI taxonomy): domain Eukaryota; kingdom Metazoa; phylum Chordata; class Mammalia; order Chiroptera; family Miniopteridae; genus Miniopterus; species Miniopterus natalensis. The sequence continues at coordinate 25,486,448 of NC_142088.1, forward strand.
CTTAGCCTGTGGCTGGCTGGATGTGAAGGGACAGAAAGAATGAGGAATCCGGTCCTGAGTGTGAGTAACTGGAAATAACGACGCCCCTGACAGTCGGAGGCGTCCCAGGGTCCACGTACGCTAGACAGCAGTTCCAGTGCCCGCGTGTCGCACTGGAGGTGGCCGAGGGACTTCCTGGTGGAGACTCTCCCAGAGGCAAGCTGGAAATGATTTCCAGGAGGAACTGAAACAGGCGTTAAGAAGAGGGAACACGGGCAGAGCCGGGCGTCTCGGGCTAAGCGTAAGGCATATTTAGCGTATGGCAGAGAAGGGACGGAGAGCACCAGAGAACTCAAGGAAAGGGGGTTCAAAACCAGAAGTGGTGGTAACGTTAACTACTAGAGAACTCTCGAGAATAATGAAGATGCAGCACTGAAGAGAATGCATTTTTAAAAAATCAACAAGTGGTGAATAAAGGATCAGAAATAAGGGGGGAGGAAGGAAGGGAGGGAGGGAGGGTCCAGCTAAATTTTCTATTTCTGTCTAAATCTAATAAGTTCCTGGGCATTTCCTCAAGCAGTCAAAACTGTCCAGGGCTGCATAAAAAGAAACTAATAATAAAAAATGACTAAGTTTACTCAAGCAGCAACATTACCGTGGTGCCCAGCCTAAATTCCTACCAGGTGAAAAAACTATGTAAGGAGTTCCGTTTTGTTTGAAATGGTGAGATATTTTGGTTTAGAAAAAAATAATAAAACCTCACAAATTCAGACTATTGTGGAGGAGAAATATCCCATTCTGAACGGAGGGAGAGGACAATCTCTGATAATAGCATACAGTTACCCACTTATGTAAATATTGATGTTGGGAGAAAATGCATATACATTTCTATCAGCAATCTACACTATACTGGATCTTTTTCCTATATATGCTTCTTACATCTGGTTGGACATACATTCGTTGTTTGAACTAACAGTGAGCATGTACAGAGCCTAGATAAACAGAGCCTAGTCCCTGTGCCCTATGAACTCACATCCTGAGCATCCTACTGAGAGACACCAATAAAAGAGCATCAGTTACAACACACGCACTACATGCTGGGGTACAGGCTGTGCTAGGGGTGCGAGTGTCACAGAAGCAGGGAGAAGAGCGCATCCCCCTGACTGGAAGGATCCAGAAAGACTCCTTTAAAGAAACGCCACCTCATCTGAGATCTAAAGAATGAGTGAGACTTAGACAGAGGTTTGTATGCAGAATATATAAAATATAACTGCAAATAAATCGGTAAGGAAAAGACAAACAACCCAATAGAAAATGGACAAGGAACTTAGGCAGTTCACAAGACAGAAAATCCAAATGGTCAATAGACGTACAAAACTGTGCTCGATGTTATTAATAATCAGAAAAATGCATGTTAAAACCAGTGAGATACCACTACAAATCATTCAAAATGGCTAAAATTTAAAAAGACTGCTAACAACAGGTGTTGGTAAATTGGTTCAATCATGTCGGAAAAAGGCTTTGGCCTACCTGGGTGTATGTTAGCTGAACATACACCCAGCAGAAATGCGGGCGCATGTGCACTCTGATACACATACAGGAATGTCCACAGAAGCATTTGTAATAACCCAGAAGTGGGAACAACTCAGAAATCCAAGAACAAGAGACAGGAAAAATAAACTGGTATACTCACACAGTGGGGCACTGCCCTGCAGAAGTCAGCAAACGTTTTCTGCAAAGGGGCGGAGAGTAAGTCTTTTAGGCTTTGCAGGCCATGTGGTCTTTGTCACAACTACTCATCTCTGCCATTGTGCCAACATACCATGTGGAACCAAGCAGACCACAGGCAGTACTTTGCCGACCTCTACTATACTGCAATGAAAATGAACGAACTACAGCTGCACAAGCTATGCCAGATGCATCTCACGAACATCATGTGGAGTGAAAGAAGACAGACACAAAAGTACACAATGTATGATTCCATTTATATAAAGCTCAAAAAATGGACAAAAATGAACAATAGTGTTCAAGGCTGCACACTGGATAGTAAACTAGAAAGAAGAGCAAGGAAGTGATGACCATTAATGTTGAAGTAGTACAGAGAGGGAGAGGGGGTTGTCATTGGAAAGGGTGAAATGGGAAGCTTCTGGAGTGCCCGCCATGTTCTGACTTTTTAATGGATGGTTGTTGCCCAAGTGTTGGCAGTTTTAAGTATGTTTTGTGCATTTGTTTTGTATGTTATATTTCTACACCCACCCAAGATTTTTAAAAAATGACCGAATAGCCCTGGCCGGTGTGGCTCAGTTGGTTGGGCGTCACCCCGTGCACAAAAGGCTGCTGGCTCAGTTCCCGGGGGGGCACATGCTGGGGCTGTGGCCTAGATCCCCGGTGGGGAGCATGCAGGAGGCAGCGGATGTCTTGCTCTCACAATGATGTTTCTCTCTCCCCCTCCCTCTCCCTTCCTCTCGCTCTAAAAATCAATAAAAACATATTAAAAAAACAAGAAACAAGACTGAGTAGGAAGTGGGGGGTAAGGGAAACAAGGCTGAAAGACAAGAGGTACAGACTCAGAAATGAGAGAAAATGTTAGGGCCTGTCTGGGGAGTCGGAATGAAGCAGAATGGACGGGGTGGGGCACTCACAGGAGGCAGCGGTGAGACATGAGGCTGCAGGAGTTTGAAATGGTCATAATTTGGTCCTGTATCTGCCTGTAAGAACGAACTACATAGTGCAATAGAGTTTTAGTGTATTTTAAAACTGCAGTTATATTGTTTCAATTAAATATATTAATGAGTGACGACAAAAAAGGCAGCTTTCATTGAAAACAAAGGATTACACATTTGGATGTTGTTTATATAGTAGTTTATGGTTCTAAGTAATTTAAAACATTTTAAAAAGTAAACCAGATACTCTTTTTAATGCCCATACATTAATTGCTTTACAATTTATCATAACCCAAAAGCTTTACCCCAGCTCATGTCTGAACGTTCACAACTTCTGAATTAACATAATCCAAATCAATGAAGTTTTTCTTTCCTGTAGGTACTAGTGTCCTTAGACGGGAGCACTGGCTCTGCAGTCTGTTTGGTTCAAGTACAGTCTTACCACTTACTTAGTAGCAATTTAGGCAGCTTAACAAGTCTCTATCTTCCTGAGTTTCCTCATCTGAGAATAATAATATCTACCTTATGGAGTGCTGGAAGGATTAAGAATAGACATGTATAGCCATATTTATTATATTACATAATCAGCAATAAACCTTTGACAATTGCAACAACAGAAAAGATGAGGTGTGTAAAGCATTTCTCATAATCTCTGGCACAAAATATGCACTTGGTATATGTTACTTATTATTTTTTACTATAATTCCTAGATAGAATATGGAGATTGACAGTCTGTTTCCTTTTGAAAATATGGTAAAATTTCTTGCCAGTGTTTGCACGTTGTATTTTTATCTGAGGAAACAATGTTTCATAAATACTTCAAAAATACATACTAATGTTCAGAAGTAAATTGGTAGAAAGAACATATATATGTCATGGACTATTTTCATAGAGTTACGTCATGAGAGCAAAGCTTCTGGCATTGAACAAGTTCTTAGCCTTATATTAGAATGTGACTTTCCCTGTTTTTAAAAGTTGGCCTTTGTCTATGAAGACTTTAAGCAAAGGAGCATTTAAAAGTCTGTTTGTTATTTTATTTTAGAAACTATAAGGATAAATATAGATTATTGCTTAACCTTCAGCATGTTTTGATTTTAATCATAAAAAGCCACTTTGCATTTGTACCATTTTCAAAGCAAATTACAAAATGCTTTCTTTCCATCAGTTCTTCACAGTAGCCTTGTAAGGTATAATAAAGCTTTTACTAATCATGTAGCATTAATTTAACAGTAACCAACCACACCCATTAATGCTATAAACTACACCATTCGTTCCTTCCCCAAAGAACTGAGAAAGAATGGTGGTGGGGAGCTACGAGCAGGATGGTTGCAGCTGCTGCTAACCGCCGGTGCAGTTCAAATTCCAGCCAAAACAACCGCCGCCTCCCCCCTAATTTCCTGTGTTTAAAAGTAGTAGAGCCTCTGATATCACTGCTCCAGTGTAAGGACATCAAATCAAAGGCCTGGCCTCCAGCGTAATTGAGCACTGACGGCAGTGCCGCCTCCGTGTGCACAGCTCTCCCCTTCCTCACGGTTCTAAGCCGAATCAGCCTTCCCGCCTCGTTTCAGCTCAGTGCCAAACATTATTAAGAATCAAGGGAATTACGTGGAGGACAGTTCTCCACAAAATTCCCAATTTATTTTTCCTCTTCTTGCTCCTGGGTTTAACTTTCTTGACCGATGCTAGCACGTTTAAAGCAAGTCCCGATGTCGGATAAGAAGGACAATTTGTCAATGGAGTGAACCACAGCCCTCCTGTTACCATCACCCTCCTACCCCACTAGTGAGGACGACTTGGACCCCTTTTTCTGTGTCCTGGGATGCTGAACATTGTCTAAGACAGTCCAGGTGGTCTGGTCAAGGCCTGGGAAGGCTCTGGCCTGCAGAATGCAGGAGGTGACCCAGAGCACAAGTCACACACCAACGAGACATGGGCCATATTTCAGCCATTAGACAGGTCTCACTGGGTGTGTACAGTGTTAAAGTATTTTAATTAACTGTCACTTTTAAAAATTGAAAGACATTACGTAAGAACCTGGATTTGGGGGGTGGTGGTGAAAAGTTTAAGATCCTGTAACACCTGGCCCACATGTCCATAAGGCAGCACTCAGCTGGGGCTGCTGCACTCTTTGATTGAGGTTTTGAGTACTCTCCGGGCCTCACCACATATCAAGCACAGCAGCTTTCTTTGCTTTATCAGCCTGGTTGGTACTTTTGGACATTTGAGTCCATGACACTCAACATGGTAGATCAGTGTGAGTTAGGGACTCCTAATTCTACAGTGTAGGTTAGGGACCTGAGATTCAGAGCATGCGTTAGGGACCTCTGATCTACAGTGTGAGTTAGGGGCCTTGATTAGAGTTCTACAGGTTGGAAGCCAGGCCATGTTTTTGGAATAAATACAATGATCTTCTTGCTGGGGATTGTTTAAACCAGCAATGACTTATCTCTGGGGACAACTTCATTTGAAACGATCTTTTTTAGGGCTCGGCCACCAACAGACAGGAACATCTCTGATGTTTGAGTGTTTACTTTGTGCCAGGTACTGGGCTCATGTTTTACAGTTACTATCAAAGCAAGTCTGTGAAGTTAATGCAATTATTTATCCACGTCTCAGAGAGGTACAGAACTTGTTTCAGATCACATGCCTAGTAAGTGTCATAACCAGGATTTGAACCCAGGCGATTTGCTTCTAGAGCCTCGTGCTCCTCCTGAGAGTAGTGCATTCCCTCTCTAGACAGGGGGGACCTTATCTGACAAAGCACTCGCCACAAGCCAGATTCCTTCTAGGAACAAACATTAATTTATTTAACCCTCCTAACACTCTAAGGTAGATTCTATTCTTATTCTCATTTTGCAGATGAGGAAACTGAGGCACATGGATGCAAAAGTACCTTGCCAGGCTAGTCCGTGGCAGAGCTGGGCGTTGGAGCCAGACAGTCTGGTCCTAGAGTCTATTCTCTAAACCCCTCCCCCATGAGCACCCTGGACCTCTGTTCGTTGAATAGGCAAATGTTACATCCAATTTTTCTTTCAGTTAGTATTTAATAAGTCTTTCTTAAGCACTTACCATAATTGTCATGTCTGTGCTGAGCGCTGTTTATCCCAGGACACAGACCTCCAGGTAGGAGAACATTCACACCTGAGGCAGTTAAATAATTTACGTAAAGCACCCCGCCCAAAACAAACGTGATCTTTACATATGTTTGTTAGGAATGTTTATTAGCGCCTGTTTGAAAGCATTAAATGCCTTTAAGTGTGGGCTGCTGCACTGCCCCCTCTCTGGGAAAGTGATAAGATCGCAACAGGCTGCCTCAGTGCTCTGAACCCTGACCCGGGCTCCAGGAGAGGGCACGCTCCCCAGCCCTGAGTTCTTGATTTCTGGGGGTTCCTTATAAGCAGTGCAGCGGAGCAGACTGACTGGCTGCGACAGGACAGGGCCCAACAGCGACTTCAAATAAGTCAGCGGAGAAGCCAGGCAAGCAGGGCCCCGAGGCCCTCCCAGAGCTCGTTCTTTGCGTGAGCCACAGCCCTCTCCAAATTCTCCCCAGGTTTCAGTCCAAGGTGGAGCTAATCCCGCCCAATGTAGCTCCACCGCTCATTACTTTTTACCTCATTTGCAATGCGGTATGTGTGTGTTTTTAATATGTTTTTATTGATTTCAGAGAGAGGAAGGGAGAGGAAGAGAGAGAAACATCAATGATGAGAGAGTCATTGATTGGCTGCCTCCTGCACGCCCCCTACTAGGGATCTAGCCCGCAACCTGACCAGAAATCGAACCCAGACCTCCTGGTTCATGCGTCGACGCTCAACTACTGAGCCATGCCAGCCGGACTGTAATGTGGTTTTTTTCATTATAATATCATGAACTTGAGGAACATACAGTGGGGCCTAAAGCTAGAGCCTCCTGAAGTGAGTATGACCTTTAACACTACCTGCTTGGATTCTCGCTAGGCTCTTGACCACCTTCACCTTTGTGATCAGGAGAATAAGAATTCCACACACTGCCTGTGTGTTGTTTCCCTGTGTGTCTCTATCGAGGCCTAGATAACCTGTACAGTTCCTGAATTTGCTGACCTCACTTTATTTCCACCAGCTAACCTTGATAGCTTTCCCGCCTTCCTGCAATCATTTCACTTCTTAGTCTCCTTATGAATAGTGTTTCCAACTTAACACAATGACCTGGGAAAATGGTAGGCACAGAAAGAGAAATAGGGAGGTCCCTTGTCCTTAAGGAATTAGCAGTCTAACAGCAGAGACAGACCTATAAACAAGTAGCTACCATGCAGCCTGAGAAGGGAAGAGGTCGAGCACACAGCACAGAGGAGGAATTGGCTCGGCTCGGGGAGCAGGGAAGAAACGAAGGCCTGGCGTCACGAAGCAGCCGGCCAGCATCGGGAGCCAGCGGCTCAGGCCTGCGGAAGCGAGACGCGCGAGAAGGGTAAGAGCGAAGCCTGACAGGCAGCGGCCAGACGATGAACAACCTTTCGTGTCGTGCGAAAGCACTTCCACTGTCTGCAGTAAGCCACGAGATCCATTCAAAACTGAAATTTTCTTTAAAACTTTGTAGGATTCATATATAGCTCTAAAAATAAGTTCAGGTTATGTTTGATTCCTAATCTCAACAGTTTATTCTCCTTTATAGTTTTTCAGTTCCTTTGTTTGGACATCAGGGTTGGTAGTTAAAATACTGAAAAGCGGTAAAAGCAAATGACTCACAGGGCGATTGCCACACACCAGGCAGAACTGGGTCATTTCACAATGAAATCCAACTGTTTCTACAAAGTCCGGGATTGTTCTCTTTTTATTCCCATTCCTGATGATGAAGAAAACACATTAGGAAGAGATTAGTTTAAATCCAAGTGAGGATGTAACTTTGAGGAAATGGATTCACCCTGGTCTGTGTAACTTTCCTATTGAGTGCCCTGCTTTCCTTTGAGAAGCTGCCGTGACTGCCACCGGTGTGGTTTTCTGTTCCAGGCGTGGATGTTAATGGAGGAGGAGGAGGGGATTTCCTCTGACCCTCTCCTTGCCTGCTCCCTAACCTCCTTCCTGTGCCCAGGCCATGAGCCGCAGTCCTTTGCTGGATGCACTGACCACACTGACAGTGCTGCCCAGAGCTGGAATTAATCTCACGGGTTTTGTTACTCAAGCGATACTCACACGGCAGGGCTATTGGTAGATGTTAATTCTTGATTGTTTCCCAGAAAATGAGAAATACTGTTACAGAAAGCTGTTTTTTAAATTAATACTGCTGGAACACTCAGCACATTTTCCCAAGTAACACACCCTACTCCTTTTACTAAAAACCATACAGATGGCATCACTGTATAGTTTCTGCAGATTTACTCTGCCTCAGAGGGATGGCTGACTTGCATATCAATGTTGCATTTCAATTTCCTATACATTCAGAATTCTTATTAAAAAGAACTTCTGGATACCTTTACTTTTTCAATTCCTTTACTCTAACATAGATATAAGAGCCATAAGAAATCATATTTTTAGCTTGCCAGAGAAGCAAAACACGGTGGCTTAGTCCTGGCCGGGTGGCTCAGTTGGTGGGAGCATCATCCGGTACAAACCGAAATGCTGCAGGTTCGACTACCGGTCAGGGTGCACACGGAAGGCAACTATCGATGATTCTCTCTCACGTTGATATTTCTCTGTCTCTAAAATCAATAAAAACATATCTTCGAGTGAGGATTAAAAAACCAAAAAACACGGTGGTTTAGAAGTGTAATTGGAAATTGTAATTCTTAACAAATACCATTTCTCCCATTTTTAATTTAGATTTGTATGAATTTTATTCTTAAGAAATTATGCATCTCATCTTGTTCAGAACCATAAAAACAATTGGCTCTTCAACTTAACATTGTTTCTCTTGTGTATGTCTTCAATATCTATTAATGGAAATATAGTCAAATGAAATCCTAAGAAATAAAGCTGCCTTAATTGGAAAAAAAATCATATAAGGCATTATATTTTTACTTTAAGACATATTGGTAACATTATGTATCTACCAGCTAACAAGGTTACTGTTGCTATTTTCTGAAATTAACTTAGAAAAATGTATGTTTCCTAGTTATTAGTATTATCACACATAGATAGAAATAATGTGTAATTCCATTTTATGAATGTTCAAATTTCTCTTTGCATTTGATATTTCAGCTTCACCAAACCCAGAAGTCATCAAGATAAATTCAATCCCAGATATAGTAACAAAAGTGGAAGATTACTATCTTAAAGGATATATTGTTGGGGCAATTCATCCTGTCATACAACCTGTGTGGCAGCGAAAACACCTACCTGCAAGTTACCTATACAGGGTGGTGCTATCACGCCTGAAATTAAGGTAAGCCTGCTGCCCAAGAAAACAGTCATACTAAGGAGCTGCTGAATGGCAGTTTTCTTTGGCTAAAAGAACAGAAAGTTTGAACAAAGTGATAGAAATAAAGGATAAGCCAGGGTTTTGATTTAAGGCACATTTCCCACTGTTTGAACCGGATTCTGGGAAGGAAACTTACGTTTCCTCCTTAACACTCCTCTTTGATTTTGGCCCCTTGCAGATAAGCAGGTCCTAGGTGAGGATGTCAGTGAACAAAGGGAAAGGGAAACAGACTGGAGAAGCACATGGGAGCTCCTGCAGCAATTTCAGCAGATGAGGGCCTGGCTGATAGCTCTGAGTCCTCGAGGGGCTGAAAGAGCTGGCTGGACTGAAGTCCACTTTCTCCAAGCATTTTTTTTTAACTGTCCTATTTTGTTTTATTCATAGTGACAACAGAAACTATCTCTACCTTCTAAAATTTTTACTTCTAAAAGGCCTACATGCCTAGTTCTCACAAATTGGATAGGCCTCTTACCAGCTTTTTTCAAAAAATAGGATGTAAAAGCTGTCTACTTTAGTTTACTTTTCAAAACTTTTTGAAATAGCTACTTTCCCAAACAATACTGCAACCATTTTTGCCAGGTTAGCTTGTAAGTTTGAAAGTTTTCAAATTCTGTTGCTCCTTCTAATGATGAATAAAAATCACCAGACCGGTTTTCTTTGACTAACACATTGTGGTTTTTTTAAACCACTCCAAGTATATCAAAACCATTTCAAAGACCGGGGTAAAAACTGTGTTTTCTCTTTATCGTAATGGGCTACTAATCGGCCACTTGAACTATAAAAAGGGGCTAAGCAGAGAAGCAAAAAGCTAAATAAGAAGAAAAGAGAGGAACCAGGAACACTGAAGAAAAAACTGTTCTGAAAAACCTCTGGGCGTGCTTTTAAGGGCCACTGTCTTCACCGCGTAACCGCGCCCTTAGCCGCGTCTGAGAGGGAGCGTGCGGCTCATCAGACTGGCCTAGTTCTGGCATTCCCAAGTACACGTGCCATTTATCACACACTAGTAACACGTTTCCTAATTACAAGCTTACAAACCATGTAGGCGTTTTTTCTCGTTTAGCGTTACTGAAAATAGACTTAGTAGTTCCCTGACAAGGCTAGGAGCAAGTAAGGAGTAAAGATGAGAAAAGGGAAAAATACAGGACACCACTGATCTGCATTTTAATACGATTTCTACTTGTGCTTTTGTGCAATAATGAGGTATGACAGTCATCTAAAATCATTTCTCATAACTTTTGTTAAAACGACATGAAATTTTTCTTCTATATTAAATTAGAAATTAATTTAATAGAGATTTAAATTAAGGAAGGTTAAATTAATAAAAGTGACTGTTTTTCTGGTATTTTTGCACAAGAAGATAAACCACTAGGCTTGAAATAAAACAAATTATTGCCTTATTTGTGAGTCGCTCACTCATTTCATGTGAGCCTATTAGCTTAACATCAGCACATGGCTTCCAACCATGAACATGTTCTCTGTTGCAGCCCGAAGCATTCAGCAGCACCCAGCGGACAAAGACGCCCACGACTTGTGATTGAGGAATGTCCTCTAACTTATGAGACACAAACAAATGACGTAGCAAAAGAGCTGATAGAAAAGGTACTAAATGTGTACATTTTTCATGGGGTATTGAGAAATATTTGGTATTTCTTCTTCGTCAACTTCCTTTCTTGTTTTAAAAAGAGCAAGGAAATAATAGGAGCCATTCCACCAGAATCTAAAACATATGGAAGCACATATATCAAACTGTACCAAGTTAAAAGCAGAAATATAGGCCAAGAAAATGGAATGGAAATGCCAGAAATAAATTTACACACATAATAAACCCAATGAAATAAAAGGGGGGAGCAATCATTACTTCATAAGTGCCGTTGGGAAAGTGGGCAACTGTTCTGTAGGAAAGACATGCCATTCATTTCAATGAGATAAAGAGATAATATTTTAGCCCGGCCGGCATGGCTCAGCGGTTGAGCATGGACCTAGGATCCAGGAGACTGTGGTTCGATTCCTGGTCGGGGCACATGCTGGGATTCTGGGCTCGATCCCCAGTAGGGGGCGAGCAGAAGGCAGCCGATCAATGACTCTCATCATTGATGTTTCTCTCTCTCTCCCCCTCTCCCTGCTTCTCTCTGAAATCAATAAAAACATATTAAAATATATAACATAATTGAAACTTAAATGAAAAGTTGAATACCAAATGTATATTAACATCAAGAAAAAATTTTACATTTATAAGTGTTCTAAATTGATGAAATTTATTCTGAAGTTTTCTTTTTAGTTGCACTGACTAAAAAGAAACTTATAAGGTTTTAGCTTTTATCTAAATGAATGCAACCAAAGGCTTAAGGCATTTCCTTTCAAGGCAGAAACTGTGGAACTTGCTAGCTGTTTCTATTATTGCTCCTAAACTGTCAATGACTGTATGTGTAAGATTACCTGTGGTTTATGCAGAGCCAGTTATAGCTGTTAATGATATTTCCTATTTCGGTATAAAGTCACCATTCAATAAGGTTTTTCAGGAACAGCCTTTGAGACTACATTTTTATAAACAAGGTACACATATTGTCTACTACTACTATTCTGGGAAATTTCCTTTTTTTTTTTTTTTTTTGTCTGGGAATGAATCCACTCCAGAAAATTTCTTTTGAAAACAAAAATGTAACTACTAATTTAGTCTTAATAGATCACCATCAGAGCTCTTGTTTTGCATTTCACTTCCTGGAGACGGTTAAAGATCTATTTAAACAGGAAAGTACTGTTATTTCAGCAATTAGAGTAAAGGGGTTATTTCATAAAGAGAAAAACTTCAGGAAACACAGCGCACAAAATATCTGAACGTTGCCCCATGTATGAACAAGAGCAATAGATGAACGCCAACTGTTACTTTTGAACGGCTGCCTTATATAAAGAGCTGATTGTTAGACAGCTAGATTTTCAGTCATTTTAACATTGTATCAATGTTTGCTCTATTTTTAAAACTAGGTTTACGAGTGTTTTCCCCCCGGGATTTTTAAATAAAAATAACATTGGAAAATATCAATCTTCTAACTTAAAAAATGGAAAAGACTAATTAATATAGTCTGTTTGTAACCAGACTTTTCCAGATAAAACTTTCCACTAATAGAAAAGGCTTCTGCACCTTTTCACCCGAATCAACTAATAAGGCCCGGAGAGAGCCCTGGCGGTGCCTGTGTTTGTTTCCGTCTGCAGAGTGCTTCCTTGCCGCCTCCCTCCCTCTCCCAGGACGCCTGGGGGAAGGACAGTCTGTGATTGTTTTTAAGGCTCCATGCACTGTTACAACGCCAGTGTGTTAACTCAGAGGAGTGAATAAATGATACTGTGTCCGCACAGGCCTCTGTCCCCAGCAGTGCTCCCCTCCTCAGCGGCGGCGGCAACAGCAGTTACCCCTTTGGCTGGACCCGCTCTCTGGCTCTGCCCCCCCCCCGCCCTTTTCACTCCATTCCGTTTCTGACTGCAGAGGGTTTTGCTTGCACCCTCCGTCATCACTTACTCTCCCCTCGCAGGTGGCATCTAAAACATTTGTTTTTAACAGTGCCCACGTAAAAGACGTCGCTCTTTAACTTATTGAACAAGTACTTACAGGGCACCTGTAGGTACAAAACATCACCCAGACACCGTCCTGCCCTCAAGATAACTGTCAGTGTAGCCGGGGGGTGGGGGGGGGTGGGGGGGCTGGACGCAAAAGGGACAGAGACATGGAGCGGAAGCCGAGCGGAGGCCCAGGGCCCTGCCCTCTGACGGGCCTGAATCTCCCCGCCGGCGGCCAGGCGGGCGGCAGGAGCTGGGGGCGGCCGACCGGAGCCTCCCGCGCGGAGGGTGCGCTGGCGGGCGCAGTGCACGCGCGCTTTTGTCCGGAACTCGTCACTTAACGTTTTCCTTTCCCCGCAGCGAATAATGTTACTTTTGAACGACTGTATTTTTTTTTTTTTTGCTTTAAAATTCCTATCTCTTTTTTTATTAATTAAGATGTGTTTGGTAATGTTATTTGGGGAGATTCCTTGGAATAGTTTTTAATTTTGCCTCAACTGGAGAGACCCCTGGTTAACAGGTCTGCAGAAACCATGCAGCAGAATTACTGGATCTTCTCCAATAGTAACCTTCTGAAAAGCCCGTGGCTCCGGCTCGCGGTTTCTGGGGCTCCGCGGGACCGGGTGGCCCGCCTCGGGCGCGCTGCTCCGCCGGGGCTCGGCGGGTCCCTCCTGCCGAGCTCGGCCCGCGGCGTCCTGGGCTCGCTGAGACTTCCTCTCGTTCTCCCCTCTTTAAACCCCAGGTGAACGTCGCCTCGGAAAGAGGAATGAGGCTCGTCGGGCTCGTGCGGCAGCCCTGCCCGCCCTGCGGCAGCGGGACCGGCGGGGAAGGACGCGCGGAGGCCGCGCCGCCCGCGACACGCGCGCCCCACGGGGCCGCCGGCGCCTGCGAGACGGGGCCCGGGGACCCGCCCCCTCGCGAAGGGGAGCGGTGGCCGGCGCAGCGGGACGGCAGCCCCGGGGCCTCGACGCCCGGAAGGGGAGAAGGTAACGGGCCGGCGAGCGGAACGGGCTGAGTTTAGCAAAGTGAATTGTTTAGTAGCGTGAGGCTGTCTTAGCTCCAAGGGTTGGGACGGCCCAGGAAGCGGACTTAGACCTGCCCCGAGTCCTTAAAGTCCCCGGGGCGGGAGCGAGCGGGGGCCGCCCGGCAGCGCCGCCCTCCGCGCACAGCGGGAAACGGCGCCCGCCCCCCGGCCGCCCCGCCCCCTCCAGGGGACCCGCGGCCGCCCCGCCCCTCGCCCCGCCCCCGCCCGGGGACCCGCGGCCGCCCCGCCCCTCGCCCCGCCCCCGCCCGGGGACCCGCGGCCGCCCCGCCCCGCCCCTCGCCCCGCCCCCGCCCGGGGACCCGCCCCGCCCGCGCCGCCCTAAGCCGCTCTGTACCGACCCGCCTCTGGCTCAGGCCGGTCCCCGAGCGGTGCGCGAGGACGTGGGTTGGGCTTTCCCCTTTCCGGGGTGGTTTCCACCCTTGCAGCCAACTCGTGTCTGTGACCATCAACCAGACCGTGGAAGTGGGACGCCGGGTGCAGCATGGGGGTGGCGGCGGCGCGCGCCCTGAAGACCTCTGAGCAGCAGTGTCCCGGCTCCGGCCGACGGGCAGTTCCCTCGGGAAACCGAGCGCTTTCTCCTCGTGCTTCCGGGCCCTGCAAAGTCTTCCGATACCGTCAGGAGCGCTTTAAAAAGTGCTACTAGAGGAAGTAAAAAGCTGCGTGTAACTTAGAGTTAGGGCCGTGCCCGGCTTCCGCACGGCGGGAGCGCCCCGACCTCTGTGGGGAAGGGGGGCTGCGAGCGGCAGCGGGGGGTGCACGGAGCGCCCGGCAGAGCCCGCGCTGCCGCAAGTCCGCTGCCGCCGCCGCTCAGACGGGGCCGCGGCTTCCCGGGCCGGGCCGGGCCGAGGTGTGCGTCACACCCCGGACACCCCGAGGACCCCCGACCCAGGTCGGCACGAAATGCTCCTTTAGAAAACCGGCGCGTCGCCTCGCCCGGCCTCGCCCACACCGCCCTCCCCTTTCTTCGCCGGTCCCGGGCTAACCTCCACCCTGGTTTTCCGGCAGCGTGTGCAATTTGGGAATGTCCGCGTGGGCCAGGGTCCGAGCCGCGGCTGGATTGCTGCTCGCCCCTCCGCCCACCGCCCCGTTTGAACGGCTGGGTCCCATCCTTGCCTTGATTAGATCAGCCGTCTGTTTCTGGTTCTTTAAGTTCTAAACCCAACATGCCACCCGCTTAATTTAAGCATCAGTCTTTAGATTCCACTTTCTGAATGGTTTGTTTACCTCTCAATAACTCTTCTGTGGCAGTGCTCTTAGGACCACTGAGGGGTGGGGGGAGCAACACCAAAGACCTCTTAGAGAATCTGATGAAATCCATGAGACTCAACCCAGAAAAATGCACACAACACACATACCTGTGTCTTAAGGCAAGTGGTGGTAGACTTTCTAAAACACAATCACAGGTGTGGGTCCATAGGCCCCCCAAAATTAAGAATTTGCCAGTTTACAGTAAAGTGTAAGATATGACCCAGCAATTCCATGTCTAAGTAAGTATTCTAGAGTCTAAATGTCCAAATATTTGCAGGAACAGACATTTGGAAGCAGTGTATATGTCCATCCACAGAGAACAGTAAACCGGAATACTATGTAAACTAAATGCATAAGATCTATAAAGTATTAATTATGCTTCAAAAGCATAATATTGAACAAGAAAATCAATTTATAGATTGACATGTGTAAGTATGACACCACTTTTTAGAAGTTTTTTAAACTACAAAACATTGTATATAATTCGTGGGTATATAAGTCTATAGTGAAAGAATAAAAGCCTGCATGAGAGTGTTAGACACCAAATTCATTACAGTAGCTATTTCTGGAGAACAGGATAAGAGGAGGTTACGGAGTGAGCCTCAGCTACATCCATTTCTCAATTCCTTGAAAAAGTCTGAGGCAAACTTGGCACAATGTTGACATTTGATAAAGCTGAGTGGTAATTCTATTCTCTGTGCTTGTTTATCGCTCTCATGCTTGAAATAGCTCGTGATCAATAAAAAATATTTTAGGAATCTTGTCAATGAAATTATAGTTTCTCTTTTTTTTCCCCCCTTCTGAATACCTGTCCTCAGATAACAAGCTGTACATAGTCTTCAATGTGTGTGATGATGAATCAGGCTGCTGGACGTACCAGGAGGGCGTCCTGTCAGTAAAAGTAACAAGAAAAGGGTCCGTCATCAGTACGCTTGATGCCGACTGGCTGGAGTTGACTACGTTCTATTACAAGCAAGGCTTGTCTTTAATTGATTCCTTTCTATGCTGGGAAACGCCGAAAGGTAAGTTTCAAATTATGATATATTGATATCTAAATGAACTGACCTTGTGTTAGGGTTGGTGGAAATGTTTTTCCTCTCAAGTTCAGTGGCTAAAAGGACTACATATCTCTAAGGAAACACATTCCAATCCTTAAATAGCCATGTAGCTTTAATTTAAAAGCTTAACCATCCTGGGTGGTGGAATTCTAATGTAACGTTTGCTGTTGGATTGTAATTGTCAGGACTAGACAAACCATTGTGTGATCGACTAGTAGGATTTTCCAAATATGATACAACAACCCAATCAGGAGGCTTACAATGGCGTTTGAGGATTACTGTCCAAATTTATTACACTATCCCCATTTTGGACATTACCTACCTGACTCTTACTATACTTTGTTTAGAAAAATAATCTTTGCTTCAGAAAATGATGTTGATCTCATATCTATTCCTGCTTCCCCCCGTCTTTCACCTGTCTCCAGCCTTCCTCTTTTAGTTAAAATGGAATCTGTAATCATTCATCTATATCACAAAAACAAACAAAATTTTCCAAAAATGACTTTCTAGGCAAAGTGTTTTTAAAAAGAGATTAGTGCTAAAAGAAAAGAAAGAGAAAGGAGGCTGGAAGCATGGAGGATGGAGGCATGGAAACTGGAATAGCTGGGGACCCTAACCGGAATAGCGAGGTTAGAAAAAAGAATGGAAAAGTGAGTAAGATGAGACCTCAAAATACCTTATTATCTTTAAGTCAGTCTAGTGATACCTTCACTAATGCAACTCCAGACTTTGGATGAACATTTTAAGTTAACAAGAGTCACGTTCCAGTGGATCCTTCTAACTTGCAGCCAGGATTAAGGGTCGAGCCCACGGGAACACCTAGAAGTTCAGCACCTTGCATAGTGCTTGGCACATAGCAGGTGCTCAAGGAATAATTTTTAGTATTTTTTGGTTATTGGAAACTTCTTCCAAGTTGATCTGATCGGAAGAGCATGGGCTTTAAGGTCAGACAGACCAGTGTTTAAATCCTGTTCTCTTTATTAGTTGTGTGATTTAAAGAAGTCAGTTGAGCTCATTGAGCCCCAGTTTCCTCAAACAGGGATAAAAATAGTCCCACTTTAACTCACAGAAACAGAGACAAAAGGCATGGTGACCAGAAGAGAGGGGGTGGAGAGATGGATGAAAAAGGTGAAGGGGAATATAGTCGATAATACTGTGACAAGGGTGCACTGTGACAGTCAGTCACTAGAGTTAGTGGGGTGATCACACTGTAAGGTATAAAAATGTCAAATCACTATATTGTACACTCGAAACTAACATAACCCATATGAGATTGTATACCAACTGTACTTAAATAAATTTAAATTTAAAAAATACTTCTCCTTTATTGTGAGAATGTAATAAGATGTAGTACATGCAAAGTGACTCCCACAGAGCCCCGCCCACCCTCTGAGCTCATTTCCTGCGGTTCGTTTTCTTTCCCAACGCTCCCCACGTGCAGTTACAGTGCTTTCAGTCCGGATCTTCCCTTTGGAGGTGGGTTCATGCTTCATGCCCTCCCCCCCCCCCTTCATTTTCCCTCCAAAGAGCCTGAGTTGGAGCCATTTCAGATTCTGGTTTGTGACTAACTGCTGAAGGAAAAACAAAAAATACTCTTTTCACAGTCTCAGGCATTTGCCCGATGAAAATAAAATTAGCCGCAGCAGTTGCCAGTTAGAGGCTCTGAGGGGCTTTTGTTCTCAGAGCCTCAGAGGCCATTTAGAGCGCCCAGGGGAGGCTCTCCAGCGGCTCTGGAATGTGTTGCCAGACGCTTTGCACTGTGGCCCGAGCCCCTGCAGCCACCTCAGTCTGTGGGGTCTGGCGTTGGGCGTGTCCCTCGGGACTTCCCTGGGAGCCTGCTGGGAGCTGCAGAGGGGACACTGTGACGGATGCCTGTGCCACTGTGGGCGGCAAGTCGAGAGGAAGCGGGGCTGAATCGGCCGCTTTGCTCTGGGCCCGCTGGTGCCTGACAGCAAAGGCTCCCGGGACAATGCGTTTTGCTTTGTCTTGCTTCCACCCTCTCCCAAAACAGTGTCAGAAGTCAGCCATCGCAAGGGATAGAAGCACAAAACCAGACGTTGCTCACAAACTTAAATACATTTCTCCACAGATCTCATTTTATAAAATAAACAGAAACAGAAGGAAGAAAAGATTTTTAAGCGTTTCCTCCTTTGGCAGGGTCATGGTGGAAAGTTGTAAGGCTGTGAAATTCCTCTTCGGTGCCCTTTCCCAGCCACCCCCAAAGCCTTTTCTGCCTGGAGAAGCCCCACAGGAGGCGCGCCCTAGGCCCTCGTGTGTCCTTGCAGCCTGAGGGCTCTCACTGCCTGGGCTCCTGCACCTGACCTCCAGCATCCCGGCCTCCACCAAGCCAGGCCTCAGCTGGGTGACCGCACGCTCTTGTGGGCCTTCCCCAGTGGAATAAGACCTCCAAGTGGACCCAGGAGAGCCAACCAAACTGAGACAGGTTCCCACCAGAACATACAGAGACTCAGGGGAGCTGACATAGGCCGAGATGGGCAGCTTTGCCCACTGGTACAACACACGCTCGCGCACATACACACTTCGCCAGCCCCCATCATCCTCAGAGCGCAGTCTCTTCCCAGCTTTAGTATTTAGTAAGGCTACAGTCTAGTTCCTTATGAATTCTCTTCAGACTTCACTTGATACTCAGTTCAACCTCTTCACCTCTATAAAAAAGCTGGTATAGAATTGGGAGGAGACGTGTCAGAATGAGGAGCGGAGTAAAGACACTGAAACATGCATTTACTCACTTCACATACATGCATGTGCCAGGCCCTGGGTTTACAACAATGAACAAAACGGACATCTTCCCTGCTCTCGAGCTGGCCATGCGGCATCAGCAGTAACAGGGATTAAAGCAAATATACTGACTTTCAAAATCTCGAGAAAAGCGTTGTAATGTTACCCAGCAGGGTAATGTACTGAGACTAACAGGAAGAACCCACGTAGAGGGGTGGTCAGGAGGTCTCGTCTGACAAGGGAACAATCCCGCTGAGACTGGAAGGCCGGGGAGAGCAGAGGCAGGCAGTTCTAGGCAAGGAATCGGCCCAAAGGTGCAAAAGCTCTAGGGCAGGAAAGAGGAACCAGGAGAAGGCCTCTGTCGCTGGAGAGAGCATGGCTGCAGACGAGGTGGGAGCGGTGAGCAGCAGCCCCTCCACACAGTCTTACTACACAAACAGTGCAACAAGGGTTAGCGTGTTTGGATTTACTGCGCGCCAACATTGTTCTAAGCACTTTACGTTTACTAACTCACTTAAACCCCACAGCAACGCTGTGAGGTAGGTACGATTATTCCCCTTTACAGATGACAAAACTAAGGCACAGAGCTATTAAATAATGTGCCCCTGTTCACGCAACTGGGGGGGGCACCCGGGTGGAGTGTATGCTCTTAAGCAGTTTGCTATCCTTTCAGGATTTTTATTCCAAGTCATTGTTTAAAAATTTAAAGGAGTTGTGACCTGATCTGCATTTTAAAAAGAACCTCCCTGGCCTCATTTTAGGAAATGGGTCACAGAGGACACGAGTGGACGTGGGCAGCTGTTAAGAGCTGTGGCAATGATCTGTACGGAGCTGACGGTAGAGATGAGAGCAGTGGGCAAGCTGAGATTCGTTCTGGGGACAGAGTGTCATGAACGAAATACAGAATGAGAATCCCCATATGTGCTTGCCCTCCACTTCTCAGAGGTGGTCCTGGGCCCACCTCCCGGCAGTTTTTAATGCCAACAGTGACACGTGGACCAAAAGAACTAAAATGGAATATTACCCTTCCTTACATTTACAGGAGTGTCAGTGTCACATCTAGCTGAAACGAATGTGTAGGATCGCATGTCCAGACAAGTAAACTATTCCCTGGGAATTCTTTAAGCTTGTGCTTCTCAGACCAGGGTCAGGTACCCTGGGGCTATGCAGCCTCGTGCCAGAGTCCAAAATTCACAGATAAACCTCCTCCCAGAGTGTCAATCTTACTTCAAGGGGGCAGAGGGGAGAACATTGCTTCTTTACATCATAGGAACATATTTGAAAAGAATGCAAAGTTTGCATGGGTTTTTAAGATACAACGTTAGACTTTAAAGAAACTTCATGATTGCCACAAATCACTTCAAACTGTGCCTGGAGGCCCTCCTTCATCCATACAAGTGTACTGTCCTTTGCTATGGGTGGTATTTGGCTTTTTAAAAAAATTTCTTTTGAGCAGCAGTATGCCAGTGCTTTGCAACTCTTTATACTTTGCACACATAGAAGAAAATGGTAATATTGTAGGGCACGGTATAGGTGGAGAAAGCGGCTCTGGCAGGAGGGGGCGCCCTGTGCCTTGGCACACCTGTGCGGGGTTCTCAGCACACTGACGGGCCAAGGCACACTGGGTGGGAAGCTCTGGGATATGTAACGTTAAGAGGTGACTCAGCTCGGGGGCAGTTATTAAGTAATTGTTCAGAATGATCACCTCACCACATTGCCTGGAGGATTTAACACACCGAACACCCAAATGGTCACTCTCCATGAGACCTTCCCTGCCACCCTCCCTAGCTGCACGTCTGTTATGGGGAATTTCTCAAAAGATATAAATACTCCCTCCTGTGAAGTGTCAGTCTTCTATGGCTCTGGCTCTGGGGACTGGCATGAGCCTTAAGCCAGCCAGCCAGCCAGGGGTGCTGGGGAGCTCTAAAGTATAACGGAGGTATAACATACATATACACAGTGCGTTTATTGTATGTGTACAGCTGGTCAAGATACAGAACATTTCCTTATCCATCGATTATATGCCCATAAAGCTGAAAAAAATCATGTCTGTTATACCTCAATGAACCCAGGGAAGAAGAGAAATGCAAAGATAAAAACAGAAAAGGTACAGAATATTCCCAGCATCCCAGGAGGACCTCCTCATGACCCCTCCCAGCCAAAATCCTCCCGCCCAGAGATAAGCATTAGTCAGACTTCCACCACCATAGAGTAATTTTGCCTGTTCTTGAACCTCACATATGAGGTCTAAAGTACATGGTCTTTTCTTTCTTTTATACCTGGCTTCCTTTGCTGAAGAGGGTATCTCTGAAAGGCATCCATGTTGCTGCATAGCAGCAAGATTTCTTTTTTATCCTAGTATTGCACTGTACGAGTCTACCACACTTTCTTTCTTTCAAACGAAAAGAAATTTGTAAGTTCTAGGGATCCCCAATACTGAGAACAAGAAAAAATATATGCAGAACCACAAAACCTATGGTTCTCACATTCTGTAATCCCAAAGTAAATGGATTATAGCTACATTGTTATCAAAGTATATAATTGTTTTTAAAGCTCATACCCCAATTCTAAAAAAGGGCTTAGGACATAGACGTGTTTAATGATGATTAGTGATGCCCTGAACTTACAATCAGAAACAGATTGGTCACCTTGGTGTGACAATGGTCAAGCACTTTTAAAGGAAATGGGGCATATACTGTAACTAGAAAACCACTTCCAACTAGTAAGTTAAACTTTACTGGTTCTTGGAAACCACTCTGAACAACGTCAATTCTTGGTAATATTTTGCCTTAACTGTAAGTGGTGTAAAACTGATAATAATTTTCCCTGTTTATAAAAATTAAAAATTTATATTGGAAGTATTTTTGCCTTTTTTGTATTTAAGTTTAGTAGAGCATTTGAAGACTTTGTAGGCCTTCGTTACTTAGCTAACTGTCACCCAGGGAAACTTTGGTGTGACATTGGGCCGTATAAAAACCAAAATGTTTAACCCACGTTTGACCATGGGAAAGTGTCTCCTGTTGCTACATTGGAGACAAAAGAACTTCCATAAAGTCAGGTTCATTGTGGCCAGATGGCTATTGTCAGCTATTCAAGAAAATGTCAGAAAGCCGCCCCCCTTTCCTTCCCAGCAGGAATTCTTTTCACAATGACTTCTGTTTAGAATCTTCCTGTTACCATTCTTTTTTTTTTTAAGCATCATTGAAGTAAAGAATTGTTCTGTGTTTATAATTTTTAAGTGATCTTACCTCATATTAATTTTAATTTCACACCTGTAAATTTCAAGGATTAACATTTTTTATGTTGTTTCTCATAATGGTATAATTAACATGCACACTACGTGTAGATCAGAAATCAAAACTCAAGGTGAAGTTATTTCTAGACGCTTTTTAGGCTTAGGAAATTGCCTCTCTGTGTATGGTATTATTTTACCTTGTTTTTGTTATTGTAGTTTTCGTGTTTACAATTTGATTTTCATTCACTGAAGTATAAAACAGTCTTGACCTTTGCAAAAAAATAACCTTCGAAGAGGAGTAGGATGTTGCTGATTGATCCATAACAAGTGTACATTAACGGACCTGTTTTCCTTTCTGCTTCCTACAAGGGTTATTTAAGGACTGAGATGATCTTAAGAAATACTTAGTATTTACAACTCTTCTTAATTGTACCCTTTTCCTCGCAGGGGACCATGTGCCTAAATCTCTGGAAGGATTCTTTATCTATGAAGAAGGGTCTGGAGTTCTAGGTTCCAGCAGAAAAGGAAATGATGCCATCGTAGTGGAACAATGGACTGTTATCGAGGTAAACGGCAGTTTTCTGACAATTTAGCTTTATTTTTATGTTTAGTTTTACGTGTTAGAGGTCTTCACCGTCTGACACAGTGAAGTCTCCTTCCAGATCATTTGTGCCGTGGTCAGAATGTCATCACAGATGCAGGAACGAACGTCTTTTAGATTTGTAAACATGGAATTCCCCCAAGTCCAACTTTGTCTTAAGACAGCACAACTATCTATACATAAATAGCAGTATATTCCCAAAGGCTGGCATTCTAATCCTAACCCGAGGACCTTGGCACTGAGATTCTCTTTACACAGTGTCGTGACAGCCGGTTGAAAGTGAAAAAAATCTCAGTCAATAACTAGCATTTTATCTCCAAGCAACTAATGTGACTGACTTTCTACCTTGTGAACTATCAAAGGCAAAAGCATCCAAAAGGTGCCCCCTCTCACCAGGCCAGGTACGCACACCCAGCATGGTCCTCCCTAAGCGGCGATGGCGCTGCTGCCGACGTGCACCTCAGCTCGGAGGCACCACTGGAGGCGGACAGGCTGAATTCAGTAGATTGTGCTGCGTGTCCGAGGCCCTCACGGCAGGCCCTTCCATGGACACTTTTGCCTTTCTGGTCTTACACGGGTTAGAGACCATTTTCCAAAGAAGCTAGAAATCCCATCAAGAGGAATGAACAGGATTTGGGGGAGGAGGTAAAGCTCCAAGTAAAAATTGATTCCAGTTTCAAGCTCAAAAAATATCAAAGCCGATCCTAAGCGCCTCTCACCCTTCACGCCCCGGTTCGCACTCCCCACGTTTGTCCTCGGGTCCCACTCCCTAGACAGGTGTTCCTGAAGGAGTGGTCTGCAAACTGCTTGAATCCAAATCCCCTGGGGAGCTTCTCTAACGTGCAGGTCCCCCTCCCCCATTAGACCAAGGAAACAAGACCCAAGAAAAGCCCACACTTTGGAGGACAGATGGAAACCCCTGTCCTCTCTGATCCCAGTGTTCCTGCCCTGGCTCGGGGTTAGAAGGCAGCAGGTAGCAGAAAATGCAGCCCAAGAAGGCGGCGCCAGTGCAACTGTGCCCGACAGACTGCAAACCCCCCTCACCAGAAGCCCGCAGCCTTCGCTGTAGTCACCTGCGCAGCTGGTCGTCCTTGCGGGAAGACTGAGCTCTTGTTCCTCACGCAGGGCTGTGAAGTCAAGACGGACTACGGGCCCCTGCTGCACACCCTGGCCGAGTGTGGGTGGCTCCTGACGAGTGTGTTGGCGACGCCTATCCTGAGACGCGACAGGTAACGCCACAGTCTCCTTTCAAACGCTCTTCTAATTCCGAAACATTATTCATTCGTTAGCTAATTCAGTGTCGTGAACTCCTGCAAAAAGCATTTCACTGACCTCCTGATCTGATTTCATGGACCTTGTAAACCAGCAGATCTAACCCCCTCGTGTCATGTACATACGAGCTATCCGCCTCCTCCCCAAGGGCACGGACGTTGACGAGGGCAGAGCCCGAGCAGGGGCACGGAGCCTGCCCCCCAGCTCGGCTGCCTCGGCACCCCACTGGCAGCCCACTGCGAGGCCTCCCTCTTCTAACTCAGATGCTGGTGCTTCTCCTGTTACTAAGTGTCCCGACTTCCTTTCCTGGGAAGGAAAAAATGCAGTTGTACTTTTATTTTTTTTGAGAGCGTGAGAGAGGCCACGTGTATAAAGTGCTTTCTTATCCCTTGGACTCAGAGTCGTGCCCTCTGCCCTAGTTGGCATCCAGAAAGTGATTGACGGCAGGGCTGTCCTGCTGGGCCGGTGACGACCTGCAGAGGACGGCATGGCACCACCTGCCTGGGCTGTCCCTTCAGCGGAATCAACTGCGCTCTAACGCTGTCCTGCGTCGCTGAGGAAGGCAACTCCTCAGTCTCATTTACCCGCCTGCCTGCTCTGGTTTCCCCGGCTCAGCAACTTACCAGCATCCCAAGGGCCCCACAAGCTCTAAAACCATTTGATTGACGTGGCTTTATAAGAAAGCTAGGCCTTCTGCAGGTGCGGGAGGGATGAAGGTGGATACAAAGTAAACTTGTTCAAGCTTTAAAGGAGGGATTAGAAATAAGCAAAGCAACTCATCCGCTTTTCTTCTCGGAGATCTACTGTGAACTCCTCAGGCTGTGAACGGCAGCTCCCTGAAGCATATTTCCCATCTTTTTAAAATCCGTGACATACCTGTCAGATCACAGTACAGCGGTAACTCTCGGGATGCGGTCTTCACAGCAAGCAGTGTGAATCCCCTGGGAGCGCTCCCCCGCGGGCCCGTCAGAGCTCTGGGGGCGGCCCCCTGGATCTGCGTTTCACAGGCTCCTGAGGCTCTTTAACACGCGAGGGGCTTGCAAGGGGTAGTGAGAGAGGGACTCCCCTGCCCTGTCCTGCTCCTACCCATCTCCTTACACCTGCCAGCCACTGGGCTATCCCACTCCCCGCCTTCCTCGGAGCAGCCTGTGCGTTTGGCCTTTGCACCTGTTTTCGGTGGTTCTCCTCAGTATATAATTTAGAGTATCGTTTGGCCCATTACAGTTAATCTTTCCTGAAAGTACTCTGAGTTCTCAGCCTTTCATAGTTATTCCTCCCTGGCATTCACTCGGGGCCTCTGCTCTCATGGGTCTAGACAATTCCTGAAGGGGTATGAGTGACTGCCGGGCACTAGATTAGAGAGCCCAGCAGGCTAGACGCTGAGCCATGAACCCCGGCCAAAGTGCCTTCAGGTCTGGGCGTGAGGACAGGACTGAGACCAAAGGCGGGGAAGAAGAGGCCTCAACTATGTGAAGGGGAGGGTGGAGGGGCCTGGTCCTGCGTGACAAACTGCCTAAGGTCACAGGCCGTCCCCAGGGACAAGGGAGCCCACTCGAATGAGGAGGGGCTGTGTACTGGTTTTGGAGCAGAGGTTGCCCCACTGCCTCACCAGCACTCCAGCTTCTCCTGTACCCCTGGTGCCCACCAGGGCACTGTGGGGTCATGGGCCCTCCCCGTGGAGGCCCATCCTCATGTGTAATTAAAGTAGCAAAGGGGCTAGTGAGAGAGGGACTTCTCATTAAACTACTGATTGTAACAGTGAGACATTGGACGTGATATAAATGTCTGTCAAAAAAAACTGGTTAAATAAATTATGGACTATCCATACAATAGAATAATATCAAGCTGACTTAAAAAATGAGAACATAGATCTATACATGTATTGTCAGAGAATTCTCTGTTGATAATTGTTGAGTTAAAAAAAAAAGATTTCAGGACAGGATGTAGTGCAATCCCAATTTTTTAAGTTTATACATTGTGAATGTATCTAGCAAAATTCTGAAAGGATACAAGTGGCTAGCTCTTGGGATTATGGGTAGGGGAAAGGGAAAAGGGGTTTCTGCTTGGTCTTTATATGTTTTCTAAGATTTGACTTTTGACAAGGAATACATGTTTATTCTGTGATTTTTTTAAAAACACAACAGTTTTAAAAGGCAAAGATACAAATAATGAAACGATGTGGAAGCTATATATAGTGTCTGCCCTGAAGGAGCTTGTGGCTGGTTAAGCTCACATTCAGTACAGAACCAGGGGCTTGCATTCGGGTTGGGACAGTTCAATTTTATGTATTGTGTAGTACAATAGAGTCACTAATCAAGGGCTATGAAGTACTTTATAGGTTCCATAGGTGTATTAAAAATAAGAGAGAGGAGAGACTGTCAAAGTTAAATGTAATCCTCAAATAGTGATGAGATTAAAAGGCAATATTGCCCTTTAGCAGAACACCAGTTAGGAATCTGCTGTTGACCCTGGATAGAAGGTAATAGAAAAATGTATTTTAACAGTAGTTGCCCTTAGGCAACACAGTACGTAGAGCACCCAGTGTCAACTGTTCTCTGGTGTGCCAGGAACATTTTGCAACATTGATGCCTCCTTCGTTCCTTTACATTTTGTAAGTGCCTGCAAGGTAGACAATATAGGATGAAGGTAAAGGTTCACTGTGACCTGGTAACAAAGGCTGTTGACAAAACCTGCTTGTCCTCTGCCTGTTGATTCTTGTTCAAATACGCTGTCCCTGTGACAGTCTTCGGTGCACACAAAGACAACGCTGACCGTCCGCCATGTCTTTATATAAAGAAAAATATTACATACAGTTCATCTTGGTCCAGGTGGACAATAGAGCCTGAAAGACTATAGTCTCTGAAACTAGAAGAATAGCCCTGGCTTTGAGCTAAATGAGCTAAATGAATCTTGTGTGTGTGTGTGTGTGTGTGTGTGTGTGTGTGTGTGTGTGTGTGTGTGCGCGCGCGCGCGCCCTTACTAGGGATCAAACCCACAACCTTGGCTTACCGGGATGACTCTGTCCAACTGAGCTCTCCAGCCAGGGCTAAATGATTCTCATTTTAATTACAGTTTCACCATTAACTAGCTGTATGATTTGGGAAGTCACCCAACCTCTTTAGGTTTCCGTTTCCTCATCAGGAAAACAATACAGTAATATAATATCAACTTTCCTGGATCGGTTCCATAGCGAGTGAGATAACATATGCAAAGTACCTATGCAGGGCCTATGCATCCCAGGCTAATCAATTAGGGCTAGTCTATGAGACCTAATTCTTTAGCAGAACCAAAATCCCTAAAAAGCTGAAACCTACTGGGCAAGGATAATACCTCGGCCAGTCCTAAATCATGATATTTCAGAAAATGTAAATAGCATAGTTCACTCCGTACAAAATCAGCACTGAGGAGTCCAAGCCAGTAAAGGAAGAAGCAATAAATAATGACCCTTTAAAGATATATGCGCACACGTATGCTGACACCCACAAAACGCGTAGCTGTCATGCTTGCTTTTGGAGCCCACGCGTCTGAAACATAGCTCAGATCCACCACCCGCGACATGTTCATCCTTAAGTATTCTTGTCTCGTGTACAATAGTCTTAAACAGCGTGCACTTTTTCCTCCTATTACCTAAGCCTAACTTGGATCTCTCCCTCTCCCTCTCTCTGAAATCAATAAAGATATATTTAAAAGAAAAAAAGAGAGAAAGAATGTTAGAATCAGGTGATATACTTTCACTGAGAATATAAAATTCTGATCCAGAAGGACAAGGTACACATAACAAAAAGAGAAAGTTGTCTTCTCGCTGTGATGTCGGCCCCCACTCCCCAACAAAAAGGCTCCCAGCCTTGCGTCCCCACAGCCCAGAACCGGCAGAAGTCTGTAGCTATTTGAGACACTTCCTCTAAATCCTGGAGCTGCACATGTGTACAGCGGGGGAGGGGCCGGGTTTCATGCTTGGCCCTGTTGGTGCTCTCCTCTCCCCTTTCTGATTTACCTTCTGAGCAAGCAGTGTTGTGTAATTCCGCCGTGACCTAAACTCAGAGTAATCTTGCAGCATTTCGATAAGGCTACGTTTTTCAAAATAGCCCCTTTGTCTGTCATACACACTTCCAGTAACCACTCTTCCTCATCTGACCTTAAATTTTTAACATTTTGTCAGGGGGGAGGGGTTAGGAGGAGCTTAATTGTGGTGGTAGAGGCCCTTTTGTGTCTTTCACACACACACATGCTAATACCTGAGAGACAAACTGGGTCATACGGCAAAGGAACTTTATGATTAAACACATAGCTAGCTATAAAGGTGCAAGATAAAATTTAACTTTATAATTTTGCTTTTAAAATTAATTTTTATTTCATATCTTATTTCCGAGTGCAGTCATTAAACCATGGCAATTCATTAATGTACAAGATGATATAAGACTAATCAGTAGATAAAAATTAACTGTTCCCTCTAATCTAATGGATTTTGAAACTGTAACGGAAAGTTTTTTATGAGTATTTGTATTTCCCACGTGGCAAAGCAGTGGCTAATCAGCCACTCATTTGAAGCCAGCTCAGCTGTATCCAACCTGATTCACACTCTTGCATTTTATTTTAAACAGAATGTTTTTTCACTTCAACTCAAATATTTTTTTGAGTGCCTGGTGTATACAAGCAATATCTTACCACTCTAGGGACAGACTCTGGCTTGCAGGAACTCACAATCTGCTCGGAGAGAAAACAGTCACAAATCACTAATGCAGAACAGATCGTGAGTCCTGCAGTGGAGTCCAGAGCATGTGCTCTCAATAGGGGTGAAAATATTTATGGTGGGGTGAGAAAAATCTTAGATAGAACAATGGTTTGTGGTCCTCCAAACGGTCACAGTACATAAACAGATACACAGCACATCTTAGGTATTAACATTTAAGGGGGAGTGGAGAGGGATGAGGGGGAGATCTAAAAAGGCTCCTGGAGGCAGCAGTGATGACAGCAGAGCTGAGTGTCAGGCAGGAGAATGTGGTAGAGGCCATGGGTGAGGAGGAGAGCGGGTCTTGAAGGATGTGACGTCTTGTTATAAAAGAACAGAGCTTCTAAAAGCAGCTTTAGAGAGGAGAATGCTCCTGGTGGCAGACAAAGTGGGCCAGGAGCAGTCTTCATCTCACGTAGCAGCACGGCTCTATGTACAGTGGCCTGGGCCACCCTAAAACGAAGGCCTCGGAGACAGGACCAGGCTCAGCAGAGCAAGATGTGGTGGTCAGTCGGCGATGTCTGCTCTGCACACAGAAGGTGGAAAGTGGAAGTATAAACACTGCAGATTATTTCCCCTCTCTGGCAACCTTAAGCAAAAAGCAGTCGGGAAGGTGCAGGATATATTCGAGGAAAAGTGAGTACAGCCCTGGCCGGGGCACATTCAAGAGTAGACCCACGAATGCATAAATGAGCGGAACAGGCCAGTGTCTCTCTCTCTCTCTCTGTCTTCCATGGACATGGACTTATTTATTCTCTTCTTCACCAGGTCCCTGATAGGAAAGGAAAGTCAGAGAATTTAAGGACTTTGCTAAAGTCATAAGCTATTAAGTGCTATGATAGAATCAGGATTTGAACCCAGGAACTTCTGGTTCCAAAGCCACTTCTGGTTCCTTTTCCAGTACCCCGGGCCTCCCGGACACAGACCGGGCCGTTCTGTGCACTGCTAGTCCCTTCCCTGTACACCTGCGTCCTACCTGAGGTCTCCTGATGACTTAAGTTGTTCCTAAAACAACTTGATATTTTTCATGCCAAGTCTTTTCTTCCAAGATCAAACTAAAATGAGATTAGACTAGAAACAGTCTTTTAAAAATAAAAATTAAAAAGCAGCAATCTCACCGTGGCTGGTGTGCTCGAGCACAGGCCTGCACGCCCACACCGGAGGGTCTTGGGTTCAGTTCCCGGTCAAGGGCACATACCTGGCCTGCAGGTTCTATCCCGGCCCCCTGTCGGGGTGGGAGTGTGGGGGTGACAACCAATCCATGTGTTTCTCTCACATCCTGTCTCTCCTCTCTCTTTCCTCCCCCCCCTTCCACTCTCTCTAAAAATCTATGGAAAAAATATCCTCACTCCTTGGGTGAGGATTTTTTTTAAAAAAGGGGAGAAGAATCAGTCTCCCATGACCACTTTGGGGGAAGATTTGCTTGTTTCTCAAAATTCAACAGTGTCATTAAGTTTGGGCTCTCAAATGGTGTGAGGTTGACATATACCTCTGAGGGCCAGGGTTTCAATGTTGCATTTGTTTTCCAGAAAAAGAGCTCAGCATAAAACGCAGCTAATAGTGAGGTTTTGTTTGGGGTTTTTGCATAATAAAAGTCGTAACTGAGCAACATTAGCTACAGACTCCTTCCGTAAATCCACAGAGACTCTGAAAACACTTCAGAGAAACCCAGACCCCAAGTAGTCTTTGGCAAAGGGAAATTGGCCGTGATGGTAGTTAAATGAGGAGAATACTGAGTAGCTGCCTACAAAGGAGCATCTGAAAAGAAAACTAGCTGTGGCTCAAGTCCCTCAACTGAAAATCGACATAAAATTTCTCACGCCCAAATTGGTCTCTTCTTTTTAAAAGGCAAATTTGACAATGCAAACAAAAAGTTTAAATCATACACTTTTGACTTAATAATCTCATTCCTAAGAATCTACCTCAAGATTTCCTTGAGTCATAAGAATAGGAAGAGTAGACATATTTCTATAGCAGCATTATTTATAATTAGCAGAAACTGGAAACAACCTCACATTTCAATAACAAAAAAACACAGTACATTTTGCTATCTTAAGTCTTTGAGATACTATGCAGCTATTAAGGATATGATCACAGCGTACAAACAAGAAAAGGTTGTTACGAGAAAAGCACAGAACACGGAAATGCACAGAACATAGAATGCACACATGCGATGGTTGCAGACATGCAGAAATACATTATGCTGATAAAGACTAAAAGGGGACAGAGATGAAAATAGTTATGTTAGCATAGTGACGTTGCACGTTTTAAACATTAACCTTTCCTTTGTAATGACCACATTCAGTTTTTAGGGACTTTTTCCCCCTTGTTTTTCCAGCTGCAACTTATATAAATTATTTCTTAATTATTTTTGGACCAGGAGATTATTTTACAAAGGAACATTCTAGCCAAGTGTGAAATACAGAGAATTACTAATTCACAAATACTAATGCTGTTGTTTTAATTTGCAGTGAAGGGAATTTGGCTACAAAGCAGGTTGTGTTTCTTCAGAGACCAGTTATATGGAATTCAGTGGCTCAGACACCAGAAGTGAGTAATTTTGATGCTTTATGAGCTGAATGTCGTATTGAAGCTTTTAATCCTGAAACTCTCGTTGTAATCCTAAGTGGTGGATACAGGTGGGGCAGTGTGTTCTGATGTGGAAATAGTCTTCTTAACCAACACATAACGAGGAAAACCAGGCCACTGACACAGTTCTGAAGGGGACCAGGATGTGCCGCCTCAGAATATGCCACTTTGGCATAAGGATTATTTTGAGCTGAAGGCAATTAAACAGCAGGCAGGAGGAACACTCAGCCGCCCTCCTTTCTGACAAAAAGCAGGGCATGCATTTCCCTTAGTAAGGTGACATACATTTCCCTTTATAAAGTTGCCTCCCTCTCCTGCACCAGAAGAGCAGACAGTCACCAGAGAAGAACCTGTCGCTGGGCACAGCACTGACTTGAGTCTTGAGTCTGCATAAACAGACCTCGCTCAAATAACCCTTTCACTCAACGCCATGTCTTGAAGACGTTTCCAAGGTAGTAATAAAGATGTACAAATTCACTGTACAGTGGGGGGGGGGGGAAGGAAGGCATTTTGCTTTTATCATTAATGAAGGTCTTCATCTAGGGAATGCTGTCCACTCCAAGCCACTCAGCCTTTTCCTGGTGTGGGCAGACGGCGAGTGGCCAGTGCTGCCGTAGGGCAAGGCTCAGGCGGGCAGCAGCCCTTCCGGGCCACCCACGCTGTTTCTGTGTTACACGTTGGTGCCCATCAGGGTGGAAGGGACAGAGCCCTGCTCAGATTAGCCTGTGTGCATAAGGGGATTTGTTGGCTTCTGGGTAGGATGGATGCTGGCATAGCTCAAACATCAGAAAAAGGGCTACAAGAGCCAAGGCCTCAGCACCAACACCAGCAGTTCACCATCTCCGGGGGGCTCCCTCTCATGTTTCAGTGTTTGTGTGTGTGCAGAGGGCCTCATGCGGTGAGCGTGGCCCCATCAAAAGCGGGCACTTCTTTACCCTCTGGCCGGGAGAGCGTCCCGGGAAGGACTCCGATGGGACCTGACGGGCCACGTGCCCACAGTGCAGCAGCGAACACAGTCGATAAGAAGGCTGGCTGCACTGTCCACACCCTCCGGCTCCCAGGTGGCATGATCCCGGCATCCCCCGCCTGCGAGGGCCCAGGAGGACATTCTGCCCGCACACGGGAGCGCTGTGCCTCTACGTGTTTAAAAGCCTCCAACTTACGTTGGTACTAGAGCTGCACTTAGGTTTCCTACTCCCCCCCCAAGCCGGAGACAAACAGGGAATCCTGAACATCTACACCATGTTTCTATTGCTTTATAAACTATATATTTTTAGCTACCCTTTCTCTCTGTACATCATAACACTGTCCAAGACACCGCAATGTCTTATAGTTGGTGGTGTAATTCTGATTTTGTTCTTTTGCTTTCGTCTTGAAGACACTGACAGCGAAAACAGTACAACAGTAGACCATCCTAAATTCAACTGACGTCACTGAGTCTCATGTATTTGAAATGGGTCACTCATTTTTAGTAAATGAGAATGATTCTCAAAAGTTAATATATTTTGTCAAGGCTGGCATTAGATCTGCATCTAAATTCTGGTATAATTTCCCCCAAGTTTATAGTGAAATATCAAATGAAAGTAAGAAAATATATGACTAAGCCTGGCAATGTAGCATGGAAAATCTCTGTGGACATGAAGAAATATTCAAAATATACTGCTAAGTGGAAAAGTGAGCTGTACACATCTATGTGTGCATATGCAAATACATAGTTATTTAGAGAAGAAAACAGTAAAATATATGAAAGATGGGATTGTGGGTGGGTTTTGCTTTTTTCTCTGTTTTTGCCAAGTTTTCTACACTGAATATGTATTTTGTAAAAATACACAGGAATTTTTATCTGGGAACACACAATCTTTGACCACAAATGTGCTCATATTGTTTGCAGATGTGGTAATATCAGTGTGAAAAGAGTAAGGTTAGACACTCAGACTCCGGTCCAAGGCCGGCCTTGCCCCTGACCTTGGACAAGGCCCAGCTTCTTTCTGGGCCGGGGTCCTGCCTCTGGAGAAAGAGTGGTTCAAGGAAATGATCTCCAAAGACTGGCCGAGCTTCAGACTTCTACACTCTAAGTTATAAAAATACTGCAACTTGATGTATTGGAAAAGCTATTATTTCATGTGGAGTGAGGGTGGTGTAGGGAGAGCATTATTCCTGAAGGCGCTTTTATTAAGAGTCACATTGGTAAAAAAGAAAAGTGTTCTGAAGTCACTTTTAGAGTTCACGTGTGAGGTATCTCTCATCTTCTAATACTTGACATTTACATTTGGTGGCTGCTTAATACTCATCTAAAGGTGAATTACTATGAATATCTTATTATTCTGAATAATACCCAATTTTTACTAAGAAACTTCTCACTATGTGAGAGGCGGCCCCCGTTGGCTGGTATACAAAAAGGAATTTATTGCAAAATGTACCTTTAACTCTGGTGCTGATGAGGGAGGAGAGACCCAGGCAGCCAGTGCTCGCGGGCACCCAGCCCTCCTCCCATTTTTGTGCATTCAGCGCCGAGGCCATTCCAGGGAGAATGAGCTCTTTATGCACGTGGGAACGGGAGCCAGCAGCCAGGCTTGAGAAGCCCCCGTCTGGCAGTACCCACCCCAGCTGCCTGCGGCCAAAAGGCTGGATCCTCACTGGCCAGCGTCCCAATGCCAGGAGAACACGCCATTCTCAGATCCTACATCCTTTTAGAGGAAATCTGTCAGGTTCCACTCCTCGTAGTAAATCCAATACACTTTGTGAATGAGAATAACAAAGAAGAGGCTTTGCGATGTGCTCTTTGTATTTGATGAATGCAAGGGGGCCGGTGACAATGTCACCACTGGCCCTGGCCAGTGTGGCTCAGTGGTTAGAGTGTTGGCCCACAGACTGAAGGGTCCGGGGTTCGATTCCAGCCAAGGACACATACCTTGGTTGCAGGCCCTGGTCGGGGCTTGTGTGGGAGGCAACCAATCAATGTGTCTCTCTCTCACACTGATCTTTCTCTCTCTCCCTCCCACTCTCTCTGAAAAGTGATGGAAAAAATAGCCTCAGGTGAGGATTTTAAAAAAAACACAAAAAAAACAGGAAAATGCCACCACCACCGAGCTGTCTGATTCGGGACCACTGTAGACTTGTTCCTTAAACTGGCCCAAGGACTCCAGGAACACTCCTTAGCAGGCAGCATGCTCAGGGCTGCGTCTTCCTGCACAAACCACGTCATAAACGGCGTTTACATTCCCCAGGAGCCCAGAGTCCACTTTAATAAAGCTGTTTGCTTGATATATTTGCCTTGAAAGCCAGTAGAGATACTTTTGTATTTTATACACTACAGTTCAACAAACCTATGGGTTAGCAAACTTGTAAGACTAGCCTGGGCATCTGCCTTCTATGGGTTTTTTCCTAAGAATTTTATAATTTTAGCGCTTACATTTAAGAAAATGTAATCCTAGTTCCCAAATAACATATAAATAAACTTTCAGCAAATAAACTCTTTGTAAACTGGGAAATGATGGTGCTTTTTAAATTTATGCCTTTTCCGTGGCCTGTGTGGCTCAGCTGGCTGGAGCGTCGCCCTGTGCACATTCCCAGTCGGGGCACATCCCCAGGCTGTGGGGTCAGTCCCCGATCCGGGCACATACGGGAGGCAGCCGATCAGTGGTGTGTCTCTCTCCCCTTCTCCCTTCCTCTCTCTCTAAAAAAAAGAAGAAAAAAATCAATAAAACATTTTTAAAATTTATCCCTTTTATTTATCTTTTTAAATTTTATCTTTTTTTTTTTTAATTTCCCCTTGTTTCATTTTTTCATTTCTAAGAGTATAGGACCGTATTCTAATCCATGTCATGTTATCAGTATTAAGGGAGCCCTTGGTGGAAATCTCCTCGGGAGTCTGAACAGCCACACGCTGAGCTGCTACTGCTCTCTCCGAGCTTCCCTTTCACTGTCTGAGACTCACGTCTTCCGACTTACGTCTCCTTGGCCGAGACCTCTCTGTTCTGGGCTGCTCCGCGATCACTGCCGGCCCTCAGGAAATACTCTGCACTGTGCCGCTCAGTCTGAACCACCGATGACTCTTCTGTGCAGCCCATTCTAAGTGAAATGGGTGTAAGGTGGCCACTAGAACAGTTTTTCTGTCCTTAGATCCAATTAACACCAAGAAGAAAAATGGAACCTTTAATGTATTTCTACCCCGCTTTGTTCCCCAGAGTGTGATCTCAACAGAGTTCTCCTCCCAGTTGCCATTGAGGGCCCAGCCATGTATACACCCAACGTGCCAATGACCAGAATAACATGCCAGGAAGCTGCAAAGGGCTGTGAAACAGAGAGGGGGGCTCATTTCCCCCGGGGGCCGGGGGACGTGAAGCTGGCGCTTGAGATGAGCAGGGCCTTGGAGAGAAGGCGGGGGGGACATGCAGGGCAGCGTGCGCTGGATCAGAGGGACAGGACCGCGCCGTCTCTCTAACCCCTGCTTGCCGCCCGTTTCAGAGGAAGGCCGGCCGGCCCGCCAAAGGCGAGGAGGACAGGAGCAGACTCACCAGCAGCAGCGTCGGGCTGGACACGGCCGCCTCGCAAGCCCCGGAGACCAGAAGGCCGCCTGGGGAGGGCCTCGCGGCTCCTTCTCGGGAGTGCTGGGCGGAGGGGAGCCCAGCCCCCTGCAGCAGCGCCCTGCGGGGCCTGGACGACGCGCAGCTTGATCAGGAGGACGGCGTCCCTCAGGTCACCTGCATGTGAGCGGCGGCGAAGCAGCGGGGCCTGTACACAGCCATTACAGCAGCTGCCCGCTGACTTCACTGTGTCACTTTATCTGCTTTTAGGTAATACTCTGAATTTTCCCAGGCTCAGGCTTTCTTCTAATCTGCGTAAACTTTGGCTCAACCTCCCAGGCGACGACGAATTATCAACATGTTTGTAAATTTAGACTCATGTTTACACTTCTCTCAAATAAAAACATCTGCTTAAACAGATGTGTCACTAGGTTATTGACTGATAATCTACATCATTTTCTCATGAATGGACAAGGTATACTTTTCTTACCATTCCTGGTAAGAAAACTAAGTATCTCCGCCAGTATTTTACCTACTTAGAAAGTTCTCAGGAAGTTAGAGTTTTACTTAAACTGAAAAGTAATGAGTGCTCCCCCCCACACACACATAGGGCTAATTAATGAAATACCCATTTCCTGAATATAACAAGGAATCCAAATTTTTGTCTTTAACCATGGCGTGTATATACAAAGCAAACCCTTATTTGTTAAAATATTTTTTGAAAAAAAATCTTTTATTGTCTTTGCTTTTAAAGGGTCACCATGTTACCAGCCCTGTACTAATCCACTGAGGTTAAATTTATTTGTTTCTAATAGCCTAGAAATAGAGCAAAGCAGCTTCCCTTACCATTCAATATGGAAAGAACCCAATCTCAACCTTTAAAAACTTTAGTAGACAGAAAGAATTTTATTTATATTGTAAATAGTATGAAAAGGGAAAATCATCAACTTTGAATGGAAATTGAAGCCTCTTACATCTGTCTAGATGTGAATTATGCTTTTATTTCAATGGCTAAATCACGAAGCAGGTGGAAACCCAGAACTTTCCATCCCGCAGGAATGAGACGTGCTCATAGCACAGTGATGGGTCCCGTGACCTCGCTGCCCTATCTCTGCCTTCTGTGCTCTGCTGACGGATGCCTTTGCCTTGCCCAGACTTTAACAGGTAAAGGTGAAAATTCTACCGAAGAGAGGATTTGCATTTCTCTGGGAAATGCTTACTTTGAAATGCGGGAGCCTTCAAGTGAATGACAACTGATTTTGCCATTGATGAATTCAACATCTTATATATTTTTATTAGCATTGGTGTTGACATTGTAAGATCATTTGAATAATAAAATGTCATTTGTTATTGGGCTATCATTTTATTGAATACAAATGTTCATAATGTATTTTATACATTTATGTATTATATGTTATCAAATATCTAGTGTCACTAACTAGGCCAGTCTCCATGACCTGTAGATAATATTAACATGGTGTTATTCTACTTCTACCATGTCGAAGCCTTACCTTTATACCAAATAAAGGAACTTAAGAATATTCTGCTCAGCCCTGGCCAGTGTGGTTAGAACGGTGACCCTCACACTGAAGGGTCATGGATTTGATTCCCGGTCACGGACAAGTACCTGGGTTGTAGGTTTGACCCCCGGCCTGGTCGGGACGAGTGCAGGAGGCAACCAATTGATGTGTCTCTCTCACATCGATGTTTCTCTCTCTTTCTCCTCCCCTTCCCTTTCCTCTCTTCCACTTTCTCTAAAAATGAATGAAAATGGAAAAAATATCCTCAGGTGAGGATTAACAAAACAAAAAAAGAGTGTCTTCTCAGAATTATTCTGTGGAAATAGTTATCAACAATATTTGCAGAAATGTTTTTTGTTTTGACTTTTAGATGACCCTAAGTTCCATATTGAAGAGCTGGTGAATTTTTGGTGGAAACAAGCATTACTTCTGGAGCCCACAAAATGCCATGAGTTATGAAACACAGGAAAGGTACCCAGAAAAATCAGACAGCTTTCCCAAGGCCAGGGTCCACAAAGGCAGGGACTCCTGGGTCAGTCTGTCAGTACACTGGGGATTTGCAGCATTAAAAGCAGAGAGAGAAATTCATATTTGCCTAAAGGAAAACTGAGGAATATATCAATCACTTTGAATTTTTTAAAATTTGTGTAAGCTTACTTTCTTTTTGCAGTTTGCTTTTAATCTGTGATTTCTTGTTAAAAAAAAAAGTATTAGAATAAACTTAGCAAAACCTATCTCATAAGCATTAAGTTCAACAATTATTAGGTTACATAGCAAATTGGTATTATAGTGAATAAATAATGACCGAGTGGTTATTATCTTTGAGACTATTCTTTAAAAAAAAGTAATGAAACTTAGACTCTATGTGCCTAAGGAGTTACTTGTGACTAACCTTATCATCAGCTAGCTGTATACTCAGTTCTTTTCATAACACTATGCATGTGAATTTTTAATACAAGAGCACTCAAGATCGTAGATATGGGGGTGGAGTTCTGCCATTCCCCTCGGTACAGTGTCTGTGGCACGTCTGTGTTAGGTTTCAGTAACTCCTTGCTGGTTCCATCCCATTTGGATTGAATGTCACCCTATTATCTTTCATGGACAACATTAACACCTAATCACCAGAGAAATCACCATTGAGCCAAGGACCAGCTCTATCAATGTCACTATAGTTCTCTTCATGAGAGAGAAACAAAAAGGTCACTCTTTTTAAGAGACTCTAGGGCTTTCAGGAGTCTTCAGATACCCACACAAGCAGGGGGCAGAGGGAGCTGTAGTCCATCCGAATCACAACTATCTCCAAATGGTTTTATCAGACCGTCTTCTCAATATAACTTCACATGGTGAACCAGGCAGGGGAGCTCTCAGGGGTTTCTTTTATATGGGCATGAATCCCATGCATGAGACCTCCACACTCATGACCTAAAAACCTGCCAAAGGCCCCCCATTCCTAACACCATCACATTGGGGATTAAGATTTCAACATAGGAATTTTGGAGGGATATATTTAGTATATAGCAACTGTACAGGGGCATGGGGAACTTTCTGGGGTAATAGAAATCTTCTGTATCTTTATTTGGTTGAAAATAACACAAGTGTACATACAATTGTCAAAACTCATTGAACTGTACACTTACGATATGTATTTTTTACTATGTGTAAATTATACTTTAAATATATTTTTAATGTTTTTTTAATTGATTTTAGATAGGAAGGGAGAGGGAGAAATAGAAACATCAATGAGAGAGAATCATTGATCAGGTGCCTCCTGCACGCCCCCTACTGGGGATCAAGCCTGCAACCCAGGCATGTGCCCTGATGGGGAATCAAACCGTGACCTCCTGGTCCACAGGTCGATGCTCAACCACTGAGCCATGCCTGCCGGGCTTTAATTGATTTTTTTTTTCTAGAGAGAGAGGAAGTAAGAAGGAGAGAGAGACAGAAACATTGATGTGAGAGCAAAACATTGATCAGCTGCCCCCTGCATGCCCCCTCCTGGGGATCAAGCCCACAACCTGGGCATGTGTCCTGACCAGGAATTGAACCAGCAACATTTTTGTGCACGGGCCAATGCCTAACCAACTGAACCACACCGGCCACGGCTAAATTGTATTTTAATAGAAGAAATATTTTTTGGAGAGTTCACAGAATTGGTGGGAGAACCAAGTTCAATGCTAAGCTGGCAGGAGCAATGTGCAAACCTACACAAGAGAACAAGCCTGCTGTTGCTGGTACCAAGCCCCGCAGCTAGGAATCCAGCTTTCCAGTGCACAGCTGCAACTTTCTGCAGGACCTTGCACCCTCCACAACCCAAATGCTTCTGCTGTCACCTTTCCAGCCACCAGGCACCCTTTGCTCAGTTTTCTTCCTCTCATGACACTACTTGTGAATCAGTCTCACATGGGTGAGCTTGTGCTCTAGCTTGGGAAAGCGTATTCTGGATTCTGCTGACTATGAAGAACATGAGTGTTCTGGGCAGGCAGAACTCATCAGGCTCAAGATTCCCCAAACACAGCCCACGTGTTTATTCATGTTGCAAGTCAAGTTGTGATAGGACCTTAACCAAATGATCAGAGTTAGCATCACCAATAATGGAACAAGCCAACATCCTGTGACTCCTGTGATGATGTGCTGAGAAGGACACGTCACTTCTATGGTATTTCTGGCAAAAATGCACATCCTGAATGTA
The DNA here is from genome assembly GCF_054644295.1 of Miniopterus natalensis. Classification (NCBI taxonomy): domain Eukaryota; kingdom Metazoa; phylum Chordata; class Mammalia; order Chiroptera; family Miniopteridae; genus Miniopterus; species Miniopterus natalensis. The sequence goes on from NC_142088.1 coordinate 25,526,277, forward strand.
ATCATGAGAAAGCATTAGACAAACCCAAACTGGGGGACATTCTGTAAAACAACTGGCCTGTATAACTTTAAAAATGTCAAGGTCATGAAAGTCAAAGAAAAGCTGAGGAGCTATTGCTCATTAAAGACGACTAAAGAGATAAGAGAAAGGACTGCAATACATCACCTTGGATTGGATGCTAGATGGAGGGAAGGGGTGGCTGACGTGTAAAAATGAATATGACCTCTGGGATTCTGAAGTGTTGATTAGGTATTAATATTGTATTAATGTTAAATTTCTTAATTTTGATTACTGTCCTGTGCTATACAAAAAATTCTTATGAAATATACATGAAAATACTTAAGAGGACTGATGATTCAGAAGAAAAAGTGTGTGTGTGTGTGTGAGGGAGAGAGACAGAGACCAAGCATCTGAGAAAGCAAATGGGCCAAAATGTAAACAACTGGTGCATCTGGACAGAGGGGATAGGAGAGTTCTTTTCACTCTCTTGCAACACCTAAGTTGAAATTGTATCAAATAAAAATCTTCAGAAAAAGAAAAATGGTGCCAGGCAGCCAGAAAACGTAAGCCACGTGGACTACGACAGTAGTAAGCGGCTTTCAATCAGGTTTGCTATGAAGAAGCCAACTCGTGACTTAGACCTTTAGGGACCGACACCTGGTATCATGCCTGATAAAGCTCAGCCTCCCCACCAGCCTGGCTAAGGATGCTGCTGATTCTACCCAGGATTCCTCGAGCGTGTTGAAAGGACACTGAATATTGGAAATGCTATAAAGCGTTTGGCACACAGCTCCAAAGTGGGGCAACGAGAATGCAGACCCTGCCTTGATTCCAAGTTCCCTGATCCTTGAGAAGTGGTTAGATTCTCCCGCTCAAAACAGGATCTCCACGCACTAGAGGGTCCTCTGCCCCTCTCTACTCCCAGCATTCAGGCTATGGGGTAACCAGTGGATAATACGGAGCACTGACTAACCCCCCAGAGCTTTCCTCACTGCTACCAAAGCGTCTGCAAACCCATGTTAACAGAAACCTGAACTCAGGAAGCTCCTCTCATGCCTGGATCCTTCCAGCTCCCTCACACACCACCAGGCCACAGCGAGACAGCCAGGAGAGCAAGACACTTATTGAAAAGCTACTCATTACTTTTAAATTATATTTTGGATATATTTAGACTAAATAAAGCAATTATTGAAATGAAAAAAAAAATACTTTTGATTGATTAGGAAAAAACTCGAGGATGATGTGATTGGTCACTCCCTAGCAGTAAAGGAAAAAGAATGAAGGGAAAGCCATATTTAGGACATTTTTTTAAAAAATAGCCATTGGAAAAGTTAAGATCACACCTGGGAACACACTTCAGAGGTGATGATAGGTGAAAAATCCTTATCTCGGAGGCATCCACTCTTTGCCAGCCGTGTGATCCTGAAAGAGCTGCTAACCTCTCTGGGACTTAAGTAAATCTTATCTGTAAAATGGGGATGGTAAGAGTACTGATTCTAAGGGGCTGTACTGAGAATTGCACAAATACAGCATCCACCACATTTTGTTGCTGTTTATCTACAGAGAAGCTTCAAAGGAAAATTATTAGTTCCAGTAACACGAGAACAACTTTTTTACCTTCCTTCACCTATTGAGTCACTTCCCTGAAAAACATTAGTTGCTAAAACAAAGAAGCTCCACAGGGTGCCCTAAGGCATAAAAGATCCATGGAACAAACCAATAAGAAACGGAAATCAAGTTATTCTTATTTTCTCATCAAAAATGGAATCACTCATTAAAACAGCTAGGGCAATAAAGAAAACTTGCCTGCATGGGAAGAAAGTTTGAATCAACCATCCAAGTTTCAGTTCGGTGTTCACTGTGCCCTCCCAGTTAATCACTGCTGTCCCTGAGCCAGCAGCGGTCCTGGCTCCTGGGCTTGGCTGGCGAGAACCACCCAAGTGGACAGCTGGGAAACCTGAAGTCTAATGTAAGAATTTCTTTTGTTGGTTATGCAAAAAACAAAAACCAAAAAAAACTAAATCCACACATTTAATCTTCTCTGTGTCTTAATGTACAGACTAATCCTCAGAGACAGAGTTGTTTTCAACACATTAACGTTTCAGGAGAAGCACTCAGGCACTGTCATAGATGCGCTAAGTAAAATGACTTTTTATTTCTTACAGCAAGAGAATAGCATGTCTTTAATTTCAATGATTTATATAAAACTGAAACACACCAAATTTGGATATTTTATTTATATTTCCCTTTTCTTTCCCAGACTAGAGGCATACAACTTAATGTTTATACCACACATACAAAATGTGGGTTTTAACATTTCAGTATTTTTTCTGTAAACATTAGATCCTTAATCACATCACTCTTTTGAATTTGTTCTTCTGGGAAACCGTGTGTCTCAAGATTTTTCTCCTTCTGTAACCCCCTCCAAAAGTATTTGTTCTAATTCCGTTTTTTAAAACGTCTAGCTTCTGAAACAATTGCAATCTGACATCCTACGTTCCTCCCTTTCTTCCCACCTCTTCACGTAAAGAGAACTATGAAGTTAAAATGAATGAAATTCATTCTTATTCCAAAATACCTTACAGATGAAATATTTAAATGTAAAAAACAAAACTATAAAATAGTGAAATAATATGAGCAAATATTCAAAAGCCAGAGGCCATAAAGACTGCCTAAATACTAAGACTAAATATTTAAACTTCTACACAGAAAAGCACTCCATAAACAGCCTCAAAAGGTAAACAAAACCTGAAATCAAGAAACAATCACAGGACGAATGGCTAATATTCTAAGTACACAGAGATGTTAACAAAAAACAATGTAGAGCCAAGCAGAAAAAACTGCCAATGACATATTTTTAAAAAACCTTAAACGATCAATAAACATTACAAGATTTCAACTCAATAAAAACTGCAAAACAAAAAAAAACAAAAAAAGATGCCTTTTTTTTCTCTCATTGAGTTAGCAGTTTTAAAAAGATTGTTAATACCCAGTGTTGAGCCTGGAGGGGAGCGGCCTTCTTGTGACCATGAGCCAACTGGCCTTGAGAATGGAGGCCGCGTCCCAGGGACAGTGGATCAGCCGGAGCCTGGGACACCAATGAAGGGCCCTGGAACTGCTGCACTAACCCGGGATTACTGACCTGGTCTTGTTGCAAAGAAAAGGAAAGCCTTGTCTGGGTAAGGCGCCTCGTTCCAGCACAGCCGCCTAACCCAGCCCCACGCATCGGAGAATGAAAGGCGCTCTCCGAGGAAGTCACAGCCCCGCTCAGACTCGGCTCAGCCGGCGCATCGAGCGAGCCCGGGAGCCGGGCCTGGGCTCGGCCTGCGCTGCTCCTGCTCCTGTGGCCGCACATTAAACTACGAGGATGAAGGGGAGAAGGCGGGACTGTGCTTACCGCAGTTGGCAACACCCAGTTAGGTGCTCAGTCGATTGAACCCATTATTTTTTTAAAGGTCTAGTTTTAAGTTTGTGAAGTGTGGTGAACAAGATTATTCCTGGGGGAATGCCAGAATAAATACAGCCACCTTTAAAATTTGAATATAATATTCACTAACATGTCAATATATTTCTATGTGGTTAATAAAGATTCATCACTACTTTGCCAAATATATTGGGTAGTTCACAGATCTCCAGAAGAGCCTGAGACCAAAACCAGGTGCTCAGCAGCCAAGAACAAATCGTGTCTGCAGAAGACCACGCTGCTCTCACTGCAGGCACAGACCCGTTAAAGGCAGATACGCTGAACAGAAGATGGCGGGGGGACATCTATTTATTAAGAGTGCTTTTTAGTTTTCAGTGCTCTGGCGCTTGACAGCAATGAAGCCCCCATCCTGAAACAGAATCCCTGTGAGAGGATGCAGGTTCACTCTCTTCTCGTTCATTTAACAAATTTATTGACTCCTAGTCAGATGCCATGCCCGGGACTAGAGAGAGCACAGCCTTGCCCTAATGGACTCAATAGGCTATCAGAGGAGATAGTAGATGAGTAATAACGGAAATAATTATGTAATTGTAGTTCATGGAAATACTCTTAGAGGAAGTGAAGTTTGCTAGGAGAGCATATAATAGACAAATCTAATACATTCAAGGTCAGGGAAGGCTTCCCTGAGCAATATTTGATATATTTCTAATTACAGCATGTGTTTGTTATAAAATTATAAGCACATCATTTTAAACATGAGGACCTATGAACTTTTCAGGGGTCCCAAAAAAGGTTTGAGACCTGTTAAAAAATATGTTGGCTCTAAAATATGAGAACTGCAAAACTGATATAATTAAATAGCTATAAAATATAATATATACCAACATTTCTTTTCATATTCATAAAAATGTCATTCATGTTAAAAATAATTGGTAAATTAGCTTTTCTCAATTCAAAGGACTTGCAGAGAATATGTGATGAGAAACCATGGCCAACTGTAAACTAAGTAACCAACGGAAAGCCCAGTTGTTAAAAATCAATTACAAAAAGATGTTCAAATTTATGTTGTAAGTATAAAAATTATATTTAATGTGAAATGGGGCTCCATTTTAATATATTTGATCTTATGTGGGTAGAATCTGGAATCTGGTGCCTACAGAGACCTTAAAGTTGTCTGATTTTAAGATCTCAGGACAACCAGGGCAGAGGATCTCAGACTGTGCGGAGCAGATGGCTGTGTCAGGGCCTGAGATTAGGGGGTACAGATGGGTCCTTATCAGTAGGTATAGGGTGTCACAGGCATTGGGCAAGAGTAGGTAAAAGGAAACTCACAAGATGAAAATTTCTTGTCCTGTAGTCCAGAGAACATTTGAATCAAGAGAAATCTATTCCTGTCTATGGCCCTCCACCTGGCCTCCCTTCCAGCATCAAATTTCCAGGCCACAATGTTGGTCCCTTTTCGCACTCCATTCTGTTTCTGAGTAATGATTTTTATTTCTGTGAGTATATAATGAGCTCTAAGGTTCTGGTGAACCCTAGAATCTTGTGGAGTCTGAGGAGTGGCAAAGGACATAATGCCTTGGATTTGGAGAACCTTCATGGCCAGAAAGACACACTCGAGAGGCCCCTCCTTCTGACACTTCTCAGGCTGTGACCTCTCCCAAAGCCTCGGAAATGTGACACCAATCAATATGGTCATATTCCACTTATTACCCTGTTAAATCTGAGCTCTCCACTCCCTACTGACAGGTTCTTCCCACAGGACTGCACTGTACCTGGGCGCTGGCATTTAACTAGAATAACAAGAACTCGGTCTCTACCCTCGCTCTGAAAGCTGGCATCTGATTCAGAATTAGTGAACCCCATGCATTTCACACACGCTCCTCTCAGCACTAACAAACAAGCTCGTTTTGTGTTCAGCACACATTTCCGCTGCTCCAAGCAACGCTTGAAAAGTCCCTCTCTTCCCAATTTCCCCAAATCATTACCAGTTATTTTAAATCTTGTTGTATTGAGACGTTTAACTATGTTCCGGTGTTCAAAGTAACTGTACATAAATACAGCACCAAAGGAAAATCTTCATTGATTGCTAAAGGGACCCATTAATGTAGACTTAGAAAAAGCTTATTAATGTGAATATGCAAAAAGGATGTTTCAACAGAGGTCATTGCCAAGACTTATAGCCTCTTTATCTCTAACATTTTTTAACTTCACAGAATTTTAAAACTATAGATTGTAAAATATTCCGAATTTACTTAGGGAGAAGTTGAAAATCTACAAAGAGGCATTTTCCATGATTTATTCCCCTCCTTTTAAGGCCACAAATAACGCATTTCCTTTATTCTCCATGAGTCTCACTTCTAGTGTCCAGAGAGCCATGCTGTTTACATAGCTGTGATCTAAATTTACTTTCTAACTTAATTCCAAGATCACAAAATACTGTCCTTGAAACGCTTCATTGACTTAACTAGACAAGATGCAAATGTATTACCAGGAGAAACTCTTCTTTTAAAAGAAACCATCCAGGAAGTATGTCATCTGCATTAATAGCTAAGTTTTTCAGTTTACCCAACTGGCTCTAGATGACCATAAATTGAGTTTCGTATTTTAGATAGATCACTTGATAAACAAAAGGCGAGGGCCAAGTGACAGCTGCAACGCGCAACGCTGACTCAGCAGCACATGTGGCTCGGACCTGAGAAACCTGCCAGGTTAGTACTTGGTTGCACAGGAAGCCCGGGAGGAATGGGCACGCTGTGGGGCTTCTGGCAGACTGGTACGGTCCCCGATGTAAGCTAAAGGCGACCGACTGAGATGAGATCTCAGTCAGTTGATGACTGGCCAATTTTTATTTCTTTTTAATCCTCACCCAAGGATATTTTTTCCATTGCTTTTCAGAGAGAGTGGGAGGGAGATGACGAAACATCGATGTGAGAGAGACACACCACTCAGCTGCCTCCTGCATGCACCCCAACTGAGACTGGGGATCGAGCCTGCAACCGAGGTATGTGCCCTTGTCTGGAATCGAACCCAGGACCCTTCAGTATGCAGGCCGACAGTCTAACCACTGAACCAAACCTGCTAGGGCTGACTAGCCTATTTTTAAATTTAGAATTGTAAGCAGGACAAGGGATTGTTTATAATCAGCCAAAATCACAGAATTGATATGCCTGGAAATAAATCAGGGGTTTTGGAAGTCCCCAAACATCCCTTAGTGTACTGCACACTGATACACCAAATACTCTATTAGATGAATAGATTTCACACAACCCTAAACTCAACCTACCAGAGACTCGGCTGTTAAGCTCCAGCACCAAGAAGCACTTTTGGGCTTAGAGAACCCTAACATGCGAGCTAACTTGGGTGTTTAAGAACGGAGACCACCAGATGGTACATGCACCTTCCCAGTGCTGGTCCCACTGAGAAGTCATATGGGAGGGAACCTTCCTCCTTTCTTCACCTCTTCTACATACATTAACTCCCATACCATTCAGAGCGTTGAGGCCCCAGTTCTGCACTATCTATGGGAATTCTGGGCAATCATTTAATCTCTGTGGCCTTGATTTGTTGTTTTAGTTTGTTTTCTAATCTGTAAAACAAGAGAAAAGAGAGGCTTAACTCAACGATCCCTAAGATTCCTTTCCTAGTTCAAAATTTATTTTTATCTTTTCCTTGGGATTTGCTAAATAATACCAGCACAATGAAGCCCTTTTAGTTGCATTAAGAGGTTGCCAATTCTTTAGATTCAGTTCCCCAAATAAAGCAAACCCAAGTGATTCAAGAGTGGTGACGTAAAGGCTGTATTTAGTATCTGTACTGCCCCCAAACAGATAAATGTGCTCCTCAGTCTAGAATATGCTAAACATGGCTGAAAAATCCTGATGGCAAAAAATTACTTTCCTTACTAAGTGCCCTAAAGATTCCAGACCAGCTGGTATGGGGCATACTCATTTCTTAAGAAACACTAAACAGCACTTCCCACTCACACCCATCTAAGGATGCACTTAGAAAGTCTGCAGTGGCAGCATTCTCACTTTAAAGGAACCAACACATTACAGATGTTAGAATTTACCCGATTTCCTTCATCAAATCAAACCAAAACACAAAAGGGTTACCTTCAATGCCATGGTTAAAGGTCCACACAAATAGTATAGTCTCACATTGAGGCTTTTGAATTCATCAAATTGTGGGATTTAACGTGTCTCAAACAGGCTCCCACATTTAAAAAACAAAAGATTAACTCTGGCAACAAAGCTGGCTAGAGGCAGAGGGTCAGCTGAGGAGCCACCCTTTCTGTTTTGCTCTATGTAGCCTGCATCGTCCTCGGCAACCCTGGGAGAAGCAGATAGTATGTCCCCAACGGGCTCTTCCCCTAGGAACTTACCTCAGAGATGGCTGTTTTCACTATTGCCAGATTTATCTTCTGCTGAGAAAATGCTGGCTACAATTACTATTTACTGGATTGAAAAAAGTGTACCTTTGATCTCATCTCCTAAATTTCCCAGTGGTTTCCGAAGCCGATGAAAAGCTTTTATTTATTTTAAATATTTTTATTAATTTTTTTTAAGAGAGAGAGCCAGGGAGAGAGAGAAACATCAATCTGGGGATTGAGCCTGAAACCCGGGCATGTGTCCTGATCAGGAATCAAACCAGCAACCTTTTGGTGAAGGGGAAAATGCCCAACCAACTGAGCCACACCAACCTGGGACCTGATGAAAAGCTTTTAAAACCCAGATTAAGCAGAGAGCTATCACTGAAGGAGAAGGCAATGTGATTATACAAGTACAGACTGGAATGATGCCGCCACAAGCCAAAGAGTGCCAGCAGTAGCTGCCAGCAAAAAGAGGCAAGAACAGATTCTTCGCTGGAGGCTCTAGTCTAGAAAGAACCAGGAACCTAATTTTAGCCCAGTAAAACTGATTTCGAGCTTCTGACCTCAAGAACTGTAAAAGAATAAAATTATATTGTTTTAAACCACTAAATCTGTAGTAATTACTACAGCAGACATTGAAAATGAATACAGTCACTAATATGGATCTCGCAATCAGAAACCAAGACCTGCATTTGTTTTGTAAAATGATATTTTAAAAACCAAAAGCACCAAATATTTAATGTGGTTTAAATATCGCCCAAATCAGGGCAAGCATAATCTCTCTACATAAATAAATACCTGGCTTTAAAAACACACAGACTTTTTTTGGGCAGTGAAGTCTATCCTATCTCTGAAGTGGAGGAAAACACAAGGACAGAATCCTATAGCTACCTGATTCAACCTCTTACTTTTAGAACAAGGTATAAAGCATTTTTTAAAAATAAACATTTTCTTTTAGATACTGATACTAAGGAAAACCAAAATATTAAAATCAGCAAATGTACATGTAGAATATTCTTTTACATAAAGAATCATTTTGTGAGAATGTTCCTTTGAGTCACAAAAAAAGGCAGAAAAGCCTATACTCTGCAACAAACTACAGTATTTAAGTGAAATTTTCTAATTGTTATATAAGACACAAACGGCTCTCATGAGGTCCACCCAAAATAAAGTGGTAAATACATTGTTTATAGAATTATAAACTGCTTTTACCAAGGTTTATAGCAAAAATCAGGTCAGGATCATCCTAGCTGGTTTGGCTTAGTGGTTAGAGCATCGGCCTGCAGACTGAAGGGTTGCCGTGAGGATTAACAAAAAAACCAATCAATCAGATCAGGATAAAATGATTTTTTTTAAAATGAGTATCTTACTAATTTTGAAGGTTGATGCTATAATTAATACTAAAATCAGTATCAGGCACTTAATTGACATACTATCTTCACAGATGCAAGTTCAGGTTATTATAAAAATTTAGTATTTGCTTAATTACATTAGGTTCCCAGCCCACACAAAATATCCTAAAAAATATACATCCCAAATGTTAAGAGTGAGGCTCCCAACTGAACCTTTTGGTTGAGTAATATAACCCTCTAATAGCAATTTTCAACCTTTTTTATCTCATGGCACAAAAACTATTAAAATTCTGCGGCACACCAAAAAATATATTTTGTGCTGCTCTGACAAAAAAATAGGTATAATTCTGATTCATTCACACTGCACGGTTATTGCTGTGTTGGCTGTTGTCATTTTTTTTTATTTGACAACCTAAGGGAAAAGAAGTCAGTGCTCCTGACTAGTCAGGTATCACATGTTTTAAAATTCTACAGCACACTACTTTTATTAAAACATTTGCATAGCATGGAAGAACTACACAAAGAAACCATCAGCACATCTGAGAAGTATGCAAAAACAAAGTATATAAAATGTAGAATTTAACTCTGCAAATAAAATTATAGGAAGCCTTCAGGCAAAAAGGTGTCATCTTACAGTGAGTAGAGCAAAGTACACAGGGAACAAATAATTAGTTCTATTACAATAAATTTGGGATTAGTCAGTAATGTGTTTAAACCATAACACAGTCCTTGCTAACAATGTAATCATGGATTTTTAGTATTATTCTGTCAATAAAAAGTGTTAACTCATTAAGAATTTGAGAAACTGTTCTAGAAATGCACATTTGACCTCAAGTCAGAGAAAAGAAAACGTACACACACAAGAGAACTATGATACCTACAGGAACATTTAAGTTAGCTCCTTTCCCAGATATAATAGGAGAAAAAGAATGAATTAACTATATGGTCAAAATAAATTTTTTAACCTTTTTAATCCTTACCCAAGGATATTTTTTCCATTGCTTTTCAGAGGGGGGGGGGGCAGAGGGAGGGAGGGAGGGAGGGAGGGAGGGAGGGAGGGAGGGAGGGAGGGAGGGAAACATCAATGTGAGAGACACATTGATTGGTTGCCTCCCACACACGCCTCCACCAGGGTTGGGGATCCAGCCTGCAGTCGAGGTACGTGCCCTTAACCAAAATTGAACCTGAGACCCTTCAGTACAAGGGCCGATGCTCTAACCACTGGGAAAAACCAACTAGGACTCAAAATAATTTTATGGGAAGAAAATTTTAACTTTTGGACTTATAGTGGATAATCCAAACAAAAGTGGAGCTTAACATCCTCATTACACAGAACTGCAAATTTTCTATTCCCCGCTTTTTAGAACACTTTATAAATCAGTGGTTTGCCAGGGTCACTTAGGTACATATGTGTATATTTTCAAAAGTCTGTAAATAATATTAAGGGAAAACAGTAACTGTTTCATTCAGGTCTGCCTAGTACAGTGAGTCAACTTCACATCCAATGAGTATAAAGGAGATGTCAATATGAATACAAAAGCAAGACTGCAAACTGATGCTTCCTTTTGTGTGTGTGTGTGTGTTTATGATCAATTCCAAACACAGCACAGGGAAGATGGAGTGAATAATTAAAAAACCATATTTTATTTCCCCATTAACACTAAACCATATTATTCAAAATGTGTTTCAAAATACTTATAGCCAGATTGCCAATCCCAGCCACTGCAACAGAAATCCGTTGAGACACCGTCTAGAGAGAACGGCTACATTGCTGTATATAATTTACTTAGTAGTTTAGTATCTCAATATTTAGCAAGTTTGTTTAAAAATTAATATATCCAATTAATTTATGCTTAAATTAATGGTTTATAGTGACATTAATATAAATGTATAATTTCAAAGTCAACATTCCTTTCACTATGAGAATAAAACTTCTTAAAAGATAGTTGTGGGTTGGGGTAATGACTGGCTGCTAGGACAGCACTGTTTCAAAATCAAATATACTGGCAGGCTTGGAAAGGCATAAGTAGATATACACACACTCTCAGTATGCTACCATTTCCCAAATTTTTGCTGTACAGACTTGTCTCATTATGTGATATAAAATTTTTCCTCAAATTTGAAAAGAACAAGATGAATACATTTTCATCTCCATTTCAAAATAACCATTTTAAATGAAAAAAAAAGTTGCCCATGTTTGTTAACTGTTCAATAGACGGATTTATATATTTTCTTCACTACATGTACATTTTTTCAGCCTATCTTATTGCCTCATTACAACCAGTTTAGCAATCAGAACTCCAGTGCCTTGTTAAAAACTGCATTCAGTAAATTATAAGATTGCAAAATCTGCAGTTGAATCCTTATTAAGACACTGAATTCTAACAAAGTCCAAAATATGTATGACCTATCATCAACACCCCTGGAACTTGTAAATTATTGCAAAAAATATCGCATGTGCATAAAATTCAAACATAAACTTTGTAGGGAGGGGTCATAAAATAAATACTACAATATTTTTCAACTCAATTTAAATGCTGCCTTGATGGTTAGATAAAAAGATTAATATTACTAACAGACAGAGTCAAACTATTTTTAAAATGTTTCCAAGTAGTTAGAACAATTTTGCAAAACAAAAGCAAGAGCCTATGCCAATACATTTTTCCTGTAGTGTAATTGCTAGTATGAGGTATAATCTGTAAGCAATTAATACAATATAAATAGGTATAAGCCACCACTAGATCACAGTCTGGTGAAAAGCTTCTCAACTAATGTAGTTTGGGGCGGGAGGGAAGGGAAATGAGAAGGACAGGGTAGGTGTCCAATGGCATCATTTATGCACCTCATTATCACCATCTTGTATGTAACAGTCCACTTTTGCAAAAGGTAATCCTTTCCAAGTATGTGGGTCTAGAATTTACTTTATATAGTATTAAGATTATTTCAGTATTACTAATGCTTCATTTGATTTATATTTGGATATACACATAATCATATATGTATATCAAAAACTATACACAGAATTTTAAAACACTTTTATCTCATTTTTGAAAAGTTAACGGTTAAGACTAAATTATGTACTACAGAATTTTCTAGACTATCTAAACTCAGGGGTAAAACCAAAGGAAAACATTACTATTTCTTTAGTAAATGGCTTGTTCGAAACCTCAAGCTCACTCATCTTTTTATAGATGGGTTTATTTGATGAGGATTGTGATCCAATGATTGTTTAGCAGCAATTTTACCAAACTGTAAATTCTTTTATTAACAGGCATTATAAACAGATAATACTAATCTTATTTAAAAACCATGAGTGCCACACTGGTGAATATACAGCTCATGAATAACTTAAAAAGTATTTCCCATTTTAAAAGGCAACACTCAGCATACAAAAACCTATACTAAACAAAGAGGCTATAATATGGATACATGATTGATGTGTCTAAAATGATATATATACAGTACATAATTACTGTTAATTATGTGATCAGTACATTTTTTTCTATATGATTCCCTTCATGCTTCACTTTCCCCAGAAACTGAATTCTGAACTTCCTCTTCTAAAATTGGTACAATCAGGTTATCCTTGGACATCAAATTATATTTCATCACAAATTTAGTAAACCGATGACACAAAAATGTTTCATTCTGTAGAGAAGAAGAAAAAAGTGTTAATTTACTAAACAAAACAAAAAAAAGAGACATAACATCAGCATATATTATTGTCATTCTGATAAGAATGCATCAGGGTAATTCGTAAAATACACTTACTTCATATTCATCAAATATCTGCCGATGATGAAAATAAGCATGTGAAAATATTCTGTAAATCCTACGGCATACTGATCCTAGTTTTGCTACAGATGATTCCTTTATGCTAACCCTAGAAACAGAAATCAAAGATTCATAGAGCTGGACAGATCTTAGGAATAATATACAGTATTCCAATCTCTTCATTTCACAAGTGTGAAAACGGACACCTAGGGAAAATAAGTTCCCAGTCCGAGGTCAAAGTGCTAGTAAGTGGCAAGAGCAGGACTAGAAACCCTGTTCACTCCTGAGACAGTGTACTTTCTATGTAACCACAGTGCCTCTGAAATTCAGTATCATAGTTTTGAAACATTGCAGTTTAATGCAATTAAAACAAATCCCTGGCAAATCAAAACTTACTAAAACATACACATACAACATTAATACTTTGTTCTCTAGAGATGATTAAAACTACTAAAAGGAATTATTTTATTCCATAGAGCTTGATTTTTTTTTTGAGAAATAAAAATTGCCTGCATATTTCTAATATTCTTTTTTTTTTTTTTTTTTAATTTATATAGGATACTGAGGCAAAACCCAGTATTTTTTACATACTTTAACTGAGCTCTTTGGAGTTAATGATATTTGGGGAGAAATAAAATTTCCAAATCGATCAACCTGGTAACAAATATCTTAATAGAATAAAAGACCAGTCACAAACCTCACCAATAATACATTACAGTATACACAGGCTTCTTCCTAGATCTTATTTGATAAGAACTGTAATAGGCAAGGATAAGGAATCCTTCCAAAACAAGCAGTCCAACTAAGAAAGTCTGCATGCTAAGAGGAGGCTGTCACAGAAATTCAACTAAGCAAGTGTGTACATATCCCAGCTCTAAAGCATCAAAGAGAGAGCCCTAGACAATGACTGAACAGGGACTACTCTTGACTGAACTGGCCCATGAGGTTTGCGAGCTAAGTCCTGCTACCTTTAGTTTAACCATAACCCTAATTTCAAAACTTGAATAAAAGAAAAAGTTGAAAGAATACAATGCATTAACCAGGAATCTAGTTTTAGTTTTAAAAACAATCTTTTAAAGTAAATCCAAAAAGTTTAATACCATGTTTAAAAGTTTTGTTTACCTGCTGGGAAAATACTTATTGCTATTCAGAAGACATGCAGCACCATCAAGTGTGTGTCTAGTATAGTCTATAGCAGGACACTATAAAAGAAAGGATATAAAAATGTATCAACAAAAAGCTCTACCTCTTAGGTTAGGTGTATTTATTACATATGTGTCTTATTCCAAAAACTTGAATATATTCTAAGAAAAAACTGCCTTACAATATCAGAATGACTGTAAAATTCAATATTACATCAATTAATAAGGCTTTACTATCCCTATGAACTATATCAGACCTCTAGAAGATACATGAATCAATCTCCTAATTTCTCACTCTCAACACTGTACCTAGAAGAAAACAACATTTAGAGCTGAAAAGAACACCTAAGTATCTAATCTAACCCTCCGACTTAACAAATAAGGAGACTGAGGCTGGTCAGTTTGCAGAGTATGCACAGGCTTCTTCCAGTTCTTAAAATTATCTGTGGACAAAGATAAGGAATCTTTCAAAACAAGCAGTCCAGCTTAGAAAAGATCACAGAGATTCAAGTAAGCAAGCATGTAAACATCACAACTCTAAAGCACACGAGGGAGAGTCCAGGAGAGTGACGCACAGCAGTAGGGACTATTGTGAACTGATAGCCAATGACTCAGGCAAGATCACATGGTTAGGAAGGACTGAAAAACATGCTTATATACTGACTCCTGGTCCACTTATTTATACTTTACCAAGAGGCCCAGAAGCCTCCTCCTCTTCACAAACACCTCAAGGAAGGGGTCACTGCCTTCCAACATCCTAGAAAGCATCCTTTATTATGTGCCTTGCACCCTATTACCCTAACTGCTCTCTACAGAATTTTCTCCTTGAACCTCCTTTGAAATTTAACATGAAATTTATATTTACATTTTAACAAACCTGTCTTATCCTATTTCATTTATCAGAAACAATGAAACCTACTGTCTCATGGCAAATCAGCAAACCTATTAAAGGAAAAATAAAACTGCAAAGTAATCTCCTCAGTTCTTTTGAGGACAGAAGGGAAAAGGGTGAAAGGAAAGGAGCAGTGAGAATGAACCAGGGATCTCCTTGAAGGAAAAAATGAACTGATATTTAGAAACGTAATTTCTAAATTACATTTAGAATTGTATTTAATAATTACTAAATATGGCTTATTATAGTGCCATAGTAAATACACAAATATTATCTAAACAAAAAGAAGTGTTTTTCTAACTATACATCCACAGGAATTTATGATTAGTGAACTCACTGCTTAAAACAGAACCATGAGCAGTATTTATTGAAAAAATTATCTTTCTCCACATATATGATTACAGGTGATTTGGTCAAAAGCAAATACCTAAGTCACTGTGTTTCTCATATTGGTCATTTGGGACAGTTGTAACCTTTAAATCAGCACTGTCCAATGGAAATATAATACAAGCTATACATTTCACTTTAAATTGTCTAGTAGCCACATTAAAAAAGTAAAAAGAAACAGGTGAAATTAATTTTAATAATGTGTTTTAGCCCGGCCAGGTGTGGCTCAGCCGTTGAACATTGATCTAGGATCCAGGAGATCGCGGTTCGATTCCCGGTCGGGGCACATGCCCGGGTTGCAGGCGGCTCGATCCCCAGTTGGGGGCATGCAGGAGGCAGCCAATCAATGACTCTCATCATTGATGTTTCCATCTCTCTCTCTCTCTCCCTCTCTCTTCCTCTCTCTGAAATCAATAAAGATATATTTAAAAAATAATAATAATAAATGTGTTTTATTTAACTCTATGTAGCTAAAATTATCATTTCAACATATAATTGATATAAAAATTATTGAGTTTTGGAGAGTATTTTTAAATTAATATATAATCCACTTATTTATGCATTCATTGGTTGATTCTTGTATGTGCCCTGATCAGGAACCAAACCCACAACACCTTGGTGCATTGGGATGATGATCTAACCAACTGAGCTACCTGGCCAGAGCCTAAAATTTATGTTTTACAAGTGCACAATTCAGTAGTTTTTAGTATATTCAAAAAATTGTACAACCATTAACTATATTCCAGAACACTTTCATCACCCCAATACTAATTAGCATTCACTTCTTATTCTTTCCTCCTTAAACCCTAAGCAACAACTAATGCACTTTCTGTCTTACCTGGATTTGCCTATTCTGGATATTTCCTAAAAATGAATATGTGGCCTTTTGTGTCACTTAGCATGTTTTCAAGGCTCAGCCATAGTGCAGCATGAATCAGTACTTCACTACTTTTTCTTATTCAAAAACTTTTTAGATTTTGATGTTTTTAATATATATAAAAATGCTGTAAAATATTTCTCACACTATAGACTTAATTCCTTTTTATGGCTGAATAATATTCCATTGCACATATTTACCACAATGTTTGTTTTTTTAAATTTTATTGACAGTATTACAGATGTCTCTTTTAAAAATGGATTTTGAAAGAGAGAGAAAGTGTGAAAGAGATTGATTTCTTGTTCCACTTTTTCATGCATTCATTGGTTGCTTCTTGTATGTGCCCTGACCAGAGATCGAATCTACAACTTTGGAATATTGGGTCGACACTCTGATCCCCTAAACTGTCTCTAGAACGTGCCCTGAGCTGGTATTGAACCCAAAACCTCGGAGTATGCCTTGATGGGGAATCAAATCAGCAACCTTTTGGTGTACAGGTCAATGCTCCAACCAAGCCACTTGTCCAGGGCTGTATATCTTTTATTTTTTTAATCCTCACCAGAGGATATTTTTTCCATTGCTTTTCAGAGAGAATGGAAGTGGAGAGAGAGAACTATCGAAGTGAGAGAGACACATCAATTGGATGCCTCCTGCATGTGCCTCAACCACGGCCGGGAATCAAGCCTGCTACCGAGGTACGTGCCCTTGACCGGAATCAAGGACCCTTCAGTCCAACAGGCTGATGCTCTAACCACTGAGCAAACCAGCTAGGGCTGTGTATCTTCTTTAGAGAAGAGTCTATTCATATCTTTTGCTCATTTTAAAATTGGACTGTCTTTTTTTCTTTTCTGTTTTTTTTTTGTTTTTTTATTGACTTTACAGAGAGAGAGGAAAGGAGGAGGATCAGGCCTGAAACCTGAGCCTATGCCCTGACCAGGAATTGAACCAGCGACCTTTCGGTGTATGGGATGATGTTCAACCAAGCCACACTAGCCAGGGCACAAGTTTAATATTGCTTCAATTTACTCACACACAAAAAAGTAACACCCCCTAATGAAATCAGTCTTCCAAATATATTTGCTTAGACAGGTACCAGATACTCCTTATTTTGGAGAATTTATTAATTTTGCAACTAGAGAGTCAAATGTCTTCAAGCCTTTATGTCTTCAAGCCTTAGAGGTCTGTCAATATAATGATATTTGAAGGTAATTCCAAGACTGGCCTAACCCAATTATGTTTAATCAAATCAGTGTCAAGTAAGAAGTAATTTACTACAGATTAAAAGGGAATGCAGATCAAGGGAAAAGCAACACATGCTTTAAATAAACCAGTTGTAAACAACATTTTTGAGATAACTAAGGAAAACTGAGTATGTACTAGGATATCATATAAAGCAATTATTTAAAACAAAAAAATTACATAAATAATTTTTCTTCTATACGCTCACCTTGACAATAACTGAGAAGAAAACAACATGAATAACTTTTACAATGTAGGACCAAATATGAAAAGAAAACTCATTATGGTGGGTTCCAAGTTAATAGTAAGAAACATTAATGACATGTAGAGAAAAAATATTGGCCTATAAGTTAAAAAGCTCAAAAGTAACATTTCTACCTATTAGACTAAGCATCAACTAGTAATCACCAATAGTTGTTCCTAGTAAAAGAAATTATACTGTAAAAAAAAAAAAAAAAAAGAAAAATTATACTGAACCAAAAACCTGAACATGTGTATCTAATCCATTATATATTAGGTATTGGCACGATGTGACTGATCTTTTTCTGTGACAGCCAATGAATCATAAAGTGAGTTCCAGCCCACATAATTGCCCAATTATGAAAAATGATACTAATTACAAGAAATCGTAAAACACCACTGTGGCAATAACCTTGCAGCAAAGAACACTAAACCAAATGGCAAAACAGGGAACTTAAAATTTGTCTACCACAGTCTTGGAGAAATTTATGTTATGACCATTTTATTAGTCATTCTACGTGATATATTCTCACCTCTTTTGGAGTTTTATGAGCTGCACAAAGAAAAATCCATTGTTCAGTTGCTGTCATCTGAGTACATGTATCTGGATGGCATTCGCTCTGTTAAAAAGTTACATTTCTTAATATGTAAAATAATTTTAAAGTTTATCATTTATCATTTTACATTTCCATGTAAAATTCTAGATTAGAAATTTTAGATAAGTCTTTGTAAGCACATTAATTAAGTCATAAAAATACAGGGGAAATTAGAACTTTCAATTATAACTTTAACTTGAAAATATTACCTGAAGTTTGACAGCAAGTCCATTGAGCTCAAGACAGAATTGCCTAAAAATTCAAATATATAAATGAAAAGGCTTATCTATTTTCCACATTTAGAATATTAATTTGAAAAACAGAACCCCAACAGTACCAGCCATTCTCCCTCATCACCATTATCAACACCATATGAATTAACATGGCACATTTCCTACAAAGACCTACAAATTAATACACAAAACTCAAAACTAATGACCCTAAAAAGGTTCAATATCAGAGTTCAATAAGTTGGTCATCTTTACACTGGAAATTGGTACAATTTTTCTGAAAAGTATTTCAGACATATTTACCAAGACACTTAGGAAGTGTACATTTTTTGACTATGTCATTCAAACTATATATGTAAAAAAACCCTTACATTCTATATGATTAGCAACTGAAGAGTAGTAAAATGTTGGCAAAGGATATGCAAAGGTGTTTATATTCACAGTAAGATTCCAGTTATATATAAAATTATGTACATTTATACATTCACATACAAACAGATACACAGAAAAGACTACACTTTTATACTCCTACATATTTTACAAGCTTTGTTATGATTACAAACAACATTCTCCTTATAAAAACTTTAAACATAACATAGAAGAAAGTCTGTCTTCCATAATTCCACCACATTTTCCCAAAAGATTCTTGTTTACAGCAAATTTGATTTTATAGTCACAGGTTAAAGTATACTGGGATCCTATATACAATTTTGTAACTTGCTTTTTTGTCACTTAACAGGTCATGGGCATTTTTTCATGACATACTTTCCTTCTAAAATTCCCAAAATGAGAATTACAACGCCTACGACAATTCTTGAACATTGCTAAGTGCTCAAAAAATATAATTTTTTTTAAATGTAGTCAGGAGATATTTATTTATTTATTTATCCTCACAGGAGGATATTTTTTCCATTGCTTTTCAAAGATTGGAAGGAAGAGAGAGACACATCAATTGGTTGCCTTCTGCTTGCACCTTGATTAGGGCCAGGGATCTAGGCTGCAACCGAGGTATATGCCCTTGGCTGGAATCAAACCCAAGACCCTTCAGTCTGTAGACCGACACTCTAACCACTGAGCCAAACAGGCCAGGGCTCAAAAAATATTTTTGAATAAATGAACAATGGAGGAAACTATATGACATTGAGATAATCATTTTTAAACAGAGTTGTTACTTGATATGAAAAGGTAACTTATACTCTATGACACAAAGGTAACTTACTTTATAACTGTCAAAATACTGAATGCATTCCCTCTAAAAATCCTATCAAATTAGTCAATCACTAGTGTTTCCCCATCAAACAAATAAGAACACTTTAGTTTTTAAAAATGCAAAACTGCCTAACTGGTATGGCTCAGCAGTTGAGCATCAACCTATGACCCAGGCAATCTTGGTTCGATTCCTGATCAGGGCACATGCCTGGGTTGCAGGCTTGATCCCCAGCGGCGGGTGTGCAAGAGGCAGCCGATCAATGACTCTCATCATTTATGTTTCTCTCTCTCTCTCTCTCTCTCTCCCCACCTTTCTCTCTCTGAAATCAATAAAGACATATTTAAAAAATAAATAATAAAAATAAAAATGCAAAGCTAAGCCCTGGTCAGTGGGGCTCAGTTGGTTGGGTGTTGCTTTATGCACATAAAGGTTGCCAGTTCCATTCCTGGCCAGAGCACAGATCCCCAGTAGGGGTCATGCAGGGGGCAGGAGACTGATGTTACACTCTCACACAGATGTTTTTCTTTTCTTCACCCTTCCTCTCTCTCTAAAAAGATCAATAAAAATATTTTTAAAAAATTAAATGCAAAGCTAAGGCTCTGGCCAGGTAGCTCAGTTGGTTAGAATGTCATCCTGATACACCAAGGTTGCAGGTTCAGGGCACGTACAAGGAAGCAACCAATGAATGCATAAATAAGTAAAACAACAAATAGATCTCTCTCTCTCTCTTCCCCCAACTGTCTCAAATCAATTTTAAAAAAATGCAAAGCTAAAACCTAAATAATTGATAGATAAGAGTCCAAATAGAAAGAAGAGAAAAAAACTTGCACATATGTAAAAGAAAAACTATATTTATTTACTTCTTTAAAGTATATTATAATAGAAGAAAACAAATAAAAAGACAAGGTTCAAACTTTCAGTTGTCTATAATTTTACTTCCTTTTCAGGTGCCCAATAATAATGCTGTTCTTAGATTACAAAAACAACATTATTTCTGAATCACCACATAACCCTCTCCTGGCCCTTATCTGTAGGCTGAATGTTTTATGTTTTAGTTATTTTCCACTAAGTGGTAATAAAGACTGATGGTTGTTGCGCCATCTCCATCCCCGTTCTTCCCTCTGAGGCGACCCAGAGGGAAGAGCAATGGGCAGCAGCAGCTCCTCCTGGGCTTATCCCCTGAACTTGTCTCTAAGACCTCCTTTTCTCTCTGACTTCTCAATGAGCCAAAGCAGCCCAGCCTAAGTTCTCCTGTTGCTTGTTCTATGCTTTCTGTTTCAATGTCCCAAGTACAGTTTTGCATCCATCATGGACCCAATACCCTTTGGCTTAGTGTTGTGTAGTCCTTCCCTTTGGATATTCCCATCCCCCACCCCCTTTTCCTTAAATAAAAATAAATAAAAAATAAGAAAGACAGATGGTAATAAACAAGTTTCCCATGTAGTTCAACCCACTTATGGCCAATAGCAAAATTAAGCTATCTGATTTGGCAACGTTTACAGGTACCATCTGTGGTAAATAGTGCAAACCTAACAACTCCAAGTTAATTCAATACAGGGCTAACACATAAAGTTGTATGGCTAAAGACACAGCCAGATCTGAAATCCAGTCATTAAGTGACTCTACTCACTAAATCAAACATGAGACTGCATCCACTCAAATGAAGGGATATCTTTTCCTAATTACACAGATTGTGAGCTAGTGGAAGATTTGACTGAATCTCGAATGACCCAATTTCCATTAACATCATTATATACTTAAATGCATTAACTAATAACAACATATTAAGCCTTATATCAGTAACATCAAGCACATGCTCTTCATCAACTATAAAGATCTATACAGTAAGATAAACCAAAAAAAAAAATACATGTGATGCATAAATACAAAACCAAAAAAGTGGCTAATATTTAGAAAAAAAATAACAAAAGTAAAAGCAATAGCACCAGGACAAATAAAATATGCATGAGAAAAATTTTGTAAGTTTTGTATAGTCTAAGTTAAATAGGGAGGAAAAGGTTTTCTTAGATCTAAAATTAAAATCTTATAAATTAAAATCAGCCCTCACTTACTATGAATTATGCTACCAAAAAAACCCTCACTTATTTTCATCATTAATCCTATCAGACTGTTATTTTCAAAGCTGATTAAAATAAAGCAGAGGATATATTATATTAAAGTGTTCTAGATCTTGACTTATAAGAATGGGGAAGTATCTACATATTCATACTTGCAATTATACATTGAGATGTATTTTTAAAAAACTACATGAAGTAGTCAAGTGATTTGTCCAGAAACTGGCAGAGTACAAACAAGTCTTAGCATCTTTAAAATTGCTGAACTGTTATGACAAAACATTATGTCTTTGCAAAATCTAGACAACATGCCTGCATCACCAATTTTAAAAGTACCTTATCTACAAATTGAGGCATTCATCACAGAAAATGTGGTCTAATTTACTGGGGAAAAGTCATATTTCTACTATATTTATTAATTTAAAATCAACTCAAAAGTAACAAACTCCGATGAACATACATGCATTCTGCATTCTCCATATTTAACCTATCAACTCATCCCAGCTCCCATTTATAATAGAAAGTTTATAACTTCAAGAAACAACCTAGTAATTCAGGATACAGCTGCTTCTAAAGTTAACTCTAATTAATTATCATTCACTTGTCATTAATTTTCTCATTCAAAAGATATGAAAAGCTCCAAAACTCCTAACTTCAGGATTACAATTAATCTCTATTTACCAAAAGGAAGACTGGAAGTTCACAGAAGTTAATAGGTAACTCATCATACCAAGCCTATACTGGGAACTTGACATGACCCTCTAAAGAGAAACAGCTATTCACAAGTAGGTAAAAGGAAATAATGGATTTGTGGTTAAGAGGTATGACTAAGGAAAACTGTGTAAAACCATAGTAAGGCCCAAATCCATAACTGCAGAAAACAATCAGTAAATATCAAAGTTGAAAATATAAAAGCTTCAGAATTTGCTTTTTGATCTGCAGTTACATAATTATTTTATTTATAATTCATAATCATTAATATTAAAGATTATTTTTATTAATAAGTACTATTACTATTTTGATATCATAAGGACCTACCTTAAATGTTCATACTTCCACACACCTTCATCTTGGCCTTCAGGTGGTTCAAGAATTTTGTCAATATTGGAACAATCTGCTCTTATGTTCTGTTGAATATACTATAAACAAAGAGGTTCTTATAGTTAATTAAAAATATTATACAATATGGTAAATCTTATGCTAAATTATGTAATTCTGAATATATAAAAACTGCTCTTATGGTTCAACTTTTGGGTTATAAACAAAATAGGAAACAAAGTACAGAATCAAAATCAGTACAGCAGGTCCTCGAATAACACCATATAATGTTGATGAAATGCCACAGGATCTTAACTCTTGTTTATATTAATTAGTCTATGGTAAAATTGGTTTCCTTACACGTCGTTTCACTACAGTTCCAAGAACCTATCAACAGTGTTAACTGAGGACTTAATGTAACTCAGAAGAAAGGAAGTAACCATACCTATTCTCCATCTTAACTTCTTTGGGATAGGATTTACTACAAAAATGCATATGGTATTTACCAGGAGTGAAACTAGGATCAAAACTTCAAAGCATAATTTTCGTATGAACATAAAATACAGACAATGTAAATAGCTTTGGTAAATATTATATGATTCCATTACTGCTAAGTATTTAGAATAGACAAAATTCTATAGAGACAAAAAATGCATTAGTAGTTGACTAGGACTCCTGGGAGAAGGGGAGAGACAAAGGAGAATGGGGATAAAACAGCCAATGGGAATGATGTTTCTTTGGTGGGGGATGAAGATGTTCTAAAATCAGATTGTGGATTATGGTTGTACAACCCTGTTAATATGCTAAAAACCAGTGAATTGTATATTTTAAGTAGGTGATTTCTACATATGTTAATTATGCCCAAAAAATATGACTAGCAGCCTGGCCAGATACTAAGCTGGTTAGAGTGCTGTCTCAATACGCCAAGCTTGCAGGGTCGATCCCCAGTCAGGGCACATACAAGAATCAACCAGTGAAAGCATAAATAAGTGGAACAACAAAATCAATGTTTCTCTCTTGCCCTGTAAAAGTCAGTAAGATAAATAAACTAAAATAAAAATGACTAGCAGAAAAACTAAATTTTAAAAAAGGCAAGGAGATTCAGTTTCAAGTTAAATTGAATTAAACTTTAAATTTCAGATCTTTTTAATGTTTCATTCAATCTATGATTTAAATAACCTAAGCCCAGCCGGGCGTGGCTTAGCAACTGAGCATCGACCTAGGATCCAAGAGATCGGGGTTCGATTCCCAGTCAGGGCACATTCCCGGGTTGCAGGCCGCAGGCCATCAATGACTCTCTCATCATTGATGTTTCTATCTCTCTCTCTCCCCCTCCCTTCCTCTCTCTGAAATCAATAAAGATATATTTATAAATAAATAAATAAATAAATAAATAAATAATAAATACCCTAAAATTTGAATAGGCTAGATTAGGCTAAAATGCCTGATTATAAAAACTTAGTAACTACAGGGCTCTCTTAAGCCAATCTATTTTTCCTATTTTCAGATAATCTTTCTTGAGTATCACTCTCATGTCAAAAGGTTGCTCAAAAGCTCTGAATGACTCCTTAATTCCTATAAAACAGCTCTCCTTGATTTTCTGACCCTCATCCTAATGTTCCATGTTTGCATGGAATTGATTCTTTCTCACCTCAGATAACAACTAAATTCTATACCTTTTCCACTGGCCACCTCAAATTCCATGCTACAATTCTTTCCAAAGTCCCTCTCTCCCAACACACTCATCTTCCCCAATTATTCTAATCCTCACAGAACTCCCTCTGATTTCCTACCACATTTGTCATGTGTATAATTTTTTTTAAAAATGTCTTTATTGATTTCAGAGAGAGGAAGGGAGAGGGAGAGAGAGAGAAATATCAATGATGAGAGAGTCACTGATCGGCTGCCTCCTGAACACCTCCGACTGGGGATCGAGCCCACAGCCTGGGCATGTTTCCTGATCGGGAACTGAACCTCAATCACCTGGATCTAGGTCGACGCTCAACCGCTGAGCCACGCCGGGCCAGGCTGTCATGTGTATAATTTAAATTAGCAATTTGTCTATTCACTTTTATCTTTCCTGCTCCCATTGTGCACCCTACAGAGTTGCTATTAGCATTATTCAAACTTAATAACACTTATTTTCATGTGTCTCTCAAATATAAAACAGACTTAATTTTATTTTGAACTTTGGTATTAGCACCTGGCACACAGGTTTTTAATAAATGTTTACTGATCACCTAAACTACAGTAGTTGAAGTCAAGGATGAAGATAAGCAAACCTGAAATGTTAAAGCCATATCGAGATAGGGATGAGAAAAGTTACCAAAAATATATTATAGACCCCGATTCTTCTCCATCCTTTGGTGATCCCCAAATCATATTTTAGACACAGAAATATATTTTGTGCAAAATGGTTTGCTCATAATCAATATTAATTCTTTAACCACATATTTGGTGACTGAATTTACTTATTAAATTTTGTTATTAATGGAATTGCAAGCTGTCATTCTTTAAGGTCTCCAGAATCCTTTTATTAATGAGAGTTTATATAAAACATAAAAAGAAATCCTTAACTTACAAAAATAAAACAAAAATGTGATTTTTTCCCCTGAAATGAGTCCTTGATACTTTTATGTAAAAAGAGGGCAGCTATCATTATAAAATGAGCTAAGAAAAATAAATGTCCTCATGCTCACTACATATAACTTTTGGGATATGGAAATTTTTACATTGTTTCTGAGTTACTACTATCAGCAATTTCTGTTCATTGTGATAATTTATTTTAATCACCCTCACAAATGTCTTGAAAACTAAAGGTTTACAAAATGCAACATGTTTTCTCTGTCCTGGCACACATAATAATGTAATGTAAATCTAAACTATGTGCAGTATAAGATGGGCAAATATGAAAATAGGAAAAAAGCAAGAACTAGCTCTATCATGAAAAGTTGAAACATTCTTAAGTACCTTTTCAACATTATCTTTAATCTTAATAATTCAGTTAAATGGAAAAACAGTACTATTACCACTTAAAACTTCTGCTGGTGAATTTTAATGCTAAGAGTTTTTGAAACTAGGTAAACTGAACAACTATTATTTAAGAAACAGGCTTTGAAATCTTTAATGAATTCTGCAGAAAAATCCAGAAGACAACCTCATAAAAAGTGTTCTTTATGTTTCTAAGAACTTGCTAATTTACTACTACTCTTGAAGAGAATCTTTTTCAGTAAGTTTCCAAACACATCACATCTACCAGATCCTAATCAAACTCTGCTAACACTATTAGTATACACTCACTTCCCAGGCCTTGCACATCTCCTCTACAAGAATATATTACACCAGTTTTAAAACTAAATTCAAAAGGAGGTATGAAATCTTTCTTCCTTATCTTATGAAAAAGGCAGAAACATATCTTCCTAGTGGTTTATTCCTGTGGGCTATAATTATTAGTAATTATAATAATCTAGTACTATATTTTACATAAGACTTTTCCTAAAGTAGTTTTTAGAAATCATTTGGGAAAAGTAAAGTACATAGTAATAAAACACCATGCAAAAAAGCATTTCATTATTTCCAGTTTTGGGTAAGATGGAGTAAACACATCAACCTCTCCCACTGAACAAAACTATAAAAATCTGGTCAGAATGCATAGTGCAGTTCACACTGGCCTGTCTGGCTCAGTAGTTAGAGCACTGGCCCTCAGACTGAGGGGTCCCAGGTTCTATTCCGGCCAATGGCATGTACCCTCAGTTGCAGGCTCAGTTCCCAGCCCCAATCAGGGTGCCTGTGGGAGGCAACCAGTCAATGAGTCTCTCTCACATCAATGTTTCTCTCTCTCCCTTCCACTCTCTGTGAAAACCAATGTAAAAAATATCCTCCAGTGAGGATTAGCAAAAAAAAAAAAAAAAAACCAGAAAAGAAAGAGAACACACAGTGCAGCTATTTGAGGTCTCTGAAAAGCAAATATCAGAAAGAGAAGCAGAAAAAAAAAACCCATCAGAATTCAAAGTACCAAGGAACTGGCAGTAAGTTTGCTGTGTTTCTTTTCCTCTCTGATATCCTCTGGCTTGAATTAGGGATGAAACCCCAAAAATGACCACTACTGATGCAGATAGATACAGGAGAAACTATTTACTTCTGGCTTAAGGCGTAGAAAAAGGAACTCCTAAAGCTCAAAAAGAGTAGAAAAAATCACCTGGATTTCCCCCGCTCTTCCTTTTTCTCCATTGCCTAGGCCTGAGACAATTCTACAGGGCAGCAAAAGCAGCTGGCAACACAAAAATGCAAGACAAAATTCTGAGGAACAGAACCTTTCCTCTCCATTTACTGCTGAGATATAACCCTGTATCTTTTCTTTTTTTCTTCTTCTTTCTTAAAAATATGTTTTTATTTATTGACTTTTAGAGAGAGGCAGAGAGAGGGATGATGAGAGAGAAACATCATCATCAATAGGCTGCCTCCTGCACGTCCCCTACGGGGATTGAGCCTGCAACTCGGGCATGTGCCCTGACTGGGAATAGAGCCGGTGACCTCCTGGTTACTGGGTCAACACTCAACCGTTGAGCCACTTTAGCCGGGGATAACCCTGTTTCTTTTTCTCTCTTTGCCTTCCCACAACTGCAGCACAATTCCAGTTAAGAGTTTCAGGTTGGAGGGCCAATGCAGTAGGACCTTAAAGTATCAGAGAGATATTAGAGAGAAAGAAGTTCAAAAAAGTAATCCCACAGTCCTGGCTGGTATGGCTCAGTTGGTTGAGCACTGACCCAGGAATCAAGAGGTCACAGGTTCGATTCCGGATTAGGGCACATGCCCAGGTCTCGGGCTCTATCCCCAGTAGGGGCTGTGTAGGAGGCAGCAGATCGATGTCTGTCTGTCTGTCTCTCTCTCTCTCTCTCTAAAAACCAATGAAAAGATTTTTTTTTAAAGTAAGTAATCCCATAAAGCTGTTTATGAACTCCTGGGCGCAACCCTGATCTGTGTATGAGTGCATGCATGAATCTGATCCTAATCTGACAGACTTTGAGAACTGAGCTAATGGATATACCTCCACCTAGGCTGAGTACAAGTTGGTGCACACACAAAACAGATTCAAGGAGTAATGCAAAGTTTTGAAAGCCAAACTGACATTGGAACCTCAGTTCGGTTAGAACTTGCAGCCTGTTTCTAACCAGGTCAAATACCTTCTATGACAAAAATATCCCATTCTCCATTGGGTTAAACAAGACCAGAGTATAAACATAATAATATTCAAAATGTCCAGGATATAATCCAGAATTACTTGGCATACAAAGAATACATGAAAATCTCAATTATCATGGGGAAAAAAAAAACAGTCACAAGACACCAATGACAAGAGGACACAGATGTTGGAATTACCTGACAGAGACTTTAAAACAGCTATTACAAAAATGCTTGAATGTAAAATTACAAACACTCAAAACAAAAGTATCAGCAAAGAGAGGTATAAGGAGCCAAATGGAAATTTTAGAACTGAAAAATACAACCATCAAAGTAAAACACTCACTGGACTCAATAGCAGAATGGAGATGGCACACCGAAGAGTCAATAAACTTGAAGATAGATAAATAGCATTTATCCAATCTGAACAACAGAAATAAAAACAACAATAAACAGAGCCTCAGAAACTTGTGAGACAATAAGAAAGGATTTAAAAGTCATGCCATCAATGTCCCACAAAAAGAAGGTAAAGAATGAGGTGCTAAAAAATATATCTGAAGAAATAATGGCTAAAAAGTTTCAAGTTAGGAAAAGACATAAACCTACAAAGTCAAAAAGTTGAATGGGCTAATGGGGAGTTGTTACTGTTTAATGGGTACAGAGTTTCAGTTGGGAAAGATGAAAAGTTCTTGAGATAGATGGAGGTGGTAATGGTTGCATAACAATATGAATGTACTTAACACCACAAAACTGTACACTTAAAATGGCAAAAATGATAACTTTTATATATTTATCACAATTTTAAAAAAGCTGAGTAAACACCAAACAGGAAAATTCAAAGAAATCCATGCCCACACACATAATCAAACTGCCAGAAACTAAAGATAAAGAAATCAGATAAAAAAAGGTATATGACCTATAGATAAAGATTCAAATGACTACAGCTTTCTCATCAGAATGCATAAAACACAGGAGGAAGTGACACACTTATTTTATTTTGAAATACGTTTTTATTGATTTTTAGAGAGAAAGGGACAGAGAAAGGGAGGGAGAGAAAGACAGAAACATGAATGAGAGAAAAACATGGATTGGCTCCCTACTGCCATGCCCCCCACCGGGGACTGAGCCCACAATCTAGGCATGTGCCCTGACCAGGAACTGAACGGGTGATCTCTTGGTGCATGAGGTTACGCTCACACAACTGAGCCACACCAGCTGGGTGGAAATGGCACATTTTTAATGTGCAGAAAGAACCATCAATCCAGAATTCTATATCTAACAAAAACACCTTTCAGAAATAAAAATATATTGTCAAATGAAAGAAAGCTAAGGAGAATTCCTAGCCAGCAGACTGACCAACAAGAATTGCTAAAGGAAGTACTTCAGACAGAATGAAAAAATAATACCAGAGGAAACTTAGAATACCAAGAGCAACCGAAATTATAAATATTTGGGTATAAATATAATAGACCATTCTCCTCTTGAATTCTTTAAAATACGTTTGTTTGGCAGTCCTAGCCAGTTTGGCTCAGTGATTAGAGCATCGCCCTGCAGACTGAAGGGTTCCAGGTTCATTTCTGGCCAAGGGCATGTACCTCAGTTGCAGACTCAATCCCCAGACCCCGATAGGGGTGCATGCAGGAGGCAACCAACCAATGTGT
The DNA here is from genome assembly GCF_054644295.1 of Miniopterus natalensis. Taxonomy (NCBI): domain Eukaryota; kingdom Metazoa; phylum Chordata; class Mammalia; order Chiroptera; family Miniopteridae; genus Miniopterus; species Miniopterus natalensis. The sequence continues at coordinate 25,555,967 of NC_142088.1, forward strand.
CTCCTTCACATCAATGTTTCTCTCTCTCCCTCTCCTCGCCCCGGCCTTCTACTCTCTCTGGAAAGCAATGGAAAAAATATCCTCAGGTGAGGATTAAAAAAAAAAAGCAAGCTGCAAGGAATAAAGGGTAGTTCAACATTAAAAAAAAAAAAAATCAATGTACACCATTTCAATGTATTAATACACCACATTAAAATACAAAGGGAAAAACACACAATCATCTCAATTCATGCAGACAAGACATTTGCCAAAATCCAAAACTTTTTCATGATAAAAACACTCAGAAAACTAGGTATAGAAGAGAACTTCCTCTATATGATGAAGGGCATTTATGAAAAAGCCACAGGTAACATCATACTCAATGGTGAAAGAATGAAAGGTTTTCCTCCAAAATCAGAAATGAGACAAACACACCTGTTTCAATTATTGCCATTCAACACTGTACTGAAGTTCTAGTCAGATTAGACAAGAAAAAAAATTAAATGAAAGGCCATCTTTATTCACAGAGTACATGATCCTTACAGAAATCCCAAGAATCCACAGCAAAGCTAATAAATGAATTCAGCAAAGTAGCAGGATATTAAGATCAGTTTACAAAAATCAGCTGTGTTTCTATACGTCTTCAACAAACAATCCAAAACGGAAATTAAGAAAGCAAATCCATCTACACTAGTATTCAAGCCCAGCAGGCGTGGCTCTGCGGTTGAGCATCAACCTATGATCCAGGAGATCGAGGTTCGATTCCCAGTCAGGGCATATGCCCGGGTTCGGGGCTCAATCCCAGGTAGGGGGCGTGCGGGAGGCAGCCAATCAATGACTGTCTCATCATTGATGTTTTTATTTCTCTTTCTCCCTCTCTCGGCCTCTCTCTGAAATCAATAAAGACATATTTAGAGGAGAAAAAAAAAGTACTAGAAAGAATAAAATATAGACCCTGAACCCACTTCCACGCAGATTTTTTCCAATAAATACAGTAAAAATATTTTCTCATCCTTATGATCTTCTTAACAACATTTTCTTTTCTCCAGTTTACTTTATTCTAAGAACACCGTATATATAATACAAATAATACAAAATATGTGCTAACCAACTGCTCAAGTTATCGGTAAGGCTTCCAGTCAACAATAGGCTATCAGTAATTAAGTTTTGGGGGAGTCGAAAGTTACAAGTGAATTTTCAACTGTGCCCCTAACCTCCACGTTATTCAAGAGTCAACTGTACCCAGGAATAAATTTAAATAAGGTTAAATACTTGTAGACTGAAAACTACAAAACATTGCTGCAAGTAACTAAAGAAGACTTACATGAATTGAAAGACATCTCATTCATAGGTAGGAAGACAATATTAAGATGTCAATACTACCCAAAGCAATACATGTTCTATGCAATCCCTATAAAAATTTCATGTCTTGATTTAAGTTTGATTATAGTTTAATATGCCATTTTAAAACAAAATGAAGGTTGATAAAAGTTTTAAATGGTCGGCCATTCTATTAATTCCATGGATTCTGGTTTGTGCTAAAAGATATAGGAATACTTAAAAGGAAGATCAACTGCTTAGTTCATTGTTATTACCTGCTGAACAGCTAGTGTACTGTCCATTTCATCAAAGGATTCATCAGGCCAATTATAGAAATCCTATAAAAAAAATTCATGGTTAAAATACAAGATGCAATACTATGATTAATTTCAATTCTTAATAAAAACCCAAAGTTACACTGGAGGAGAGGAAAAGTCCTCATACTGTAAGCATTGTGATTATCGGTAAATAAGTTAAAGGGATTTTATTCAATGTTTTTAAATGAACATCAAGATTTTATTTAACTGAACTACAAGTTACATTTTTTTCAACCATAAATCCTTCAATATGGCTCCCATAAACCTTTCATGTATCACTTGAGGAGATAAGTCTATCACTTTTTTGTTTATGGTGGTTAAATATCTTCTCAAAAAGTTACACTTAAAAATCTCCGGGTACAATAAAACTTAACCCATTTTTACCTAGAGAAGAGCTAGTGTCAGTAGTAATACAAGTGTTATTTTAGACAGACATTATAAATTATTATTCCAATTCCAAATGGTGTTTTAAATATCTAAATCAAAATGAGCTCCATCAAAAATGGAATAGCCACCAAATAGAACAGCCTTCTTATAAGGGGGATATTTTTGTGGACCATCTTGCATTGGTTCTGAATTCCTCTGTAGATAATCCAGTTTGTAGACATTCTCCTAAGTAATTAAGAACCTTCCATTTGACTGATTTTTCAGCAAAGTTTACCTATGTATCCTTTGTAGGTAGCACAATGCCTGATACATAGTATGTGTTCAATAAATGTCTCTGAGATAAAAATAGAGGAGAAAGTAGTTATAAACAAATGACCTATAACCCTTTATCAATCAACATGGGTAAGTCTCCCAAAGTCTTGAGCAAAACTGGAGCAAACTGAAGAATACAGTGTATGATACCACATGAAAAAAAGTTTAAGAAAGTCCAAAGCATGCTTATGGATATAATGCATATATAGTAAAAGTATAAAGAAAAGGAATGATGATGATTATTGGTTGGGAGGAGTGGGTAGAAGACAGAAGAATGTATTCCAGAGGGATTCAACTATATTAGTAATGTTTTAATTCTGAAGGTAGGTGATGGGTATACCTTTTTAAGTGTTTTAAAATGTTGTTTTGTTTTTAATAGTTGCCCACCCGGCCAGGTGTGGCTCAGTGGTTGAGCATCAGACTAGGATCCAGGAAATCGAAGTTCGATTCCCAGTCAGGGCACATGCCCCGGTTGCGGCTGGATCCCAGTCCGGTGCGTGCAGGAGGCAGCCAATCGGTGTTGTTTCAACTCTCATCATTGATGTTTTAACTCTCTCTCTCCCTCTCCCTTCCTCTCGCTGAAATCAATAAAGATATATTTTTTAAAAAAATTTGTTTCCCTATATGAATGAAAATGAAATAACTTTATTTTAAAATGTCAAGAAATTTTAGGAAACTTTCTGGAAATTATTCCAGGATATCTTTTCCTAGACATAATCTAAATATTATTGCCTGGCCGGGCGTGGCTCAGCGGTTGAGCATCGACCTGGGGTCCAGGTGATCGGGGTTCGATTCCTGGTCAGGGCACATGCCCGGGTTGCGGGCTCGATCAATGACTCTCTCATCATTGATGTTTCTATCTCTCTCTCTCTCTCTCTCCTTTCCTCTCTCTGAAATCAATAAAGATATATTTTTAAAAAAAAATTTTTTTTAAATAAATAAATATTATTAAAGAATAATTTTAACAATCTCGTCTGGCTGGTGTGGCTAAGTGGTTGAGCTTTGACCCATGAACCAGGAGGTCATGGTCTGATCTCGGTAGGGACATAGGCCCCTGTTGCAGGTTGGGCACTGGATACCCAGTAGGGGCATGCAGGAGGCAGCAGATTGAGGCTTCTCTCATCATTGATGTTTCTCTCTCTCCCTCTTCCTTCCTCTCTGAAATCAATTTTTTAAACATTTTTTAAAAATTTCTTCCTCTATGATTTATACTTTAAAAAAATATTTCTATCAATACAGTTGGCATATACTTGCCTTTAAAATTTTGTTTGTAGAATATTTGTTATTAAAATATTAGAAAACATATAGTAATATACAGAAAAGACATAAAAAAAGTTCATTTGGAATTGAATATCCTACCTCATCATACTTGTGATATACTGTAAACACTGAAAGGAGGAACCAAAAATCCGGTTTAATGGATGTTCTCATCTAATTCAGTCAATAAACATTTATTGAAAACCAACTATGTGGCAACATCCCAATCTAACCAATCTTAAAAAAAAAAAGATACTCCACGTACTCTATTATAATTCTAAATAAGTCGTCTTAGAATAGACTCATTTCACTGAAGGAAATTAGTGTGATAGACAAAGAGACAGGACAGAATGCTGTGTAAGCAGTCTTTTTTTTTTTTAACCCTAATCTTTTCTGTCACATTTTATTTAACAACCTTGATCCAGGACAATGTGGAAAAAGCAAAGGAGCTTTCTTATAAGTGACTTACTCATGACACAGCAGACAGATGTATTACAATATTAACTTAAAATATATTATTTTCTTTCCTTTCAAAAGTCATAACTTTTGAGTAAATAAAAATGGATGACAATTACCAGAACGGGAGTACAAAAGTCCACTTCCAACTTTATATAAAAATATAAAGTTGACCACTCAATAAAAGAAAAAAACAGTTTCCACAGTATAAGAAGTAAAGGTACCTAAGAGAATATTTGTAGGTAAAGAAAGTTTGGAAAAGGTAAAAAGAAAGCCTAAATAAAAAATTTCCAGTAGTATGACCATGAAACTGCCAGAGCAGCTGACAGTTTAATGTGACTCTAATAAGGACTTTCAAACTAAATCCTCTAAACGTCAATACTAGAAGCAACTTGTTAAAGAGAAAAAGTCACCAGTGAACTAAGAATGCAAAGCAATGTAACCTTGAGCAAATGCAGTCGATTCTCTGGGCTTCGGTTTTCTTATCTGCAACAGGGATCTGGGAAGGTGTCCGGATTCAAAAGACCCCTTCCAAAGGACTCTCTTTCCAAAATTCTGTGCAAGACAGTAAAAGCTATTCTCTGACATAAAGTCATAGCTCCATGGTTTGGGGTTTTTTTTACTTATCTCACCTTTCCTTTAAAATTACATTTTAACACCTCTCTCCTAATTTTAGAGCATCTACTCAATAGCAAGCCATTTCAGCTAGCAGGTGAGTCAGATCAAGTCTAAATGCCTACTTGATTTTTTAAAGAACATGAGGCATTCCTCTCTTGCAAATCCCAAGAACCAAGGCCTAAATAAGCACCAGCTCACCCAAATATCGCCCTACCGAAAGCTAATAAAATTATAATCAGTTCATCCCCTGTGCTTCACACGTAACAACAAGAAAATCCACAAGGAATGATATCTAACAAGTCGCAACCTGATGATAAAAACGTGCTGGACCAGAGAACAGCTGCAGCGAGAAGCGGCCAAACGCAGACAGCAAGAGGAGGTGTACAGAGTCAATGATCGCCACCCGGATCCGGCTAGACCAGCTGGGTGGGAGAAGCCGAGCAGGTACGTCACAAGCCAGGTGGGACAGAGGCCAGACAGGCTGTTTACACGCCCTTCCGCCCTGGCAGCCCCGACCCTCTCGAAGCCCCCGGGGTCTCCACCTGGCCCTGCGCCCCTCCAACGCAGGTCAACTGGGGTTCAAGGGGGAGGCGAGAACAAGCACAACCCCTGACAGGTTCCCAGCCCCCGTCCTCGGCGATCACCGCGCCGGCCCCCACCCGCCCCTCACGGCCACCCTCCTAACGAGGCTCCGCAGGCCTCACGGGCCGCCGCCGCCAGACTGAGGGGCTGTGGCTCCGGAAGAGCAGGCCGGGCACCACTGCCCCCGCCCGCCTGCCTGCCGCCTCGGCCCAACCTCCTCTCAGGGGCGGCCAAGTTCCAGGTGCGCCGCTGCTCCGCACCGAGAGTCCCCCCCGCAGAAAAGGTGCAAAAGTGGTACCTGCGCCTTGGTGCCCGGCCTGTTCCGCCTCAGCACTGCCGTCCCCTCCGCCATGACCATAGTGCCAGAGTCTGGGCGGCTGGAGTCGGTACCCGGATGTGGGGGAAGGCTGCCTGCGCGGGGGGCGGGGCCGAGCGGCGCCCTTAGTCAGGGAGCTGGGGAGGGGCGGCGCCTGACCGAACAGCGGTAACCCGCGCGGGGCAGGGCGGGAGAATGGGGAGGAGTCCGGGAAAAAGCCAATTGACCGAGGGAGGGGGTTGAGAGAAGGAACAGCGGACGACCAGCAGGCGGCGCAAGGACGGAGGGAGACCGGGTCACAGGGACCGATGGCGGCCTGGGGAAAAAACGCCGGCGGGCGCGGAGGGCGGGTGCGGGAGTGTGCCCGCTCGGCGCCTGTCTCCTCGGGCTTACGTTAGTCACTTCAGAAGGTGGGGGCTTGCAGAATGGCGGCCGTTTCGGCAAACCCGGGCGCAGACGCACACCTAAGAAGCGTAATTCTGTCCCGAAATTCACCTAGGCGTGCAAAGTGGAAAACGGACCAACGGGCTGTGAAACTTCCGAAGACGCTGCATGAAATCGACCAAATCTCAAATCAGACTGGCGCTTAGAGTGTCGAGTGATATTCCCACCATCCGCTGACTTCAAAGCCAAGGACTTTCTCAATGACAAGTTTGTTTGCGTAAAGGACCCAGATGCCAATTATCCGAGAGAGCGGACGTCTAGTGTTGTGCGTGAGATGCACAAAATTAGCTCGCGTATTTCGCAAGTCAGAAAGCGGGAGGGGAAATGAATGCCTCTTGATAGGTGGTGGAAGTTGTTCATCTAACAAGATTTCAAATTTCCTTTGTTGCACTTTTAAGTGTTCTCTTTAGTCATGAAATCATGGCAGTTGTTGACAGACTTTTTTTGTTTCCTGCTTAGAAACCTTAAGTCTTTGACCTGAGTTGACAGAGGCCTTAGGATACCAGATGGGAAGACGGCCGGCGAAGAGTGCGTACAGTGGGATGATTTGCAAGAGAAGAAAACATCAGATACCCATTACACCTACAGGTGTATTGACAGTGCTGAGAGAACTATGTCACAGACATAATCCAAAGATGTGAGGATGGGAGGAGAGGTTGGTTAAACCGAGTGGGTGCAAAACTGAATAATTGTTAGATACTCGGAACTTTAGGAAGTTGGTTCGCCTTAAGATTCCTTTTTCTGGAAGATGTCTGTATAGACTGGTAAGTTTTCAAGAGCAAAGACTTAATTCTTCATTTCATCACTATCTTCTAGATACAAAAGGTTTATTCATTCAACAAATATTTATTAATCCCCACTATGTGTTCAGCACTGAAGTAGGGGAATGAAAAGACCCTGTCCGGAACCATAAATTGCTTATTGTCTAGCAATGGAGACATGTGCAAATCACCAGTTCTCTTACTAAATACAGTGAGAATCTAAGATAGTGGCACCCAAATGTTGCCTCCCTATGCGAGACATGGGGTGAGTGTGAAGAGCCCAGTTCTAAGTAGGTCTCTCAGTCTGTGGACAACCCACCTCCCAGGATTAAGTTAAAATTTCCCATAAGTCAATATTTTTCTGAGCAGTAAATATCAGTTACCTATAGTTGAGGGGCTCACCTTAATGTTTTCTTACATTCATATTTTGTTATACTGTTTCAACGCATTTGAAAAGAATAAGAGAAAAAGGGAATAAGTTGATTTTAAATTCAGGAACAAAGTACACATTCATCTCTTTGAAAAGTCCAATAAAGTTGCATTGTGATGTCAACTCTGGCCTTGTTCAGAGGAAGAACCTTGTTCTTTAGGGCTGAAATGTTTCCAGCTCATAACCTTCACATTTTACTTCCTTTCTCAGTCTTCAGATTATGACCTTTAAACAAAAGTTATATAACCAGAGTTAATTTGAGGGGGGAAGAAGAAAAGAAAAAAAAAGAACATGATCAGTAATAACAGTCACATTAATAATGTAAAAACTGGAATATTTTGGTTAAAGAAGTATGCTTCTCAAAGGCAATGCAGACAAATGAAAATAACTGGGCTGGGATTAGAAAATCTAGATTCTTTTGCCTGATGATTATAAGACTTTGAACAAGGTATCAAAAGTTTCCTTTTATAATAATAAAAAAGTAATTGATTTGAGAGAGAGAGAGAGAGAAACATTAATTTGTTGTTCCACTTATTTATGCATCCATTGGTTGATTCTTGTATGTGCCCTAACCAGGGATCAAACCTGCAACCTTGGTGTATTGGGACAACACTCTAACCAACTGAGCTACCCAGCCAGGGCTAAAAGTTTCTTTTTTGGTAATGAAAACAATGCACAGGATTTCTTCCCCTCTACCTCATAGAGTATGAAAGCAAATATAAAAGTAAATATTCCTGTAAGTCTCTTGAAGTTTTAGAAGAAAATATTTTATAAATCCAAATATCATAAGTAATTTCAAAAGTCTCTATCCGATATGAAATTCTCTTTGGGAATTTTTTTTTAAATGAATACTAAGGCTTTTTCATCTGGACTTTTGTATTTTATTTTTTAAATACATTTTTATTGATTTCAGAGAGAGGAAAGGAGAGGGAGAGAGAGAATCGTCAATGATGAAAGTCATTCATCAGCTGCCTCCTGCACTCCCCATACGGCATTGAGCCCAAAACCCCGGACAAGTACCCTGACCCATGAATCGAACTGGTTCATGTGTCGAAGCTCAACAACTGAGCTATGCCAGCTAGGCTCTTTGGGGAATTTTTAAATCGAAGTAAAATAGTGAATGCCCATTATGTGTAGTAAGGCACTGAGCAGGTGCTGAGAAACATGAATAAGAGGTATAAGCTCCTTTCCTCAAAGAGTAAAAATGAATGGGAAAGGGGGATGTGTAGACTACAATACTACAAAGTAAAATGTCTTAAGTGTTGAAGCAGCCCGTGTTGGTTGCCTACTTGCTATCGTTCCCCTTACACATGTTCTTTGTAAGTAGACTTTGGTCTTGTTCAGTATCCATTTTTCTCTACATGCCCGGGGACAGGTAAACCCATCTCTAGCTGAATTATAAATCCCTAATGGTCTAAGCCAGTGATTTTCAACTTTTTTCATCTCATGGCACACATAAACTAATTACTAAAATTCTGCAGCACACCAAAAAATACATTTTGCTAATCTGACAAAAAATATAGATATAATTTTGATTCATTCATATGGGATGGCTAGGGATGGCTATTGTTGTGTTGGCTGTTGTCATTTTTTCATTTGACAACAATCTAAGGGAAAAGAGGTCAGTGCCACTGACTAAATAGTCAGGTATTTCGTGTTTTAAAAAATTCTTGCCGTTGCACACCAGTTGAAAATTGCTGGTCTAAGCCAATGTTTAAAGAATAAACATGTCCCTGGCCAGGTAGCTCAGCTGGTTAGAGTGTCATCCCCATAAGCCAAAGATGAAGGTCCAGTCCCCAGTCAGGGCACATACAAGAATCAACAAGCAAATGTATAAATAAGCAGAACAAATTGATGTTTCTCTCTCTCTCCCCCTCTCTCTAAAATCAACTTTTTAAAAAAATAAACATGCAACTCTTAATTTAGCCTAAAGAGATATGAAAGGTTATCTGATGGAGCTCTTAGGAGGAAGTTTTTTTTGCTCTTGAAGAGATAACAAAAGTGGTGGTCCCTTTTTTCTGCTACTGAATATTTCCAAGTCTGTGACTCCATCAGCCATCATGGAGATGCAGGAGATTTCATTCTAGGCCAAGCAAAGCTGAAGACGTAGGGAAGCATGGGAATATATGTTCATCGTTGAACAAATTAGTGCCTATATATGGTTTTATATGTTTTCAACATATTCGGAAATTATTTTCTCTTTATAAAAACTGTTACAAAATTATTTGGATTTATAGAGTTCAAACAATTAATTCTTAAAATAAGAGGGGTTAGGTCATTTGTCAAATGTCACAAAATTAGCATGTAAGCAACACGGGATCAGGGCCTTTTTTTATGACTGGTCTCTCTCATGTGGGTTGCTTAAAGGTAAAGGAAAACATGCAAATGCTGGTCACATAAATAAAAGTTCAAAACTCCATTTTGGTGTGGATGGTGTGAAAACAGCAATTAACTTGATAGGAAAGGCATGACTCAGGATCACTCTGGAGAGCCAGCTGGCAGTCCTTACCCGGAAGCTTAAAAGTGCTCACAGCCAAGCAAGCACATTGCAAAGAGTAGAGGGAAGACTTGCCTTGTCATACATCAAACTTTATGTTGAAAACAATGTGATGGAATAGATCAATGGAACAAGACTATAAAACCCAGGAATAGACTTGTTTTAAAATTTAATGTACAATAAAGATGATAGCTCAAATTTTGGGAGCAAAAGCGTGGTGGTGGTAAGAATGGATAATCCAATAAATGAATCTGAGACAATAAAGTCATCATTGGTTAAAAGAAAAACAAAGACACATGTACCATACACTAAAATAAATTATGGATCAATACTCATGTTCAAAAGAAAAAAGTACTGGAAGAATGAGATTTGACTGGCTAATAAGCAAAAACCTGCACATCAAATAAGGAAACAAATGTGACAAGTTGATACCGCTAATATGTAAAACCTTCTGATCCATGGTGGGAATGCAAAATGGTGGGGCCACTCGGAAAACAAGACGGAGATTTCTCAAAAAGATTATAAATATAACTCTCAGATCTACCCAGCAATCCTACTTTTGGGTATTTTACCCACAAAAATTGAAGTGAGAATCTCAAAGAGAGATTAGCACTTGGGGCTTCTCGCAGCACCATTCCCCACGGCAAAGCTGAGGACTCGCCTAAACGTCCAATTCACCGCAGCCAAGACGTGGAAACGATCTAAATGTCGGTCTACTAGATGAGTGGATAAAGAAAAATGTGGTATAAATTTACAATGGAGTCTTTATTATTCAGCTGGAAAAAAGGGCATTGCGGGCAGGGCGGGAAGGGCCTGCTGGCCGCCAGGTGGGCCCGGCGCGCTGGGGACGCGCCCGCGCTCGGGCGCCCTGGGTGCGCAGGGCCGGGGCGGCGAGCTGAGCGCAGGCGGCGCGGCCGTGTCCCGCGCCCGGGCGGTTCCGGTGGCACCGCGTTCTCCCCCGCCCCCGCCTTCATTGTGCGCTGGCAAGAATGCAGCCTCCTCCCTTGTTTATGTCGTTGGGGAGGAGGCTGCGCCAGGGGCTCGACGCGGAGGCTCCGGTACTTTATTATAAGCCTCGGTTTCCCCAGGCTTCGTTTCTCAGGTACTTCGGGGTCCTTTCTCGACTCTCCCAAGCGTGCGCCCTGGGAATGTGGAACACCTGGGCCACACTCCTGCAGATGAGCCGCCGGACCGCAGCAGCTTTACCCCCCGGGGCCTCCAAGTGCGCGCCGCCCCGGAGGGTGCCCACGGTGGCCGGCACCACAGCGTCCAACCACGACTTGGCCAGCCTTTTCGAGTGCCCCGTGTGCTTTGACTACGCGCTGCCACCCACGCTTCAGTGTCAGAGGGGCCATCTTGTCTGCAGCAACTGTCGCCCAAAGCTCACCTGTTGTCCAACCTGCCGGGGCCCCTTGGGATCCATTCGCAACTTGGCTATGGAGAAAGTGGCCAACTCAATACTTTTCCCTTGTAAGCATGCAATTTCGGGATGTGAAATAATTCTGCCCCACACAGAAAAAGCAAACCACGAAGAGCTGTGCGCGTTCCGGCTGTACCCCTGCCCCTGCCCCGGCGCGTCCTGTAAATGGCAAGGCTCCCTGAACGCTGTCATGTCGCATCTGGCGCATCAGCACAAGTCCATCACGACCCTGCGGGGAGAGAATATAGTCTTCCTTGCTACAGACATCAATCTTCCCGGGTCTGTGGACTGGGTGATGATGCAGTCGTGCTTTGGCTTTCACTTCATGTTAGTCTTGAAGAAACAGGAGAAGTATGACCGGCACCACCAGTACTTTGCAATTGTGCAGCTGATAGGAACACGAAAGCAAGCTGAAAATTTTGCTTATCGCCTTGAGCTAAGTGGTCATAAGCGGCGAATGACATGGGAAGACACCCCTCGATCTATTCATGAGGGAATTGCAACAGCCATTATGAGTAGTGACTGTCTAGTCTTTGACACCAGAATTGCACAGCTTTTTGCAGAAAGTGGCAATTTAGGCATCCATGTAACTATTTCCCTGCGTTGAAATGGCAGTCAAACATTTTTTGGCCAGTGTTTAAAACCCATTGCCTTCAATTTCAGAGAATAGGCACCCTTCTGCCTGCCAACCTGAAACTTTTGGTAGTCACATGAAGGTAAATAAAAGGAAAGGCTGTTAATTACAGGAAACAGTTGCATGTAGTTATTGGCGGCAATAACAGCACCAGGTGTTAGACTGGTGAAGTCCGACCAGATTTTGGCTCAGCAACCTCCCTGCTTGAGTTCTGGCTAAGAAATAATTCAGAGTCAAGACTCAAACTATAGGAGTTTATTTTTAGAAAGCCACAGAGGTAGGAGTGTGCTGTAGAAGAAATGGGCTTCAGGAAACAAGTTACAGAGGCAAAAGAAGAGCCCTTTGAACTTAGAAAAAAGAGAGAGGCAAGGAAATCACACCTGGGTGAAGGGGGTAGAGAAAGGCCTGGTGTGCTCCCCAAAGATTGCCACACTAGGTCCTCCTCCTTGAGAGTATCTGGAGGTCTCAGGGGAGGATCCCAATATTCATCAGCTTTCCAGTTGTGTCCTTTCAGGGTCTGGTCTCTCCTGATTGATCAGCATCAGGACAGGGGGTCATTAGTCAATGCAGCTGGTGTTGATGTCAGCCGTGGTGTCGCTTGCTGGCTGCTTTCCTGGGCCCGGAGCTGAATGAAACACAGCTGAGGTCTAGTTGTATTTGATGTGGGTCAAAATCTCATTGTCCAGGGGCTTAATACTTAGGGGCTATTCTCTGGCCCCCTTGTTCATTCTCCCTCTAAGAGGGTCTAACCGGCATGACTGGCAACACGGCAGGGGAGGGAAGGTCAGGGGAGGGTCTGAACCGAAGGACCAGTGATATGAAAAGTCAGAGGATCTAAACTGCATGAGGAGCAATAGGCTAGGGGAAGAAGGGTTTCCATGGAGATGAGGCTCTTGTATCTCCAGTTTTGCCCCTTGCTAGGCACCCAGGGCTTTCTGCCCTGGTGACCTTCTGTACCCGGCCCATTGTCCTTGCTCTGCTCGTGTCTAACTGCCGACCACATAGTAACACTAATATATTTAAAATAAGTCAACAGTAAACATATAGGATTATACCTATTTTGTTTACCTTTCTCCATTATTATTTTTCTGTTGAACAAAAGGTACATGATAACATACTGTTCTGAAACATGGTCCCATACCCCCAATGTCCTTATTTTGGGCCTGTCTCATGCCAATTTTTTTTTACCTATTCCCAATATAATCTCAGCATAAAATTATTTCTTTACTAATTCTGCTAAACAAGCATCACAGGACTACTTCTGTGGTACAAAAAGTAAAATAAGTTCTCTCATCCTTCTAATTTAGGTTATGAATGGAACTCTGAAATTTTAGGTACGCCAGGTAATTCCAAGGATGAACCAAGGTTTGGAAACTGTCATCTTAGGTCTCAAAACTCACTTGGGTCTTCAGGAAACAAAATCTGGGAATGGGGAAACCAAGGCCTTTGGATTAGATTCCTAACTCTGCAAGTTTCCAGCCCCATGGCCTTGAACAAGTTTCCTCATCTCTTCCCAGGCAATTTTCTCACTGGTAAAACAGAGGGAAATCGGTGCTTACAAGGTTAGGATCTGCGAATCCCATTATCAAGCTTTGCACGGAAGGAAATTGATGACCCACTTGCATGCTGTAAAATTAGAGCTTTTAATTATAATTCCTGTACCTAAATATAACAAAAATTAAGCCTTAGTATAACAAATGCCACCCAACACCTTGTTCATAAATGTAAATACGTGCACATACACTTTACTGATGGGAGCATTGTCAAAAGCTGAGACCATATTACATGCCATTTATAACTTCATTGAGATTTCAATTTTACAAGGTAAATATGGGACACAACTTTTAAGACGTGATCAGACTAGTTTGTAAGGAACTTAAATAAATTTGACCACCAAGACAGAAATAGCTCATAGCTGGTTTTAGGGGGTGGTAATCAACTCTGGAGGATTGTCTGGGTTCAAATCTTAATTCTTCCTAGCTGCTATAGCTGAATCAAGCTATTTATCCAGTTCTATATCTGCTTCCTTTGTTAAATTCAACAAACTATATACCAGATACCTACTAACTGCCAGACATTTACACACACACACTTGTCCCATACCACAGTGGTTAGCACCAGGATCGAAATGTGTATCAAGTGCTTCGAATTAGCTGACAAAGTAGCAGAGTCTGTAGAGGTTTAAGTTTTAGACAGCGTCACCTGGAGGTTGATTGCCTAACTTCAAATCCTGGCTTTGCCTCTAGGTGATCTTGATTATTACTTAACCCCGGTGCCTCACCTTCCTTGTCAGCAAAATGATAGTTACCTAGCTCATAGAGTTGTTGAAAGATTAAACCAATTGATATATGTATTTGCAACAGTAGCCAGGACCCAGAAAGTGCTCCTGAAGTGTTTTATCACACAGTGCCTAACCTGACATATAGAAGGCACTCAGCCAATTAGCTTACATACCTTGCCTTGAAATTTTTTTTTGCCAAGTAAATTATGTGGTAGTATTAAGTTTTAAAAACTGGAAATGTTCATTAAAATTTTCTAAATATGAAATACTAGATTCCATAAATGAACTATAGTGCAGGATAAGCTTGTTATAGCTAAAATGTTGCTACTTGACTTTTTTATCTAAAGAATTTTTTTTATTGATTTTGAGAGAGGGAGAGAAACATTGATTCATTGTTCCACTTATTTATGTATTCATTGGTTGCTTCTTTCACATGCCCTGACCAGGGACTGAACCTGCAACCTTAGTGTATAAACCAACTGAGCTATCTGGCCAGGAACTATTGACTTTAAAAAAAAAAAAGCTGAGACATTTTCATGGTTCTCTCTCCCAGGAGTAAAATTTTAAACCAATCAGTCTGGAATTTCCTGATTAACACTAAGGAGGTATGAAGTACTCCATTTCGAGACCTGGACCATAAACACCTCCTATATGAGTCTCCATGGAGTGGCTCCAAACACCCAGAGGGCAGTAGGGCTGGTAGGTAGTCTGGGACCCTAAATGATTGTGTGTAGCAGTGCCCTCACCAGTCAACATCATTAGGCTGTAACATTTTGAAAAATGAGATAAATGGAGGTACTTTTTGAAGTTGGAGCTGCCATCCCAGTGGAACTGCCTCGCAAGTCTTCCTCTTTAAACCTTTAGAATATTCCAAGTGGGCAAATTAATCTTTGTATTGGGCCTAACGCAGCACTGTATTTAAACTGTTTGCAAAGCTAACAGGAAAATACACTTCACTACCCCACTGATTAACATGCTTTAGAATTACCATCATTAGCTTATCTGCACTTATAGAAATGCCTTCCTTCTGTTCAAGTCATTATTCACCTTCCCTTTCTCCTATACCCTTTGCTTTCACCTTCTTAATGGGACACTATTTGTGTTTCTGCCTGAATGGGTGTACAGCAGCTTTGTGGACAGAAAGAGTGGTTCTACAGAAAGAAACCTCACAGGGTATCTGATTATAAATTCCTGAGCAGGTAATGGTGGGTAGTCACACCCCAAGCATGTAATAGGAAGGTTTATCATTGCCTTAAGCAAGCTGTGTCCTTTCTGTGCATCTAAATCAACACACTTTTTAAATGCTTTAGACCCCTCCTTCTAAAGCCAAACACTCAAGACCAGTCTTAACTATTTTTTAATTCAATACCCATCTTGCTCTTTCTCACCTTCATGTAATCTTCCTTAGTTTCCTCTTTAATCTCAACTGCATAAAAAACTCCTGCAAAATGCCATTCTGGGGAGCATAAACTTTCACTACAGGTTTGGACATTTCTTATGTTGACTCATTCTGTTATTTTGGATGTCAAATAAATGCCTGTTGTCTCTCAAAAAAAAAAAAAAGTAAGTGTAAATCCATGGCGTTGTCTCAGCAATCATCTATATAGTAAGGCTAAATTCAATGTGAAAATTGAAGCCCCTTTTCCCAGAATTCTCTGGTTACTTAAGAAAAAAAGCATAAACTAGAGAACCCTAAAACCATTTATTTATATACTTTTATTTGGAAATGTTTATGTCAGTACAGTGAAACTAAATTTTAAGAGACACTAGATGTCATTAGTTTGGATACCATTAGTTTATTATAAAAGAGACACGGAAATTATTTACATGATGAAAGATTTCAGAACTTCAATGGAATGGGCAGCTTCACATGATGCCATTTCAGTAGTGATTTATTTCAGTCTACATACTTTCCAAGAATGTCACCATCTCTAAATAAGAAATAGTCCTGCAAACAGAGAAACCATTAGTTAAGAAAAAAATCAGCAAACACTTAACTTTTAAAAATTAAGTTTTTAAAAATTTTTTTATTAAGTTACACACCTTGTCATCTAGAACTACTTTGGTGCCTCCATATTCTGGAAGAAGAACTTTATCTCCAACTTTCACGCTAACTGGTTGAATCTCTCCACCCTTAAGAAAATAAGGATATTTATTAGCAAAAACATCTAGCTCACCAAATAGTTACACCTAACCTTTGTTAATCAAATGTGCTCACTCATAAATTACTAAAAAAGGACTTGGCAGTGAAGTGATATAATAATATCTACAACTCTAGTTCTTTATTCAAAGGTATCACCAGACAGTTACATTTTGAAATAATACCCACCACCCAATGGCCTAAATTAAAACCTGATTTCTGTGTAAAAGTTCAAGAAGTTATACAGGGAAAGCTAACTTAGGCTAATTTTTTAATGGTTAAATATTAACATAGCAACCTATGGACTGTGTGAAACCAGTTTCTAAAACCATGTATACATGGTCATGTTTCACTTCAGCAAACATTTAACAAAAAATTTCCTGAATTTGAACATATGTCTTTTGCGATTCAATTTCCTTTCCTCAAAAATAGATTTGGAAAGAGGGATTGAAGCATAGGGCCCACTTCTGAAAGGCTTCCTATTCCTGGCTGTGCTAGAACTTTCTTGGAGGCAACTGCAACAATGCAATTAACATATTTGACTCCAGGGGCATTTACTGTATATTCTGGCTGCTACTTTTAGAGGTCTGAGATCTCACCAGTTAATTGGACATTATCTGCAAGGATAGTCCCACCTGTTCCTCTCATAGGGCTGCCGCATAAGGTAAAGTGGTTAATGGATTAGGGCAGTTTCGGTGTTAGAGATAAGACCAATTCTTAAAAGCCCCCAGCAATTATCTTCAAGCGTAATTTTTTGTTTTATCAAAAATTCAGAATTTGAAGAAAACACTGATCATACCAGGCTACCAAATAGCTATTGGTTTTAATATTCTCAAACTCCCCTTCATATAAAATGAGCAATTTTATTTTACAATCATTTCGTTAAAGAGACAGATCAGACATGACTGAACTAGGGAATGATCTGAAAATAATACAAACTACTTAAAAGGCTACTTTTAATAAAAACCAAGCACTTTTATTCTCCTCCACCTCACATAAAAAATAGTTCCATTTTAGCTCCCACTTACCTTTCCTTTAGAGCCCGATCCAACAGCTACTACCGTTGCCTGTAATACTTTTCCTTGAGATTTTTCTGGAAGCATAATGCCCCCTTTGGTGACAGTTTCCGCAGCACTCCTTTCAACTAATACTCGGTCAAAGAGGGGAAGAAACTTTCTAAACGCCTGTCCTGCCTGCAGGGAGAGATATTTTATGTGAAACAAAAACCGGTATGTGATTATACTCTACATGGGCAATGCCATCCTAAACGTTACAGATCAACCACCACACGTGGTTTCAAAGACAACCCAACGCAGATTATTCGCTCAGGAAACGCACTTGAAAGCTCCGCGTTACACTCCGAGTTACTCTGCATTCCCTACGTACCGTCGGCAGCTAGACGAGCTGTAAAGGTAACCTTAGTTTACCCCAAGGTCAAGTATTTTCCTTCCTTAGGTTCTTCAGGGCATTTGCCGCAACACTGAAACCAACCTCTGCGCCCAAGGCCACGCTCTCTCCACCCTGTTACACACCGACAGAGGCCGCGCGCGTCCGGGCGCCCGCCCCTCCACCACACGCCCGCCGCGCACGCCAGGGCACAGCCCTCGGCGCAGGGAAAGGTGAGCGAGCCTGGTGTCCCCAGATTTCGGCAGGTGCGGGTCCCAGAGTGACCCCTCCCCCTCCCACTGTTCTCAACAGAACCCTCTGGGCTCCCGGTACGCCTAAGGCCGACCGGGGCCCGCGGGCCTCCAGCCCACGCGCGACTCACCATGACTGCGACCGCCACAGCTCGTACTCCGCTCTCGCGCCGCGGCCGCAAGCAAAGACCCGCAGTCCGGCCCGCTGGCCACGTGAACTTGGGCAAAGGCCGCCCAGCGCGCAGGCGTGCTCCCCCCCGCCCCCCGCCCCCAGCCCCTCCCCGCGAGAGAGGGCGGCTGCAGCGGCGCGCGCCGCGATTCGTGCGGAGGGCTCGGCGCGGGCCACTTCCGCGACGACCGGGAGGCGGAAGGAAAGGGGAGCTCTTTCTAGGCTTTTCTAGGCCTTCTGCCCGGGGAAAGTACTTTCCCTTCGCCCCGTTCCGGAAATGACGCAACTTGACCCTTGACCCACTGGGAGCGCGGCACCTTCCGGAAAGTTCTAGAACCGAGCGCCGCCCGGGAACCAGCCTAAGTCGGCCGAGACGGCTGAGGCCGCCGGCCTGGCCCAGCGCGGGTAGGGAGGTGGGGGGGGCTGGCGCGCGGCGCGTGCAGATTGCGGGGCCGGGGCCGACGGGAACGGGGTGGGAGGCGCCCGCGGCCGCGCTGCCGCGGGGCGGGGGCAGCGCTGGAGGGCGGGGACACTAGCTCATTGCCGTGTGCGCCCTGCACCCTGTCCCTCACTCGCCACCGACGGGCCGCCTCGCCGCTCGCACGCCTGGCCACTGCCCCGCAGGTACGCGGCCTCCGCGCGCCGCCGCACGCAGGCGCCACGGAGCCCGGCGCGGGCCTCTCCTGGCTGCGCTAGTGCCCGAGTGGGCCGGCCGTAGAGAGCCTGCGCTTCCCCGGAGCGCCGCAGGCCCGGATCCGCTAGCCCAGGCCTCGCGGCTTCATGCGGGTGCCTATCACGTGCGCGTGGATCGCTCGCGGGGCAGGGCGTAGGGGGGAGGGCTTGCCCCGGAGGGTGCGTGGAGTCGGGGGAGTGTGTTCACGTGGGCTTTCCGAGGCAACTCGCTCCTGGCCGACTGCAGGGCTCCGGGGAGGGTGGTCGCAACCGCGTGGGAACCGCCTTTGGCCCCTCGGACTCCGCGGGGTGCGGCGCCTCCACCCTTGACCTTGCTCGGGGCGTTCGGATGGAAAGACACGTGGGGCCGCGCGGAGTGGGCCGGGCCGCAGCCGCTAGTGTAGCGGCCTAGCCGGCTGCCCTGAAGACACATTGACGAAACAGATTTTTGCACTGTCAGGAATATTTCGACTCCCCTGATCGCCGGGTTTCTAACCTGCCCCTTTCTTGCAGACTTGGTTTATCAGAGGCGTGTTTGGAATGCGTTGGCTCTGAAGGCCATTTTAGCAGTGAAAGATTAACAAGTCCTTAGCAGGGGTGGGTGGCCTGAGGAGGAAGATGGGTGTGCTTTGTGCTGGTGCTGTAGGTCAGGCGTGGGGGCGGCCCTTTCTTCAGACTTGTGCTGGCTCATGGCGTTCTGGAGCCGAGGCGCATTCCATGGCCCAGGTATCGTGGCTGGCAGAGGTCAGCCCAGCTCACGTCTGACACTTGTCTGTTGCTCAGGTGTCACGTTGGCATTATAACGCATCCCCGGTAATGCTAGTATTGATGTACTGATGATATGCTTGTTTCCTCCTCTCCCCAGAAATGCTTCGACTACACAAAGTCCTTCGCCAGATTAGGCCAGTGTCCAGCGCACTGGCTCCTCACCTCACTCGGGCTTATGCCAAAGATGTAAAATTTGGTGCAGATGCCCGAGCCTTAATGCTTCAAGGTGTAGACCTTTTAGCCGATGCTGTAGCTGTTACTATGGGGCCAAAGGTATCAGTATTTTTATTTTGTCGCAATTTATAGTAATGTTAATTAAGGAAAAATATTTTACTGATGGCAGTCACGCTGAACTTGAACAGTACATGGGTATCCATTTTTGATAGAACCAAATTTGTATGTAAGTAACACAATGGTTAATTTTTATTTTTTGCTTATATATAATAGTCTTAAAACTTAAACTGTTTCTGCTGAATTTGTGAAACTTCATTTTGTACAATACATGATGTAATCCACTGGTAACTCATATCTCAAGATGGATTCTTAAACTCAAGGTAGTTAATCTTGCTTGCCTACCTTTGTTAAATTTTGGATTGTTTCCCAGTAGTTAGTACCAAGCATAAAGGGAAGAATGTTACTTATCTCCTATAATACCTCAGTATGTTCTTGAAGGTGCTAGTCGTAATCTGATTTTTTCTGCTGTCCCTTCTTTTTCAAAGCACATTTAAAATTTTGTCTCATTTAACATGAAGAGATTGGTGAGTGAGTGGTAACAAATGAAGAGGCCTTGAAGGTTGTGCACACTTGAGTGATGGTTCATTTTAGGTTGAAAACAATTCAAATAATCAAAGTGATCCAAACTGTATAAATAGGGCATTGGCATGCCTCCCAAGTAGCAGCTTTGGTTCAAACCAAAAGCTGCCAGTACTCTGCACCATGTTTGAGATTTAAGGTTGAACAACCCTTAAGCACTGTGCTTGTCTCATAGTTTGTATTTTAGTAACTAAATTTTAAAGCAAGTTTCAAATCTACCAAATTAATATTGGTTTATTTATGTTCTTGTTTTATAACATCTTTTTTTTTTTGAGAGTTTTTATGAGTTTATTTGAGCCAAACTAATGACAATTGCCAGGAAGTAAGATTTCAAATGCTCCTGTTTTATAACATCTTTTAGTCTCTAGAATTTTTATCTCCTATAATACCTTATCCAAAGTTATGCATTTGGCAACACAGAGGTGATTTTGTCTGTAAACTAAGACCATTGATGAATTTACCTTTGAGGTTTATGCTGGAGATCTGATAATATGTTGAGGCTTTCAAGTAATTGCCTTATTATAAAGACTGCTTGTTCTTTTTTAAACTAAGTAGTACTTCAAATGTGTGATTCAGTAACATTTTTTCTCTCTGAAATTATAGGGAAGAACAGTGATTATTGAACAGAGCTGGGGAAGTCCCAAAGTAACAAAAGATGGTGTGACTGTTGCAAAATCCATTGACTTAAAAGATAAATATAAAAATATTGGCGCTAAACTTGTTCAAGATGTTGCCAATAATACAAATGAAGAGGCTGGGGATGGCACCACCACTGCTACTGTACTGGCACGCTCTATTGCCAAGGAAGGCTTTGAGAAGATTAGTAAAGGTGCTAATCCAGTGGAAATCAGGAGAGGTAGGACTGTCTCTTCATTGTCACCACATTATTTGAACTATCTATTAAGTTATATTAGAAAGTTGATTCTTATTTCTCCTCTCTCCTAAAAATCCTCATGCTGAGTATTCCTTCAGCAAACAGTTATTGAATGTGGTGGGCACTGTATTTGGTGTTAAAGAGGAAACTGTGACTAAGACATTTCCTGTTGTCAGGCTTTCTTATACCTCTACCCACCCCCACCCCCACTTAACCCCCCCCCCCCCCATAGCCACTAGTTGTAGTGGAAGATACAGCATGTACTGTGTACCTTGAAAATAGAAAACTTCTGGGGATTAGAGCAGAGAGAGATTATACAGTTTTAATGTTTTACTTTAGTAAGTAAGGCTTAAGAAGCTAAGTCACCCAGGATGTCACCGGTTTTTTAAAGCAGTTTTTTCTTAACGCTCTCTTTTATTTTTATTTTAGAGAGAGGGAGAAACATTGATTTGTTGTTCCACTTACTCATGCATTCATTGGCTGCTGCTTGTATGTGCCCTGATCGGGAATCAAACCTGCAACCTTGGCATATGGGGCCAATACTCTAACCAACTGAGCCACCTGGCCAGGGCCTTTTCTTACCTCTTAACAGTACATACTATGTTATTGGTCTGCATTTTATTATTGCTTGTTTTGGGAAGCTAGACCATTTTAAAGATCTGCTCCCCAGCATGAGCTTCATAGTGATAGAGACGTAAGTCCTGTTGGTTGGTTGGTTGGTTGGTTGGAGCATCATCCCATACACCAAAAAGATTGCTGGTTCGATCCAGTCCCTGGTCAGGGCACGCACAGGAGGCAACCAATCAATGTCTGTCGCTCTCTCAAATCAAACACATCTTTGGGTGAGAATTTTTTTTTAAGAAGCAGTTTGACTGTAAATCACTAACAATTATTAACTGAGGTTATTAAGATTATTTCCCAAAGATGGTCATTGCTACTACACAACTACACAACGTCTCAAAGAAGGAAAGAGCTAGCGCTAGTCCCAATTGAACAAAATGGGTTCCTCATAAATCCATATTGTGGTGTTATTGACTGTTAAAACAATATTTTGTAGGTTCATAACTACATATTAAATGAACACATTTTGCATAATTAAAACCAGTAGGGGCATAGCCACAAGAAATTCCTTATTCTTGAGAGTTATTCTTGCTGAAAGTAAAGGACTGTAATCCATTTTGGCCCTTTTTTGTGTTATTCAGTTGAGGGGAGAAGTGTTGGGTGGCCCTGTTGGAAACATGCAACATGATTGGGAATGACTTACACAGAATGAGTTGAACAGTGAGATTCTTACAATTGTACACCTCAATTTTTTTTAGTCTTAGTTTCAAAATATTTTGGTGTTGTGGAATTTGATTAAAGTTCCTGTTTCAGTGCATGCCATCCAACTGTGTGATTTGGAAAAGTACTGGCATGGCAGTGTAACACTGTTAAGGGGTAAAAACATTTAAATCACAAATTTCATGTGACTTGTAGCCATTAAAGAATAAGTATTGTAATGACATTTATTCTTTACCCAGGTGTGATGTTAGCTGTTGATGCGGTAATTTCTGAACTTAAGAAGCAGTCTAAACCTGTGACAACCCCTGAAGAAATAGCTCAGGTAGGGATTTTTTAATAACACTTTATTTTGTGGAAATCATACACCAGTGACAGAATAACAATACTACTCAATCATCAACAGTGGAAGCATTTTTCTTACTAAATGCTTGCTAAAACATTTAAAAATAATTTCATGATCGTGATATGAGTCTTAATGGGCTGCCATTTTATTTCTACATACTGTGAATGAGTAGGACTCATTTGTATGTATACAAAATGTTCTTCAGCCAGCCATTGTTATGTTGTGGTATTGCCATGTTTGCCAAGGGAAAATAATAATTGGGGGGCGGGGGTCAGGCTTTTTTATTCATTGTTTTTGTTTAAAAGAATAATTGCATGTTTGTTTCATGTCTTTTGAAAGTAATGTAGCCAAATAATGAGTTGAAAAACAATTTAAAACATAAGTCCCCTTCCCCTGTTGTCCCACCCCCATGGATGTATCCATTTGGAAGTTACTAGGAAAAGGCAGGGGAGTTGATTGAGGGACACTAGCCTTACCTTTTAATTTGGAAAGGTAACTTGATTATTTCAGGTTGCTACAATTTCTGCAAATGGAGACAAAGAAATTGGCAACATAATTTCTGATGCAATGAAAAAGGTTGGAAGAAAAGGCGTCATCACAGTAAAGGCAAGTGTTTTCCATGATTGCTTGAAATGAAATGTCTGATGATAAAAGCTTGAGTTTTCCAAATACAAAAATTTGATCTGTATGTTTCAAAAAGTATATTCTATTTTATTCCTTCATGTGTAATAGCAGCACCTATATAGAATAGAGTCCTTGACTGTGCTTTGTGTGAATTACCAGCTTTTGCTGTCAGGAATGAATCCATCCTAGCTTAAATGATACTGTCTTCTAACTGTAAAAGTTAATTAAAATGTGGGTTCTGGGGAATTTTTTCAGAAGTAGAGTTGGATGCTCTGGGGCAATTACATACTCCTACCTGGGTTACTTAAGATAAGTCAGGTTGATTTGTTAAATCTGGTCTATAGTTACAGTTTTTGTGTTTCTTTAATGAAATTCATACAACTAATTATTTGATTCTTTTCATAGGATGGAAAAACACTGAATGATGAATTAGAAATTATTGAAGGCATGAAGTTTGATCGAGGCTATATTTCTCCATACTTTATTAATACAGCAAAAGGTAAGAGCAGGTCAATAACTGAAATATTTTAAAAATGTTATTTGCTAAGTGTCGGACTGTTGGCATTAGTCAGTGTCATACCTCTGAAAACATAAGTCATATATTCCGAAAGTTTAAAAGTGTATGAGAAATGAAGAGGAAAAACATGAACTTATCAGTGACTTTTAAAATGTACCGGAACTTTGATTTATAGATTTTTCGTTTACATAAATTTCAGTCATTTCCAGAATGCTAATGTTCTAAAGTTGGATTGAAATATTCTTTGTGTTTGCAGGTCAGAAATGTGAATTCCAAGATGCCTATGTTCTACTGAGTGAGAAGAAAATTTCCAGTGTTCAGTCCATTGTACCTGCTCTTGAAATTGCTAATGCTCACCGTAAGCCTTTGGTCATAATCGCTGAAGATGTTGATGGAGAAGCTCTAAGTACACTTGTTTTGAATAGGTAATAAGCAGTGGTGATACTTGGTTTACATAAGTGTTTACAGTTGTTTTGTAGATAAATGACTAAATTTTGTTTTTATTTTATAAAAATAAGATTTTTCTGGAAAAAATACTTTCACAATTATAATTTTTCATGGGAAGTGATAAGTAAATAACTACCATACTAAAAACTAGATCTAAGTGTAATCAGCAGTGTTTTACAAAATTTCTTAAAAGAAAATTTTATATATGTATTTTTAAAATAATTTTTTTTATTGATTTTAGAGAGAGGAAGGGAGAGGGAGAGAGAAAGAGAAACATTGATGGAGAGAAACATCATCAGTTGGCTGCCTCCTGCATGCCCCTACTGGGGATTGAACCTGTCACCTGGGCATGTGCCTTCACCGGGAATCAAACCAGCAACCTCTTGGTACATGGGACGGTGCTCAAGCAACTGAGCCACACTGGCCAGGGCAAAAGAAAATTTTAATTAGTAAATAGTCTGAAACAAATTGGCACTCAACCTAAAATAAAGTGAGGTCTGTTCACTTAATTTGTAAAATCTATAGTTTAATGTGTTACTTTTGACTTTAAGACAGGTAATGTTAATGCTGTAAATAGAATCTTAGGGCATTACTAAAGTGCATACTTCTCCTAATGTTAGAATTGAGGTATATCAGAAGTAAGAGGCTCTGACTTTATTATAATGGAAATGCACAAATGAAATAACAGATGTGTATGCATTAGAGATTGCACACTTTGACCTGTTCCAGAAGCTCTGAGAGCACTTAACCTGGAGTGTTTGTTAGCGTGGGTTTGCTTTTTGGGTTATAAAAAGGACTTAGGGCTTGTGGAGTTTGAGGCTAACGTAAGACAATAGGCTTACATGGTTTTCACTGAGCCATTTTGTTGGTAACTGAATAGTTGGATGACTGATTTATTTGACATATCATTAGAGCTTATTCCTCTGATTTTTATTTGGCTTTTTAATAAAATAGACCAGCTGTCTTGAAGTTTGTGTAGCCCTTTGTTTCACAATCAGGCCTCAAGTGGACATTTCATTGATTGTATATTCTTTTTTTTGGAGTTTTTTTTGTTTGTTTGTTTGTGTTTGTTTTAAATATATCTCTGTTGATTTCAGAGAGAGGAAAGGAGAGGGGGAGAGAGAAATAGAAACATCCATGATGAGAGAGTCATTGATCGGCTGCCTCTTGCACACCCCCGGCTGGGGATGGAACCCGCAACCCGGGCATGTGCCCTGACCGGGAATTGAACCCCGATCACCTGGATCCTGGTCGACGCTCAACTGCTGAGCCACGCCCGGCTGGGCTGATTGTATATTCTAAGTGTTCATTACTTGCTCAAATTGCTATTATCAGCAATATTGACATTTATAAAGGAACTAAGTTAAGAACACTGCTTGCTCAAACTTAGTTTTAATAGCAACTTAATTGAGTACTAAATGGAACCCATGGGGTAAGTGATTATTAGATAACCCCCAAATTTAATATTAGTAATTATGCTGATTTTTTCCAGTCGGTGAAATAGATACCATTGTTTTTAGCTTAAATGTTATAAATTACTGTTCTTTACAGGCTAAAAGTTGGTCTTCAGGTTGTAGCAGTCAAGGCTCCAGGTTTTGGTGACAATAGAAAGAACCAGCTTAAAGACATGGCTATTGCTACTGGTGGTGCGGTAAGTAAAATGTGATGTTGGTTTACTGAATTTTATTTATACTTCTAGGTCTAAAATTAATATGTAGAATTTACATTTTTTACAATCACATACCACCAGCTAAAATGTTTACTTAATCTTTGTTTCTGTTGGATGTCTGGGAGGTGGAGGTTGCATTCAGTTGTGCTACAGTCCCTTCTCTACTTTGCCATGAATGGTCTTATTGACTAATCTATTTTTAAGAATATAGTAAAAAGACAGAGGACTTAAGAGTTAGTTTTGGTTCCACCCAAATTGTGACCTTGGATGAGTTTCCTGAGGTTACACTTTTCTCAAATCAAGTTCAAATGTTGAGGGTTAAGTGAGAAGTTGGAAATGAAGACTATATTCAGTGGTCTTGAAATCTCACATTTCAAAGAAATAATAGTATTATGAGATGTTTCTTTCATTAAAACACCTACATGATGTGTTATTAATAAACTTTTAGTATAGTGAAAAAACCATAACTGAAATTTGTTCATTTTTTAATATTTTTGTAGGTATTTGGAGAAGAAGGGTTGACTCTAAATCTTGAAGATGTTCAGCCACATGACTTAGGAAAAGTTGGAGAGGTCATTGTGACCAAAGATGATGCCATGCTCTTGAAAGGAAAAGGTGACAAGGCTCAAATTGAAAAACGTATTCAAGAAATCATCGAGCAGTTAGATATCACAACTAGTGAATATGAAAAGGAAAAACTAAACGAACGCCTGGCAAAACTCTCCGATGGAGTAGCTGTGCTGAAGGTGAGGTTGCATTGTTGTCGTCTTGGGTTCTCTTGTTCAGGGGATTAGCTTCCTCATGGAGATATTTATTATATATATAAAATTTTAAGTAAACTAGGTGCTAATGACCCTCAGCTGTCAGCATCTTAAACTGGAAAAGCCATACTAACTGGATTTATTTTAATCTTTAGGTTGGTGGGACAAGTGATGTTGAAGTGAATGAAAAGAAAGACAGAGTAACAGATGCCCTCAATGCTACACGAGCTGCTGTTGAGGAAGGCATTGTTCTGGGAGGGGGCTGTGCCCTGCTTCGGTGCATTCCAGCCTTGGACTCATTAACTCCAGCTAATGAAGATCAAAGAATTGGTAAAAAGTTACCTTACAAATGAGTTTATGTGCTACCTGATTTTAATCTTTCTGTTAGAATAATGTTGCCCACTAGTGGAACAACAAATCACAAAGCAATTTCCAGAATAACAAAAGTACAATAGCACTGATGTCAGAGAGATAAAAGGTGCGTCATAACTTTCAGGGGAAGTGATTTGGCCTGTGGTATATTCCAATTGGAATTTTCCTATATCAGTACTCTCACAAGTTGAATTGTGTTGTATTATTTATAAAAGAAAGAATTAAAGTGGCTAAAACTTGTTTTCTTTATAGGTATAGAGATTATTAAAAAAGCACTAAAAATTCCTGCAATGACCATTGCCAAGAATGCAGGTGTTGAGGGATCGTTGATAGTTGAGAAAATTATGCAGAGTTCCTCAGAAGTCGGTTATGACGCCATGCTTGGAGATTTTGTGAATATGGTGGAAAAAGGAATCATTGATCCAACTAAGGTAAATAGTTGATCACTTTCTGAAAATTCTTTCAATAACTGATTGGTAAGTCTTACTCATTTTTTACTAAGTAAAAAGTAATATTTTATCAAACTCTTTTCCTAGGTTGTAAGAACTGCTTTATTGGATGCTGCTGGAGTGGCCTCTCTGTTAACAACAGCAGAAGTAGTAGTCACAGAAATTCCTAAAGAAGAGAAAGACCCTGGAATGGGTGGGATGGGTGGCATGGGAGGTGGCATGGGAGGTGGCATGTTCTAATCCTGGAATAGTGCTTTACCATTAATGAGAACTGTGAGAGGAAGCTCAAGGCTGTGCTCCTCACCTACAACTTCAGAGAAGTCATTTGAAGGAAATGACTGAAGAAAAGGCTGGCTGATGCTCAAGAAAATCACTACAACCATCAGTTACTGGTTTCAGTTGACAACATGCAATGGTTTACTACTGTCATTGTCCATGCCTACAGATAATTTATTTTGTATTTTTGAATAAAAATACATTTGTACATTCCTGATAACTAAGTGCAAGAGCCATGTACCAATGTACTGCTTTCAACTTAAATCACTGAGGCATTTTTACTACTATTCTGTTAAAATCAGGATTTTAGTGCTTGCCATCACCCGATGAGAAGTGAAGAAGCAGCCTTTCTGTGGAGAGTAAGAATAATTGTGTACAAAGTAGAGAAATATCCAATTATGTGACCTTTGTGTAATAAAAATTTGTTTAAAGTTAATTGTGCTAGCCTTTCCATGATCTAGAAGATAGGAGAAATGAAAGCTAATTGAAGAGGAGGGAGTACGGTTTAGCACAAGGGTGTAAAACATTGTTCCCCCTATAGTATTCTTGTGTTTCTCTGCTGCAGACTGAGTTACATTATTACATTCATAATCTGGGAAACATTTTATTTTTAAAGTTTATTTGTTTTAGAAAGGAGGAGAGAAACATCATTTTGTTCCACTTAATTCATGCATTCATCCCTGACTAGGGAGTGAACCCACAACCTTGGCATATCAGGATAACACTAACCAACTGAGCTTCCTGGCCACGGCAATAATGGGGAAAATATTTAAAGATGACAGCTCTGAATCCTGTGGAAGCAATATTGTATGTGATACGGTCTTGGTCATAAAGAAAGGGGCAACTTGTCATTTCTTATGGGGGTTATGATTATTGCTCCAAAGCTATGGATTGCTGGGAGGGCAGGGTGTACTTGTGGAAATGAAAGAGGTATGCCATTTAAGCATAATGAGTGGGATAGACAGGGCATCCATAACTTGATGCACGGCCCAGTATCTTCACCTTTATTTTATTAATACTCACCTAAGGATATTTTTTCCATTGCTTTTCAGAGAGAGTGGAAGGGGGAAAGAGACACATTAATTGGGTGCCTCTTGCACAAGCCCCACCTGGGGCCAGGGATTGAGCCCTCAACTGAGGTACATGTCCTCAGCCAGAATAAAACCCGGGACCCTTCAGTCCACAGGCTGACGCTCTAACCACTGAGCCGAACCGGCCAGGGCTCACCTTTATTTTTTAAGAAGTTAAAAGGAAACAGGTTTCTCGCTCAATGCATTTGGTCTTTATTAGATAATATAGTGTGGAAGGGTGGCTTGCTTTATTATTTTTATAGTTCATTGATTTTTAGAGAGAAACAGATATGAGAGCGTAACATCGATCAGCTGAGGGTGGCTTGCTTTTAAAACTACCTGGATGTGTGCATGTTGGGGGCAGTTACTGATTTGCAAGAGGTAACATTGCTCTAATAATTCACTACATTATAAACTGAAGGCACAAGATCTTGTGTAACATTTGAGTAAATGGTTCTGCTGTGCTTGTATACATAGCTTGGACAGAAATGGGAAAATAAAGTCTGCCACAGATCAAAAGCCAGTCACTTGAAATCCTGTACCTAAAAATAATTTTGCAGCTAGATTAGAAGAAAAAGAATGGGAAACACCTGGACTTTAAGATTTCTAGTTGCTATTAGAGCTGGAGCCTGAAGAGATTAACAGGAGAAAAAAGTTACTGTTATGTGCTAGACACAGGACTGAATATTTGGATTATTTTAACCCTCTGAACAATATTGGATTAGAGACTACTTATTAAACCTGTGCTACAATTATGTAAACTTGGGCTCTGAAAGATTAACTGCACAAAGTAACAAGAGCTGTTAAGTAGTAGACCCCAGGTTTGATTCAGGGTTCAAAGAGTTTAAACTCTTAAAAGATCAAGCCTGTAATAAAGCCCTAAGCCAAGATCTAGGCAGTTGTAAGAAACCCTCTGAAACTGCCCCCAGAGAAATCAATAGATGGATTGGGAAGTTTCCTTTCTTAACTAGAACTGCACAAGGTGATTGCAGTTTTGGAGATTCTAGAGAGAAAAGGAGTATAGAGAATCAGGGTGGTTCCTTTAAATATTAGCTTGGTCAAGATTAAAGATGCCAGTAGCCATAGATAAGAAAGCAGGAATGGTAGATCTCTGAGGAAATTCCTTGGGGAAAAAATACAGTGTTCAGGCCCCAATCAGATGTTGGGTGGAAAAATTTGGGCAGGGTGGAGTTGCCTCACTGAAAGCAAGCAGGATTTACTTGAACAGTACAGACCCATGAGAGCCTTTCAAGTCAATATTTGTGGGAGTGTTAGGAGAACAAATGTATGGCCTGAAAAAAAGGAGGGGGGGGGGAGGACAAAAACACTGATCCAATATTTAGCCCTAACTATGGAGGTGAGCTTTTAAAAATGCAGCTGGGTCTGCCTGAAAAATAGGGGAATAACCAAGAAAAATGGAATGCATGTATTATTTCAGGAAAAGAGAGTATGGAATGTTTCTACCACAATCCAGGAGCCCTAGTCAGCTAGGCTCAAGTCTTGGAGAATCTCAAACTGAAAAGTAGGGTTTGGAGCACATGACTAGGGCTATCGTCCAGGTCCTAAAAAGCAGCAGCAGCTCCAATCTGATGATTCTCAAGCTGGGTTAAATATAAAGGACTTTTATATTGGAGTAAGTGGTTGATGAAATAAAATGTTAGAGAAATGGAGTGGAGTAGCCTGGCCGGGCGTGGCTCAGTGGTTGAGCATCGACCTACGGTCCAGGAGATCTTGGTTCAATTCCCAGTCAGGGCACGTGCCCCGTTGTGGGCTTGATCCCCAGTCGGGGGCATGCAGGAGGCAGCCGATCAATGACTCATCATTGATGTTTCTCTCCCTCCCTCTCCCTCTCTCTGAGTAAAAAAATGGAGTGTAGAAACTGTCAAATTGAAAATAATCATTGTGAATTTAGTAATCTTAAGTGATCTATGTTTGACTCTCACCAAGAAATGGCCTAACAGGAGCAGCAGCAATAGCATTTACCCTACCACCAGATTGTGATCTCTAATACTAGCCTCCATTAAAGGGAACAGGATTCCTTGAATAGCAATGGTCTCCATACCTTGAGACAGGAAAATACCAGGATGGATCTGGAACACCTTGTTGCTACCTGACAGCAAAAATACTTTCAAAAATATCCACAGCAGTTTTGTGTTTCTTTTTAAAAGGAACCAGCTCAGCGAGTTTCCACTAGCCAACTTAGGATATTTTGAATATCAATAATAACTAATTATAGTGAATTATAACAAAGCCAGGAGTTTATGATGATACAAAAAAGAGGAAAGTGAATGTATAGAAAAAACAGTTCAAATGTAAACTGGTGAATATATATTTAATGCCTTATTGGTGTTAAGAAGCGAGAGTATTGACACACAGGTATTTGCTGATGAAGCATAGATTATATTCTTGTTTCTGTATGTATAAATGGGAAGGCGTGAAACAAAACTAGTGAGAGAGCCAGATGAATAAAGTAGGAATGGAACCAAGAGTAGGAAGAAGGCAGCACCGGGAGTCACATAAAATAACCAGGCAGAAGGGGAGTTCGGCAACCAGCTAGCATTGGTCACAAATAAATCAACTGAAAGAAGGTCCAGTAATAGTTTTCAAGATGATTTCCAAATCCCCAGAATTTGAAATTTGGAGTTAACTCCCCAAGGGAATGAAACGTGAGCTGAAATCATGAACCTCATGATGGAACAGGTAAAGTTCTGTTATAAAAACAGGCAAAAAACAAAAAAGGTACTCACCTTAAGGTTCAAGGCTCAGAATCACACAGACTGGTACAGCCAGGTTACATATTGCCACCAAGAACTCGCTGGACTAAGATAGTGTTTCTTCTTGCATCTAATTAATAAACTGAATGTCCAGAAAGATATAAAACTACCCAAACATGCAACCTCAGAAGAAATAGAAATAGTAAACATAAGGTGAGATACTAACACTCATATCCTATTTACATGTAAATATCGTAATCATAATATTGTGAGGTTTTCTGTTGCTTTAGGTGTTTAAAACAGTCAAGAGAATAGGATATATTAGATTTCCAATTTTAATTAAATGTTTCAAAGTCTTTGATTAAATTAGCAATATTTAAATTCAGAGAAATTTATTAATTCCATATACTTGAATTGGTTAGTTATATAAGTAGATTAATAAGTTGGGCATTAAACAAAGTACAAAATAAATTATTTCACTTCTTGCTGCAAAGCCCTTCTGAAACCTAAAAAAAAAAAAGAAGAGCCCTGGCTGGTGTGGCTCAGTTGTTTGAGCACCAAAAGGTTGCTGGTTTGATTCCGTCAGTTCACATGCCCAAGTTGTGGGCTCAATGAGCGGCTGGGGTGCGTGCGGGAGGCAGCTGATGGATGTTTTTCTCTCTTACTCTCCCTTCTTTAAAAAAATCAATAAAAACATATTAAAACTATATTAAACAACAAAACCCCAAAAGCTAGGCTGAGAAGAACTAAAAATAAAGAGAAAGCCTACATTCCAAACCGTGGTCCCTTACAAACCTCACGGAATGCCACCATTATTTGTACTCCAGCTACCCTCCCTACCCTTACCCCCTATTTCTCTAGTCTAGGGGAGAGAGAAGAATCCTTATGAAGAAAACCTGTAAGAGACCCCTAGATCCTGCCATTTGGGAGTTCCCCAAGGTAAAAGGCTGGCTTTCTACATTGCAGGGAAACTCATCAGTCAATATGCCCCATCTTAATTACAGCAAACTTTTCAGTACCTTGCTTTCAAATATTAATGGACAAACAAGAACCATTACACAGATAGGGAAGCCTTCAATGAAGGAGAGCAAAAACCAGAAGGGACCGTGGGGAAACTTAAAAATCCTAATTAGTATCTTATGAAAGATGAGATCATGTTTCCATAAAACAAGGAAGCTATAAAAAAAATTAGAAAACAAGAAAACATTCATGGAAATTAGAACTACGGCAAATATAAAATTAGTAACAAAAAGGGCTGGAAGATAGAATTGAAATCTAAAAGGCAGAACAGAAACAAATGGAAAATAGGAAGAAAAAAGGTAAAGATTTAATACAAGAGGTAGAATATCGAATTACCTAGAAATTCTTGAATGAGAGAACCAGAGAATATGGACAGAAGGAAATTATCAAACAAATAATTCAAGGAAATTTCCCAGGGCTCAAGGAATGAGCCTGTGCCTCAAAAGGGCCGACAAGGTACCCCACACAATTAAGACAGGGCAAAGGGGCGGATCAGCATGCAATTTTAGACTACCCAGGGTAAGGAGCAGATTTTAAAAGCTTCCAGAGACCCAGAAAGTGGATGTTATACAAAGGACTAGGAATAAGAATGGCATTAGACTTCTAAAAAGTAGCACTATGCCAATTTGGGGGGGACGACAATATTTTTAATGGAGAGTTCTATACTCAATCAAATGTGAGTATAAAACAATGATATATTCTGACACTCAGAATTCTAAAAATTTACTTCACTTACTCTCAGGAAGCCACTAGAGGATTTCCTCAGCATTTTGAAAGTCAATTTTTAAAAAGAGGAAGCCAAAAGATTTAGGAAACAGAGAGCCCCAAAGAGAAGGGAAATCCTAGGATGACTGCAGGGGAGCCCTAGGATTACAGCTACACAGCAGCACAGAGCAACCAGTTCAGACTGGAGTAGGAAAAAGCGGAGGCTGCAAGTAACTGAATGCCTACATTTAAGTGACTTCAACACTAGAGGTCTGTTATCTCATAACCAGAAGGGCAAGGTTGACAACTACAAGGTTGGTTTATTAGAGTTCTGAGTTGGCTTCTCTCTTTTTACCCTCACCCGAGGATATTTTTTCCATTGTTTTTCAAAGAAAGTGGAAACGGGAGAGAGACATCGATTGGTTGCCTCCCACTTGCGTGCCACCCTGGGCTGGCGACTAAGCCTGCAACAGAGGTACAACCAATCGAACCCGGGACCCTTCAGTCCATGGGTGGACACTCTAACCACTGAGCCAAACTGGCTAGCGCCGAGTTGGCTTCTCTAGAATAATTACCTCTTCCCCCTTTGTGGAAGATGGCAAATGTAGCTGCAAACTTCATGTCCTCCCTCAACCAGGCAAAAAATCAAGGAAGAGAAGTTTCTCTTCCAAATTTCTTCCCACAGAGAAAAAAATCTTACCA